>NW_004524597.1:19194901-19198924 GCF_000260255.1 Octodon degus | reverse complement strand
TAAATATATATTTTTTTTATTAAAATACTGTTCTTTTAACCAGCATACACCCTGGCTCCCGCACTTGATAGTAGCACAAATTTGGACAGACTACATCTTTCAAAGCCTTGGGTTTCTCCCCTGGAAAACGAGAATGATAAATGTATCTTACATGGTTGTGAGTCTACTGAACTCAATAAACATTCAATAAAGTATGGCCTCACTCATTAGTGAACAGAGGACCTGTGACTTTGAGATGCCCAGGCTTACCTTGAGGCAAGATATTGACCAGGATTCTCACTGCAGTTTCTTTCCCCATTTGCAGGGACTTGCTATCTCCAGACTCAGTGCTGAGCTGTTTGTATCCTGGTGATCATGGAAAGAAAACTCCAAATCCAGCCAATCAGTATCAGTTTGATAAAGTTGGGTAAGTCAGCAGTATTTGCTCCTCTCCTGTCCTCTCTGCTTCTAAATGTCTCTTGTCTGTGGCTCTAGTCCAAGCTGGTGACCTGTTTAGGCCAGAGGACAGGGAGAACACGGCTGGAAAGTACATTTGTTTGCTTACAAGGTAAAGGGATGCCATAGATAGGTGGAAAAGGGTTGAAGAAGAGTTGAGGAGTGTAAGTACAAGTGATAACAGCTGGGAGGTGTCATTTAGCACTTCCCAGGAATGCATCAGGCCCTGGGTTTCATCCACAGCATCAGAGAAAAGGAAACAAAACAAAACAACTGATACAAAAATGTATAACATTTTAATTCTCTATGGGTTAAATTTTTTTTAAGTATTTTATAGGGGCCAGAAATATAACCCTGCAGCACAAGTGCCTGCGTGGCAAGTGCAAGGTCCTGAGTTTGCTTCCTGGTACATACATACATACTTTTATAAATTGGTTGACCCACCAATGCAGAAATCAGTATACTACTGCCTTTTCACTTAAGGGGTTTTTTGTTTGTTTGTTTTTTGAGTTAAAGACTGCAAAGGGAGAGAGAGGAAAGTAGATATCCACTCCAGAGAGCTAATGAAATTAAGCGCCTTTTGCAGTCAGCTTGGCTATAATCACAGGTAGGCCTGAGGGTTTGGCCTACATGCAAGCATTGGAGGACAGGAGGGTTGTATCTATGAACTACAGCAGAAATGTTTTTGTTTTATTTTTTGTCTTTTTGAGACAGCATTTCACTAGGCAGTTCAGGCTATCCTTGAACTCACTTTGTTGCTCAGGCTGGCCTTAAACTTTTTGGTGATCCTCCTGCCTCAGCCTTCCAGTGCTGGGATTTCGAAGTACAGAAATGATTTATAAAATCATTTTAGGGGCTGGGGAGATGGATCAGTAGAATAAGCGCTTGCCTGGCAAGCACAAGGGTCTGAGTTCAATCCCCGGTTCCGCCAAAAAAAAAAAAAAATCATTTTATTATCTTTTTTTTTTTTTCTGCAGCATTTTGACTTTGAGAGACTATGTACTTGACCTAGGCCATCCCTATTTATGGGTACAGAAGCTGGGAGGCCTCCACTTCCCCAAAGAGCAACCCCAGGTAGGTACCCTGACCCCATCCCCTTGGCTGAGGACTTTCCTGACTAGCTAGTTTTTTGAGAGCCCAACAGCTATGATGGTCTTGCCAGGACTCAGCATCTGGCCTGTCATAGTAGATAAACCCTATCATTGCTAATGCACCAAGCTTGGGGTACGGATGGTCCAGGCCAGGCAGGCTGGCAGATCCCAGGAGAGACTTGGTTCCTGGAGGAAGGAAGGAGGGTTCTCAGATGTGTACCTCCCACTGTCATTCACAGCACACAGTCATTGCTGACCACTCACTGAGTGCCAGCCACATGGAAACAACCATGAAGCTGCTGAAGACCAGGGTGCAGTCCCGTCTGGCCCTCCACAAACAGTTTGCATCCCTGGGTAAGCCAGTGTTGGGGCTGGGCCTTAACAGCCACTTAATAACATAGGGACAAAAACAATACCCTTTAACTCAAAACTATCAATTCCAAGGACTAATCAAGAAGATCTGGATTCCTGCCTTTATGTGTAGGGGTATTAGACAGGACCATTCAGGCAGATGTCTGAGCTATCCCCAGAGCCATTAGGGTTGTCCTAGCCCTCAACAGGAGTCCCAAAGCCTTTAGTGGTACAAGTTCACAGACTAATCAGGGTGGCTCATCCTGGATCTCTAAGTCACAGACATTGATGAGCATTGGTATGCCTCATACAAGTGTTTAATGAGAACCTAATTCATGTGAGGCACAAAGCATAGTGTAGGGGAAGGAACAGTGGAGCGCTGGGCTTCACAGAGTTGCATTTAGCTCATCTGAGTACAGCTATGCAGGACCCCACGCCTTCATCCCTCTCCCAAGACCTACTGAGCTGGTTCTCCCAGGGTAGGGCTGAGCCTCCTGCGTTTTCTTTCTAGCTCCCACATTACTTTGACCAGCTACTGACCTTCATGGTAGTCACATGAGGCTTCTAGTTTATTCATTCAGCAGATACCTAGCAAGTGTTTACTGAGCATCTGCAGGGTTTGGGTAGAGGTGGGAAAGGTCAGATCTTTCTGATCTGAAAGAGTCACTGTGAGGAAAGGCATTCAGTTTCTAAGACCCATCTGCAGGCTCCCCCACCCACTCCCCAGTCCACAATCCACAAACAAGTTTTCAGGTTCCACATGTATGTTGATCTCTCCAGAGCAGCATTGCCCTCCTAACCTTCCGTCCTTTGAGCTTTGCTCTGCATCGGCATTGCTGAGTGTGCATTATTTCAAGGTTGGCTGATTGTCATCTGGGACAGCCTTTACTGTGTTGACATATTTGTGTATTGTAACACCAGCAGGAATTTACCCTGGAGCAGTTCTCCAGCTCTCTTCCTTTGAGGAAATGACACAGAACACTTCAGTCATTCCCTCCATCAAGGTCAGCTCTGAAAACACAGCCCTCTGGGCTATATATTCCAATTCACAGTCACTGCTTCAGAGGGACCAACACTGGTTTTGGCTGCAGGGATTTTTGTTTGCTGCCCACCATTTACAATAAAAATAAAGCACAGTGTTGATGCTGGGGTCTGGTTACCAGCAAGTAGTTCTGGGTGAAGGTCAGTTTGGTGTGCCTGTATTCCTGGCATGTGTTGACCTTGGTACCTCTGGAATGCCAGGTATATAGCTGGACAGATGGCAGGCCTACCTTTGCCCTCCATAGAGCCCCGGACAGATGCTAGTTACCCAGCTGTGGTCCCTGATTGGCTACTTGTGATGCCACCTGTCTTGCTTCACTTTAGAACATGGCATCGTGCCAGTTACCAGTGATTGCCAGTACCTCTTCCCTGCCAAGGTTGTCTCTCGCCTAGTGAAGTGGGTGACAATTGCCCATGAAGATTATGTGGTAAGTGGAAAGGACTGCTGGTTCACTCTTGCTGTCCTGTGGGCTATGTGATCATATCATCTTTCAGTTCTTTACCCCCACCAGAAGGGTAGGGGATTGACTGAGAAGCCAGCAGCTTACTCTGTGTCTGTGATGCCTGTCCTAGGAACTGCATTTCACCAAGGACATTGTGGAGGCAGGCCTGGCTGGGGACACCAATCTCTACTACATGGCACTCATTGAAAGGGGCACAGGTAGGTGATTGCTCTCCTGATGACAGTGGTTTTAGTCAAGAGGAGCTGCCAAGGAACAAACATCTGAGATTGGCCAAAGGAAGCAAAAGATCTTGGAAACCTGCCATGGGGACTTAGCAAATAGTAGTTATTTTGAGAGCCACTGTTTAGTGGAAGACTAGTTCTGCAGCACATTACATCCATGTTTTGGCACAGTTAATTGTTACAAAAATCTCTGGAGTAGTGATTTCATTCCTGTTTTATAGTTAAGGTTACAAACCCAGGCTGACCTCTGAGCCTGAGCTCTCTGCCTTTTGCCTTACTGCTGTGTAGCATCACACCGCCCTTCCTGCCCCCATCACTAATGGGCAGAGATGGGCCGGGGAGATGGCTCAGTAGAATAAGTGCTTCCCTGGCAAGTGCAAGGGCCTGAGTTCAATCCTCGGTTCTGGGGGGAAAAAAAAA
>NW_004524597.1:19186917-19193559 GCF_000260255.1 Octodon degus | reverse complement strand
GGTCCTAATGGTGTTCTCTGGACTGTCTGACTCCCTCTACCTTTTGCTAGAATCCTAGCTCCTCCTTCAGCTGGGCTGCAGATGACACCCGTTTTCTTTTTTTGGTCTTTTTTGAGACAGTCTCTCACTATGCAACTTAGACTGGCCATGAGCTCACTTTGTAGCCTAGGCTGATTTCAAACTCTCAGCAATCCTTCTACCTCAGCCTCCCAAGTACTTAGGTTACAGGCCTCCCCCCACCCCCAAATGCCTAGCTTTTTACTTTACTTTTTTTGGGTTTTTTTTGGCGGAACCGGGAATTGAATTCAGGCCCTTGTGTTTGCCAGGCAAGCGCTTATTCTACTGAGCCCCTTTACCTTACATTTTTGGAAGCTGGAAGTTCATTATCAAGTGGCCTCATCTATTTGGTCTCTGCATAGGGCTTGAATGGTATCACAATTGTAGGATCATGTGTAAAAGAGATCACATGGTGAGACAGGAAGCCAGAGAGACTCAGGAATCAGGCTTGATCATTTCAGGGGAGTACAGTACTGGAGAGTAAGCCACATCAGTCAGTCAGTCAGTCTGTCTTTTGAGACTAGGTCTTGCTAAGTTGCTTGAACTAAGTTGCTTGCAATCCGCCTGCATCATCTGCTCATAATGCCATGCACCTGGCTATGGCTTGGCCTTTTTACAACAGCTTTCTATCTTGGGCTAATCAGAGCCCTAGGAATCCGCATTAATCCCTCAGAGATAAGCACCCTCTTCCCAAGACCTAATTCCCTCCCATTAGGCCTCACCTCTGAAAGGTTCTGCTGCTTTTCACTCCTACCACACCAGGTCTCATGGACCTGTGGGAGATACACCATATCCAAACCATCACAGGGTCTAAGATACTTCCTGTTGATGGAGGGGATAGATGTCATCTTGTTGATAAAAGCTATCACCAGAAGAAAAATTAAGATAGTAATGAACAATACAGATATTTTAAAGATTATATGGGGCTGGTGAGATGGCTCAGTGGTCTAAAGCACCTAATTAGAACAAGCTTAGCAAAGCACAGGGACCACAGGTTCAATCCCCCAGCACCAAATGCCAGCCAACCCCGCCCCCTGGTGGGCTGAGCTGGCCACACACACATATACACACACACACACATACACACACACACACACACACACACACACACACACACACACACACATAAATAAATAAAATTTAAAAAATATATAAAGATTATAAACATACCTCTGACATCAAGCAGTTCTGGTTAATGTCATCATTGTTGCTTTGCAGCTGTTTAAAGATGCAGAAATTTTGGCAGAGCCCCTTTCCACATCTGTAAATGGGTATAAGGAGAATTATACCTGTCTCGTAGAATCATTGTTATGATGAGATAAAATGCACTTAAGGGATTTAGCACAGAACCCGAAAGAATCAATAAATGTTGGCTATTAAGAATTTCAGTGGGGGCCAGGGAGATGGCTCAGTAGAACAAGTGCTTGAGGGGCTGGGGAGATGGCTTGGTGGAATAAGCGTTTCCCTGGCAAGCGGAAGGGCCTGAGTTCAATCCCCAGTTCCGCAAAAAAGAAAAAGAAAAAAAGAATTTTAAGGGCTAGGGAGATATCTCAGTAGAATAAGTGCTTGTCTGGCAAGCACAGCGTCCTGAGTTCAATCCCCAGTACCACAAGAAAAAAGAATTTCAAGCCAGGCAGGGTGGTACATACCTATCATTCCAGCTACTTGAGAGGCTGAGGCAGGAAGATTGTAAATTCAAGGTCAACCTGGACAATTTAGCAAGACCATACCTCAAAAAGTACTAGCTCAGGGGCTGGGGAGATGGCTCAGTAGGATAAGCGCTTGACTGGCAAACGCAAGGATCTGAGTTCAATCCCCGGTTCCACCAAAAAAAAAGTACTAGCTCAGTGGAAGAGCACCCATATAGTCAATCCCTAGCACCACAAAAAACAAACAAAAAAAAAGAATTTCACATAAGATATATAAATAGATATTAGAGAATATATATTGGATATAACTGCTGATACAATAATTACTGCAACACTATTTCAAAAAAAAAAAAAAAGTAGAATTCACATGGAAAATTCCTTAACTTCCTGGTAAATAAGGAAGCAGCAACTAAACTTAAAGCAGCAAATTAAACTTGTGGACAAGCCAAAGGTGGGCCAGCCGCCAAGAAGCCCGTGCATTTGTGGCACAATAGATAGAAGGTCCTTGGAGAGCCCAGAGTAACCAGACGTCACATTCTGCAACCTGGCAATTCCATTTAGGAGACTAGAACCATTGATACCAGGGTGTACTGTGTAGTACTAGTGATACAGGGAGAAAAACTGATCTGGGGTGGGTGACCTCCAAACCATATAGGGAACCTCTAAATGACATAGGGAAAAATGATCTCCCAACCTGACCTGTACGAGTTCATGTTCTCTAAAACCGAATAATGAATTTAGGATCAAAGGAGGTTATGAGCAGAATATATTTATTGAGGGAAAGAAAACTCCTGTTCAAGAGAGGGACAGGAGGGGGCCCCGAGCAGGTAGTTCCCTGGGAAACTGTCTCTTCCAGGGACTTTTTATAGCATAAAACCTTGTGGGACTAAGATAGAATGGGAACTCGCTTAGGTGGGCAGGAGGTGGGACAAAACTATGGTCAACCAATGGAATTACAAGCACCATTGCTCAGGTAAAACTGATTAAATCCAGTATCAAATGGGAAAGTGAGTCACGTAGCAAGGGGGCATGAATATGGGACAGAGTCTTTTCCTGTTGGGGGTTTGAATGTGGGACAGGGTCTTTTTCTGCTGGGGGTTGGACTAGTGACTCACTTGGGTCTTTCCAGGTGATTGGTACCTATTTAGAATATCAATCCCAGGTGCTACTCTTTTAGCATTTGTTTGGCCTTTAGGTCTTTAGGTCTGGTTCACAGCAGGAGCATCCACCTCTTCCACAGTTGTAAGGCATCTCATCTTCTGTGCTATCTCCTTTGAGGGCCTGGCTCAGTCTGATTGCCCATAATGTATTTATCTAACTTGGCTACCTGCAATACTAGGGTTAGTAGACACGGAGTTGGCCTCTGATCCGGTGGGGAGAGTGCCATGACGGCAGGCTGGATAACAGACTGATTTTTTTCTCCTTTCCCCCTTTTCACAGCCAAACTCCAGGCTGCTGTGGTATTGAACCCTGGCTACTCCTCCATCCCCCCAGTTTTCCAACTCTGTCTGAACTGGAAAGGAGAGAAAACCAACAGCAACGATGACAACATTCGGGTAAGTCCCACAGAGGAATGATAAGAGAAACAGAACCCCCTTGAGAGACGGATTGTGGCTGAACCTGCATCATTTCCCGGCACTGAGTGGCTGGCCAGACATGCAAGATATGCCGGGCCCTCTATTGGTCTATAGCAAAAGAAAGGGTCTAGACCAGTGATGACAAACCTTTTAGAGACCCAGATGTCTAAACTGGAAGCCAAAACCCACTAATTACAAAATGCCATCAATGTAGTTAAACCTGAATACTCAGGGGGTTTTGTTTTGTCTTTTTGAGACAGAGTTTCACTGTGCAGTTCTTGAGCTCACTTTGTAGACCAGGCTGGCCTCAAACTCAAAATGATCCTCCTGCTTCAGCCTACCAGTGTTGGGATTACAGGCGCATGCCACTATGAACACTGAGGTTTTAGTTTAGGAATAAAACAACATAGTCAGGGGCCGGGGAGATGGTTCAGTGGAATAAGCGCTTGCCAGGCAAGTGCAAGGGCCTGAGTTCAATCCCCGGTTTGGCAAAAAAAACACAACATGGTCATCCTGGGGTGAGTTGGTTCATATGTTGACAGAGGAACCTGCAGCATGCGGTGACATAGGTTCGCCACCTCTGGCATAGACCTATCTCACCTGCACCTTTATTTTTATTTTTTTTTTTTATTTATTCATTTATTTATTTATTTATTTTTTGTCAGAACCGGGGATTGAACTTAGGCTGTTGTACTTGCCAGGGAAGTGCTTATTCCACTGAGTCATCTCCCCAGCGCCTACACCTGCACCTTTAGACTTGGGTCTTGAGAGTCTTTCTCTCCACATCTGTCTCTGGCTGTGGTTATTTGAAGCAAGGAAGGTTATGAGTCAGAATGAAGAAGACTCCAATGTGTTGAGGAGTGGCGTCCCCCAGTCAAGACAGTCCAGCTCCATCTCAGGCCCAGCTACAGTAGTCGTACCAGCCACAGCTCTTGTGGTACCCTTGTATACCTCTGGAGACATAAGCCTGGCCTATATGGTCAGAAGCTAGAGCTGAGGCACTGGCTTTCCCACCCATGCAGGCCATGGAGAGTGAGGTCAATGTGTGCTACAAGGAGCTCTGCGGTCCTCGGCCCAGTCACCAGCTCTTGACCAACCAACTACAGCGGCTCTGCGTGCTCCTAGACGTCTACCTGGAGACTGAGAGCCACGATGACACTGTGGAGGGACCCAAGGAGTTTCCCCAGGAGAAGATGTGTCTGCGGCTTTTCAGGTAAGAGGAAAGATGGGGTTCTGACTTCTGGGGACCTGGGGCAGAGATCAGCACCCTGCAGGGTATTAGGTCTCAGTGAGCAGGGCCCAGTTTGGAAAGCGTGTGCTTTTGCAGGTGTACTTACCTCTGTTCACAACAGAAATTTAAATCCTGCTACTGGATTTCCTGGAGGAGCTTAGTCCCTCCTGGAAGCTTCCTCTGCAGCTTTATTCCACTTCTTCACCATCACTCTATAGAAGGCACTGCCCAACCAGGTCAGCAGAGCCAGACCATGAACCAAGAGGATTTGGCTGAACTCTCAGTACTTCCTGTGGAAAACAATATAGTTTGTTTTCTTTTAATTACCAAATAACGGTTTTAAACTAGTACTTATCACGGCCCCCAGGAGTCACTGTTGTCTCTAGTGGGTGAGATGCTCAGTGATGAGCATTCAGGCATCACAAAAGGAAGAGCCCCCAAGGAAGATAGTAAATGCAGTATCCACAGAAGAGTTACTTCTGCTAGATGGTGGAAGAAGTTTGCAGCTGATGCAGACACCAGAATATGCCACTAGGACCTGACAGCTTGGTGTTCAGAGCGTCTGGGCTCACTACATCTTTGGCTTCCTTTCTTTTCTCTTTGCTGTTGGGTTGTTTCTTTCCCTCTTATCCTTTAACTCATGTTCTTGTTCTTTCAAAACTGCAGATTCCCCTACTCTGGGCAAGGAGTTGGGGAGGAGCAGATTTTGGGCCATAATTTTTCTTGTCAGGCATACCTCCTGTCTCTGTCAGGCTGAGTGGTGTTTTTTTTCCCCCTCTTTGTTCTCAGATAGTCCCAGCATTCTTCCCGTAATTTGGCACCTCCTCTTGTCTGGTGCATTGTGTTGTCTGATAATAAACAACTCCAGTCCCTGAGGCTGCAGGGAGGCAGAGCTGGTGGCTGGACACAGGTGCCTTCTAGGACTTATGCTCCCTGTTGGGTTTGTGTGAGACCTCATCTTGTCATACCCTCCCAGGCCACTGCAGCACATCTCCAGGGTGGGAATTCCCCCACTGCCTGTGCTTATTTTCTCTTCTCAGAAGCTGTTTTCGAAAGTGCCAACTCCTCTGTTAGTACTCTAGGAAGGTGCTCCTTTAATGATTCAGATCTAGCTAACTCTGTAACTGCTGGGCTAGAGTTGTGAAGCTCTTGGCCTGGAGTCCAGCTCACCACTTGGGGTAGGGATTGGGCCTGAGGGCCAAGATGTAGAGTGCTGATGCAAGCAGCTAGAAACCCCTGGCTGGGAACTGTCCAGCTGAGGCACTTCCATTAGTACTGTGCCTAGATTTTACCCTTGGTGACAGTGTCCTGATGTTAGGTGGCATATGACATCATGGATTTGAGCCAGGCTTTGGGGCCAGAAAGAGGCCCCAAGAGGTTCCCATTCCAGCTCCTATTGTATGATAAGAGTCTGGCCCCTCTGAGCTTCAGTTTCCTCATCCATAAGACACCACTTACCTCATGTCATTGGCAAGATGACATTCAGTGAGCTGGAGTGTATAATGTGCCAGGCAACATAGTATAAGCTGAATAAACACTCACCACTGATGGCAACTCCTCTTGTCTGGTGCCTGTATTAACCTTTCTCCCCTCTTTATGATCCGTGTTTCACACAGACTCATACATGCACACAAACACACATACAGATGCACAGACACATGCATGCACACATACAGTGTCCCTTGAAACCAAGGACATTGCCTTCTGGTTCCCATTGGGTATCAGTTAGACTATCCTTGGTGACGTCTCTTCCCTGCATAGTGGTGTGAAAGAAGCCTGTGAAATTTGGGAACCTACAATACAGCTACAGCTTCACAGCATCAAGAGTCTGGACACGGCTCTGACCCTTCCCAGCCATGACTCTCAGCCTTCCTGTGGCAGACAGGCTTTGGCATCAGACCAGTTTCTGCATTTTGGCTCTTCTTCCTGGCCATGGGGTGTTGGGCAGGCCCTGCAATTCCCTCAGCCTGTCTTCATCTACAAAATCTATAAAATGGTAGAAATGCTTGCAAGGTAGGAAGGATATACAGCTCTTGACAGACAGTGCAGATTCTTCTCAGTTTCAGGCTTCTGCCTGCAGAAGGGATTTTTTACTTTTATTTTTTATTTTATTTTTATTTATTTATTT
>NW_004524597.1:19182898-19185256 GCF_000260255.1 Octodon degus | reverse complement strand
AAAAAAAAAAAAAAAAAAATACTATGACTGTTAAAGGATTCAGAGGAGAGATTTCAAAAGCCAGGAATATGTTTGCAAAATTACCTCCTTGGTAATCCTGCAAAAACCAATGTGAAACATGACATAGATTGTTCTTGAACAGTTTTGTTAGAGAAATTATACTCTGCTGCCATCTCCTAAGAAAAATTCTTCCATATTGGAGTAGGGAGGAATCACATGAAATTGCCTTGAATTTGGGATCCTTCTGCCTCAGTGTTTCAAGCAGCTAGGATTACAGCTATGTGCCACCATGTCCAACTTCTCTTCATTTTATAAAATACAGGGCTGGGAGCATAGCTCAGTGGTAGTGTGTGTGGTTAGTATGCATGAGACCCTGGATTCAGTCCTCAACAACACACACACCCACACACACACACACACACACACACACACACACACACACACACACGACAGAAATAATTCAAAATTATTCTGAATCTAGTTTGCTAACTCCAACAAAACAGGATGAATTTTACTTTTTGCAGTAGTCTCCAACTTCCCCGTAGCAGTGAAGTCTCTGTTGAAAGCATTCAGTGAACTTTTGCTGATTGTCCTTAGATAATACAGACCTCTGGTATAAAAGCCATTTTTCCTGCTCTCTCAGCGGATCACTGAGTATCCCAGGGGCAAGGATAATGAGAAAGCTAGGAGACAGCCCTACCAGGGCCCTTCATTTTACAGTCGGAAGCCGTAGCCCTGAGAGGAGAATGGTACCTTAGGTGCTGCTGAATGACCACTCAGGCCCTCCTTCACCTTGGATGCATCATGCCTTTGAATATGTGAATTGGGAAGCCTCCAGGCCAGAGGTCCTTGAGCTGCTTGTGAGTCACACATTCTAGGAGCTGATCAAAAATGCACATTTCCAGGGGCTAGGGAGATGGCTCAGTGGAATAAGTGCTTCCCTGGGAAGATGCACATTTCCAAATACTCTGACTTAGTTGACCTGAGATGGGCCAAGGAAATGTATTTTTAACAAGCTCCCCAGGTGCAGTTTGCCCTAGTCTCTTTTTGGAAGGCACTCTATTCCCTTCCAGATTGTGTGAGCAGCTCCCCCTCTCTTCCCTTCTGCAACCCAAGCCTCTGGGTGCTTCTCTCCACGTAGCAAAGTATCCTTGTCTTTTTCCTGACCTACTTGCCTGGGACTTTGTCCCTGCTAGTGTTCTCTTGGTCTGACCACCTTCAGGCCTGTATCTCACTCCCTGTGCTGAATCAGATTAAAATAGGACCTAAAAATAGTTCCTCTAATGGCCCCTGCATTGCAGCCTCCACTTCTGTTCTTGGCTGGAAGGTGGCCAGACTGACTCAGCACAAATGCTCATCTCCAGAAGGAAGTGAGAATTCAGCTTGTGACGGCTGAGATGGGGCTCTGCTCCCTAGGTGGAAATGTAGCCCTTCATCTGTCAGAGAGCTTTTCTCTTTTCAAAGTAGTAGGCTGAACAAAGGAATCTCCTAGCCTTTAAGTAGAGAGGTCTTAAAGCAGATGAGAACCACAAGACAATCCAGCCACTTTTGAGTTATTAGACTGGCTTGGGAGGACCTAGAAGCTTCTTTCTCACCTGAAGTTGTCCATAGACTTCTTGCAGTTCCCATTCTGGGGCACATGAACCCCTCTCTGACATATTACCATTTGCCACAACCAGGACATGCTCTCTTGCTCACTCTGAGACAGGATTTCACAAATTTGACAAGGTAACCTTGAACTTTCTTTTTTTTATTTTTTATTTTGGTACTGGGGATCAAACTCAGGACCTTGTGCTTGCCAGGCAGGTGCTTCAACCACTGAACCATTTCCCCAGCCCAATAGTATGCCTTTGTTTCTTGGTTTTTTGTTTTTTGTTTTTTTTTTTTTTCTTTTGGTGGTACCAGGGATCAAACTCAGGACCTTGCGCTTGCCAGGCAAGCACTTATCCCACTAAGCTATCTCCCTGGCCCAGCCTTGAACTTTCAGTCCTCCTTCCTTGGCCTCTTGAGTAGCTGGGATTATAAGCATATGCACACTTGACTGCCTTTTTAATGCTACTTATTTTGCAGTACTGGAGATTGAATTTAGGGCTTCACTCATGCCAGGCAAGCACTCTACCACAGAGCTACACCCCTGTCTCATTCTTGCTTTTTGTTCTTCCAGTACTTAGGATTGAACACAGGGTCTTCACACTGAGCTACATCCTCATCCTTTTGATTGACTGATGGGATGATTGATTATCAAGACATAGTTTCGGGACTGGTGAGATGGCTCAGTGGTCTAAAGCACCTACTTAGAACAAGCTTAGCAAAGCACAGGGACCGCGGTTCAATCCCCCAGCACCACATGCCAGCCAG
>NW_004524597.1:19180704-19181958 GCF_000260255.1 Octodon degus | reverse complement strand
TTTATTTATTACATTTATTTATTGTGTGTGTGTGTGGCCAGCTCAGCCCACCAGGGGGCGGGGCTGGCTGGCATGTGGTGCTGGGGATCGAACCGTGGTCCCTGTGCTTCGCCAAGCTTGATTCAAGTAGGTGCTTTAGACCACTGAGCCATCTCTCCAGCCCCATGCCCAGCCCTTTTTATTTTTGATTTTGAGACAAGGTCTTGCTAAGTTTCCCAGGCTGTCTTTGAATTTGCAATACTCTTTCCTCCATCTCCAGAGTAGCTGGATTTACAGGCATGCATTGTGTGCCAGACCCCCTTGTTTTCTTCCCAGCTTATTCTTTCTTGTTTTCTCTATAAATCCAAAAGCCTTTATTTCCAGGGCCAGGAAGATGGTTCAGTAGAATTAGCGCTTCCCTGGCAAGCACAAGGGCCTGAGTTCAATCCCTGGTTCTGCAAAAAAAAAAAAAAAAAAAAAAAATTTATTTCAGGGGTGGTCTTGCTGGTCATTCTAGTCAAACAAAGCTAGGAAAAGCTATCTGGAATGAGCAGAGCTTCCAAAGGAACTTTATCCCTGGCAGGAGAGCCCAAACTGCCCTTTCCATCTGTTTGACAGCCTCTCCAAAAAGAATAACCATTAACCATTTATTCTGGGCCAAGCCCTGAGCTAACGATTCTACATGCATGTTCTACTTAATTATATCAGTAATTAAGTAGAGTCACAAAGCAGTGTAGTCCTGAAAATGGATTAGAGTAATATAAAAGATCACAATGAAGGGATGAATGACCAAGTTACTTTATATATTTTTAAAATCTTTTATTTATTTGGTACATGGTCTCACTATACAGCTCGGACTTGTAGTGATCCTTCTGTCTCAGCCTCCCCAGTGATACAGGGAGAAAAACTGATTTCAGGTGGGTGACCTCCAAACGATACCTCCAAATGACATCAGGAAAAAATCATCTCCCGACCTGACCTGCACGAGTTCGTGTTCTCTAAAACCGAAGAATGAATTGTAGGTGATAGGTTATGGCCCTAGTAAGAACTGCTGAATTATGGTGGTCTTCTGATATGGCTGAAGCCCTTAAAGCAACAACTTATCTCCCCAATGACCACTTCCTCCTTCCCCTCTCCAGCCCTGGGTACAACGTCCTGTGACCTTTCCCCCCCACACACACAAGGGAGCCTCCAATCAGCTGCTTATACGTCACTAAACCCGCCCCTCAAACTCTGCCCCTGCCAGATGTCCATAAAGTCTCAGGCTCCCTGTCT
>NW_004524597.1:19177735-19179887 GCF_000260255.1 Octodon degus | reverse complement strand
GCTGGGGATCGAACCGAGGTCCCTGTGCTTCGCCAAGCTTGTTTCAATTGGTGCTTTAGACCACTGAGCCATCTCTCCAGCCCCCATCAGATAAGAATTCTTGTTGGCTTTCTCAGGGTAATGATCAATCCGGGATGCTAATCTTTAGGGAGGTTAGCATTTGTTTGCTCTTTAGGTCTGGCTCACAGCAGGAGCATCCGTCCCTCCCACAGTTGTGAGGTGTCTGGTCTTTGTTACCTCCTTCAGGGGCCTGACCCTGTCTGACTGCCTATAATACTTCTATCTAACTCGGCTGCCTGCAACACCAGTGCTCCGAGAATATAGCTTTCTGACCTGGTTCCTCCTTTTCCTAAGTTCAACCCCTACACCATACATACAAAAAGAAACCACCCAAAAACCAAAACCAAACAAAGTGCCCACATTCCTTTTGTTCTTACAGAGAGTAGAGTCACAATGCAGTGTAGTTCTTACGGAGAAGGAAACCGAGGCTCCGAGTTAAATGACTTGTTCCTGTTCATGCATCTCCTGAACAGCTCGCCCAGGTTTGAGCTCAGCACAGGTCTGTTGGCTTCTAAAGCTTACTGTCTGCCACAGTAGCTGAGTGCCCAGACAGGCAGGCTCTCATGCTGGTCAGTTCATTTCAGCAACGTGACTTGTTCATTTCAGTACACACCCACCTTTGTATGGGGTGGGGGTGGGGCAGGAATTATAGCCTGGTGTCAGACAGACCCATCTGGGTCCTCATTTTACCCTGAGCAGCTGCATGAGCCTGGGAAGGTTGCTTGACTCAGTCTAACCTCTGAGGGTTCTCATCTGGAACTGGGGTGGCCATAGATTTCATAAGGTGGTTATGGGGATTAAGTGTCATCTCTCTTAGTAATATACCTGGCATTTAGCACTGCTCAACAAGCTCCTGCCTCTGATTCCAAGTTTCCACATAGAGAAAGAGTCTCTTGAAAGAAGAGGGCCTTTCCTGCTAGATCCACTACTCCTCTGCCTGGACTTCCCAGGCTTTTGGAGTGTAGTTTTCTGACCTGGTTCCTCCTTACCCTAAGTTCAACCCCTACACCACACATACAAAAAAACCCCAAAACCAAAACCAAACAAACAAGAAAGGTCTAAATGAGGTCTTTATACCTCTGCTGTCAATTATATTTTTATGCTAAAGTAACTTGATGGGCCTGGGAGATAGCTCAGTGGTCTAAGTGTCTGCCTGGCAGGCGCAAGGACCCGTGTTTATTTTTATTTATTTACTTATTTACTTATTTATTTTGCGGAACCGGGGCTTGAACTCAGGCCCTTGCACTTGCCAGGGAAGCACTTATTCCACTGAGCCATCTCCCCAGCCCTGAGGGCCTGTGTTTAATCCCAGGTACTACATGCTGTGCTGGCCACCAAAACCAGGCATGTTGGCACACCATGCCTGTAATCCCAGTGCTGGGGAGGATGAGACAGAAGGATCACTACAGGTCCGAGCTGTATAGTGAGACCCTGTACCAAATACATGAATAAATAAAAGATTTTAAAAAATATATAAAGTAACTTGGTCTTTCATCCCTTCATTGTGGACTTTTATATTACACTAATCCATTTACAGGACTACACTGCTTTGTGACTCACTGCAATCTTGAGAGCCTAATGTCACCCTGGCTTTAGGGTAGACTCCAAAACCTGTTTTGTGTCGTAGAAGTAAGAAGTAAGAAGTAAGAAATAAGAAGTAAGAAGGGCTTCTTCCGCCGAAGCCCTCCCAGGTGGCCTGATCTGCTGTGTGCCTGAAGTCAATAGTGATAGCTGCTGAGCTGCCCTGGGTGCAAGTCCCACCTGAAGCGCTCAGGGCTGGAAAGGCAGCGCGGGAAGGAGGCTTGGGCTTGCTTGCAGCCTCCCTGAGTGCTCGGCAGCATCCGCAGCATCGAGAAGCGCAAACCTCTGGGAAGGGCCTGTGAGCGTCTGTGAACGTAGAACCAACTTTTAGTTTATTATTGTTTCTATCATGTCTATATTTGTTGTTAATTTCTATCCTAACCCTGCTGTAGGTTTTTTTTTTTTTGATGTATTTATTTATTTGTTTATTTATTTTGTGTGTGCGTGGCCAGCTCAGCCCACCAGGGGGCGGGGCTGGCTGGCATGTGGTGCTGGGGGAATTGAACCGCGG
>NW_004524597.1:19175177-19177420 GCF_000260255.1 Octodon degus | reverse complement strand
CTGGCATGTGGTGCTGGGGGATTGAACTGCGGTCCCTGTGCTTTGCCAAGCCTGTTCCAAGCAGGTGCTTTAGACCACTGAGCCATCCCACCAGCCCCGCCATATTCTTTTTAAATATAGGGATTTACAGCTCTATGTTTTCCTCCAAGTTATATTGCTTTAGCTGTATCTCATAAGTTTTCATGTTGTAAGTTTTTATGCATCTCAAAGTATTCTCTAGTTTCTTCTATGATTTCTTCCTCAAACCATTTCTTATTTAACAGTGGTCTTTTTTTAAATATAATTTCTGCATATTTACAACTTTTCTAAATGGTTTTCTGTTACTAACTTTCTACTTGCACTCTGTTGTGATCAGAGACCATAATATATACTTTGTGTGATTTTAATCCTTTTAAATTTGTTGAGGCTTTTTTAAAAAATGTTTCCTTTATTTATTTATTTATTTATTTTTCTTTCTTTCTTTCTTTTTTTTATGGTCAGCTCAGCCCACCCTGGGGGCAAGGCTGGCATGGCATGTGGTGCTGGGGAATCAAACCGAGGTCCCTGCATGCTTGCCTAAGCAGGTGCTTTAGACCACTAAGCTATCTCGCCAGCCCCTGTTGAGGCTTTTTATAATCTTAAAGTGTTTTTTTTTGCGGAACTGGGGATTGAACTCAGATCCTTGTGCTTGCCAGTCAAGCGCTTATCGTACTGAGCCATCTCCCTGGCCCCTATAATCTTAAAGTTTTTTAAAGGAGGGCCAGGGAGATAGCTCAGTTGAATAAGTGCTTGTCTGGCAAGTGCAAGGGGCTGAGTTCAATCCCCGGCTCAAAGACAGATGGTTAAAGTCAGTCCTGGTTGGTCCAGGCCATCTAATTTTACCTTGCATTGGGAGTATGCCCACTTAGGACAAAGCAGAGAGGCAGCTAGGTCAGGCCCGGTTGCCCTCTCCGGGATATTTGTGACTGTTCTCATGAAGGGGACACTCCAGATCCCCTCAGCAGCTGGTTTTGCCATATGGTATGTTTCCAGAGAGGACAAAGGAAGGATAGAATGAAGAAGAGGCCAATGTAAGGGGTCAGAGTTTCAGACCAGCCTTGGCCATCAAGCGAGACTCTGTCTCTGATAAATAAATAAAAAGGACAAGAGATGTTGCTGTGTGGTAGTTTTCCTAGCATATATGAGGCCCTCAGTTGGATCCCCACTCCTGTTCCCCCTCTAAATATATATACCCGTAGTCCATATGCCTCTATAACACAAATGGAAAGGCATAGCTCTGCCATCGATTATTGATACTTGTTCAGACTCTGATCTCTGGGGCCTCAGTTTCCTCGTCTCATTAATTAAGAAACTGGATAGAGCTGGTTTTGACTTTATGCTTTCACTGATTGCAATCTGCTTTTAAATTTTTTTTTTAAATTTATTTATGTGTGTGTGTGTGTGTGTGTGTGTGTGTGTGTGTGTGTGGCCAGCTCAGCCCACCAGGGGGTGGGGCTGGCTGGCATGTGGTGCTGGGGGATCGAACCGCGGTCCCTAATGCTTTGCCAAGCTTGTTCTAAGTAGGTGCTTTAGACCACTGAGCCATCTCTCCAGCCCCTGCAATCTGCTTTTAATGTGCACTGTGACCTCTGTCCCTATTCTCCTACATATAGCCACACCTCTCTTCATTTGTCTCCATATTTTAATCACACAATCCCTTGAACTACCGGTTTTCATGTTAACATCTTCCACAATGGTGACACATTTATCAAAACTGAGAGACTAATGCTGGTGTATTATTAATAATTGAATCATGGCCTTTCTTTGGTTTTCACTAGGCTTTTCATTAATGTTCCAGGATCCAGTTCAGGAAATCATATTTCACTTTCTCTTTTACCGCCTCAGTCTCTTCTAGTCTCCATTCTCTCCTCCATTTAAAAAAATTTATGAAGTTCAAGTATTTCCCCCAAAGTTTCTATTATGAGATGAGTGGATATCTTTGTTTGTTTGTCTTGTGACAGAATCTCCTTATGTAGTCCAGGCTCACCTCAAACTTGCTGCAATCCCCGTTTCAGCCTCGCAAGGGCTGGGATTACAGGTATGCACCACCACATCTGGCAGTCCATTTTTTTTTTTTTAAAGTGGCTGGGGCTGGGGAGATAGCTCAGTGGGGCCGGGGAGATGGCTCAATAGGATAAGCGCTTGACTGGCAAATGCAAGGATCTGAGTTCAATCCCTGGTTCTGCAAAAAAATAAAAAATAAAAAAGTGTCACTGAAGACCAAA
>NW_004524597.1:19162606-19170932 GCF_000260255.1 Octodon degus | reverse complement strand
TGCTGGGGGATTGAACCGCGGTCCCTGTGCTTTGCTAAGCTTGTTCTAAGTAGGTGCTTTAGACCACTGAGCCATCTCACCAGCCCTCCTAATTTTTCTAGATGCAAATGGTAGAGCCATAACCTAAATGGGTTTGGCAAAGAGGGGATTTTTTTGGCACAAGGAGAGATTGAGCCCTGAAATTGTCCTGGCTCCTAGATACCTTGCTTCTGTCCACTTATCTAACCCCTTCTCATTAGCTGTTCCATAGGCTAGTAACATGCCTGCCTATATCCTCTATCTTCCACATCCTCCTACCCTTGCCAACCATGTTGTCCTCAAGTTTAAAATCCCAGGAAGTGGCTCTCATTGGTTCATTGGCCATCCTTGAACCAATCATCAGCAACTAGTGGTATATAGGGAAATTAGAAAATATGACGGCTCTGAGACCACCTGGCTCAGGCAAGAGGAGAAGGGTTTCTCAGATGAGTTGTTAAGCAAACAGTAAGTTTTTTTTTTTTTTTTTTTTTTGCACAACCAGGGATTGAACTCAGGTCCTTGCACTTGCCAGAGAAGTGCTTATTCCACTGAGCCATCTCCCCAACCCCGCAAACAGTAAATTTATCATGACAGTTCTAAAGTTAGAAACAAGGGGCTGGTGAGATGGCTCAGTGGTCTAAAGCACCTACTTAGAACAAGCTTAGCTAAGCAAAGCACAGGGACTGCAGTTCAATCCCCCAGCACTACATGCCAGCCCTGCCCCCGATGGGCTGAGCTGGCCAACACACTAAATAAATAAATAAAAATTAAAAAATAAAAAAGAAACGAGGATGCAGGAAAAAATAGTTCAATACCTGCAAGACGATGCAGATGAACAATGTGAGACTAATAGGCATCAATGAGGAGTCAATACAAATGATATATAAGAAAATTTTTTTAAAAAATGTTAGAAACAAGGCCAAGCATGATGTCACACACCTGTAATCAATCCCAGAACTCAAGAGGCTGAGGCAAGAGGATTGCTGCAAGTTCAAGACCAGCCTGGGATACAAAATGAGTTCAAATCCAGTTTGAACTACACAGCAAAACCCTATCTCAAAGGAAAAAAAAAAAAAAAAAAAAAAGAAGAAAAGAAATAAACTACACAAGGGTTTCAGAGACCCTCATGTAAATCTCTGAGGACCACAGCTTTCAAAATCATGTCCTGAGCTGCACACTTGAAGTCAACTAAGTTGAATACTAGTGAATTGTTCCTAATAAAGTGGTCATTGTATGCTTCACTATAAGTGGATTAATTAGCTATTTATTGCTCCAAATACATAAAACCCTCCCACAATCATAGGAAGTCCTGTAGACTGCTCAAAGCCCTCCTGGACCTCACCTGTTCCCAAACTGCAACTGTGAGATCAAATGTGCACTTTTCCAGGGCTCCCTCTCAGACTGAGATGCAACTGCCTAGGGTGGGTCCCCAAGTTTGAATGGTTTATTTCTTTTCTTTTTTTTTGCGGAACCGGGGATTGAACTCAGGCCCTTGCGCTAGCCAGGTAAGCGCTTATTCTATTGAGCCATCTCCCCAGCCCTTGAATGGTTTATTTGTGATAGGGTCTTGTTGTGTAGCCCAGGCTGGCCTTGAAGACTTGGTAATCCTCTGAGGGCTGGGATTATACCCCCCCCAGATTTGCATGTTTATAAGGCATCCAGGTAACACAGATGAGGATGGTCCATGGACCACACTGAGAAACCACATCCCAGAATGCCAGTCCACAAACCATAAAACTGAAGCATGTACCATGTTGCCTAGCACATTGCTTGTTCCTAGGAAGAGCACCCAAGAGGGGATGCAACTAATTCCAGAGCCCTAAGAGAGCTCTGATGATCTTGTTCAGTCCCTCGCAGACTCGCCTGGCTCCTACCCCTAGCCTGCTCAGGTGAAGAGAATAAATAACAGCAGCCAAATTTTCATTTTAGAAGCACTTGGTTTTATTGCACAAAAGCAATTGGAGGTGGACTCCAGTGGAAAGTGCGCCCTGGCATGACCAAGTGGCCAGTGCCCAGCCCCACCTGCTTCAGCTCTTACAGGACAGAGAGCACTGGGTAAAGGCTTGGCCACTCCTTTGGAAAACAGAAGGCATTTGGGAATAGGTTAAGACATCTCAAGCATAATGTGTTTCTAACTGCTCATTCATTATTGCGGTCATCTGTCAGTTGTACATACAGGAAATAAATGCACTTATTTGGAAAGGAGGGGGGCAGTTTTTGTAGTCAAGTGTTTATGTGTGGCATTCGGCGTATGTCACATTTGGCTACGTAAGCTATCATAACATAATTGTCCATCGCCTAGGGAAGGTCTGGGGCATGAGGTTGTGGGGACCGGGAGTGCCCTCTCTTGCTAACATATTGCTAATAGAAATTCCTGTTTGGCAAAGGAGGGCCCAACATCAAAGCAGAGTGATTTCTTATAGAAAGAAAAGGAAGAAAAAATGACAATTTAATGCACTGACCCTTAAACTCCGGGACCCTCCTGAGTTTCTTTGGCTACTCTGGATGTTCCCTTCTCTTCTGCCTTACTTCTCGCCCTTGGCGGCCTTGTCCTCTGAGGACTTCTCTGATGGCCTGCTGTCTTTTTGGTCTGTGCTAGAAGATTTTTCGGCCTTCTCCGTCTTGGGCTTGCTGGGTTCCTTTGAGAGGCTCTTGTCATCTTCCTTGGCCTTAGGTTTCTCCTCAGGCTTCTTGGCCTCTGCGACCTTCTCCTCCTTGGTGTCTTTCTTTTCTGGTGCTGCGGGTGCCTCTTCCTTCTTTGGCTTTTCTGGCTCCTTTTCTGCTGGCTTGCTGGGTTCTTTGACTTTGGCATCATCTTGTTCCTTCTTTGCCACCTCAGTCTTCTCCTTGGGCTTAGCCTTTTCCTTTACCTCCACCTTGGCAGGAACCTCCTTCTCTGGAGTCACTGCTTTTTTCTTGTCTTCAACCTCTTCTTTTTTGGCTTCAGCTCTGGATTCCTTGGGCTTTTCTACAGCAGCTTCCTTCTTCTCCTCAACCTCAGGCTTTGATGCCTCCTTTTTGGGTGCTTCATCTTTCTTGGTGTCCTTCTTCTCCTCAGTCTTTGGTGTGGTTGGAACCTTCTCTTCCTCCAGCTTCTTTGGGGGCTCTTTGGTTTTCACTTCCTGGGGCTTCTCCTCCTTCGAGGGGGACTTCACCTCTTCCTTCTTTGGGACTTCCTTCTCGGGAGCCTTGGCATCCTCCTTTGCAGGAGATGTAACCTTCTCTGGGGACTTGACCTCTTTGACAGGGCTTTTGGCTTTTTCAGGGGATTTGGTGTCTGCAGGGGACTTTGCTTCCTCCTTCACTGGAGTTTTGGCTTCTGGAGACTTCACATCAAGAGTCTTGGCCTTCTCAGGGGACTTTGCTTCTTCCTTTATTGGGGACTTAGTCTTCTCTGGGGACTTGGCCTCTACAGGGGACTTTGCTTCCTCCTTCACTGGGCTCTTGGGCTTCTCAGGTGATTTCACCTCAGCTGGAGACTTGGCCTCTTCCTTTAATGGTGATTTGGCCTTTTCAGGAGACTTGGCCTCAGTTGGCGATTTTGCTTCCTCCTTCACTGGGGACTTGGCCTTCTCAGGAGACTTGACCTCAACTGGTGACTTTGCCTCTTCCTTTACTGGGGACTTGGCTTTTTCAGGAGACTTGACTTCAGCTGGTGATTTTGCTTCTTCTTTTACTGGAGACTTGGCTTCAGCTGGTGACTTTGCTTCCTCCTTCACTGGGGATTTGGCCTTCTCAGGAGACTTGACCTCAGCAGGTGATTTTGCTTCATCTTTCACAGGAGACTTAGTCTTCTCTGGAGACTTGACCTCAGTGGGTGACTTGGCCTCTTGTTTCACTGGGGACTTGGCTTCAGTTGGTGACTTTGGTTCTTCCTTCACTGGGGACTTGGCCTTCTCTGGAGACTTGACCTCAGCTGGAGACTTGGCCTCTTCTTTCTCTGGAGACTTGACTTCATCCGGTGATTTGGCCTCTTCTTTCACTGGGGACTTGCTCTCAGCTGGGGACTTGGCTTCCTTTTCTGGAGATTCGGCCTCTGAGGGAGACTTTGGTGCTTCTTCTTCTGCTTCCTCTTCTCCTTCCACTGCTTCCTCTTCTTCTCCCCCTTCTTCCTCCTCTTTGGCCTCTTTTTCCTCCTCTTCAGTGACTTCCTCAGTCACTTGGATCTCTTCTGTCTGTTCCTCCACAATCACAGTTTCCTTTTCTGATTTTTCTACTACCTTTATCTTCTCTTCACTCTTGACTTTTATGTGAGTGGATATAGAGGGAATTTTGGGGAGTCCCTCAGAGAGAGAGAAAGGAGTTGGGCCAAAGCCAATCCGACACTCTTCACCTTCCAGGAGCTTTCTATAAAAATGGATAATTAAGCACATTACTATTAACTTAGAGTGGATTTGCTGGTTTGAGGTTTTCCTAAATTATTCTGAAACTCAATGGCATCCAATGAGTAGGACTTTGGTAAAGGGATGAATATGAATGAATAAGAGCTATTTTTTTTTTTGTTTTAGTTTATTTATTTTTTTTTTTTTTTTTGGCAGAACCAGGGATTGAACTCAGGCCCTTGTGCTTGCCAGGCAAGCACTTATTCTACTGAGACATCTCCCCGGCCCCTATTTTTCTTATTACTGGTAGATACTTTAGATTTCTTTATTCACTTAGGTCCTAGGGATTAAACCCAGGGCTCACATATACTAAGTATGCATTCTACCCCTAAACTCCAACCTCAGTGGCAGGCACTTGGAGAATAAAGAAGGTCACTCAGCAAATCATTCCAGTGACTACTCAGAAACCATACCCCAGGGCCGGGGAGATGGCTCAGTGGAATAAGCGCTTGCCTGGCAAGTGCAAGGGCCTGAGTTCAATCCCCGGTTCCGCAAAAAAAAAAAAAAAAAGAAAGAAAGAAACCATACCCCAAGGGGGCTGTTCTTGTTTAATGCAGCTAATGCTGTGGTTTATGAAATAAAATAGCTTTCCCCCTACAGAAGAATGGTCCTCAAGAGAGCACCTACATTAACGAAAGTTATTTTTTTCATACAGGTTCTCACTTTGCAGTTCAGGCTGACCTTGCACTTACTATGTTGCCCAGGCTGGCCTAGATCTCACTTTTTGTTGTTGTGTTTGGGTTTTAACAATAGAGTGGAGGGGTTGGGGAGATAGCTCAGCAGCTTAAGCACCTGCTTGGCAAGGTTAAGGTCCTGAGTTTGATTCCTGGTACCAAAAAAAAGGATGACACTTTGGGCCAGGGAGATGGCTCAGTGGAATAAGCGCTTCCCTGACAAGCACAAGGACCTGAGTTCAATCCCTGGTTCCGGGGGGGGGAAAAAAAAAATCAATAGAGTGGGAGGCTGATGAGATAGCTCTGAAAACTAAAGTGCCTGCTTAGGTAAACACTCAGGGACCATGGTTCAATCCCCAGCACCACATGCCACACCACCCCTGCCTCCAGGATGGGCTGAGCTGACCACCGGAAAAAAAAAAAAATGGAAGAGCATTCAGTGAAGGGTGTTCAATTAAAAAAAAAAAGAGTGGGAGTTGGGATGATGGCATATACTTGTAATCTTATGGTGGCATACACTTTGGGAGGTTGAGGCAGGATGATCCTAAGTTTGAGCTCAGAATGAAGAGTTTAGTGAGATTCCATTTCAAAATAAGAAATTTAAAAAAAAAAAAGTCTAGGGCTATAAGGGTGTGAAGGCCCTGGGTTCAATCCCCAGTACAAAAAAAAAAAAAAAAAAAAAAAAAAAAATTTTTTCCCCCCAGAACCGGGGATTGAACTCAGACCCTTGTGCTTGCCAGGGAAGCACTTATTCCACTGAGCCATCTCCCCATCCCCTACTCAAACTCTTAGCAACACATAGGACATGACTATCCCACTAAGTGACTTATACCACTGGTGGTAGAATTCATACAGTCATGCATGGGACAGTCATGCATATACCAACAGTGGTTCAAGCCTCCTGGCAGCAAGACAAATATGGCCCCATCATGAACATGTTAAGGCCTCAATTTCCTCGCTGGTAAATAGATGGCCACAACATTCCCTGAGAGGGAATTTCAGTGAGTTACAAGTTAAAAAGGATTTGACACAGTGCCTGCCTTAGAGGAAGTGTAAGAAGAACACTTTCAAGCCAGTGTTGGTCAAATTTAACTGCACAGAAATCACCCAGGGTTTTGTTAAAATGCAGAACCCCTCTAGGAACCAGGGGCGAGGTCTAAACCTGTGCTTCTAACATGATTGTGTTTGATAGTGATTCTGATGGTTCATGAGCCATGTTCTGAGTAGCAAGATTATAGACCAGACAGAGTCAGGTACCTGACAAGGTCACCCCTACTGACTCCTTATCCCCGCTAAACTTAGGGGCCTCTTTCCTGATTCCAGGCATTCTCACAGCTGCCCTGACCACGTGCCTTGGGATTACCTAATGCTACCTGTGTCATCCGATTAGCAGGTGAACAGGTTAACTCACTCTCCTATCAACCCATGATATGGACACTGTTACTACCATTCTCATCTTACCTCCCCAAGAAGCAAGCGCTTAGAGCTAAGATACAGTTATTAGGGTTGGCCAGATAGCTCAGAGGACTAAAATACCTGCTTTGGCAGAGCAAAGCAGCCAGGGTTCTATCCCTGGAGTGCCATGCCGGTCCCACTCCCCGGGGCGTGCAGAGACAGTGATTGAGACTGGATGAGGTGGTGTGTGCCTATAATCCCAGCTCTTGGAAGACTCAACACAGGCAGATCACTATGAGTTGGATCTACGTAGTAAGACCCTGTAGACCCTGTACTAAATACAGGGGGGAAGAAAAGATACAGTTCTTAAAGACCCTTGATAGTTTAAGAACCTCTTTTTCCTCCAAGCCAAGCCTCTGTCTGGCTGGATTTAGGGTTTTATCAGACTTGTAGTGATCTTCGTGTTTTAAGCCTCCCAAATGCTGGGATTACAGGAGCATGCCATCACACCCAATCTCAGTCACTATCTCAGTGTGCCCTGGGGGCGGAGCTGGCAAGGGGATGGAACCCTGGTCCCTGTGCTTGCCTAAGCAGGCACTTTAGTCCACTGAGCTATCTGGCTGGCCCCTGGCTGGGTTTAAGAGCCATGGTTAAAGCTCTCAGTCACTGTCATGATGGAAAAAAATTCACTCATGATTTCTGCTTCTCAGAAAGTAGATGGTGTCACTAGGGACCAAGGGAAGGGAAGAAAGGAGAGCTATTGCCTAAGGGCTACGGAGTTTAAGTTTGAGATGATAAAAACAGTTCTGGGGGGCCGGGGAGATGGCTCAGTGGAATAAGTGCTTCCCTGGGAAGCGCAAGGACCTGAGTTCAGTCCCCAGTTCCGAAAAACAAAAAACATTTCTGGGTATAGGTGGTGGTGGTGAGGGTTATACAAGAATGGCAAAGTACTTAACATGACTGAACTGTGTATTTAAAATAGCTAATTAACAAAGTGTATGGTACATATTTTATTACAATAAAAGAGACTTTGTATCTAAAATAGGCAGGCTGCCTACTTAGGGCTTGAAACCCAAGGGTTAGCATCTCATAGAACATGGTGCTCTCTGCCATCCAAAGGATCCCAGCCCAGCTCACCTATACGCAGCAATCTCAATATCCAGGGCCATCTTGACATTGAGCAGGTCCTGGTACTCTCGGAGCTGGGCTGCCATCTCCCATTTGGTGTTCCTCAGCTCGTTGTCTAGTTGCTGAATGGCCTCCTGAGAATGACAGGTTAACCATGTCACCCACCAGCTGGTGTCTAGCCTGTAGCACCGGGAAATTAGACCAACTGTGCAAACTCAGAACAGCCCTGCCCAGCCAGGCTCCCTGGGGACAAAATCCCATCCTGTCAAAGCTGCAGGGTTCTCATTTATGGACACAGAAAAATCTGGAGCAAGAAGTTGGGCCCAGGGAAAGATCTAGAAGGAAGTATATCAGATGCTGGTCTGGTCAGTTGGATAACGGGCGAATTCTTACAGATCATGCAAAGTCACCAAATGCTCAGTGGGAACAGAACCTTATCTGCTTTTTCTCCCTGTTCTTCCTTCAATGTCTCCCAAGCATCTTCCACATAAGGAGGCTTGGTATACATCTACTGCTGATAACCTGATGACGAAAACAATATATAGAAGCTCAGTAATCCCAAGTTGAAACTTCTCCTGGGCTGGTGAGATGGCTCAGTGGTCTAAAGCACCTACTTAGAACAAGCTTGGCAGAGCACAGGGACCGCGGTTCAATCCCCCAGCACCACATGCCAGCCAGCCCCGCCCCCTGGTGGGCTGAGCTGGCCACACACACACACACACACACACA
>NW_004524597.1:19148753-19162166 GCF_000260255.1 Octodon degus | reverse complement strand
CACATGCCAGCCAGCCCCGCCCCCTGGTGGGCTGAGCTGGCCACACACACACACACACACACACACACATAAATTTAAAAAAAAAAAAGAAAGTAGCATTTCTTCTCACCTGTTGTCTCTTTCTTTCTTTCTTTCTTTCTTTCTTTCTTTCTTTTTTTTTTTTCTTTTCCAATCAGACTGTATTGGCACATTTTAGGTGTACATAATGATCACATTTATCATAGAGAACTTGGACCTGTACATGATATAACTTGTTTCTTTTTCCCACCTGGTGCCTTTAATCGGTGGACTATGCCCAAGTCTTCCCCAGATTACCCACAGATACTATCTACTATTAACCAAATGCCTACCATGATCAAAATCCTGCTGAGGGGCTGAGGAGATAGCTCAGTAGAATAAGTGCTTCCCTGGCAGGTACAAGAGCCTGAGTTCAATCCCCAGTTCCAAAAAAAAAAAAAAAAAAAAAAAAAAAATTCTGCTGAGCATGTTAAAGCCCTTCTGTTTCTTTAACAATCACAGCTCTGCAAAGCAGTGTTTTATCTTCAGTGCAGGGAAGGAATTCAAATTCAGGAAAACAAATGGCTCTCCTAGTTACACAGCTATAAAGTACTGGTATGTCTGACTCCAAGGCCCACAGTCTTAGTCACTATATCTTTTGCTCAAAATGAGGCAGTGACTTATCCAGGGTCATCCACTTCAGTGAGACAGTTTGACCCTTCCCCTGCCCACCTGGTAGGATGCAATGTCAGCTTGATGCCGGTCCTCCAACTCAGAACGCTGCCTCTCCAGCGAATCCTTCGTGCTTTTCAGGGCTTCCAGCTCTGTGGTCCTGGCCTGCAGCTGACGCCGGTACTCAGTAATCTCTTCCTGTGCTGAGCGCATGGCATCTGTGTTCACCTTGGCTGCCTCTGACAGTCGGTCCAGCCTTACTGTTTAGAGAAAGGATCAGGGACTGGGTTAGACACATCTGGATTTGGGTTATAATGCCTAGAGCCAAAAGGTGATACATATGAAATAAGGACCATCCTGTTTGCTTAACTTACCCCATATTATGAGACAGGCAAATGTGTTCTACCCAAGGCCACCCAGCTAGTCAGTGGCAGAGCAGAATTCAAATCAAATGTCCCTCCAGCTCCAAAGGTCAGATTATCTCTTATAACTGAGGATCTGTAAATCTTGCAAGGGACTTCCCAGAAAGGGACTGGCACTGCTGGAGGTTCAGATGTGAAATCTGGCTCGTGGGGTGAACGCTGAGCTTGGAAGCTGGAGGCTTGGGCTTGAACAAGTTAATGAGCTGGTGACACAGGAGCTCTGAGCAATCAGGTCACCACCATGGAGCTAGAGCACTGTATCTTCCTTGCAGGCTTCTATGCAGAGTCCAAGGTCACTGCGGAACCAAGGCCTATATTCCAGCCCTTTTGTCCCTCTTCTACCCAACTGCATGTTCTTTTTTTTTTTTTTTTTTTTTTTTTTTGGTGGAACCAGGGATGGAACTCAGGCTCTTGTGCTTGCTATCTCCCCAGGCCCCCAACTGCACATTCTTTAGCACAAGAGCTGGAGTCAATGGCAGCCACACCCTGGTCCGTCAACAACTGGCTCGTGGTTTCTCAGTAGACCTTGTGGTGGACAGTGTAGGCCTGAGTTTTGTTGGCGAGAAGTTACATGACAAGCCCACATGTCCCAAGATGGTCTGTCTACCTGAGTGAAGAGTGAACCCAGAAGACAGGTCCCCTCTAAGAGGGGCCTTGCTGCAGAGATGGGGGAGGGAGAGGTTCTGCCACTGCCGAAATGGAAAAGGAACAGAGAATTCCAAATCTTTTTTCTACTAGCGCAAGCAAAAACTTATAAATCATCCATTGGGTGAGAATTCTCACCTATCGTGGACCACGGACTTGTTTGAAAAAGTCACCAAAACCTCTCCATTCTCTCCCCAGAACAATGGGTTGTTTTACTGTTTCAGGATTGATCCTGGAACACCCTAGCAGGCCAGTTGGTCTACCCTGCTCTTCCACCTCCAAAAGAATTGAAAAGCACAGAGGGCCAGTATTGGTCAAGGTCACCCTGAAGTTCCTGGGCACAGGATCAGGGCAGCTGCAGTCTAGCTGACTCAGGACTGCACTGAGTTGGGAAGAGGGGAGAGAGACCTGGAAGGTTCCCAACTTCCACGAAGAATAGATGGTTGTTTTAAGAGCTTGAAAGCTGCCTCAGCCACACAAAACCATGGATTGTGGTGATGGTCCTACCCTGGGAGGAGAAGGTACGAAGATGCCTGCTCCTTTATCCCACACTGCAGATTGTGCGCTGAGCAGAAAGCAGGGAGGATCTAGGTAGGAGTCAGAAAGACAGAAGCTGTGGACCAGAAGTCAGTGCTGCTTTGGATCTAGAAGAAGCCTATTCTTTTCTTTTTTCTTTTTTTTTTTTTTTTTTGGCAGAACTGGGGATTGAACTCAGGCCTTTGCCCTTTCCAGGAAAGCGCTTATGCTACTGAACCATCTCCCCAGCCCCTTCTTTTCTTGATGGAAGGACCATAGTACCTTTCCTTGCCTAATTTACAGTGGAGAGGAGAGGAGAGGAGACCGTGAGTTCAAGTATAGACCTTTGGAAGGGGGCAATCAAAGGAGAACCAGACTTACAGGTATCCCACAAGAAAGCCAAAATAAAACTTCTACTTGAAAAGAGAGCATGTGTCTTGCAAAGGGAAGCCAGACAGCTCTCTCTGCCTTCACAGTAAACAAGCGGAGTTCACCAACTCTTCTCTCCCATCAACCCAGCCAGCATCTTAAGGGCTGGACAGTAGGGGGCGCCCCTCCCCAACCACCTCGCACATGCGCACCTCTGAACCACTCCTCGGACTGCAGCGTGCTCTGCACCGCATGGCCTTCGAGCTGAGCGCGGATCTCGCGCAGCGCCGACGTCACGTCGCATTTGAGGGCGTCGCGCGCCTCGGCCTGCGCCTGCGCCTGCGCGGCCCCACATCCCTGGATCTGGCCGAGCAACTCGCCCACCTCTTCCTGGTGGTGGCGCCGTAGGTAGCCGCACTCTTCCTGCAGTGCCTGCGCCTTCTTCTGCAGCTCTACTCGCGCCGCGTCGGCCTCCTGCGCGAAACGCGCGAGTGCGCGGGCTGCTGCTTCAGCCTCCTCGCGCTGCCGGGCCTCGTCCTCGAGGCGCTGGCGCACGTGTGCGATGTCCTCGAGCAGGTGCTCCTGCTCCAGGCGCAGCTGGCCGCGCGCTGCTCCCAGGCGCAGCACGGCGCCGCGCATCTCGCGCACCTCGCGCTCGTACAGCTCGCCCATGGCGGCGCGGCCCGCCTGCTGCTGCCGCAGCGCCGCTGCCTCCCCCTCCAGGCTGCGGTTGTGCGCCTCGAGCTGCCGCACCTTGTCGATGTAGCCCGCGAAGCGGTCGTTCAGCACCTGCAGCTGCTCCTTCTCGCTGCGTGCCGCCGCCGCCGCCACCACGCAGCCCTCCGGCCCGTTGCTCAACGTGTCCAGAGAGTCGGTGCTCGAAGCGGCGCCTGCGCCACGGAAGCGACTTGGCGAGGCCGACACGGAGCTCACGGACGTCCGCGCCCACGAGTGGAAGCCGCTGGAGGAGCCGGTTCCCGAGCGCGTCCCGCCCTTGCGGGCCAGCGCATAGTGCAGGCTGCCGCCTCCATGCAGCGGCACAAACGGGGAGCCCAGCAGCGCGTCCGCGCCGCTGAAGCTCATCATGGCCGAGCAGGTGCGGGGCCGCCGGCAGAGCCGGAGCGGAGCACGGGCCGGGACAGGGCGGGTGGCACTGCGGCAGCTCCTGGACCGCCCGGCCCTTTTATACCCATCGCGGCCTGGTCCAGCCCCTTGGCAGTGGGGGGCTGGGGAGGAGGGCCCCGCCCTCTCCACCACCTCCTCCCCCGCACCCCGGTCCGACCGGCTCAGCCGCAGTGAGGGGCGGGGCAGGGGGAACCGAAGAGCTGGGCGGGAGGGGGGGGATCGTCGCAGAGTTAGAGGAGCCTCCTGAGGTCAGGGCAGGGGGTAGGGGGAGTTCTGCAGTGCACCAGTGGGTACCTCCGGGTTTGGGTCGGAAGACCCTGCTAGGGTGCTCAGAATAAGAGAAGGGACCTGAAATAGAGGACAAGGGAATAAGTGCAGGACACCTTCAGGATGAAGGATGGAAGACTGCGATCTAAACTGAGGGTACGCCTGGTGCAGAGGGATCACAGGGTTTTCCGAGTAGTTACACGAGCCCGTCGGGAAAGGGAGTGCAGAGACTATGCCGCCGTCCGGGAATAGAGGCAGAAGTAAGGCAGTCCTGAATGGGGCCATGGTGAATGCTACAGAGGATAGATGGAGGACCTCTCGCCTCAGGCACAGCGTCTCCTAATAGTTTAGGCAGCCACCGGGAGGATAGGCTCAAGGAACTTCGCAGACAGCTCCCGAATAGGGGAGGGGTACCTGGAGTTGGGAAGGACAGCAGGCTACTTGAATAGGGCAGTGGGAGGCACTGCAGCAGATTGAGAAAGGGATTCCTGTGAGGGAGAGGGGTACACTATTTCCAAAAGGTCTCCAGTGGTCCCTAAGATTGGAGGTGGAAGACTACCTAGCCCCAGGGAGGGGGATTCTCAGGCAAGGGATAGGAAACTTCGGTGAGTATGACAGTGAACATCTACACCGGGTTCTGCATGCTGGGGTCATCTGTCTAGTTTGCTGGTGGAATGACCTTGGGCAAGTTATTTTCTGCCAGGTTTGGTTTTCCCATGTGTATAACTAGGAGATCTTGCCCTGGGAACACACTGCAACTTAAGACCCCCAACTGCAGCAGGAACTTCCACTTTGGAGGTCTCCAGCTAAGCCGGGGGAGGGGAAGCCACATACTGTGTATGGATAGAACAGCTGCTTTTCCACAGCCAAGAAGTACATCCCCCCCATCTTCTCCGCTTCAACTTGTCTTCTCATGTGCACCCCCACGACAAAGGGACATGTCAGAGGCACCCCTTGTTGCTCTCAGGAAAGTGATGGAAGCCTCTCTCAGTCCGAAAGACCCTCACCTCATCACCATAAGCCTTGCTGGGGAGCTAGGAGGGGGCCTCATAGATTTAGGGGACAAGCCACTGCTTAGTTATGTGACTCTTTGGTTTATGTCAAATACCTTTGGAGTGAGAGCGGTGCTGCAGCGGTCATTTCAGCACCGAGGACAGAGCCTACTCTTTGCAAGGGAAAACCGGTTAACCCTGCCTTTACTTTGAGCAGAGCGGAGGGGGATGTGCTAGCTGGCTCAGCTATACCCTCTGTGCTGTGCAGATGGGAACTGAGGAGGGGATGGGTAAATGATCGGCAGGGACCCATCCCTGAGCATTCTGTTAGGGAGCTAGTTCCATTTTCTGTGAAGTTCTCCACATCAGCCTGGGCTGTCCCCATCCATTCTTCAAGTTGAAAGGACCACCAGCAATCCAGGGAGCCCTGACACCCCCTGGAAAATCATTATAAACACCCCTCCTAGAATTGAACCTTCCCTGGAAAGTTATCTCAACCCCCCACTGCACCCTAAGTTACTCTTGCTTTTTCTTCTATTGGGATCTCCAATATGTGGACAGATAGATTCTCCCACCCCTAAAGACTTCTGCCCATTCTTTTGTTTTTGTCCTTTGCCTCATTCCCAGCCCCCTGGTTCTAGGCAGACCCTCGGAGCTGGAGAAGTGATGGTGCTATCCCTTTAACCATGTTTTATTGAAGGAGAGTTTGCCAGGAGGAGGCAGGAGGGGGAAGGGAGTTTCTGGTTTTGCATGGAGAAGCAGAACATGATAAAGCACTTTTCTCCCATTTAAAGTTCCAGTCATGCTCCGGTTTACAAAGGGGGAGAAGGGTATGTTTGCAGGTGGTACTGGGAGGATGAGGTGAGTGGCTAACAGTTTGAGGCAGTGGAGAAAGACATGGGTAGGGGGGTATTGTCACATTGTTCCCTCTTTTCATTCTGCTTAGAATTGTGCAATTAGATGTTTGTTCCTTTGAGTCTCTAGTTATTTGGTGATACTTTGTTGATATGGGAAGGCTAACAAGCAGCTGAGAGCAAGGAGAAATGATAAGAGGGGTTGGAATAAAAGGGGCAGTAAGATTGCTTTGTTGGAACTAAGAGACCACAGCCTTCCTATTTGTAGCTGCCTATGAATTCTAAGAAGCTCCAAGTCTGATTTTATGGCTGGAAGATTGGCATGAGGGCTAAAACCTTCAAGTCAGTTTCCCCAAGAAGGCCCTTTAGGCACCTCATAAAAGCCATTCTTGGCCCCCTTCACTCCCATATTTAGTTAATTATCTCTTCCTGGATTTTCCCATGATCTCCAGTGATAAACTTTAGTACTAAACTTACCAGTTTGTGCTATGTTCCTCCCCCCAACTGGGGATTGAATTCAGACCCTTGTGCTTGCCAGGGAAGCGCTCATTCCACTGACCCATCTCCCTGGCCCCTGTGCTGTTGTATGAATGGATGTGTCAGTGAATGAATGAATTATATCAGTTCTCCAGCCAAACTTGTGGTCTACAGGAAACTAGCAATGGTCTGCCTAAATCTTTGGGGTTTGAATCACTTTCCCCTCTCTTCCTATAATTACTACCATTTGGAAGTGAGTAGAACAACAATTATTCATTCATACATACATCTGTCCATCCATCAGTTGCCTATTGAGCACCTGTTATGTGATAGGCACACACTAAATACAGAGCTATAGGAGCCCACAAATCCTCAGATTGTCTCTCTGAAACAAAGATTTTTCAATTTCTCCCCAAATCTCTGTCCCCATTTCCCAAAGCACCTTCAGGATGATGTTAAGTGCTACGATTTGGATTTTTTTTTTTAATAAATCAAGCATTATTTATTTATTTGTGTGTGTGTATGTGTGTGTGGCCAGCTCAACCCACCAGGGGGCAGGGCTGACTGGCATGTGGTGCTGGGGGATTGAACCGCAGTCCCTGTGCTTTGTTTAGCTTAGCTTGTTCTAAGTAGGTGCTTTAGACCACTGAACCATCTCACCAGCTCACGATTTGGATTTTTTTTTTAATTTATTTGTGTGTGTGTGGCCAGCTCAGCCCACCAAAGGGCGGGGCTGGCTGGCATGTGGTACTGGGGGATTGAACCGCGGTCCCTGTGCTTTAGCTAAGCTTGTTCTAAGTAGGTGCTTTAGACCACTGAGCCATCTCACCAGCCCCACGATTTGGATCTTGAATGGCCTGAATGTGGTAAATTCTTGAAAGGTGGTAGAATTTTTAAGAGGTGGGGTTAAATAGGATGTCTTTAGGCATTATGGGTATGTCCCCAGAGGGGACCTTGGTCCCTTTTGAAACAGGATCTCACTAAGTTGTGTAGGCTAAGGTTGAACTTGAAATCTTCCTGTTTCTGCCTCCAAGAGTACTGGAATTACAGGCATATAACACCATGCCAAGCACTATGGGTGTGCCCCCATAAGGGACGGTGGGACCCTAGTCCCTTCTGAGACAGGGTCTCTTCTTCCTGTCTATTGTTTCCTACACTGGAGGCGAGTGTCATCATATACTCCTGCCTTAATATTCTACTCCACCACAGGCCTAGAGCAACAAAGCCAACTGACATCAACTGAAACCACCAAAGTAACTCTTTTTCTCATCATAAATTAAATTGATTATCTCAGCTGTTTATTAGACTACCAGAAAGCTGCTTAACATGATAGGTGTTCGTCCAAAACAAAAGGAAATGTCATGGCCAAAGTTGATAACCAGCATTCTTGAAGCTGAGCTTCCTGAAGCCTGGCCTTGGTAAGAGCAATAGAAATCTCACAGATCCCCGGTTCCACAAAAAAAAAAAAAAAAAAAAGAAAGAAAGAAAGAAAGAAAAGAAATCTCAGAAGCAAGTAAATTTTGCCAAATTTCCCAAACTAATTTACTCTCATACCCTTCTCACTCCCAAGTCCTCCAGGACGAGGTTCCAGTGGCCCACACTGGAAGACATACTCAGAATTGGTCCTCAGCTTCTACTGTTCCCAAGCTGCTGGCTGGCTGGCTCCCTTGAATCCCATCACTGGTACTTTTCAGGAATATGCTTGCAGGGTAAAGGGTAAAGCCATTAGCTCTCTGTGAACATCCACCAGGCCCTGATGCCATCGCCATTAAGCACTGAAGGGATTAGATTAGACCCTGAGGTGATTGCTGGGGACTCAGAAGAACAGGACTTTGCAGAGAGTGAATCTTCCCTCCCGTGTGTACAGCAGAGGGAACCCACACACCACACGCTCCTTGGAATCTCCTTAAGAAGACTGACTAGTCAAGGATCACTATTCCTATTTTATTTACTTGTTATGGAAATGGTGATGGAACCCAGGGCTTCATACACTACCACTGAACTATATCCTAAGCCATTTGAACATTTTCTCAAGTTAACCAATTGCCCAAGTTAACCTTGAACTTGCTATCCTCTACCCTCCATCTCTCAAGTTGCTAGGATTATAGGCAAGCATCACCATGCCTGGCTTTTCATTGTTCCTTTTTTTTTTTGGCGGAACCGGGGATTGAACTCAGACCCTTGCGCTTGCCAGGGAAACATTTATTCCACTGAGCCATCTCCCCAACTCCTTTTTTTTTTCCTTTTATTTTTTGTTGTTGTTGTTTTGCAAATTGAACTCAAGACCTTGGGTTTGCTGGGCAGGTGGTATGCCACTGAGCTATATCCTCAGCCCCATTGTTCCTATTTTATAGAGAAATTCACTGAGGCCAGAATAAGGAAGTGGGTTATTCATGTTAATCCAGTGATGGGGCAGAGTCCAGTGTCTCAAATCAGTACAGTATAATGGTTTTTGTTTTTTTGTTTTTTTGTTTTTTCTTTTTGTGGAACCTGGAATTGAACTCAGGCCTTTGCACTTGCCAGGGACGTGCTTATTCCACTGAGCCATCTCCCCAGGCCTCAGTATAATGGTTTGGGCCACTACACTGTATATTTCATAAAGATGGAGATTTTGTTTTATTTACTGCTGACTTCCTAAGTGCTTGAGAAAGTGGCTGACATGGAGTAGGAGCTTAAGTCGCTGCAGGATATGTGCAAGGCTCTGCCTGAGTGGCCAGTGAGTGGCCAGTGATCACCTTGCTACTTCAGCACCAGACACCTGGACAGTTCACTGCCTGCTCCACCCTTGGAGGGAGGACCTTTCCTTGGTGGGGATGGCTAGCCAAGAGGGGCTGAAAGCCTGACCCCCTACCTCAGGCTGAAGCCTCTTGCGGTCAAACCCTGCCTGTGCCACTGCCTATAAACACACCCTACTCTTAGAATTAACTTTTTTGAATCTAGCAATTCTGTGTATATCTATGAAGTGTTGAGCATTTCTTTCCTCTTCCTCTCCTTTTAGTGATCATGGTACCCCTGATTGTTTTTGTTTCTCTTTCCCTTGTCCTCTCCTTTCGTTGCCTCAGTTCCCTTTTCCCTGTCCTTTCCTCTCTATCATATGCCTCCTTCTTTCTCCCAAGTTTTTCTGTTCTCCATATCCTTCTCCTCTTTCCTTCCTACTTTTCTCTCCTCTCCATCCTCTTGTGACTTCCTCCTGTCCTCAGACATGCCCTTATGTTGGCTAGTTTAATTTTTTTTTTTTTTTTTTTTTTTTTGGTGGAACCGGGGATTGAACTCAGGCCCTTGTGGTTGCCAGGCAAGCACTTATTCTGCTGAGCCATCTCCCTGGCCCCGGCTAGCTTAAATCTGAGTTACAGAAAAGAGGAAGCAGCCTCCTTATCTCTGCTCCCTTTAAGAAGCAAATGGCAAAGAGTGAACTACTACGTGCAGTTTTGCATAAGCCTTCTCTAAGGTTCCACCCACGGTCTTAACCACCAGAGACTTCCTGCAGCTGAGGAAGCCTCCAGCAGGCCTGCCCGCCCCCGCATCTGCCACCTGGGGACTGCAAGGAGTGAGAAGCTGAATTCTGCCCCAAAGGCCAGGAGCTGGTGGATGGATGTACAGACCTGCCCCATCTAACCTGCTACAACACCTGCTGTGAGCAACTATGGTTGAATGATTCTTTGTCTGTGGTTCTTAAGGCTGGGAGTGAAATAATTCATTGTTCTTTCCTGAAAGACCATTAGATAGCAACTGAGTACAGCTTACTGTTTACACATGTTCTAGAGCTGTCACTGTTGTTACCTAAAGCAAGAGGCTATGTAGCAATAAGAGTGAAGGTTCTTAAGGGTCTGGGGATACAGCTTAGCAGCATAAGCACCTGCCTGGTAAGAGCAAGGTCCTGAGTTTGATCCCTGCTTGGGGGAGGGGTGCGGGGGCTTGGGGAATGAAGATTGTTAGAGCCAGGAATGGCGATACATGCCTATAATCCCAGTACTCTAGGAGCTTCAAGACCAGCCTGCATAAATTAGTGATTTAGTGAGACCCTGTCTCAAAATAAATAAAAATTTTAAAAATACTAGGAGCTAGGGGTGGTGGCACATGTCTGTAATCTCAGTAGTTGGTAAGCTGAGGCAGGAAGATCACCATGAGTTTGAGGCCAGCCTAGGATACATAAGTGAATTCAAGATCAGTCTGCACTACATAGCAAGACCCTGTCTCCAAAATGTTGCTCACTGCAGAAGGCCTGAGTCCAACATCCAATTTAAAAAAAGGGGGGGGGAGCCTGTGGAGATGGCTCAGTGGAATAAGTGCTTACCTGACAAGCGCAAGGGCCTGAGTTCAATCCCTGGTTCTGCAAAAAAAAAAAAAAAAAAAAAAAGGAAGTTTTTGCTTAAGGAAAGGAGGAGATGCCTCTGCTTTTTATTCCTGGCTTATTTCTGCAATACTAAGAATATTATCCTCACTTCATGTTTGGAAAATAAAGGCTGAAGAGGCTAGGGAGATGGCTCAATAGAATAAGCACTTCTCTGGCAAGCGCAAGGGCCTGAGTTCAATCCCCGGTTCTGCCAAAATAAATAAATAAATAAAAATAAAGGCTGAGAGAGATTAACTTGTCCCACGTTATTTAAGTAATTTTTCTACCTAGAAACAGTATGTAGCCCAGGGTAGCCTCAAACTCAGCAATCCTCCTGCCCTTGCAAGGGCTGAGATTCCACTTGTGTACCACCGTGCCCTTTTCAAACCCGATCTGATTAGTTCCTCAGCAGGTATTTTCTTTTTTTTTAGATTTTTTTTAAAAAAATTATTTATTTATTTACTTATTTATTTATTTTGTGTCTGTGTGTGGCCAGCTCAGCCCACCAGGGGGCAGGGCTGGCTGGCATGTGGTGCTGGGGGATTGAACCACGGTCCCTGTGCTTTGCTTAGCTTGTTCTAAATAGGTGCTTTAGACCACTGAGCCATCTCACCAGCCCTCAGCAGGTATTTTCAACTGCAAGACTACCACCATGTGTCGCATTTGCTGGAAGGGCCAATGGACACACTTTCCCAGTGCCATTATGACTTGCTGGAGATTTTGTTCCAGGGGTTTCTTCCGGCATCTTGGTGGAAACAAGAAGCGCTGAGAACTGGCTCAAGGTTTGTCCAGGTTCTTATCTGCCTCTGGGTTATCTTAGTAGTAGGAGGGAGAAACTTCCCAGGCAGTATAGTCAGAAGGTTGGAATAATGGTAAGCTCAGCTTTCTGGACAAGTCCAGCTGAGGAGGAAGATAAGCAGAAAGCAGGCATGGAACGATGATTGGCGTTCACAGTAAAAGTCCAAACCATCAGAATTACAGTTTTAAGGGCTGGGAAGATGGCTCAATGGAATAAGTGTTTCCCTGGCAAGCGAGAGGGCCTGAGTTCAATCCCCGGTTCCACAAAAAAAGAAAAAAAAAGAAAAAAAAAAAAAAAAAAAAAAAAAAAAAAACAGTTTTAGCAGCCTGCGTAGTGAGCACCTGCCTGCTTGGTGCCAGGTGCTTATGTACATAGTGTTCGTGGCAGCTCTGCCAAATGTGCAGGGCCATCCTCTTCTACAGCTCCTTAAGTCATTGAGGTCAGAGAAAGTGACCTGCCAAGGTCAAAAGTAAGGTACTGCAGTGGCCGTGGCCAGGTTTCAGGGATGCTTCACCTCTTTGCTGGAGGGGAAGGAAGCCCATACTTCATTTTACGAAGATGCTATGCCAGCCAGGCATGGTGGTACTCCCTGTAATCCCAGCTACTCAGGAGGCTGAGGCAGGAGGAATGTGTGATCAAGGCCAGGCTGGGCCATTTAGTGAGACCCCATCTAAAAAAGTCTTCTAAAAAATGAACTGAGGAAAAAAAAAAAATGAACTGAGGAAATGAAAGAACTAAGATGGTATACCATAGTTTATTTTTTTTTTATTTATTTATTTTTTGGCGGAACGGGGGATTGAACTGGTATACCAGAGTTTAGATGGCAATATTGGGACTTGAGATAATTAGCAATTGGATAAAAGTTCATTCCTGGTGGTCAGTGTTGGCAGGTCAGTAAGGCCTGAGTGGGCTTTAAAAAGAGGCCCCTGCAAGTGGGCACATCCCCAAGCATGGTAGACATAAAGGTGGCTTTCTCAGGGGCAGCTGTACCTGAGATGTCCCTGTGCAGTATGTGTTAGGACATACAGGACCAGGCAGCAGCCTGCCATTCCTCAAAGGAAACAGATGCCAGCATGGGAGAGCTGTGTCAAGAAAGTTTCTAGGGGCTGGGGAGATGGCTCAGTAGAATAAGTGCTTGCCTGGAAAGTGCAAGGGCCTGAGTTTAATCCCCAGTTCCGCCAAAAAAAAAAAAAAAAAAAAAAAAGAAGAAAGTTTCTGAAACCTCCTCTGCCCTGAGCTCACTATGGTGCTCACTGTGGTCGAAGACTGCAGGAGCTCAGGGTGGGCCTAGACCAGGAACCCTGTCATGTATATTCCAGAGGAGGCACCATGCTTTGACTGCCTTGTGGCAGTTAGAAAGATTAGTGGTAGTAAAAAGGGGGAGGAAGAGTTGATCTTGAGGTCTTCACTCTTTGAGAGTAAGTGGTAGGCAAAAAGTTAGTGTAACTTTTTTTTTCCGGTATTGGGTATTGGACCCAGGGCTTTCACACTGAGCAATATATCCAGCCCTTTCTATTTTTATGTTATTTTTTGGGTTTCATTTTAAGGTCTCGCTGCGTAGTTCTATGGGCTTGAACTTGCATATAGCCCAGGCTATATGGCAGAACTCACGGCAATCTTCCTGCCCCAGCCTCCCGAGTGCTGGGATTATAGGCATGTGCCACCATGCCTGGCCCTTATTTTATTTTTTGAGATAGGGTCTTGCTCAGTTGCCCAGGTTGTTCTCCAGTTCTGTTGTGCTGCTTCAGTCTCCCAACTAGCTGGGATTTCAGGCATGTCACTGCATTTAGTTCCATAATATACTTTATACTTGTTACTGGGAATGTGTGTCTTTGTGTGCACAGATTGATCTAGATTGAATCTAGGGCTAGGCTAAGTGCTTTACACTGAACTGTCTCCAGTGCACATGCGTTCTCTCTCTCTCTCTCTCTCTCTCTCTCTCTCT
>NW_004524597.1:19133761-19148348 GCF_000260255.1 Octodon degus | reverse complement strand
AGCCCTCATTTAAAAAAATATAATAGTGTGTTAGTGCTGGTCTCCAGGGCAGATTTCCAGGCCCTCCCAGATCATCTGAATTGGTGTCTGTGGTTGGGGGCTCTGGGACAGGCCTTCTGAGCCAGTGTTCCAAAAGTAGTGGAACTGCCTCTTGGTCGGGTACCAGCTGGCTTCAGCTATCCTTCCAGGCTCTGCTGTACACATTATCTCATCTAGGCTCCAAAACTCTGAAGCTGTAATGAGCAAAGTGGGGGGCCTGAAATGATGAAATCACTTACCACGCACAAGACTTTGGGTGTAGTTCAGTGGTAGAGCGTTTGCCTACCATGTAGGGGCTCCTGGTTCAGACCTCAGCCCCAAAGACTATTACTTGTCAAAGACAGAGCCAGGATTCCAAACTTCAGTCTGGCCCTGAAGCTGAGCCTGACCCATCTGAAGCTCTCTCCCTGGACTCTCCCTGCAGTCTGGGGCTTCCTTCCTCATGCCCCATGTGTTCTCCTCCTTGATGCTTATGCTGTGCTGCCCAAATCTTCTCTACCTTTTTCTTTCTTTCTCTCTTGCTCGCTCTTTCTTTCCATATTGGGCTTGAACCTAGGGTTTCACACATACTAGGCAGGCACCCTATCACTGAGTTTACATCCCAGCCTTCTCTATTTTTAGATAGGCACTCAATAAATTGCATAGGCTCGCCTTGAGCTTGTGATCTTTCTTCCTGTGTAGCTGGGCTTTCACAGCTTCCATGGAATTCATTCATTTATTTATTCATTGATACAGCATCTTGCTACATCGTTTGGGCTTGTAGTGATCCTCCTTCCTCAGCCTCCTCAGAGCTAGGATTACAGGTATATGCCTGTAATCCTGGGTGTAAACCACACCCAGTTTCAGGGCTGGCACAGGGTTGCAGGGCCAGCACAGCATGCAGTACTGACGATCAAATTTGGGACCTTGTGTTTGCCAAGCAGGTGCGTATGCTGCCGGGCTATCTCCCCAGCCTTTCCATGGAATTCTTGATTTGCCCAAGTCCTCTTGCACCCTGGGCCTCCTATTTGGAATCCTTTCCTCTACCCCAATATTCACTATCCTTTTTCCTGTGATTCATCTTCCTTCAGATGTCCCATGTTCTCTCCCTCTTCAAGGAGCTTTCACTGACCATCAAGAATTTTGACAGCCCCCTTCTCCCCTCTACTGGGAACCGAACCCAAGGACTCACATGAACTAGGCAAGGGATCTACTCCTGAACTATACCTGACAGTGTAGTCTAAGTGGCTATTTAGGGGCTTCGCAAGGTATGGGCCCTGTTAAGTGTGGTGTCCCTAGGGCAGTGGTGGCAAACCTGTTTTTTTTTTTTTCTTTTGAGAGAAAATATGTTAATGTATGAGTTTTTTTTCTAAACTAAAACCTCAGTATTCAGGTTTAATTGCAGTGTGGCACTTTGCGATGAGAAGTTTTAGGTTGCAGTTCAGACACTGACCTCTGAGAGGTTCACCATCACTGCCCTAGGGTCTGTTTCAGAGTCCTGTGTTAGCAAACTTTATTGAATGAATAAATGCTAATCAGGAGGGGCTGGTGAGATGGCTCAGTAGTCTAAAGCACCTACTTAGAACAAGCTTAGCAAAGCAAAGGGACCACGGTTCAATCCCCCAGCACCACATGCCAGCCAGCCCTGCCCCCTGGTGGGCTGAGCTGGCCACACACACACACACCCACCCACCCACACACACACACACATAAATAAAAAATTTTTTACAATGCTAATCAGGAACAACTTCCCATAAACTCTGCTCCATGTTATATGTCTACTTGTAAGGCATCTTGAGCTGCAGAGTTAAAGAAAAGAAAAAAGGCTCAAGAACCTGAAAGACTGTCAGGCATGGTGGCGCACACCTGTTATTCCACCACTTGGGAAGCTAAGGCAGGAGGATCCCTGTGAGGTGTGTTTTTTTTTTTTTAATTTTTTATTATTTTTTTATTTTAGGGAAGGGTCTACAGGGTGTTCAGGGTCTCACTACTAGATCGGACTCAGTGATCCACCTGTTGACAGCATCCCCAAGAGCTGGGATTACAGGCACATGCCACCATGCCCAGTCTCATTCATCATCTCAGCATGCCCTGGGGGTGCGGGGGGGGGCGGCGGCATGGTAGGCCCAGCGTTTGAACCCCCAGCCCCTGCACCTGCTTGCAGGTGCTTTAATCCACGGAGCTGTTTGGCTGGCCCTCCCTGTGAGTTTGAGGCCAGCCTGAACTACATAGTGAGACCCTATCTCAAAAAGAAAGAAAAACCCAGTACCGCAAAAAAGAAAGAAAGAAAAAAAGACTCAGAAAAAAGAAAAGAAACAGGCTAGAGAGGTCATCGGCAGCTCTGACTCAGTGCTTTTACTGAAGCCTATGGCAGCCTCCTTTCTGATTCTCAAGCGGCCAGTTCCAGAGGCAGGAACCAAGACTTGAGACAGTGTTTCCTGGCTTGGCAGGACACTTTGCCCATTTGCACTGTCTACTGGTGCTTCCAAGATAGCTACCTTTGTATGTATTTCTTCATACCATACGTATTTCTTTCACGTGTGGGTATATTCACAGGGAGGGAACGTACAATTGTCTCCGTGTACAGATGAACAGGCAGAGGAATTAAGTAGCTTAATGTAGCTTCTGGTTCCTTTCACAAACTTAATCCAGGCCCTATTACAGCCTCAAGATTTGTCACCAAACCTACTTTCTGGACAAAACCCGGACTCCAGGACTGCAGAACCTATTGTTATTGCCTGGGAATTCCAGGATTGCAGTGGCAATAGCGCTCTCTGCTGGTATTATTGAGCACGCCTCCGTCGTGACCGGCCCCGCCCCTCAAGTCCCAGAGGCCCAGTATTCTTTCGGCTTCCGGCTTCCGTAGATTGCTGATTTCCGCTCCAAAGGCTGTAGATCTAGAAGCCCGTTGGTGCCTTCGATATGGGCTGGGGAAGGTAACACCTGCTGTGGAAGGGGATCTTCCTGGGAGACTGTGCCACAGAGAGGACAGCTTGCATCAGTCCTGGTCCTGTGTTTGTGTGTCCCTGGGCAGCAACAACCATCTCCTCAGTCCTCAATTTCTGCAGTTTCTGTTAAGTCATTTCCACAGCTGCAGAAATCCAGATTTTTTTTTTTTTTCCATTTTCAGAATCAGTTACTTCAAGCAGGCACCAGTCAGCCAAGCTAGTGTGATCACCTAGAACATTAAAAGACTTGCAGTGTTTTAAGTGGGGACCAACGAGTTCGCCTTGGACCAGATACCCTGCAATGGGGGATAGGTGAGGCATAGCTGGGGAAGGAACAGGTAATAAGAGTGGCCCATTGATTGAGCACTTCTTGTGTGCTTCAGGCTTTGTGAAATGCATTCACATCAGTTGTGCCCCGGGGAAAGGGCATGTGGCTTGGTACGGTGTTCTCAGGTGCAGTCAGGGACGTGAAGCCCATCACGTGCATTATTCCGACCTCATCGCATACCTGTCTGGTAGGTACTAATCATGTCATCCCTGATTTACTGATGGCACTGGAGGCCCAGAGTGAGTGAGCGGTAACCAGCCTAATCGCCCTGCCAACATGTGGCTGATGCGTGGTCCTCAGTCTTACTGTGCTAAGAAACTTGACCTGGAATATGAGGTGGCAGAGGGGGGAATGATAGGGGCTAGTATGAAAAGCACCATAAATTGTGCCCCACTAAGTGCTGGGGCTGATTCAAGGGCATTCGGTGGATCATAAATACTCCTGACAAGGCCGGCCAAATAGCTCAGCAGATTAAAGCGCCTCCAAGCAGGTTCAGGGGCTCGGGGTTCAAATCCTGGGCCTGCTGTGCCGGCCCCACCCCTCAGGGAGCACTGAGATGGCGCCTGGAATTCCAGCCTAACAGGAGAATCACTATGAGTCCGATCTAGTAGTGAGATCCTTGAATACCCTGTAGACCCTTCCCTAAAGAACAGGGAAAAAAAAATCCTGATATCCTATTCTGTGTGAGTATGTGTGTGTGTGTGTGTGTGTGTGTGTGTACGAGGGATCAAACTCAGGACCATGTGCTTGCCAGACAGGTGCTTATGCTGCTGAGGTATATCCCTAGCCCAGTGCATATCTTCTTTTTAATTTTATTTATGTGTGTGTGTGTGTGTGTGTGTGTGGCCAACTCAGCCCACCAGGGGGCGGGGCTGGCTGGCATGTGGTGCTGGGGATTGAACTGTGGTCCCTGTGCTTTGCTGAGCTTTTTCTAAGTAGGTGCTTTAGACCACTGAGCCATCTCACCAGCCCCTGTATCTCCTTGTTTCCGTTTTATTTTAGCGTTTACAAAGATGAGGCTTAGAGGGGTCATCTCGTAGACCTCCAGATGCTCCTGGTTCATTTGGGTTTGGCAATGCTGCACTGTTTTTTGAGGCTTAGTTGCTCCTGGGAAACGAGAGGCTTGACTGAAAGGGCCTAGACGTTCCTCACCAGTCTGACATTCTTTGACGGATTTTAGCAGACTTGGGTTTGAGGACTACATGTGACCTTAATTGTCTGTGACTACGACATACTTTGACCACATTTCCTTTATCTCTAGAGGGGCCTCAGTTCCCCCACTAGTAAAATGTAGAGGACTAGGGAAGTCGCCCAATGGCATAGTACCTGCTTGAGGCCCTGAGTTCAATTACTGGTACAAAAAAAAATTAGTACAATGTAAAAACTAGACAATTTTAATTTCCAGTGTACCATCGGGTGTGTGTGTGTGTTTGTGATAGGAGATTAAACTCAAGGCCAGTACACTGGCATATACTCTTTTTTTTTTTTTTTCTCTCTCTCTCTCTCTCTCTTCTGATAGCAGGGTCTTTCTATGTAATTCAGCCTGACCTTGAACTTGCTCATGTAACCCAGGATGGCCTCGAACTCACAGAAGTCCTCCTGTCTCAGCCTCCTGAGTGCTGGCATTAAAGCTGAATGCCACCACACACAGTTGGACTATAATCTTTAAGCCCTTTTAAAAAAAAAATATTTGAGACAGGATCTTACCAAGTCCCTCAGTTGCCCAGGCTAGGCTCAAATTTGTGATCCTCTGTCTCACCCTCAGAGTGCTAGTTTTACAGGAATGCGTCACCACACCCAGCTCTTGAATATTTTATGACTGCAGATGAAGAGACAACCTGAGATTCAGCAAGCTATCCTCTGAGAATTTCTTTCAGAGGAAGAAAAGACAGGGTCCTGCTGAGTCAGGGGACAGTCCAGATTTGGGTCTCGGGCAGTCCCCACCTCTGAGGCTGCAGATGCTCCCTGTCTGGCCTGAGATGGCATTAACGGGCATTCTAGCACGTCCCTGGCTAGCGGCAGCCCCTGGGGATGGACAGTGGCCACATAAGGACAGAGGAAGCAGAGGAATAGTGCCAGGGGCTGCAGCTCATTGTGGCCTCCTGGAGTCTGCAGGGAGATAACTGGAGTGCGTGCAGTGTTCCAGGCTTTATGAAGCACATTCCTGGGACAAGGTCTGTGACAGGCTGCAGGGTTCTCAACCAGTGGTCAGCATGGGGACCTGACTCCTGACTCCCACAGGCCTGTAGGGGAGCTGCCAGTGGTCAGGAGCCCCCAGAGCTGTGTGGATGATTCTCCAAAGACATAGGAGCTCAAATTGTAAAAAAGATTTTTGACAGAGTCTAAAGAACTGATCCCAGGGGCCAGAGAGATGGCTCAGTGGAATAAATTCTTCCCTAGCAAGTGCAAGGGCCTGAGTTGAATCCCTGGTTCCGCAAAAAAAAAAAAAAAAAACTGATCCCAGACACTTTTTCCCTGCCTCCCCTTCTATCATCGGTTCAACAGAGGTTGCCTGAGACCTCTTTCAGACCCAGCCCCTTCTAGGAATACAGCTACAAAGAAGATGGGAACCCCAACAAGTAGGAGACCTAGTTTGTAAGTGCTGATAATGGGATAAGTCCTGGGATTTGTGGGAGCCTCAAACTGAAAGCTCCTAACTCTCTCTCTCGCTATATATATTTTTTCTTTTTTGTCTTTTTGAGACAGTCTCCCTATATAATTCAGGCTGGCCTTGAGCTCACTTTGTAGCCCAGGCTGGTCTTGAACTCACAACCATCCTCCTGCCTCACCCTCCCAAGTGCTGAGATTATAGGCATGTACCACCATGCGTGGCTGCCTGGCCAATTATATGGGGATGGAGGGGCATATAAGAAATCAGCACTGGGTCTCGGCTCACTGCCTGGGGCCTTGGGAGAGCTATCAGCCCTGCTGAGCCTGTTTCCTTTCCCATAAACCCAGTAACCCTATTTCTCAGGATGGGGTTAGAATGGAGAAGATAAGGCCTTTCTGGAGCCTGGCTGTGTTTTTGGCCCACCCTGCAGCCAGGACTCAATCTAGGCACCTAGAATCGCAGACCCTTTGAAGCCAGAGGGGCTCCCATATGAAGTGGGCCAGAGGAATACCCCCTGGTGTGGGAGTTGGGGATCTGGGCTTGACTTCACTCTGCCTAGCCTCACCGGGTTACCCCAGCAGTGTGAGTACCGAGGGAGGAGAGCTTCCCAGAGGCGTTGGCATAGCTGCAGCTGAGAGGTCATGGAGCAGGGGTCATGAGAGAACAGGACGGACTCCCCGGGCCTGGAGTTTTCCTGACAGAACCTCTAGGTATGAAGGGAAACTTCAGGGTTGGGGCCTCAAGCTCAGGTGGGAGGAAGTGGGGAATGGGGCAGGTACTCAGGCTCTCAGATGCACTAACTGGTGGCATTCACGATAAAGAAGAGTGTGTTTTCATCATTGCTTCCCAAGGTCCCTAGGTAAGGATTTATCTGCCAAAACCTCACTGCTGCCATCTCAGAAATGGGTTAATGATAAAATCTTATTCTAAAGGTTATTGGCGTATTGTGTAACTTGATACATTATGGGATAATGAGGGTAAGCAGATCGTGGAGACAGGAAGGAATGGTATGATTATCTGAAGCCTGAGGAGTCAGGTGGAAGATGATAGAGCTTATGAGGCTCTTCTCAGGTATGATGAAAATGTTCTGAAACTTACTGTGATGATTGCATCATTCTGTGACCATGCAAAAAACATGAAATTGTACATTTTACATGGTTGAGTTGCATACGTGAATTAAATCTCAATAAAACTGTTACCCCCCAAAAGTTGTTGGATCAGTTGAAATGCTACATGCCTGACACATCGTAAGTGCACCCTAAATGTTAGCTACCACTGTTATTTATTCCCAGTAGCCAGTCCTGCCCTCCCCCCAAAAGAACTGATGGGTCCAGCAGGAAAAGAAGAGGCCTGGGCTGCCAAGGGCTGGCTGGTGTCCACAAGCAAAGTGTGTAAATCTCGCTGAGGCTCAGTTTTCTCACCTGTAAAGTGTGGGTGATTTTCCAAGCCTTGACTGCCACCACCATTACTACCGCTATTACTTCTACTTCTTTTCCCCTCTTCTTCCTCTTCCTCTTCCTCCTCCTCCTCCTCCTCCTCCTCCTCCCCCCCCTCCTCCTTCTCATTCTGGGTGTAGAGCACAGGGCCTTGTGCATGCTAGGAAAGTGCTCTGCCACTGAGCTTCATCCCCAACCCTTCCTGTTTCTTTTTTAACTTTGAGGCAGGGTCTTACTAAATTCCTCATGCTGGCCTCAGATTTGAGATCCTCCTCCTTCAGCCTCCCAAGTAGCTGGGATTATGAAGTGAATCTTGGCTACCCTTAGGACACTGTGAAGCTCAATCAGACCCTGGCTTTACCAGTTCCTCCTGTCCACTCCTCGAAGCTGGCACCCACTGCTATTTGTGTCCTGACTGCAGATTTAATTCAAGGTACTGCACAGGGAATAGATGGGGACCACAGCAGTGTCTCCACCTCCTTGCAGCCAGAGCCTGGGAGAAGGGCTGGAGACCCCTACCTTACCCCAGCTGTGCACCAGCTGGACCTCCTCTCCCCGTTCCTGCCCCAGGCGGTCAGCTTTCCTATGGCAGGCCTGTATGCCCCCTCCCACCTGGCCCTTCTTGGACCTGCCCCAAGGGTGGTAGCTGCGCCTCCTTTTTCCTTTCTCCAGATTCAGCTGCAGAAGGCATGACCCAGGGACTAGGCAAGGACTGCAGACTCCCTTCTGCCTTTTCCTTCACTCAGCTGCAGGGGAAGGTCACCAGGCCAACCCCAGAGCCCTTTCTGGGCTTCAGTTCTTACTGCGGCTGAAGCTGGCAGAGCCCAACTGGGCTTCTCCTCCGCATCCCTCCCCTGCAGAGCTGCAGCTGGCCAGGGGCCCAGCCAGGGCACCACCTTCCGCAGCATCCCATGCTGTGGGGCAGACAATGGGGCCCTGCCTCCCCTCTCCCCATAGCAGCCGCAGTGTCTGATTTATGGCTTTCTCTGGACTCCCTCCAGCTTTGCTGCCTGTGCACTGTTCCTTTTGGACCATTCGTGTCTGGGTCACTCCTTGTAGGCAGGCAGGTGGGATCAGACCCCAGCCTGCACCTACAATGGGCACTGGGGACATCAGGTGGGTTGTGAAGTCAGGACAGCTTCTATCCCCACCTTGTCTTGTTGGGCTATATGGCCTAAAGTGGCTTCACAGAACTCTCTGGTCCTCAGTGTCCCCATTTCTAGAGTGTGAATAAACTTGAAGGTGTCATCACCACGCCTATGTTTCTGCCATCCCCTCACCTTGCCCTTCTCAGAAGCCTTCTGTCCCAGAGCTGAGTCTTCTGGATGTCTGCACAGGGGCCTTAGCAGCTGTGCCAGGCAAGGAGGCGACATCTAGGACCAGGTCGGTCATGGGGGATGGGGTGGACTCCTGCCTGCCCCCAGCCAGTGATTCCAATTCCCAGTCCTCTGTCCTACCCATCCATGAACCAGGGAGTCAGAACTGAGGGAGTGCAGATGGATCCCTGCACAGGCCTGAGCACTGGAGGGTGCTACTAGGGGTCTCCTTCCTCTTTGAGGCCTGGGCCTACGTCTTCAGAGCCTGGTTCCCTAGTCTACATCATGCAGACAGTGGGAAGAAGGCGAGGCACTGTTGGTGTTAAATGGCGGAGGTGGTAGGTAGGGGCCATGTGGGGTGGTGCCTCCAGGTGGCCCCCTTGCGCTAGCTCAGGTGGGCAGGAAGAGAGGAGGGCTAGACCACCGGTCCACAAGGAGAGTATAGGACTGTCAGGGTCTTGATGGCCTGTGTGCACAGTTCTTCAACTGCCCTGGAGATCTTTAGTTAGCATCTCCTCCTCGGTGGACCTTGCATGCCTACGGAAGATAGTCCTAAATAGCTTCTGCTATTTAACTTGCTTTTATGGCCACAGCCCTAATACAGAGCAAGTGGAGTAAGTGCTGTTCACCTCATTTGACACAGAGAGATTAAGTAATTTACCTCAGGTCACACGGCTGATATGTGGTAAAAAGAACAGGAGTCTGAAACCAGGCAGTCCTCTGAAGCCCAGTGGCCAAAGTCTTTTCTCAGTGCCAGCCTCCCAGCTGCTTGATCTGGGATAACTCAGACCCCTGGCCTTTGCTCTTGCTGCCTCCCCTGCCCCTTCCTGACTTCCCTTTTCCTCTGCCTCACCCACAGCTAGTTGTCCTTCAGGGCTGCGCTGTGGCATTGCCTCCTCCAGGAAGCCTTCCCTGATGCCCTCTCTGTGCCATCTCAGCGCTGTTCCCCATTGGCCTCTCATCTCTCTTGTGAGCATCTGTCAGCACCTCTGCCCCTTCCCCATGGCACACCCAGGCCCAGCAGAAGCTGTTGTACGAGTCAGTCTCAGGGAAGCTTTGAATGCCCAGATATTGATTGTTGATGATCTTGGGAACTGTGGGGAAAGTCTGACATCTCTGCTTCACAGAGGAGGAAACCAGAGCATGAGAGGTGACATGATTTTCTCAAGTCAGTGGCGACAGGGCTGGCATGTGCTGGATTGGCCTCCGTCTTGAGGATGGGATCCTAGAAGGTGGCAGTAAACTGGTGGGAGGAAACATTATTGTTGCCTGACTGGTGGCAATGACAGCAGCAGTGCCATTAGGAGCTGGGTTGTGTGTCAGGCGCCACACTAGGCACTTCACTCTCACTCTTTCATTTGTGCTTCACCTTATGCCATGGAGTAAGAGCTCTGCTTGACCTCGTTTCATGGCCTGAGGGGCTGAGTGAGATTTTGCAGCTTGTTTAAGGTAACAGCAATGATTTGCTAAACCAGGGTTTAATTTTTTTTTTTTTTATGTGTGGAGCTGGAAATAAAACAATAGCTCTCTACCCATAAGCTATGCTTCCCTACCCCATTCCTAGGGTTTAATTTTTTTTTTTTATTTTAGGGAAGGGTCTACAGGATGTTCAGGGTCTCACTACTAGATCAGACTCATAGTGGTCTGCCTGTTTTCAACCTCCCAAGAGCTGGGATTGCAGGTGCGTGCCACCACGCCCAGGCCCAAATGTCAACTCAGCGCACACCAGGGGGCAGGGTGGGCACGGCAGGGCCAGGGATCAAACCCCTGGCCCCTGTGCCTGCTTGCAGGTGTTTTAATCTGTTGAGCTATTTGGCCAGCCCATAAATTTTTATTTCTAAATGGTTTAAAAATCCAGACGCCTTCAGACAAAGGTTAGACAGCGTGAAGTGTTTCCTCTTCCATCTCCTCCTCCCCAGGTCTTCGCGAGGTGCAACCAGGATAATCTGAGTCACAGAAATCTTCCTGCATAGTTGCTTTTTCTCCTCAGACAAACCCTGCATGTGTTATTCAGAGCCAGGTTTAAAGCAACGCCTGTGAGATTCCCCATCACCCCCAGACTGCTCGGGGCTTAGGACATTCCTGGCAGAGATGTGGAGCCACCAAAGGCCTTGGCCTCTCCAAATATGAGTTCCTAACTTTATGGTTTAAGATCTAAGATGTCCCCTAAAGCCTCATGTGTGCAGAAGTAGGGCTTTTGGAAGGTGCCTGGATCCGGCAGCCCTAACTTCATCACCAGATTAGCCCATGACTGAGATCACAGTTTAGGGGCTGGGGAGATAGCTCAGTGGAACAAGTGCTTGCCTGGCAAGCTCAAGGGCCTGAGTTCAATGAGATTACAGCTTGATGACATGACTGGGAGACAGGGAGACAGGAGGAGAGTCTCACTCACTGAAAGGAGTGGGTTCTTGGGCTGTGCCCTTGGGGACCATGTCTTGTCCCTGGCCCCTTCCTCCCTGATTCTTTCCCTCACTGTCTGCTTTCCTACTGCCATAGGTGAGTGACTTTTTTCCACCACACCCCTTTGCCCTGACATTTTATCCAACCTCAGGCCTGCAGCAGTGGGGCCAGCCAACAGTGGACTGAAATGCAAGCCCAAGTGAATAATTGCTCTTTTAAGTTGTGTGCCAGATATTTTGTCACAATGACGAAAAGATGATTACCACACCTCCCCCTCCAGGTCCCCCTCCTGATGCTGCTGGGTCTCCCTAGCGGCTGAGCTGCCTACTTGGCTCTACCCCACTGGCTATGGCAAAGGCTGGTCTTTGCCCCACTCCTAGCCCGTGTAGCAGGCTGCGCTGTGTGCAGCAGGGCTGTGGCAGGCTGGGCGGGCTGTCCTCCCTTCAGCTCAGTCTGACAGTTGCTTCCTGATCCTCCCGGGAAACATCCTGAGTGGGCTCAAGGAAGAGTAGGGACATAAGGACATAAGGACATGTGGGGGGATGGCAGGGCCAGACACAATTACCTCTGGCCCTGAGTCCCAGTTCCATCTCTCCAGATAGTGCTGCCTCCATAAAGGGCCTCTGTTTTCTCTGAGCATTAAGAAACAGAGTTCAAACTTACTTGGGAGGGCCCAGGGAGGTGGCTCAGTGGGATAGGTGCTTCCTGGCAAGCGCAAGGACAGGAGTTCAAACTCTGGTTCTGCCAAAACTTGCTTGGGAATGTGGAAATCTTTCTGTAATGGTAGTTTTTTTTTCTTTGTTTTCTCACTAATGGGGGGTTGAAACTAAGACCTTCTTACTGAGCTGTATCCCGGTCTGTTTTCTACAGTTTGGAGACAGAGTCTCACTAATTCTTTAAGTAGCACAGGCTGGGCTTGAACTTGCAATCCTCCTGCCTCAGCTTTCTAGTGTGCTGGGCTTATAAGCATGTGCCCAGCTAGGTTTTTTTGTTGTTGTTGTTTTCTTTCTGTGTTTTAGGGAAGGGTCTACAGGGTGTTCAAGCTCTCACTACTAGATCGGACTCATAGTGATCCACCTGTTTACAACCTCCCAAGTGCTGGAATTACAGGCGTGCACCACCATGCCCAGTCTCAATCACCAACTCAGCATGCCCTGGGGGCAGGGCTGGCATGGCAGGCCCGGGGATGAACCCCCGGCCCCTGCACCTGCTTGCAGGTGCTTTAATCTGATGAGCTATTTGGCCCAGCTAGTTATTTTAATTGTAGAGGCTTGGGGCTTCCCACCACCCTAGCTCCCTAATGAAAAGCAGGGATGCGAGACTTGTTTCCCTTCCCAAAGGCGGAGGGAGCTGAGTGTGCATTGATAATAGGTGGCATTGTTGTTACTGTTGCTATCCTTAGCTCTCAGTGCTGGCAGCAGAGTCCCAGGACCCCGCCACTCACCCCACACTGGGAGACAGAGCGGCCGGTTTGGAAGGCAGGGGAGAGGGCTAAAAGGGCAGGGGTGGGTAGGATTAGAGGGCTGGGACTCAGGTGCTCAGGTCCCCCTCTTGCTTCCTCAGGAGCTCTGCACTCGCCTCAGCCTCAGTTTCCTTCTCTGTGAGATCAGCATGCTCTTCCCTCTCACATTAACCATGTGGGATTCAGAGTGATAAGACAAAGGAATGCAGGAGGGTAGGATACATGGCTCCCGGAAAGCAGGTGACTTGCGCAGTGTCCGCCATGCGGCGTAGACACCTGCCTGGTTCTGCCCCCAAAAGACATTAAAGATATTTGGATTATTTTTATTTTTATTTTTTTAATTATTAATTTATTTATTTGTGTGTATGTATGTATGTGTGTGTGTGTGGCCAGCTCAGCCCACCAGGGGGCAGGGCTGGCTGGCATGTGGTGCTGGGGGATTGAACCGCGGTCCCTGTGCTTTGCTAAGCTTGTTCTAAGTAGGTGCCTTAGACCACTGAGCCATCTCACCAGCCCCTTTTATTTTTATTTTTGGCGGGACCGGGGATTGAACTCAGGCCCTTGCGCTTGCCAGGCAAGCACTTACTCTACTGAGCCATCTCCCCTGCCCCGAGATTTGGATTAGAAAGAGATTATAGTGACAGTTGGACAACATTTGTGAATGTAATTAATGCTACTGAGCTGCACACTTAAAAACTCAAAAAGATGACACAGTTTGGGTGATGCACATCAACACAATTTTTTTTAGACAGGGCCTGTCTGTGTTGCTGAGGTTGGACTCAAACCCATGGGCAAGTCCTGCCACAGACTCTTGAGTCACTAGAACACCATCAAGCATGTTTCGTTTGCACAATTATTTTAAATGTGGGGAAAAAGCTGGATGCGGTAATACAATCCTATAATTGTATAGGATTGTATAGTACTCTGAGGGTAGAGGCAAAAGGGTCCAAAGTTTGCACCCAAACTGGCAACTGAGCAACTTTGCTAGAATTTGTCTCAAAATAAAAAATAAAGGGGCTGGTGAGATGGCTCAGTGGTCTAAAGCACCTACTTAGAACAAGCTTAGCAAAGCACAGGGACCGCGGTTCAATCCCCCAGCACCACATGCCAGCCATCCCCGCCCCCTGGTGGGCTGAGCTGGCCACACACACACACACACACACACACACTAAATAAACTTTAAAAAAAATGGCTGGGGACACAGTGCAGTGTAAAGGCCCTGGGTTCAATCCTCTGTACAACAAACAAAAAATTTGAAGCAGTGGCTTCATCAGAAAAACAGACCACTCTAAAAATTACAATAAGTATCGGGAAACTGAACAACCAATTTGAAGATAACTGTTATGGGTCTCTCAGAACGAGAACCAAATCAGTCAGGTTGGATTTTTTTTTTTTTTTTTTTAACCAGGGATTGAACTCAGCTTGCCAGCCAGGCACTTATTCTACTGAGGCATCTCACGGGCCCAGGTTGGAATTTAGAAAGCCGGTTTATTACTGAGCTCAGGGCCCCCATCAGCTCTTGTGCAGGAGAAGAACAAAAGGCGGCTTGCTCAGGAAGCAGGCCGGGGTTTTAAACCCCGGAACCACATTGAGTTTGATAAACAAATTCATTATCTGACACAAAATAATGCTTTCAGAGTCATTGTGACTATGACTCAAACTAGATTTCCTGAGGCTTTTGTTTCAGTTTCTGGTTAATTTGCACCTCAGTACCTGCAAGCAGCCTTAGCATAGCCCGGAGGTTACAAGAAGTTAAATCCCCTTTTGTTTCCTTTTGAAGTCATCTCTGTAATCTAACTTTGTTTACAGGGGTTGGTGAGGTAGGAAATTTTATCTATGGAACAGCAGATAACAGCCACTAGTCACTAAACAACCTAGAACAGTGGGTGAGTATGTACTTACAACAGAAAGCACAAGATTTACATTTATAGCCTAAAATGTGAGTTAACCCATTACAATAACATTGTGCAATACAGCAGCCATGGGGCTGGGGAAATGGCTCAGTAGGATAAACGCTTGACTGACTAATGCAAGGATCTGAGTTCAATCCCTGGTTCCGCCAAGAAAA
>NW_004524597.1:19128208-19131590 GCF_000260255.1 Octodon degus | reverse complement strand
TCTTGGCTCCCAGGAAGCTGAGGGTACTGGCTCTGTGGTTATTCACCCTTAGGCAAATCCTAGCTGTAGCTCAGTGACCTCAAAGTGCCCCTGCACCCTAAGGAGCAGCTTCCTCTTGTTAGAGATACCAGTACCTTTCTTGTAGGGTCACAGGCTTGTGAAAAGAAATGGAAGGGGTTGGGGCTGGTGAGATGGCTCAGTGGTCTAAAGCACCTACTTGGAACAAGCTTAGCAAAGCTCAGGGACCGCGGTTCAATCCCTCAGTACCACAGGCCAGCCATCCCCGCCCCCTGGTGGGCTGAGCTGGCCACACACACACACACACACACACACACAAATAAATTTTAAAAAAATGGAAGGGGTTGTGTTCTCAGGTTCCTGGGATGCCTGGGAGTGGGGTTGTCATGGTTACCAATATGCCAGTCCCAGAGCTGCCACAATTACTTGGGCTGCCTTCTGACCCCCAAGAGGGGAAGGACTCCCCAACTTCCTTACTCTGCTTTTCCAGCTCCCTCCCAGGCAACACACTAGCAGGAGTTTGTCCTCTGCAGGGATGTTCAGGAAGAAAGTCTCCTTTTTTGATGAGACAGCGATGAGGTGATGTCTGGGTTTTTTATATCCCCATTGCTGAACTGGTGCCAGACGCCAGAGTCCAGGCCGGATCCCATGAGCTACATTTGTCCTCTGAGCTCCTGGACCTGGAGGGGACTTCCCAGGAGTCCACTCTGAGATTCACCATCTGGGAAGAAGTTAGCCAGGGCAAACGAATGCATCTCTGAGACCTACCAACTCTACTGGGGACCACTCAAGTCTGTTATTTTTTAGATTTTTATTTTATTTTATTTTATTTTTTTATTTGAGACAGGGTCTCTCTATCAGCTCAGACTGGCCTTGGACTCACTATGTAGCCCAGGTTGGTCTCCAACTCACCACAATGATCCTTCTGCCTCAGCCTCCCAAATCCTGGGATTACAGTAAAGTCTATTTTTTAAAAACAAAATTATTAATATTTTCTTTCTTTTTTTTGCAGAACCGGGGATTGAACTCCAGCCCTTGCGCTTGTGCAGGAAGTGCTTATTCCACTGAGCCATCTCCCTATTCCCAATATTTTCTTATTATTAAAGTAAGAACCCCTTTGCAGTATAAGCACTACCACTGACCCTTTTGGGAGAGCAAACCAAGGACTAGATAGGTTAAGTACCCTGTCCATAGAGACATGGGGCTAAGTGTCAAGTCTTGACTCTAATCCTACTGACAGACTGTGTATCAGACCCCAAGGCCTGAGTCCTTGTTACATTCAGGGTCTGTGGTTGGCTCACTTTGCTCAACAGAGGATAAATGGGCCAGAGAATTTGAAATTGTTGTTAATAACATTATAGGATGGTGTTTTAAATGAGAAAATAATTCTTCAAAGTAACATGTACCTATTTAAAAAAAAATATATATCTGAGGTACGCAGTAAAAGCCTCTGAGATCCCACTCTCTATAGAGCAGGCCTAGAATCATTTGTTATATAGATTCCTTCAAACCTTTCTTTGCATCTGTAAGTTTGTTAACATCTATGTTTTTTGGCCCGGGAGATGGCTCAGTAGGATAAGCGGTTGACTGGCAAACGCAAGGATCTGAGTTCAATCCCTGGTTCCGCAAAAAAAAAAAAAAAAAAAAAATTATGTTTGTTTTGTTGAGCTAGTCTTGCTATGTAGTTCAGGCTAACCTGGAACTTACTATATAGCCCATGAATTCACTGGCTCCTTCCTCATCCTCCCTGTGTGGGAATTACAGGTGTACACTGCCATGGCATGCCTGGCTTTTTAAATTTGTAATTTTTAAAATACTTATGGGGGACTGGGGAGATGGCTCAGTGGAATAAGCGCTTCCATGGCAAGAGCAAGGGCCTGAGTTCAATCCCCAGTTCTGAAAAAAAAAATTTATGGGTATTATTTTTAATGTATTTGGTACAAGGTCTCACTACACAACTCAGACTGATAGTGATCCTCCCGTTTTCAGCCTCCCCAGCATGGGGATTACCGTGTGCACCACCACGCCCAGTCTCATTCACCACTCAGCGTGCTCAGGGGGTGGGGCAGCACACCATATGGTACATGGGGTCAAAGCCTGGTCCCTGAGCTAGCCTAAGCAGGCACTTAGTCTGCTGAGCTATCTCGCTGGCCTAATTCTTATGTTTTTAAACTATACATTCTGTTATGCAACTTGCGTTAGCAAATAACAGTAGCTCTTTGAGTGTAGGGATATATCTCAGTCAGTGCTAACGTGCAGAAGGCCCTGGGTTGGATCCATGGCACCAAAAAACCCCACAGGTAAGCAAAAAATGAAAACATAAGGCACAATATCTCTTGAAATGTAAAAGTTCTTAACCTGGGAGCTTCATGACAGTTGGTAGGGGAAGTGACTGGTAAAACTGTGTGGTGTGTGCGTGTGTATGCACATGTACATGTATGTGTATCATTTTTTTAGAGGTGATGTTTATGATTCTCATCAGAATCTTCAGAAAGATCTAGATTCAAGCCCCTTGTTTTTCAGATAGGAAAGTGAGGGCCACAGAGGAAAGACCCAGGTGAAATGAATGGTCAATCCCAGCCCCAGCAGATTGCCTTGGAGTGAGGACAAGCTAGCTGCTTTGTCTGATCCTAGGTGTCCTGTCTGGGGCTCAGAGAGAAGCTAGAGCCTACAGAGCCAGAAGGAGGGTGAGGGAGTCGGCCTGCCCAAACTACCAGGCTGAGCCTCTGCAGTCCTTGCCAGGAGAATATTTACAGTTACCAGCATCTTGGGAAGGTTACAGAGGAAACGCGTGGTGCAGTACTCCGGGAGCATGCAGTGCCTACCCTAGCTGGGCTCCTTGAGCTAGGGGAGCCCTGTCAGTGGCAGGCAGGCCATGAATGTAAAGGTGGGACCACAGAGCTCCCGTACTGCTGCATAGACCCTGGGCAGAATGCTGAGCCCTCTAGCAGGGCTTGTTTGGCTTCTGCTACTGTGGCTATGAGCATTATTAATTAATGCAGTTGGATAGGCTTTATGGAGTTTGGGTGCCTCAAGGCTTTTCAAGTGGCAGTAGAATGGTCTCACCTCTCCAGTAACAACAACCACTATCCACTGAGCAGGTCTCCTATGCCAACCCAATGCCAAGCATTATACCTACACACACTTCAATCTTGAATCAGCCCAGCCACTGCAAACCCTGTGGAGGGGCCCTGTTATTCTTCCACTTTACAGTGGCTCAGAGTGGCCAAAAAGCCCACTGGGATTGCTGGGGCTGTGGATTAGTGGTAGTATGCTTGCCTAGTATTTGTTTAATCCCTAGCACAGAAAAAGAAATATTTATTTTATTTTAATTTTTTATTTTTTAAAATTTTTATTTATTTAT
>NW_004524597.1:19122983-19123891 GCF_000260255.1 Octodon degus | reverse complement strand
AAATAAATAAATAAATAAATAAATATAAAATAAAAAATAAATTGCCAGTGCTGGGCTAGAATTTATAGTCGTACTGCCTCAGCCTCCCATACTATAAATGGAGTACGCACCACTTCCAAACTATGGCTGGCTGGGCCAAAGACAGTATCTGCCAGCCATGGCTCAAGCTAAAAGCTACACTGAGGTACACACTCAGCAGCAGGGGCTCACACTGATCCTGGATACAAAGGTGAGCAGTTCCAGTGCAGCTGGCTGATGGAGACCAAGGAGACAGGGACACCTTCCAGCCCACTCTTGGGTGACGTCTCATTGTATATTGATGCCTGAGATGGGACACAGGTGCCAGTAGCATCCACTGAGACTAGCATCTGCTTGGCACCCAGGTAGGTGAGCCAGGTGGTGCCAAAGGGATTAGGCAGACTGGGAGTTACGGGTAAGTGATGGGCAGAAAGCCAGGGCTTCAGGGACACCAAAGGTTTAGATGAGCATTCCCTAAGGTGCTTGCAAAGAGTCTTGGTCCCCAGGACAATGATGCTGCAATGTGTTGTAGACTTTAAAACCTGGGCCTTGAGCTATGTCCCGCGCCATTTGCTTCAGTAGCTCATCAGGTCCCCAGCAGCCAGAATGGTACAGCAGATCGAAAGCAAAGAGGGCTTATTTCCTGGCTGCTGCAGGAGATAAACTTGTGGTAGCCGATTTCTCAGCTATGTGGTGTGGGCCTTGCAAAATGATCAAGCCTTTCCTTCACTCCTTGTCTGAAAAATATTCCAACGTGTTGTCCCCTGAAGTAGATGCGGATGACTGTTGGGATGTTGCTGCAGGTTACAAAGTCAAGTGCATATCAGCCTTCCAGTTTTTTAAAAAAGGGGAGAAGGTGGGTGAGTTTTCTGGCACTAATAAGGAGAAGC
>NW_004524597.1:19119176-19121133 GCF_000260255.1 Octodon degus | reverse complement strand
ACAGATCAGACATGTGCTGCATGCCTGTAATCCCAGATGCTCAAGAGGCTGGGGCAGAAAGAAGGATCATAAATTTGAGGCCAATCTGGGCAATTTAATGAGATCCTGCTTTAAAATTTTTTAAAGTGGCTAGGGATTGTAGCTCAGTAGTAGAGCCTATAGGGCCAGCCAGGTAGCTTAGCAGACTAAAGTGCCTGCTTAGGCAGAATGCAGCAGCTGGGGTTTGATCACCCTGGCATGCCATGCCGGCCCCATCCCTGGGGTGTGCTGAGATGGCAATTGAGACTGGGTGTGGTGGCACATGCCTACAATCCTAGTACTTGGGAGGCTGAAATCAGGAGAATCACTACGAGTCAGATCTATGCAGTGAGACCCTGTAGACCCTGTCCTTAGTCCCATCTGCTCCAAATGGTTCAAGATTGATGCAGCTTCAGGCCACCACCAGTGAGTCCTCACCTTCCTGGGCTGTCCTTGTGCTGGTGTTTTCCTGGGAGCAGCTTTCATGCCTATAGCTGCTAAAGCCCTGGGAGGAACTGAAGCAGAGATCCAGAATTTCATGGAACAGAACAGAACAAGAAACAAGGAGAACCTGCGGAAATAGTTCAGTAGAATAAGCGCTTGTTTGGCAGGCACAGGGGCCTGAGTTCAATCCCTGGTTCCGAGAAAAAAAAAAAAAAAAAAAAGAACAAAAAGCAAGGGAAATTCTTCTAAGGATGGGGCTCAGCCTTTGGGGAGTATCCCTATGGAGAACGGCTCATCTTCCCTTTGGAGTTTCCAGCACTGTAGTGCTATTCTGAGACTGTTGTGCAGGAGGATGAATGTGATGGGAAGCCTGTCTTCGATCTCCACACCCATGGATCTTTATACTCACCTTTAAGTCCTTTTGGAGTCTTTCTCCTCTTGTTCTCACTGTCCTTTCACTTGGAGTTCCAGCCAACAACACCAGCTATCATACAGCTCTGTTTTGTGTCCTGGCTCATACGGGGTTCAAGGTATATTTGGTGTAGCACTGTGGCTGATAAAGATAGGCACTGAATCTCCACGGGTCATATCCTCCATGCTGTCATTAGCTTTCATGTCCCCCATGGGCCTAACTCTAGGGATGACTACAGCTAAAGAGAACTCTGAAGGGTGGAAGGTCTCAGCCTAGGCCATATTAGAGGGTGTTGTGTTGGAATCCATTGGTCTATCAGTGTGATCCATTGCACCTGAGGAGAAATGGCAGCAGAAATGAAGAAAGACAAGAAGACAAGAGCTGGGTTAGGTGGTGGCTCCTCTGCCTGGTTGGAGAGATGACCCTCTGAGCAACAATACAGACATTTATTCGTGTCATTTGCTTATTTATTTTTTTATTTTTTGGCGGAATCGGGGATTGAACTCAGGCCCTTATGCTTGCCAGGGAAGCGTTTATTCCACTGAGCCATCTCCCTGGCCCCAATACAGACATTTATGTGTATGTGTGCCTTTGCAAGGTTAGTAACATGTGATGCAAGGTTGCCTAGTGACTAGGAGCTAGCATTAACTACTCAGGATGCTTATCTCAGGACTGGTGTAGCTTGTCTGCTTTAGGCACTGAGGCCCAGTCCTGCTTACACACATCTGACCAATTTTCCAACTTCTGTGGTGCTCAACAGTGTTGCAGCTGCCACTTTGTTTGTTTGTTTGTTTGTTTGTTTGTTTTTTCTTTTTTTGCGGAACTGGAACTTGAACTCAGACCCTTGCACTTACCAGGCAAGTGCTTATTCTACTGAGCCATCTCCCTGGCCCCTAGCTGGCACATTCTTGTATGTGACATATCTAGAAATTCTGGCCCAAGAGCTAAGTTACTGTGAGGGCCCTCTAGCCATATGGAATTGTATAGCTACTGGTTTCACTGGCCTTTATTGGCATATAGGACTTAAAGATTTCTGGCCTTTTCTTTAAAATTGCATTAAGTTTTAGGGGGCTGGGGAGATGG
>NW_004524597.1:19117189-19117699 GCF_000260255.1 Octodon degus | reverse complement strand
TTGGAGAAAACCTCCCGAGGCGGCTGAGTGTAAGGAAAGGAGAAAGTAAGCCCCACACTCAACAGCCTTGGCCTTGACTTCTGGCTTGCCCGGTTGCTGCTATGTAATGTTGGGATAATCCTTTGATTTTACAGTGTCCTCATCTGTAAAATGGGGTTACTGCAGCGTCCTCCTCTTAAGGACAGTGATAGTTCATGAAGTGGTGAATGTCAGAGGGACACACCGGTGCTTGCCCTGTGGTATTGGCAGAGTGCTCTGGGAAGAGAAACTGAGGCCCAAAGTGCTGGGCAGCATTGTCCAACACCAGCCAATTCAACCGGACAAAATGAGTAGGGTGTTGGGGACCCTACAACTATGTAAGGCTATGTAAGGGTTAAATTGCCTGCTACAAAGGGACTTCCGTGGGGCTGGTGAAATGACTCAGTGGTCTAAAGCACCTACTTAGAACAAGCTTAGCAAAGCACAGGGACCGAGGTTCAATCCCCCAGCACCACATGCCAGCCAGCCCCC
>NW_004524597.1:19113614-19117089 GCF_000260255.1 Octodon degus | reverse complement strand
GCCCCACCCCCTGGTGGGCTGAACTGGCCACACACACACACACACACACACACACATAAATAAAATAAAATAAATTTTAAAAAAATGCTTTCTGATTTTTCTAATGGATCTATCTACTTAGGAGGACCTCTCTCTACCTATAAGAGACACCTCCCAAATGGCTTTGGCCTTCAGACATTTTTGTACTAAGACAATGACCTTCATTAGGTATTGTGTCCATAGACTGGGTTCCAGCTTTTACCTATGTGAGATTCCATTTCTCACTCAGACTGAAAGTGTTATAACCTGTGCAATTGATTCCAATTTTGTAACTCTGTATGCTTCCACTGTAACTTTATTAACTGTTATAACCTGACATATGCACCGCCATCTTGTTCTGTATGGCCATCATTCTGTATGCGCCATTCTAAATGCTGTAACTTTCCACTGTGCCCCGTTCTCTACTTGAGAACATGCAGTTGGGCCTTTCTCATGCTGTCCTTTGTGCACACCTGAATCTAGTTCCAGCCCGATGCCCTGTTCTTGCCCTCATTCCCAGCTACAAACTGTACCCACCACTGCACCTGTTATTGTTCATTAGAAACAGGTAATTTTTCAACTGTAGCCCCTAGATGAACCCTTGATGTCAGTTTTTGTGGTTTATTGGCTTAAATACCCACTCCCCTCATCCTCCCGGCACGCACCTCAGCATCTTGCCGGGTGTCTGCCGCTGGGTACCAGCTAAAATAAAGCGTTTCTTTTCTTTTCGAGTCTGCCTCATTTTTGAGTTACAACAGAGAGAAGGATATTATCTTAATGCCTGTTAATTGGAGAATTGATATAGTGACTACCACTCCAGATTTGCCTCTTGTCCAGTTTATGCTATTATGTATGATGAAGTGCTCCCATATTTTTAAAAACAGCTTTGCACAGGGTCTTCCCCATTCTGAATTTTTGGCAAATAGCACTGTTATCATTGCCAACATCATTACCATCATTACTAGCAAAGTGGAAGACACCTGAATGGTTGTCCAATCCAGTTCCCTTGGGCTCAGCGGCACAACACGTGCTGGGCAAGTGCAAGGTCCTGAGTGCAATTTCTGGCACCCAGAAAACAAAAAGCAAAATCCCCTAAAAATAATCCAGTCCCCTCATTGTACAAGGGGAGAAACTGAGTCCTTAACATGAGTCAGTGGGTCACAGTTGGTAACCAGCAAATGAGAAAAAAAAAAAAAAATCCCCATGTGTCCACAGCCTGTCATCTCCAGGCTCCTGCTGTGAGTGACAATAGCTGTGAGCTCCCAGGATAACTGCGGGTCCCAGATGGTACCAACCCACCTCTGTACTCCCAGCTGTCTAAGATGGAAGGCATGAAGCCACAGCCCCCAGAGTTCCCACATGCAGCGGGCAGCCTTGCACGAGGAATTGCACTGATCAACATTGGAGACCCCTTGGAGAGGGCAGGCCCGGTCTTCTGCCTGGGATTCTTCCCACCCCACAGCTGCCCTGGGCACGCCTACAGACCTTCACTGCCTTCCTGGATTTGGCCTCAGAGCCCCCTAGTGGCCAGCCAAGGCTGAGACTAGAGAGGGCAGACAGCATCCAGCCCTGCTCCACCTCAGCTGGGAGCTCACATGTGGTTCTTCCCCCAGCTATAAGGAAAAGCTTGAGTAGCATCCAACCCCAACACTGAGACCCAGGTCCCACTCCTGGGGAGCATACAATGGCATACTGATGTGCAGGGGCTAGCACACACCCACAATTTCACCACCAGCTTTGTCTCCAGAATCCACAAAATCCAGATCGCCCTCATACTAAAGTACCACTTACAAGGCTGGGAAGACAGCTTTGCGGTCTAAGCACCTGCCTGGCAAGCACAAGGACCCGGGTTCGACCCCTAATACTGCATGCTGTGCCAGCCCCATAACCCCTGGCTTTCCATACTGGCCACCAAAACCAGGCATGGTGGCGCACACCTGTAATCCCAGCACTGGGGAGGCTCAGACAGGAGGATTATTATGAGTCCAAATTGTGTAGCGAGACCCTGTCTCAAATAAATAAAAAGATTTTTTTTAAAGCACCACTTATGATATGGAAGAGCTGATTTTTGTTGGGTTTTTGTTTCTTTGTTTGCTTGCTTGAGACAGGGTCTTGCTTGGTTGCCTAGGCTGTCCTCCAATTCTTGATCTTCCTGCCTCAGCCTCCCGAGTAAATAGATTCATGATGAACACTACCGAGTCCAACTAAAATGACTTTTATCTAGGATTACAGGATGCTTTTTATTCTATTCAGGTAGCTGTAGCTTTTTTATGAAAGATCTGTCCTTTTCCAGCCTCTGAAGGCCATAGCGAGTTAGGATGCTGGATTCTGAGCAGGCCTGCTTGAGAGGCCCTGATGCTGATGGCTTTTGGAGACCCTGAGTTGCAGGTATCAGCCTGTTTTGAGCCCAGGCATCTCAAATGACTCGCCTTAGGGTGTCTGGAGCCAGCGGGTCAGTCAACGAAGGTCACCTGGGAGAGGAGCGGGGAATTGAGGAGGGGTCAAAGGACAGGAGATGTGAGAAATGGAGACAAGACAGGATTCTGATCAAGTCTCATTTATTCAAAGGAAACTCGGTATATATAGTGGAGGCATAGGGAAATGACGTCTGCGGGTAAAAGGGGCGAGTAACTAGGCAACCAACCGGGCTATGACAGGAAGTCCCACCTCCGGGACATAGCAGGAGACTTATGGGAAATAGGCAGGGTAAGAAGAATTAGGAGCTTAGCTCAGCAGAGGTAGGGGAAGAGGAACCCGGAAACCCACTTGCAGTAGGATTGGAGGCCTGGAGTTATTGAGCCTCCCACATTAGGGCATAGAGTAAGGGCTTTATCCCAAGTATTTAGACTTATGTGATTCTGGGAGCCAGCAGGCACCTTCTAGAAGGCTGCCATCCTTGAATCTGAGGTGGAAGCTGGAAGTCCATAGGAAGAGAAGAGATGCCAAGTAGAAGATGGCAAGAGTATGCTGGAGTTCTTAGAGAAGAGCTGTGCCTAACACTGTGTCTGTGCGTGGTGCCGCTGACCTTGGTGGTATGCGTGGGGGCCTTGAAGAAGCCAAGTCCCTCGTCATAGAACTACATATACACACATGCACACAACCGGGAGACGGAGAGCTCAAGGTTGATCCAAGGATGGTAGAGCAGTTGCAGGCAGGGATGGTGGCTCATGCCGGTAATCTAAGCAACTCAGGAGGTTGAGGTAGGAGAATTGCAAATTTCAAGCTAACCAGGTCAGTTTAGTGTCTCGAGACATGAAATGGGAGGCCAGCAAGATAACTCAGCAGACTAAAGTGCCTGCTTAGGCAAGCTTAGGCAAGCTCAGGGGACATGGTTCGATCACCGGCACCACATGCCACCCCAGCCCTGGGAGTGGGGAGCTGAGTCGGCCAGAGTCTGGAGGTGTAGTGGTGTACACCTATAATCCCAGCACTGAGGAGGCTGAAAACAGGAGGATCA
>NW_004524597.1:19105925-19107030 GCF_000260255.1 Octodon degus | reverse complement strand
TTTCCCTCTCTGGGTAGATTTGAATATCATTGGCTCTGCTCTGCCTATCCTGGGGCAAGAGGCTCCTCCTGGGCCTGAGGTCTCAGAGAACCAAGCAGGCCATGCATGCTACAGGTATTGTTGTTCCCTCTGCAGTTACGTGTTGTTGTTATTGCTGCTGTTGTTTCAGTTCTGGGAATTGAGCCCAGGAGCCAGGGACAAGCTTTGCCACTATGCTACATCTCTACCTAGCTATCAGTCTTTGATGGTGAGTATAACTTGCTCATGTAGTACGGCCAGCTGGGTTTGGGAAGCTCCTCTTCCCAGCTTCTGTCTCTCACCTGTGGAAGCTATAATCATCCAACCTTTGGCACTGACCTATGCTTCCTATTATTATTATTATAATTTTAGCTCTTCTGTCAGGTAGAGCTATAGTAGAAAAGGTTCAGATTTGCAGAAAAAGTACAGGAGAAATCAACTCTACCCACTGCACTGTTTTCCCATTGCTCCTGGGGAGCAGTCAGGGAACCTTGAATCCCTGGGTGAGTTCAGTGAATTAATATGTAGATGACACCCAGATGTGATGGTGGTCAGAGCCTGTAATCCCAGCACTGTGGGAGGCTGAGGAGGAGAATTGTAAATTCAAGCCCAGCCGGGGCAACTTGATAACTTAGTGCGACCTTGTCTCAAAATAAAAAAAAAATAAAGGACTAGAGATGTAGCTCATTGCCAAGCCCTCAACCCCCAATAACACAAAAAGAAAATGTACAAGAGCCTTGCATGGAACCTAGTCCACAGTAACTATTAGCAGTATTGTTACCTTACCTGTCTTAGTCACTTTTCTTATTGCTGAGACAAACTACCCATCAGCCAAAGCTAAAGGAAGAAACGTATATTTAACTCACAATTTCTAGAGGTTCCAGTTCATGTTTGACTGGCTCCAACGCAGGGTAGCATGGCAGAAGGCATTGCCGAAGAGAAGTAGTCCATGGCAAAGCAGAGCAGGCAGAAGGCAACAAACAACTAGCAAGCTGCCAGCAACCCTCTTTCTGTCCCTTATATTTTAACCAGGATACCTACCTTTATAGCTGGTAGCACTTACACTCTTTTTTTTTTTTTTTTTTTT
>NW_004524597.1:19102685-19105825 GCF_000260255.1 Octodon degus | reverse complement strand
AAAAAACCAGAAAATAAAAGGAGGGTTGGGGAGGTAGCTTAGTGGTAGAATGCCCCTGAGTTCAAACCCCAACAACACACACAGGTAGGGATTCATTTTTCCTCTCCAAATCTGCTATCAGAATCTCCTGTGGCCCATCCAAGGAAGGAAATTCTGAGAAATGTCATTCACCCCAACCAAAATGACAAGTTACAAATCCACCTGCCAGGTGTAGTGGCACATGCCTGTAATTGCAGCACTCAGGAGGCTGAGGCAGGAGGATTCTTGCAAGTTTGAGACCAGCCTGGGCTACAAAGTGAGCTTGAGGCAGCCTGAACTGTATAGCAAGACCCTGTTTCAAAAAGACAGGAAAAAAAAAAAAAAAGACCTGGCCTCTGAGGCATCTATGGCAATCTTTGTAGCTGTGTGTGTGGATTTGTCTGTTTCCTCCTAACTCCCTTAATCCATTAGGAAAAGTAGATTGAGCTTGGGAGGTCCTCAGGGCTGGGCTCGAACATGCTGCCACCATTTATTAGCTAAGCTATCAGTCTCAGTTCCTCCACCTGTAAGTCAGTGATAATATACATAGCTTGGAGAAATAGCATAAATAATAAAAATACACTCGACCACCAGTGTCCATGGGAGGTTAACACCAGGATAATAAAACCCACAGATGGGGCCAGCCAAATAGCTCAGTGGATTAAAGCACCTGCAAGCAGGTGCAGAGGCTGGGGTTCAATCCCCCGCACCTGCCCTGCCCCCAGGGCATGCTGAGCTGGAGCTTGAGACTGGGTGTGGTAACACACTCCTGCAATGCTAGCTCTTGGGAGGCTGTAAACAGGAGAATCACTATTGAGTCTGACCTAGTAGTGAGACCCTGCACACCTTGTAGATCCCTCCCTAAAAGTACAAAAAAAAAAAAAAAAGAAAAAGAAAAAATTCACAAATGTTCAATTCTCTCATAAAAAATGGAAGAGTAAGAGGCTGGGGAGATGGCTCAGTGGAATAAGCACTTCCCTGGCAAGTGTACTTTATTTATTTATTTATTTATTTATTTATTTATTTTTGTGGAACCCGGGATCGAACTCAGACCCTTGCATTTGCCAGGGAAGCGCCTATTCCATTGAGCCATCTCCCCACCCCACCCCACCAGTGTACTCTGAAGCATATAAGACATGCAAGACAGTATGTCCTCATAACCTAGTTAATCATTACCTGAAGAAAACACAATTAGGGGGCTGGGGAGATAGCTCAGTAGAATAAGGGCTTGTCTGGCAAGCACAAGGGCCTGAGTTCAATCCCCAGTTCTGGAAAAAAAATAAATTATAATCTCAGAGTAATTTCTATGCATGTAAAGAAAACCATATAAATAGATCTATATTGGCAAATACATGTAAAATACAGAAAGGTAAATATATATATAGTAGACCTAGCCTGTCACATATAGAAGCTTTGATAATATAGATATTCTAATCAGAGTTCTAAAAGGACCTACAGAAATTGTGCAGGTTACAAATACCTGACACGTTCTATAAATGCTAAAGTTATGATTTTTCATGACAGGAGGCCAGTTTTCTTTTCTTTCTTTATATATTTTTTGGCAGAACCGGGGATTGAACTCAGGCCCTTTTGCTTGCCAGGGAAGTGCTTATTCTACTGAGCCATCTCCCTGGTCCCCTAAAGAGAACCCAAGTGATTTTTTTTTGCCCCCTCAGCCTGCCCTGAGGGCAGGGCTGGCGTGGCATGCGGTGCTGGGGATCAAAACCAGAGTCCTTGTGCTTGCCTAAGCAAGCACTTTAGTCTGCTGAGCTATCTCTCCAGTCCCTCTTTTCTTTTTTTCTTTTGGCAGAACTGGGGATTGAACTCAGGCCCTTGTGCTTGCCAGCAAAGCACTTATTCTACTGAGCCATCTCCCTGGCCCAGGAGACCAGTTTTCTGGTCTTCTTGCATTGCATTCTTAAAGGGCCCTCCCTGTGACCCATGAAAAGTTACAAAGTGAGCCCATGCAACTTCATTTTGCAGATCATTTCTCTTTACATATCTGTAGATCTGCTTGTAGCAGGAAAGAGAGTTATAAAATAATCCTCCAATTGACCTTTTTTCCTTCTCTAATTCCTGCCCTCAGTGGGTGGAACTAGGAAAGAGGGGACGATACTATAGTCCTCATAAGTAGGGTATGTTACCTGGCACAACTGACTTCCAAAAGATAAATTCTCCAAATGGGCCCAACCTAATTACCTGAGCTTTTTTTTTTTTTTTCCGGAACCGGGGATTGAACTCAGGCCCTTGCACTTGCCAAGCAAGTGCTTATTCTACTGAGCTATCTCCCTGGGCTTTTTAAGAGCAGAGAAGAGAGCTTGAGAGCTTCCCTGGCAAGTACAAGGGCCTGAGTTCAATCCCCAGTTCTGCCAAAAAAAAAAAAAAAAAAAAAAAAAAAAAAAAGCAGAGAATTTCTCCAACGGTAATGGAAGAGGACATGTGAGAAATTCGAGACACATTCAGCATAAAAAAGGGTCTCTGCTGCTGAGTCAGGAGGGATCACAGGGCCAGAACCTAAGAGTGGCCTCAGGGTGATTCCTGGATGACAGCCTAAAAGAAAATGGAGAGCACAGGGTCAGAGCCCCATGGGAATTAATGATGCCACAATGAATGAGTCTGAAGGAGAGCCAGATAGGATGGCAGCACTGGCTGACACCTTGGCTTCATCCCGGTGAGACTTTCAATAAAAAAAAACAATCAAACTATGCTGAATCTCTGGCCTAGTGAACTGCAAACTAATAAATGGCCATTGTTGCCCTAAGAACATTAGTCCCTAGTTGATTTTTGAAAAACCAATGTAAAGTAGATAATGGTTCCATTTTATAGATGAGGAAGCAGAGGCTACACTGTGGACTTGTGAACACACAGCCAGGAAGTGAGTGAGGAGAACAATCTGTCCTATTTTTAGGCTAGAGGGGCCGGGGAGATAGCTCAGTAGAATAAGCACTTGCCTGGCAAGTGTAAGGGCCTGAGTTTAATCCCCAGTTCTGTACCCCCCCCAAAAAAAAAACACAGAAAAAAGAAAACCTATACTATTTTTAGAGTAGAACCTGAGATAACACAACTGGAGATTTGAACTTGTTTAGGGTTCAGAGCCTGGGATTTTTCTTTTTTTTTTCTTT
>NW_004524597.1:19090778-19096701 GCF_000260255.1 Octodon degus | reverse complement strand
TGTGGTGCTGGGGGATTAAACCGCGGTCCCTGTGCTTTGCTTAGCTTAGCTTGTTCTAAGTAGGTGCTTTATAACACTGAGCCATCTCACCAGCCCAGCACTTACACTCTTAATCTTAGCATTGCACTGTGAGTCAATCCCAGCATCACATGTTTTATCTCAGCATCACACACCCTAGATCTCAGTACTTTTGAAAACCCTTGCCTATTACTGCATGAAGCTTTGGAAAGATCTGGATACAAGCCGTAACATTAATTTTTACGGTTTAATCTGGATATCCCCGCCTCCAGGAAGTCTCCTGTGACTTTCCCAGGCAGAGTTTGGGCCTGAAATGTTTGTGCAGCCCTGTACCTGTAGCTCACTCAGAGTTATAGTTTGTCCATGTATTTCTTTCTCCCACACTCAATAGTGAGCTCCAAGGATGTAGAAGGCCACGTCTTATACAGTAGTGTACTCCTAATATAGCAAGCTCAGGTAGGAATGACAAATGTGTTTTAGGTGAAAGAGAAGGACTAGTTAGAGCTGGGCCTGTGGAACCAGGCCTTTACCCGTGTGGCTCACATACGTTTGGATTTGAGCACTGGGAGTTGCAGTCCTGCAAAATCAGTTCTTACCTTGTGCATATGGTATAAGGAGCAAATGAGATCTGCATGCCTCCTGCTATGTTACTGGTGCTCCAAAATATTGCTTGTTGCTCTAAAGTTCTGTTAAATATCTCCACTTTTCTCAATCTCCCCAGTCCCTCCAAGCCAAGGAAGCCACAGGACTCCCACGGTTAGCATATCCCTTATTACAGCACCAATCCCACTTGTGTCCACTGCTCTGTCACTTTCCTCAAACTACTTTCAGCAAGGGCAGGGCCTTTGCCTCACCCATCTGACTGTCTAGCATTTACTCCAGGTTCAGGCGCAGAGCAGGAGGTTGGGATTGTTCAAGCTTTCTGAAGGTGTCGGATGCCCAGCTCCCTTGAACAAAAGTCTTGGAAGCCTTCCTCCCTCTGTACTGTCTTTCTCCCTGGGTTGTGTTTTCTTGCCATCTCAGCCTATGTAACTCTGTCTTCAGAGTTGCAAGACTCTGAAGCACAAATAGCACCTTCCCTGGGAAGTCCTTCCGGAATAGCTTGCACCAGCAATCTCTGATTCCTTGGAAATCATAAAAGCTCTGCTTCTACAACTAACTTGTCATTTGTACATAAGCTCTCCAGCCTGTTATCTTTAGGTTTGTTGGTCTTGGATAATTTTTCTTTCTCCATATCCTATTCCCAACGCAATTTCATTTTTCAATAAGGTGAATGACGCTTGTCAACATCTATCTCTTGAAAAAGTTCTAGTTTTTTTCAAGCTGGTCTGAACTACATAGTGAGGCCTTGTCTCAAGAAACCAAAAGATAGCCAGGAAGATAACTCAACAGCAAAAGCAGGGGATGGGGAGATAGCTCAGTGGAATAAGCACTTGCCTGGCAAGCACAAGGACCTGAGTTCAATCCTCGGTTCTGAAAAAAAAAAAAAAAAAAAAAAACCAGCATAAGCATGTGTCTGGAAAGCACAAGGTCTTGAATTTGATCCCCAGTACCAAAAAGTAAAAGTAAATAAATATAAATTAATAATAATAATAAAAGAAACCAAAAGATAAATAGTTCCTCCAAACATCTGTGCATGGCATATAAAGCATGGCACAGCATAGTTCACAGAGGAAAGATCATGTTAGGACATAGCAATAAGAGGGTAGCCATCTGCAAGTCAAGGAGAGAGGTTTGGGGCTGGGGAGATGGCTCAGTAGAATAAGCACTTCCCTGGCAAGCACAAGGGCCTGAGTTCAATCCCCAGTTCTGAAAAAAAAAAAAAAGGAGAGAGGCTTCAGAAGAAATCAGCCTAGACTTGATGTTAGACTCCAGCTTCCAGAACTTTGAGAACATAAATGTATGCTGTTATTGCAGGTAAAACAAAAAAATCTGTTTCTTCCTGCCTACCTCAAAAATGATTTAAAAGCAGAGCAAGGTCTATGTTTGTCATAATGGTATTTTACCAATGCCAAGTTTCTGGTTTTAACATCGCACTACAGATATATAAAATGTCATCATTGAAGGAAAGTGGGTGAAGGGTACACGGGACTTTGTGCTATTTTTACAACTTGCTGTAAATCTATAGTTTTTCAAAGTTTTAAAAAGGTGTGAAGACTGATTACACATATAAAATTACATTAAATATTAAAACTATTAAATGGGACATACAGATGGCTATGCATCTGTATGTTATTTTTTTTCTCTGTATGTTATTTATTAGTAAATTAGGTTATTTATTAGTAAATTTCTAGAATATTGAAAACATGGTTAATCTAAGTAGACAATCTTAAGGGATTATATGTGAGAATAGCAATGCCATCATATTATGGAACACTGTAAAAGTATTAGAAAGCACCAAGTAGAAATGCATTTCTTGTTTGGGGAAAGGTGTACTGAAATATTTGTAAATTAAAAATTCCAGATGAAGGGGCCGGGGAGATGGCTCAGTAGAATAAGCGCTTCCCTGGCAAGCTCAAGGGCCTGAGTTCAATCCCTGGTTCCAGGGGGTGGGAAAAAAAATCCAGAAGATAGTGCTAACTTCGGCAGCACGTATATTTTATATTTTACTTATTTATGTGTGCGCGCGCGCGTGTGTGTGTGTGTGTGTGTGTGTGTGGCCAGCTCAGTCCACCAGGGGGCGGGGGCTGGCTGGCATGTGGTGCTGGGGATTGAACCGCGGTCCCTGTGCTTTGCTTAGCTTAGCTTGTTGTAAGTAGGTGCTTTAGACCACTGAGCCATCTCACCAGCCCCAGCACGTATATTTTAAAAATGCCAGATGATGTATCAAATCGAGGATAGTTACTGAAATATTAGCAGTGATTGTCTCAGTGGGATGGCACTACTTGCACTTTTTTTTTCTTACTTTTTTTTTCGGAAACGGGAATTGAACTCAGGCCCTTAAACTTGCCAGGCAAGCGGTTATTCTACTGAGCCATCTCTCCAGCCCCTTACTGGTGTATTTTTGTTCCTTTACAATGCCAATATCATGTGTTCAGTAAAATACATTTGAAAAGAAGAGGTTATATAATTTTTTAAACGGGATGAAAAGGGCCGGCCAGATAGCTCAGCCGACAAGAGCACCTGCTTAGGCAGAGCTCAGCGGCCGGTTTCTGATGCCTTACTGTGCCGGCCCCCACCCCTCCTGCCGCGCTGAGGCGGCGATTGAGACTGGGGTGGTAGAGCGCGCCTGTAATCCCAGCGCTTGGCGTAGTGGGACCCTGTTGACCCTGTACTAAATACATAAAATAATGTGATGAGGAGAAATTATCTAGAAGGAAGAGAAAATTGCAGAGTCAAGAATGAGGTGGCAGGAGCAATTGAGGTCCCTGTAAAAGAGAATGAATGGTACATGGAGCTCCCTGGAGGGTCTAATGCTTTGCCCTAGAACGCTGACTTCTCAAAGCGCGGCAATTAAACAGTCTAGCTTCATCCTAGCGGACCAGCTTCAGCCTTGTGCTTGCCAGGGGTAGTTCTGACTCTTTCATTCTTAAAAGTGACCTTGGATAAAATCCTGCCCTTCTCAGAGCCGGTTTCCCTGACTGTTAACACCAAGACAGACCTCAAAGATCAGTGTTTTCTACTTCATCCCCTAAATTACTTAGCAATAATCTGGCTAGTTTTTTGAGCGCAGTGAGGGGTAAATCCAGCACGTTGGGCGCAGAGGTTAATAGCGATCGGCCCCACCCTTCTCGCCGCCTATGCTCTTTGCCACGCCCCTAGGCACCACCCCCGCCCGAGTTGTAGCCTTGACCCCGCCCCCAGGCCTTGCGTCCACCGGAAGTGCCCGCGCGCGCGGGCAGCTCACTTCCGCCCGGCAGGTGACAGCCGCGGGTCTCGGAGCGGCTGGCAGCACGGACGCACCGTCGCGTCTGGAAAAGGGAACCGCAGACATTTTGCTGGGGAACCGAACCGAGTCGTGGCGCCGGGTAGTCATTTGAACCTTCAGGTAAGGAAAGGGGGAGTTCGAGGAAGCAGGGGAAGGAGTGGAGCGGATAGTCGGGGGTCTGAGGTGAGGGGTTTTCGGGGTCAGAGGTCACGGAAAGGACGGCGCGCTAGAGGGGCGCGCGCGGCGTCCTTAAGCAGGACGCGGAGGAGGGGCTGTGGGTTCATTCATTTGCGCCCAGTTGACGGCCTGCCCGCGCACTGGCTCTCCTAGGTCCGCAGCCTCTCGAGGCTTCCGCCCCGGGAGTCTCCTAGACCGAGGCCCCAAAGAATTCACCCCTGGCCAGAGGGAAAAACCTCTCTTCCGTCTCTGGTTTCCCCCTTCACACTAATCTCCAGGACTCTTTGTTCAAGGCTTTCTCTCTTTGCCAAGGTCCAGAAGGGAGGAAAATCAAGAAATGGCCCTGTGCCGCCTGTTCTTTCATAGTCTAGGGCTTGGTTTGTTTTGTCTTTGGATATCCAGGGTTATCAAGGTGACCAAATGGGGACACCGGGACTAAAAGCAAAAAACACTAGAATGCCAACTACTGCATATTCAGCCCCCAGTGTGTACAAGGCAATGTGCTAAGCACTTTCCTTACAATACTGCATTTCAACCTTACAGCAACCTTTGTGTGGCAGCTTCTCCCCCACGGTACCTGTTTTTTGCTTGAGAACACTGAGGCAGGAAAGTTAAATCACTTTTATAAGGTCAGCCAGATAGTAGTAGAGGCAGAACCAGAGTTCCTACGTAAGTTTTCAAAGACCGGCATAGTACAGAAACAAAAAGAGAAGCTGGAGCAGATTGTGGTAGAGGAGCATTTTAAAAATATTTTTAGCTGTCATTATATGTACGTGGATCTTTGTCAAGATATAGCCTTATTTTTGTCATATCTTCAAAAGAGGCATTTAATGTGCTTTTTAGGAGGAAAATATACAAGCTGTTGCTGTAAGTAGTTTACCTTTCACTGCAAGAGTTTTAAGGTTTTTCCTGAATGAACTGTGAGACGCAGAACACCCTGTACATGAAGCAAATTTCCAGAATCAATGAGTTGAGCTGCATTCCTTTCTGAGTACAGAGAGAAAAACCATAGAGCTGCTAGTGGATCTTTGGTTCTAAGTTGTGGAAGAATGTACCAAATGCAAGGGTCTTTACCTTTGTGAAAAATACACGTTTGTGTCATGTTGCCTGGAAATTGGTAAGATGCTTTGGCGGCAAGGACAGGGTCTGTGAGTGTGTGTCTTATTCCTTTGCAAATATTCACTTGTTCCAGTTCTTCCTCAGTTTCTCTTAACAGTGATACAAAAAAAGGCCTGTCTTCTTACATTCTTCTGGATGCTATAAATCTTAAGGAAGCTGATAATGTTTGAAAAGCTGTGATATAAATATTATTGTGTTTAGTTTTTTTTTAAAACTTTATGATCTGTTCCATTCCCTTTGTTCCATTGAATTCACAGAAACTTAATATTGTCGCTTTATCACCACCTTTCCAGGGCAGGATTTAAAGTAAAGCAATTCATCACAAATAGTGGGAACATGAACAGAGCTTAGAGCATCTGGATTTCTGTCCTGAGTTGAGTCCACCAAACATGTCTGACCTCGTGTACACTGTTATGAGGGCAGTTTTACTTGTTTGCAAAGAAGGATCAGATCCCTCAGAGGTTGTGTGGAAATGTGGGTTGACCAAAAGCTTTACCCTGAGTGGCGTGAAGGACTCAGAGTTACAGTGGAAAAAACACTCATTGGCTTCCCATCAGTCAACCCTGGACTCCAGTCCCAGCTCAGCAGCTACCCTGTGGTAATATGATCCAGACAATTTACTTCATTTTTTTTTCTTCAAATTTTATTTATTTATTTATTTGTGTGTGTGTGTGTGTGTGTGTGTGTGTGTGTGTGGCCAGCTCAGCCAACCCTGGACTCCAGTCCCAGCTCAGCAGCTAC
>NW_004524597.1:19071148-19090678 GCF_000260255.1 Octodon degus | reverse complement strand
CCATCTCACCAGCCCCAGACAATTTACTTCAACTGAGTCTCCTAACCTCAATCTAAAATAATACTGACCACCCTTACCCCTGCCCCACCCCAAGTTTCTGTAGGAGTGGGATAAGTAAATTATGTAGAACCTATAATTATGGGGTGCTTTGACCCTAAGCCAGTTGATGCCTGCTGGAGCCTGTGTCTGAGAAAGGCTGGCAAGCCTGGGTTTTGGGGTGCTGCTTCCTTCTGCAAACAGATTTTGTGTACACAGGACTTCTCCTACCCTACATGTTTCACTTCCTAAAAGTATTTCAGAACAAGTTTAGTCTGTTAGTCCTCCAGTGTCTGGGCTTGGACTTTCATCTTTTGCTAGTCATCCTTGGAACTTGCACATCTTAACTGCTCATTTCCCAGAAATCTCTCGAGTCTGGCACTAAAACTTGAAGTGCTAGCAGTAAGCAAGCATGGCCTGGATATGGACTGTGTACTTTGGTGTATTTCTAAAAGTTGTGGGGCATCTGTTGCTTGAAGATACTTTTCTTTCTGAACGTACCTTTTTTTGCCTAAGATGGGTCATTGTTATTATCACAACCCAGAAGAAGGTTTTCATTGTTTATCTCTTTACACAGAGAGGAGCAAATACTCCAAAGAGAAAATACCACCAGAAAAGTTGGGGAATCCTTAAGAAGAAAATATTGCGTGAAAATCCATCAGTGGCTCCTCATTGCCCTCAGGTTAAAACTTGCTTTCCTTAGCATGCCATCCAAGGTCTTGTGGGCTCTGGCTCCTACTTGACCTTCTTTCTCATTCCCTCTTTATACCTCCACCTCCCAAGCTGCAGTGAAACTCACTGGCTTGCCACTTCTGCAGGCCTAACCTCTTTATTTCTGTCTTTGCTTTGTGCTGCTGCTTCTGCCTGAATCTTATTTGCCGCTCCTCAAACTCTACCTGACTTCCTTTGCTGGACCACTACTTGGATGGTCCCCTTGTGATGGCCCCCATCTTGTAGATCTGAGCTGGATGTCCCTCCTTGGTGTCTTATAGCAACCGTCACTGTGGGCGTGATTGTTTACAGCACTGTCTTAATAAAGAGCTCTTAATCCTTCACAAGCATTTATGTATGTTAACTGGGTTTTCACAGACTCACTTGATAAGAAGTCTGGTGTGGAGTTAGTGCAGAGTGTTTGGTGAATAAATAAATGAATTAATATTATATTGAATTGTTAAGGTTCCTTGACTCCTAAGGAATTCAAAGGTGGTGTCCATCCGGGTGGTATCCATCCTGTCATCCCAGAGGGATTGAAAGAAATGTATGGGGGAAAAAAAAAAGAAAGAAAGGAAAAAGGAATGTGTGACCAGGGGTGGAATTAAGTACTCTTGAACTACTGTTGCTACCATCTGAGTGCCCAGGTGGTAGCATTGATAACTGGGTGGAGCAAAGAGGTGGTAAACAATCTCCCTGGGGAGTAATAGTGGTGGCTAATATTTATCAAACCCACTTGTCTATAAAATGGGCTGGGGACTCCCAAGAGCTTTGTGTGTTGACCTGTTAGCATTACAAACCTCTTGTTCTTAGATTGTCTCCTGTTAATAGAGCTGAGGTGTTACTGTTCTAGACTTCCAAACATCATGCTTTTTGTGTCTTTAGCCTCAGGCTTGGCCTTCACCAAGAGGTCTCTAAACTTGGGAGGCCCCAACTAGTTGAAGTGAGAGTTTTGGCTTTAGAAGTTCCAGAGTTCATTATCAGCTGAGATGCCTTTGTCATTGGTACCTCAAGTTACCATCTATACCCCGTGTGGACACTAAGCTGGAAGAAGATGAATTTGGAAGCCAGGTCTCAAAAGCTTTAAAACCGACTTTCTTTCTTTTCTTTTTTTTTTTAAGAATTTTTTTAACTTCAGAATTTTTTTTTTAAATTTTTTTTTAACATTTATTTATTGTGTGTGTGTGTGTGTGTGGCCAGCTCAGCCCACCAAGGGGCAGGGCTGGCTGGCATGTGGTGCTGGGGGATCGAACTGCGGTCCCTATGCTTTGCCAAGCTTGTTCCAAGTAGGTGCTTTAGACCACTGAGCCATCTCTCCAGCCCCTAAAACCGACTTTCAATGTTCATTTGCAGCACTTCAACAGCTGAGTTCTATAAAAGAGTAGACTTGGGTAGCAGATATTTTTAAAATCATATCCTGTTGTTTTTGGGGTCGTGGGTCGTGGGCACTAAGGATTGGACCCAAGGCTTCTCCCATGCTAAGGAATTGCTATACTTCTGAGCTATATCCCTAGCTATTGTTTTGTTTATTTTGTGCCAGTCTTGCTGAGTTACCCAGGCTGGCCTTGAACTTGTGATCCCCTTGTCTCAACTTCCAGAGTAGCTGGAATTACAGGTGCACACAATCACAGCTGGTATCTTTAGGATCTTAAACACATTGAGAATAGAATGACAGGATCTGTATAGCCAGCCATTGTTGTGCTCAAACTTGAATCTCGAAGGTGTTTGGATTGCTGAATGTTGAGACACTGAGAGCAGAGATATCATAAGTCTAGCGTAATTCATCCAGTATTTCCTTGAGACCTCCTGGTATCAACATTCCAATAGGGGGCTGGTGAGATGGCTCAGTGGTCTAAAGCACTTACTTAGAACAAGCTTGGCAAAGCACAGGGACTGCAGTTCAATCCCCCAGCACCACATGCCAGCCAGCCCTGCCCCCTGGTGGGCTGAGCTGGCCACACACACACACACAAATAAATAAAATTTAAAAAAAAAATGTTAATTAAAAAAACATTCCAATAGGTAAACAAAATCAGACATGATTTCTGCCATTGGGTTGCTTTCTTATGGAGGAAAGAGACAAAGTAGAAATAGAAAACAATCCAGGTGTGGTAGCATGCCTGTAATCCCAGCACTTAGGAGGCTGAGACAGGAGGATTGCTGTGAATTCAAGGCCAGTCTGAACTGCAAAGGGAGACCCTATCCAAAAATAAATAAATAAATAAAATTTCAATGTTTGGAAAAACTGATTAGCCATGAGGAAAAATGAAAGATACAGTAGCTAGAGCCTGTTAAAGTTTAAGCCAAATCCAAGGACTCCTTTTTTCAGAACACTGCCAAGGCTCCTGGCTTACCAATAGAAGCTGGGAAAATCCTTACCTTTCCCAGCTTTGCCTACCTGCCTGCCACTCTCCCTCCCTTCCTTCATTCCTTATCTTCCTTCTTTATCTTCCTTCTCTTCCTTGTCTTCATTCTTTTTTTCTCTCCCTCTTTTTCTCTTTCTCTTTCTCTCCCTCTCAGTATCTCTCTCGCACTTTGTGGTGCTCAAGATCAAACCTGGGACTAAGCAACCACTATATCATTGAGTCACTCCCAGGTCCTTGGGCTTTGCTTAGCAGACTTTTTTTTTTTTTTTTTTCCTGGAACCAGGGATTGAACTCAGGCCCTTGCGCTTGCCAAGGAAGCGCTTATTCCACTGAGTCATCTCCATGGCCCCTTAACAGACTTTTCCCCATAGATTACCTGTCACCTTCTCAAGGAACCCTTCTGTAGCCACTCTAGTTAAATTTCAGCTCTTCAATATCAGTGCTACTGTGATCCTCCTTCCCTGCTCTCTTTGCCTCAAAATAACTTATTTTCTTTCTTTCTTTCTTTTTTCTTTTTTTTTGTTTTGCAGTACTGGGGATTGAACTCAAGGTCTTGCGTTTGCCAGGCAAGTGCTTATTCTACTTAACCATCTCCCTGTCCCTCAGAATCACTTATTACTAGCTAAAATTTTATATATTTTACTTATTTATCTTGTTTATTATCTCTGTCCACCATTAGGATGTAAACTCCATGAAGGGAACAGTTTTTATCTCTTTCATTTACTGTTGCATCCTCAGCATGTGCTTCTTATAAATGGCAGGTGCTCAGTAAATGTATAAAAAAATTCTAAGACAACTGGAAGGTGGGGACTGAAAAATATCTTATTGTAGTAGATGAAGGGAAGGTTTCTTTCTTTTCTTCTTCTTCTTCTTCTTCTTCTTCTTCTTCTTCTTCTTCTTCTTCTTCTATTTCTTCTTCTTTCTTTCTTTCTTTCTTTCTTTCTTTCTTTCTTTCTTTTTGTGGAACTGGGGATTGAACTCAGGCCCTTGTGCTTGCCGGGGAAGCACTTATTCTACTGAGTCATCTCCCAGCCCCAGGAAGGTATCTTTCAAGTGATAGCGTCTAGCATCTCAACTGTAATTTGAAGGATAAATTGGAGCAAGAAAGGACAATCAAGGCCAGAAGATTAATAAATGCAGAGCTCAGTGAGAACATGGCATTTAGTAGAACACAGGGTCTGTGGGCCTGGAGAGTTACTAAGGCAAGGGAGGAAGGGCCTGGCTGTGTTCACATTACCAGAAGCCTCACCTCCTATCATCTGCTCACTCTTGGAGCCTATGGGAGCTTATGGAAGCAGCTGATAGTGACCTAGCTTTACTTCACGAAGTGCTGAGTGTTTCTTCCATTTTAGATGTTATCACCTGATCTTCTGGCTTTTGCCCTTCCTCTGTCTGACTCTGCCCCCCCACACCCCTTCTCTCTCTCATTATGTACCCACTTTCCAGTTCTTGGCTATAAAATGGGATAGGGAAGGGCCTGGCATGTTTAGTACTCAGAATAGCTTGACAACTGGAGCATCTGTATCTCTGATCCTGGCAGACCTAATGAATGGAACGTTGGGAGGCTTCTGTCCAGGTGACGTTGCTTTACAAGACATGAAAATTCCCTAAGAAGATATTTGAATGCTAGTCACTCAAATATTTATTGATGGGGCCAGGGAGATGGCTCAGTGGAATAAGCGCTTCTCTGGCAAGCACAAGGGCCTGAGTTCAATCCCTGGTTCAAAAAAAAAAAAAAAAAATTGAGTGCCTATTTGTGTGGTCTGTAGACAGGAGTTCGGAATACATTGGTGAACAAAATGGACAAAGTCCTTGCTGTCCTAGAATTTACATTATGAATGGAGAAAAAAGAGACAATTAAGTCCATTTTATGGCATATAGTATGTATTCTATAGTATAGAGGGGATATAACTAATGGAAAAAAAGGAGGAAAGAGGGTTAGGAAATGGTGAGGATGGTTGGAGGAGTGTACAATTTGAAATAAAGTGGTCAGAGAAGGCCTCAATGAGATAGTGGCATTTGAGCCAAGACTTAAAAGGGTCTGAGCCATGAGGCTATCTGGAGAGACAACCTTCCTGGCAAGAGCATGTACAAAAGTCCTGAGGTAGAAACATGCCTCTGTGTTCAAGGATCAGTAAAGAAACCCACATGGCTGGACCTGAAGAGGTAATGGCAGAGGCAAGGAGTACATCTCATCCAGAGCTTGTGGGCTGTGAGACCATGGAAGGGTCTTAAGCTTTTTATTCTTGAGCAAGATGGGTAAATGTTGGAGAACATTGAACAGAGGAATGCTGCTATCTTAGACTGTAATAGGATTATTGCTGAGAAGTTGTCAGGAGCAGGGTGGGAGCATCGTAAGTAGCAGTCTCCGTGGGAGGTGTGGTGGCTTGGGGCCAGGTTGTAGTGATGAAGCCACTTCTTAGACTCTAGATTCATTCTGAAGGTACTTCAAATAGGACTTCCTGACAGATGAGGTATGGGGTATAAGTGAGAGAGCATGGTGTCAAGGGTGACTGAGGTTTTTCACCTGTGAACCTGTAGAAGATGATGTTGGCAATAGCTAGATTGTGAGATTGCAGGAAGAGATGGTTGAGGGAAGTCAGCTGGAGGTCAGTTTTCTTCATGTCCAGTTGGAGGTGCCTCCTAGTCAAGTAGGCATTCAAGTGGAGATGTTATCTGGGTGGTTTAGATATACAAGTTCAGGGAAAACTTTGGGCCCAGGATGTAAGGTTGTGAGTTGTCAGCTTGTAAGTGATACTTACAGCTGTGACACTGTATGATATCATCCAGAGGTGAAATAGCATAGATGAAAAAGAGAAGAAAGGCCAAGCCTGAACCCTTGGTACATTCTGGTGTTGAAGGAGAAACTAAGAAGGCATGCACTGTGGCTAAGAGGGTAAACAGAGGGTAGGACCTCCAAGAATCCAAGGAAAGAAAGCATCTCAGGAGGGAAGCAGTGATCATAAGTGTGAAATATTCATCAGTGAATGACCTGTCATTGAACAAGACTGCTGCATTTTCTCGCAGTAGAGTCTAGTACACCCTGGTAGGCAACGCCATGCTGAAGCTCATCATTCTGAAGTTCATCTGCTCTTTTCTCCCTTCTAAGTCCTTCCCTGCAGCCAGGCAGGAATTCGCAGACTTCTGAACACACAGGCTTGCTTGGGCCTAGGATATACCAGTCCTCTCTGTGTTCCTAATCCCTTATTTTTAAGTGGATTACTTTGAGAATGAAATGAGAGAGAGGCTACACATCACTCAGCATGAGCCTGCTCCTAGCTAGCCAGCATTGGTAGTAGCTCTGCTGTTCTCAGTTCCCTTCTTTGTTATACTGGCATCTGTGGGTCTATCTCCATGTTGCCTCCATCCCTCCCTTTCTAAATCTGACCTGTCTAACTAAGTTGTTCATCTAAGAGGACGTCCTGCCTCAGCCTTCTAGATTGCCAGAATTACAGGCAAATTACTAATACCCAGCTTTCCTCTGAACTTTGGTGGCAGTTATCTGGAAGGCAGGATCATTCTGCTCTGCCTCTGCAGTCCTTGTCCACTAAATCTATAAGAGTCCCATGGGAGAAGACTGCTTTTCACTTACTGTGTATGCTTCTGAATGAGACTCAGCCCCAGGTGCGCAGTGGACAGCACTCAACATTGTTGTTCCTGGTAAATGACTCTCAGAAAATGTCCCCACTCTATAGGTTGGAGAACAGAGGTCACAAGGAACTGATTCTGTAGTGTTTGACCTCTTTCTCCTCACTTTGATTAATTTGAAAGCTTTCCAGAAGACTACAGAGGAATGTTTCTTTTTCTTGGCAGCAGATCTTTCTACATTGTGTTGCATGTAAATTGAGAACTGGTACCTCATTCTAGAATAAGGTTTTAGAGATTCAGTGCTGATGTAAGAATATTGCTTAGTGAGGTGTGCTAGCACATATCTGTAATCCCAGCACCCTGGGAGGCTGAGATAGAAGGATCACAAGTTCAAGACCAGCCTGCGCAACTCAGCAAGACCCTGTGTCAGTTTATTTATTTATTTATTTATTTATTTTATTTTTTTAGTGGCTAAGGATGTAAGTTAGTGCAAAGGCCCTGGATTTACTCTTTAGTATTTAAAATTTTTTGTTTGTTGTTTTGTTTTGTTTTTGCTTGCATGTCACATTTGTCTGTCTTTGATTCCTTCTCATTTTGAGGCCTGTAATTGCCAATGGGCTTCAGGAGATTGATTTTGATTAATCAGGTTTAAGCCAAAGCCCAAGAGGCCCATAACTTGGCAAGCTAATCCAGACAGGCTTTCATGAAGCACTTTACTAAACTTGGTATGTCTGTTGTCCAGGCTACATAGGCTGGCCTTAAAATAACCTGAGGTTCAACGTCCAATGTACGGATAGGTGACAACTCACTTTAGGTACCCTTTAGCTTGAAATGTGTTTCTGCCAGGGATTTATTCAGAGGAGTTGCCTCACTGGAGAGTAAAACTTCTGTCCTGGTATATCGTGGGGCAGTGGTGGAGAATGTTGGCTCTACGTGTTTTAGGTACATAGCTCCAAACAAATGCCTTGACTTCTTTGGACGTCAATCTTGTCATCTCTGAACTTGAAAAATTCAAACCTTTTACCAGGGCTGGGGAGATAGCTCAGTGGCGTAAACACCTGCCTGGCAGTGCAAAGTCCTGAGTTTGATCCCCGGTACCACAAAACAAAAACAAAACCCAAAACAACAAACTTTTTACCAGGACATGGTGATACTTGCTTGTAATCCCAGTACTTGGTAGGCCCTCAGGAAGCTGAAGGAGGATTACCACACATTCAAGGCTAGCCTGGGCTACAGAGTGAGTTCAAGGGTGGCTTGAACTTACATAGTGAGACAGCACATACAACAGATATATAATCTGCCCAAAAAAGGGTATACACACTTCAAGAAAGGAAAAAAGTTGGGGCCGGAGAGATAGCTCAGTGGAATAAGCACTTCCCTGGTAAGCGCAAGGGCCTGAGTTCAATCCCCGGTTCCACAAAAAAAAAAGGAAAAAAGTTGTATAAATATTTTAATGTACACCAGATACTGACTCCCAGTAGATTGACTGCTTTGTCCACATGCACATGAAGGGGCCAGGGAGATGGCTCAGTGGAATAGGCACTTTCTCGGTGAATGCAAGCGTCTGAGTTCAATCCTCTGTTCTGCCAAAAAAAAAAAAAAAAAAAGAAAGAAAGAAACACATGCACATGAGGATTTTCATGGTGCCTCAATAAATTTAGTATTAAAATATTTATACATCTCAAAATTATGGAAAAAAATAAAATATTTATACAACTTATTTTTTAAAAAATTGATACAGGATCTCGCTATGCAGCTCAGCCTCATAGTGATCTTCCTGTGTCAGCCTCCCCAGCTCTGGGATTATAGGTGTGCGCCACCATGCCTGGTTTTGGTGGTTGGCTCGGCATGCCCAGGGTTCTGGGGCCAGCACAGCATGCAGTGCCAGGGATTGAACCCAGGTCCTTGCAACTGCCGGGCTATCTCCCCTGCCACCACAACTTTTTCTTTTCCTGAATTGTGTATACCTTTTTGCGGGGAAATTGTCTCTATGTATGTGTGTGTGCGCACACGGATACGCATATGCACGTGTGTGTATGTGTAATTATTGTTGAAACCTTTTTTATAGATTATTATAATTTAAAGCTCTTTACATAGTGTCTGGCCTATGATGTACATACATTGACCATTACTTATGCCTCTACCTTTTTCCTTTTTTGTAGGGCTCGTTGGTTGGTTGGTTTGCGACAACATCCCAGTATATAGCACAGGCTGTCCTTGAATGGTGGCTTTATATATGTACATTACACATCTTTTTCTGGGGGGAGGGGATTACCAAAAATTGAACTCAGGACCTTGTGCTTGCCAGGCAAGTGCTGTGCCACTGAGCTACATCTCTGGCTACATTACACATCTTAATTGTTTTACATCTCCTTCACTTCCCATTCCCTTCTCGTTTGTAAAATATCTATCTTGTTTTTTGTTATGTCTTATTTTGGGGTTTTCTTTCTATTTTAGGTTTCTCATATAAGAGAAACTTTGCAATATTTAAACTTACATGTTTAATTTGTCTTTCCATAGTTGCTGAACTGACTTGAAAGAGCCTGTTGGTGTGAGTTTGGTGACCACATTATCTCAGAAAGTCTGAAAGCCAGTTTTTCTACTGCTGAGTCACCCTTTTAATCACTGAATTGGGCTAACCTGCTTCCCTGTCTGTAAAGTGAACTTTGACATTTACCTGTGAGGACGCTTTTCCTTTTATTTAATTACTTAAGACAATTATAATTGACCGGGGCTGGGGAGATAGAGAGCTCAGTAGAATAAGCGCTTGCCTGGCAAGTGTAAGGGCCTGAGTTCAATCCCCAGTTCTGGGGGGAAAAAAAATTATAATTGACCAATTAATTAAGACAGGATCTTGCTGTGTAGCCTAGGCTGGCTTCAAACGTGTTTCTTTTCTTTCTTTCTTTCTTTCTTTTTTTTTTTTTTCAGAATCGGGGACTGAACTTAGGCCCTTGCGCTTGCCAGGCAAGCACTTATTCTACTGAGCTATCTCCCTGGCCCCTGGCTTCACATTTATGGCAGTCTAGCTACCTCAGCCTCCCAAGTGCTGGGATTACAGGCCTTTGGTTTTTGGAGACTTCATGCCAGGTGTGGTGGCACAGGCCTATAATCAAGCGCTTTGGGAAGCTGAAGCAAGAAGTTATGAAGTTGAAGCTCAGTTTGAGCAACTTAGCAAGATCTTATAAAAAAAAAATCTGTATCTATATCTGTATAACTTTATAGGTATGTGCATCGACACCTGGCCTCTTTCTTTCTGAGCATGAAAAGGAACACAAATTGTAACCCTTTTTTAAAATTTTTAATTTATCAATACATGTTTGTAGTACATAATGATTACATTCAATTCATTGTGGGGAGTTGGTACATGTACATTACACATCTTTTTTTTTTTTTTTTTTTTTTTTTTTTGAGGGTACCAGAAATTGAACTCAGGAGGTATATATACAGATATATATATATAAATATATCAATATACCTTGGTACAAAGACCCTGGATTCAGTCCCCAGTACTGGGAGAACAAAAATAAACTGTTGTGTGGGGTTTGTAATTCATTGGTTGGAACATTCCCTGGCATGCACAAGGCTCTGTCTGGGTTCAACCCCAAGCACCATAAAAAGAGTCAAATAAGCAAGTTTAATGAAAAATAAAAGGACACTGCTAGATGAGGAGGGATGGCTAAAGTCATTATCTTTAAGACTTTAAGCTTCCAGGGGAAAATACACAGACGAGATTATTTGTGGCATGAATCAGGTACTTGAGACAATTGAAAGCATAACATGGAACAATCATAATGTGGCTTTTTTGTTTCAGGTGAAGAGGAAATGGCAGTACCACACTGGCCCCTTTTATTCACTGTTTTTCTTAGTCTTGAGGGTCCTTGGGCTCCATGTGCTTGGGAGCAGGTTTCTGAATGCTTTCATCAGGAGCAAGTTTAATAGTTGAAGCCTCCAACACAGACCCTCAGAGATCAGTTTTCTCTGTCCAAATATCCTTGCATACAAAGATAGGTCATGGCAACTGGATCAGACCTTCTCGAATGTCTCTTTCCTCTTTTCCTATAGCAGTATCCCTGGCTAATCCTATAACACCAATTGGCGCTCTCATTAATCCACCGAATACTGATGGTGTGCCCTGCATGTACTAGCACTACCAATTGCACACTTCTCATCTAATTGCAGAGACTGAGCTGACAAGAGTCACTGCCCTGAGACTAGAGAAGTCCTTCCCCTGACCATTGTCCAGTCTTTTGGGGAATTAAAGTCATTTCCTGCTTGACTTATTACTGTTTTCCTTCCTACCAAAGACCTAGTAAGGTTCACTGGCTTAGACTGCGTGCTAAATTTGTTCTTTTATCTAATAAACGTCTTATGTGTGGTCTTAGAATGATCACATTTCACTTCTTTTGTTTGACACCCAAGAAATAATACCCATTGGTGGAAAAATGGGCCCCTCATTAAGTAGGAAATGATACCATGTAAAATGTGGGAGGGATTCTGCCATTTAGTAAACTCGCTTTCAAACTGTGCCTTGGAACCATAGGGTGTCTCAAGGGCCCCTGGTGAGGAGGAAGAGAAGTGGGCATAGTAGAATGAGCCAACCCGTAGGCTCCCCAATATTCCTTCAAATGGTGCAGTTCTACTTTTATTGAAAACACATTATCTGGTTAAAGTTTTGCTTGACAGTTGGAGAAAGTAAGGTCTAGAAATGGGGTGATTTTTACCCAAGGTCACACAGCTGTTGATAGCAAAGCTAGACTTCTGGGCAGCCATCTTGGCATTGGATCAACCTTGCCTTGTTTGTTTAAAGTTTACAGCAAAACTTTATGTTCCCAGTCTGCCCAGTGCTTACTGTCTGGTGCTTGTCACAGAGTTGCCTTATCTGTTATGGGTCCTGGCTTTCAGGTTTCTCCAGGAGCCCATCTTTTCATTTCTGATGCCACCAAACATTTGGTGAGCTCCTAGAATGTGCCAGGAATACTGCAGTGTTGACAGTGTTAAACAGGGCGCATCCTGAATTAAAGGCATGAAGAGGGCTGTAGAGAAGTCTGAGACATCAATTGAGTCTGTCACGATGCAAGTGAGTGCAAAGGAGGCTCCTGTGGGGCAGCAGAGTGTTTAGGTAGATAAACAGGACCTTTCCCCCTAACTCCCTCCCGAATTCCTTTATTTATTTGTTTATGGGCCTGGGATGTTGCTTTGCAGGCTCAGTACCTTCCCAGCAGGCTTGAGGCCCAGAGTTGGAATCCTGGTACCAAAAAAATAATAATTTGCTTTATTTATTTAATTGTACTGGGGATTAAACCCAGGTTTTTAACCTTGAGCTACATCTTCATCCCTTTTTCACTTTGTAAAAATTTTGAGATCAGGTCTTGCTGTGTAATCCAGGCTGACCTTGAGTTCATGGCCAACCACTTGTCTCAAGTCTCCTGAGTGTTGGGATTAGAGGCATACACCACCATACCCAGCTTGAAAACTTGATGTCTATGTAATTAAATTCATGGTTTCTTTTCTTTTTTTATTTTTATTAATTTTTTTGTATTTAGCACAGGTTCTACAGGGTCTCACTATATAGATTGGACTCTTGCGATCCTCCTGTTTACAGCCTCCCAAGTTCTGGGATTACAGGTGCGCACCACCACACCTAGTCTCAGTTGCCATTTTAGTGTGCCCTGAGGGTGGGGCCGGTATGGCAGGCCCAGGGATTGAACCTCTGGCCCCTGCATCTGCCTAAACAGGCACTTTAATCCGCTGAGCTATTTGACTAGCCAAATTCATGGTTTCTTTAAGATGTTTATCTAGGTTTTCTGTCACACTAAATTTTTTTTTTTTTGGCTCTCTCATTGTTTTAATCCAGTCTTATTTTTACAGCAAGAGAGGAGGTTTTGGAAACTTCAGGCTAACATAAGCTAATAAGAAAGGCAGAAAGAAGTCCATCTTTTTTTTAAAAAGCAGTTTGTTGGGGCCGGGGAGATAGCTCAGTAGAATAAGTGCTTGCCTGGCAAGCGCAAGGGCCTGAGTTCAATCCCTGGTTCCACCAAAAAAAAAAAAAAGGCAGTTTGTTTGCCCAACTTCACTTGTCAAAATCATCACACTAAATTTAACAGTGTTCCAGTCTCTCTTTTTTTTCTTCTCCAAGGAAAGAGTGTTACATTGTTTTTATTTATTTTATTTTATTTTATTTTTGGCAGAACCGGGGATTGAACTCAGGCCCTTGCACTTGCCAGGGAAGCGCATATTCTACTGAGCCATCTCCCCAACCCCTTACATTGTTATTTTAAAAATTTGTTTTTAATATTTCTATGGCTTACACCAAGTAAAATTTCAGGTTAACTCTTAGGTGCACAATATGGCCATTATCAGCGTCAGGATACAGATCATTTCCAACATCCTCAGGGGCTTGATGGGCTCCCTTCCAGAGCCACAGCCACTGATCTAACTTCTATCACTGTAGCCTAGATTTTTGCTTCTTCTGTTTGTTTTAGAATGTCATAAAGACATATACAACTATGCCTGACTTAAAATCCAAAGATGTTGAGTAAGAATATTTTCAGCATTTTTTTCTCTTTTCTTACAACCTAGTTCTACCTTTTGATTACATCTTTGTTCCAGCCTAGTGTATCAGTGATTGTTACTAAGAGCCTATTATTCTAGAAAACTATTATATTTCAGTTTGATTTATTTAATTTTTTTTCTTTTTAAAATTTTTTTGAGTATTTTTCTTTTTTTTTTTTTTAAGTACAAGGTCTACAGGGTCTCACTACATAGATCAGAAAAAAAAATTGGGGGGGGTTTGTTTTTTGGGGCAACCGGGGATTGAACTCAGGCCCTTGCACTTGCCAGGGAAGTACTTATTCTACTGAGCCATCTCCCTGGCCCTTTACTACATAGATCAGACTAGTAGTGATTCTCCTGTTTTCAGTCTCCCAAGTGCTGGGATTACAGACTAGCACCTCCATACCCAGTCTCAATCACTGTCTCAGCATGCTCTGGGGGTGGGACTGGCATGGCGGGCTGGGGATGGAACCCCAGCCACTGTGCTCTGCCTAAACAGGTGCTTTAGTCCGCTGAGCTATCTGGTATTTCAGGTTTTATTATTCAGCTTCTTTATTGATGTGAACAGGAACTGCTTCTGGGATGTGGTATTAGAATCATAATCTTCTGTGGGTGTGGAAAGGTTGACCTGAGGTGGGGACAGGTGCATTAGTAGCTCCTTACAGCCAAAACGAATTGTGAGTGCCTCGATTTTAGTTTTGTGTATTCACTTTGAGGCGTTCCTTAAGTGCTGAAATTGAGGGAGATTTTGGCCCAAAATGCACTCTCCATAACACAAGTGACTCATCACACTGCCCAAAACAGTTTTTAACTAAAAATTCCTTTTAATTACTGCTTCATAAAATGTTCTCTGTCACTTCCAAAGATGGGTTCTAAATCCTAAACATTTTCTTTTCCTTTTTTTTTTTTTTTTTTTGCGGAACCGGGGATTGAACTCAGGCCCTTGTGCTTGCCAGGGAAGCACTTATTCCACTGAGCCATCTCCCTGGCCCCCTAAACATTTTCTTGTCTAACTTGGCCACCTGCTTCTAAGTGTGGCACATTCACCTGATCATAATCATCAGAAAACAAGGACTTTGCCTCTTTGGCCTCCATGGGGGTAGAGATGCTATGGATCAACAGCTTAACAGTGTCAAAGAAAGCACATCTTTCCTATGGCATCTATAAGTGCAAAATCCTCTAGAGCTGAAGTGTAGAGTTTTTTTTCCCATTCCTGCAGAGAGAGTGCAAACTCTCTCTCACTGGCATCCAATTTGTACTGGCGTGAGGATCCTTATAACAGAAAGGAGGAAAGAAGATAGCCTTCCTCAGTAGATCAGCAGCTATGGGCAAGCTTTTACAGTGTAGTGAGAGATTGTTTTTGTTTTGATGCAGTGCTTTGAGGTCACTCTACCTGCATGAAATTTTCATTTTTCCTGGCATTTCCTTCCTCCTCTAATTTCCTGTGTGTAACCGGCTTCAGAGGAAAACAGTTTCTACATCACCAGTCTCACTGGGCCCTGTGCAGAGGGATCTACTGCAGAAATAAGTAACAGCCTATGCCAGTGAACTAGGGGTAGTTCCAAATTGGAATAGTTAGTTGCTTAGCATCTCTGAAAGGAATCTCATCAAAAGTTCTGCTTAAACCTGTAAAAGCAGGCATATCATCAAAGCTTTACTGCAGGGTTATCAGCAGCCATGCGCATTTGACTAGCTGATTATGCTGCTCTAGCTTTTTTTTTTTTTTTTTTTTAAGGCAAAGTCTCACTGTGTAGCTCAGGCTGTCCTTAAAACCCTGGGCCCAAGCTGTCCACTTCCTTAGCCTCTTGAGTAGCTGGAACTCCAGGAATGGGGCAGTGCACCTGGCTTTTATCTTTTTTTAATCTTCAAAAAGAGAAGCTTTTCCACTCTCCTCCTTCTGCTCAGTTGCATAGGACACTGACCTGAGTCTGTTGCTGGAAGTGTGTATTCAGGGAATTCAAGATCCCCAGTTGTTTTATTGTACCTGCAGATGAAGAGAGTCATCTCTCCCTTCTACACTCTCTTCTGCTGTAGAATAAAGGACTGAGCAGCCCTGAAGTTAGGTAGTTTTTAATTGTTTTTTTGGTTTTTTAGACTTAATGGGCTGAGGATGTGGCTCAGTGGTAAAGCCCTTAGCTTGTATGCACAAGCCCTGGGCTTCACACCTAGCACCACACATACACAAAGTTGGAGAGAGACTTAAGTTCCTTTTATGGTACTTTGAGTTGTAATTTCTTTTGCTATTAATTATCCCCTTCCTTACAGTCAACTAACCTTGAAGAACAGAGCATCCTCCTACTTTGGACACTTTTGCCAGTTACATTCTCAAATAAATTTGGCTTCTGGCACTCAACAGCCCTTTATGATATGACAGAAATCCCATTATCTTTTTTAGCTTCTCATTCTCAGGATTTTAGAAGGAACCTTTAGGTTGGTGAGGCTTCTCTGAGAAAATGGTTTTATTTGTGTGCAGGGGAGGAAAAAAATGTTTAAATAAATTCCTCTTAGAAGCAAATGCGGACTCCTTACATAAGAGTCGTCTGAGAGCAGGCTGAGCTTCCCTGAGATTTCCAATGGCCCCTTTTTATTTCTTTGAACAGCTATCAATTGAACACTCAACATATGCGGAGGCTTGGGCCAAACATGAAAAGAAGGGTGGACAGAGCTGCACGGCAGGCCCCACATAGTCTTTTCTTTGTGGATCCATCTGCAGCCCAACTTCATACTGTGAGGACTGGCAAGGTAGAGGCCTCGCTGCAGGACTTGCAGCATCAGATGTGTGGTCTCTGTTCTCTTCAGCAGTTCCTGTAGAAATGGACCTTCTTCCCCCTTTAACTTTGCAAAACAAGAGGAAAATAGAAGTATATCTTTTTTCTTTGTGCTGTTTTGTCAGCAGACAAAACAGTATTATTCTGTTATTCTAACAGAATTTACAAAGAATTGAAGGCAACCCTGAGACAGTCCATATTTGTTTCCCATTGATCACTGAAACAGAATCTTAGCTGGGGGACATCTCTAATGTCATCGTACTGGGAATATAAACTAAACCTGGAATACACCTGGGTTACAGAGAAGGTATGTTGTTTAGTTTCCAGAGATCATGAAAGGATTCGTGATTCCTTGCATCTGTCCTGTCATCACCTTTCATGCTGTCTCCCCATTGAATGGAAAGGAAGTGTTTTGGGGCCCACATGTTGACATCGCTACCATAGAGGCAACAGAAGGGACAAAGTGAAGCAAGTTTACTCTGGTTTTCTGATACCAGAAAAAATCACAGGTGTTGAAAGGTACCCTTAGAAGTCTCATTTTTTTTTTGGACTATATCTTTAGCAGAATTATTTCATCAATACAGCATAGGCACATAGTTTGGTAGATCTGAGAGGGTCTCGTACCCAGCCACCTACAAGCCATGCTACAAGCCTTGAGTGAGTTCTATGATATCTCTGAGCCCATTTCCTAATCTAAAATGGAGTTAAGGACTGGTGAGATAGCTCAGCGGACTGAGGTGCCTGCTTAGGCAAGTTTAGGCAAATGCAGGGACCCTGGTTCGATCCCCAGCACCACATGCTGCGCCAGCCCCACCCTCACAGCAGGCTGAGCTTGCCAGAGTCTGGGCATAGTGGCACACACTTGTAATCCCAGCCCTGGAGAGGCTGAAAACAGGAGGATCACTATGCAGTCCAAGCTGCGTAGTGAGACCTTGTAACAACCAAATACATTTAAAAAATAATAATAAAATGGAGTTAAAAGCTATTTCCCTACTGGTTGAATTAAATGAGATAATGCTTATAGACCCCTGGTTTTAATGGGGGCATAGTAAATGATCCCTCCCAATAAACCTCAGAGCAATTCCAGAAGCCTTCTTCATGTATTTAGGATGACTTGGCTCCTTAGTAGCCTCTTTTATCATCAAGAACTGTTGAATAATAGAATATGCTTAGTAGTGTTTACCGAATGAATGAATGAATGAATGAATGAATGAGCTTTGGTACTTTCCTTGTCTTACTGCTAGGTTTTTTTTTGGAACTGGGGATTGAACTCAGGCCCTTGCACTTGCCAGGGAAGCGCTTATTCCACTGAGCCATCTGTCTTACTACTAGTACTTTGCACTGTGATTTTTGGACTAGAAGATGTCCTAAGAGATGCTTTGAGAAAATTGTAAAGGTAGACTGGGTAATACTGTAGAATCTTCAGTGTGTAGATTCTGTCTCTATCCACGGATGAGTAGTACACATCTGTTTTAGGAGCTTAGGGAGCTTGTAGAGAAACTTGGCTTTTCCCAAGGTTGTTTCCTGTCTAGGGGAATGATAGCACCTCCCAAGGAACCTTGGAGGAATAAACATATGTGAAGCATTTAGAATCCGGCCGGGCAAGGTAAGCACCATAAGGGATCTGTTATTATTGACTGTTAAGTGCTTTTTCCAGTAGTCTCTTCAGAGTACCTGGTCATTTCCTTATTAATGGGCATTTAAGTTATTCCAGTGGTGCATTGTTATGGATAGCAATGCAGTAAAGCCCTTGTGTCCTTATGCACATATTTTTGTAGGAGAAAATCTTAGAATTGCTGAGTCAAAAGATACATATTCAAAAGTGTGATGGAGGGACTAGGGAGATAGCTCAGTAGAATAAGCGCTTCCGTGGCAAGCACAAGGGCCTGAGTTCAATCCCTGGTTCTGCAAAAAAAAGAAAGAAAGAAAGAAAAAAGGAAAGGAAAGGAAAGGAAAGGAAAGGAAAGGAAAGGAAAGGAAAGGAAAGGAAAAGAAAAGAAAAAAAGTGTGATGGATTCCTCAGAGTTACTCTCCCAACTGTGATCCATCATGGTCTAACAGTTCCTTTGCCCTGTAAAGGGATAAGCTGCTGTCTTCCCCTGCCTCACGTGCGTTGGATCTTCCTCCTCATCCTCCTCTTTCTCCTCCCCTGAGACCCTAACTGGAAATGAACACAGCTCTGGGTCACCTTTCTTCTCTGTCTTGCAGAATCCAGCCACAGATAAGGGACCAAAATGACTGACTCAAAATATTTCACCACAACCAAGAAAGGTATTGTATATGCATATTGGACCTGTCCTACTCTTTTCCTGACTGACCCTTCTGCTGACTTCCCCAGGGGCTGGGGAACGGATAGGCTGGAGGCCTAAAAGCATCAGTAGGAATGGCCTAGGCCTTCTTTACCTTGTGAACCCAGAAACTTCACCTGCTGACACAGTAAGAAATTGACTGCTGCCAGGCATGGTGGTGCATGCCTGTATTCAGGAGCTTGAGGCAGGAGGATCACTGTGAGTTTGAGGCCAGCCTCAGATACCTAATGAGTTCCAGGTCAACTTGAACTACATAGGGAGACCCTCTCTTAAAAAGAAATTGAGGCTTTTTGAACTCAGGAAACAAACAGCATTAGATACAAATATGGGGGGGGGGGCTCCTTTTATTCCTCATTGCTCAAAATAGTTAATCTAAATATGATGGGGCTGGGGATATAGCTCAGGGCTGGGGATGTAGCTCAGCTGCACAGCACCTGCCTGGCAAGTGCAAAGACTTGAGTTCAATTCTCAGTACCAAAAAAAGAGAGTAAAAATAAATAAATAAATATGTTTTTTCCTAGGACAAAGAAAGCACACAGTCCTATCAGTAGTCTCCCACTGTGTGTGTATATCTCTGATACTTATCCATGGGCATGTGTTTTTGTACTTGCAATCAGAGTTCTTATCCTGTTTTTCATTTGACATTATCACAAGTTATTTCCCGACAGTCTAATGACTCAACATTAAGTCAGTTGAGTTGGTGCACAGAAATTTGCTAAACTAGGCTTATATTGTTGGGGATTTGAGTTCTTTCTGCTTTTAAGGAAATAGAGGATGTTGTTCTGGCTGACCAGTGTGCTTTAAACCCTGTAAGCATCTTTCTGACCAGCCTTTCCTTTCTCCTTCCTTCCAAATGAGATTAGCACATGCCTGCCGACCAGATAGAAAGTCTCATGTTAAATTAGCTGAGCCAGGTCCTGAAGGCTGCCTTTTAGCAGGGATTAGATTCATTGGTCCAGTTGGAATTTTTTTGGTTTTATTTTATTTTTTATTTATTTATTTTTATGGTACTGGGAATTGAACCTAGGGACTGCATACTGAACTAAATTCCCAGCTTTTTAAATTTTATTTTGAAACAGGGTCTTGTCATGTTGCTCAGGCTAGCCTTGAACTTGCGATCCTCCTTTCTCAGCCTTCTGAGCTGCTGGGATTATAGTCATGTACCACTGTACCCATCTTTGTTTTTGTTTTTATTTTTTA
>NW_004524597.1:19063798-19071048 GCF_000260255.1 Octodon degus | reverse complement strand
TTGTGGAACCAGGGATTGAACTCAGGCCCTTGTGCTTGCCAGACAAGTGCTTATTTTGCTGAGCCATCTCCCTGGCCCCTGTTTTTGTTTTTAAAAGATGATATTTGGCTATGTTGCTCAGGCTGGTCTTGAACTTTTAGACTCAGATGATCATCCTACCTCAGCCTCCCAGGTAGCTGGGACTTCAGGTGTCCTTCACTATGCTTGACTGCAATCGTTTTTTACTGAGCACCTGCCATGTGCAGTGGAAAGGACAAGCATGGTCTCTTTGTTGGAGGTGGAGCTGGGAAAGCCATTTAATTAAGAGTAATTTCATTAAGGGTGGTAGGTGTAGTGGACTGGAGAAGAAATCTTAGTGGAGCTAGCAAGGCATGGAGAGAAAGTGCACTGGCTGTGATTCTGGAAAGGGAAAAGAAGGGTTTTGAGCACAACTGGCCAAAGAGGATAAAAAAAAAAAAAAGGTGGGAGAGGCATGTAGGAATGAGTGGAGTGGGGCCTGCTGAGCCAGGCCAGAGTGTGAATTTAGTGCTAGGGTTATAGGAATGTGAGTGGTGGCGTTTTTGGGTGGGTTTTCTTTTTGGGGACATCTGGAGAGAGATGCCTGTGTTCATATCTAGCATGTGGTATCAATCATGATTTTTAAATGAACAAGATAGATTCTAATAAAAGATGGAAAGGAGGGAAGCTGGAGGGAGGCAGGGAGACCTGGGCCACAGCTTCCATGTGATGTGATGGTGCCTGAACTTGTTGGGAGATAATTGAATGCCTTTTATGTAGTTGAGGAGGTAAACTTGATGACAGATTAGATTTAGGAGCTTATTAGAAGAAGGAGGTATTTCAGAAGCAGTCACATCTGGGGTTCACCTTGTCAGCCTTGGGCCTAGATCCATTAATTGATAGCAGTTGTATTGTATCTGGCCACACACTGAGTAGCCTGCAGAGGAGTCTAGGGTCAAGGACTGTTGGATCCCAGACCAAGCAAACATAGCCTCTCACTGTCTTGCAGAAGAAAAGCACGTGTTCTTTGGTAAATTTGAACTGCAAGATCTGCAGATTCCTCCTGGTTGCATTGAGCAATATCCTCATTGCAGCTTTCCCCAGGGTTTTTTGCTGGTTTTCATCTCAGGTTCTTTGCTGAGCACCACATTATTACATTATGAGGTGGTTTTTTTTTTGGTTTGTTTTGGTTTTTTTTTTTGGCGGAACCGGGGATTGAACTCAGGCCCTTGTGCTTGCCAGGGAAGCGCTTATTCTACTGAGCTATCTCCCCGGCCCCATGAGTTTTCCTTTTATCTCACAATAAATCCATGTAGCTGGTGAGATGGCTCAGTGGTCTAAAGCACCTACTTAGAACAAGCTAAGCTAAGCAAAGCACAGGTACCGCGGTTCAATCCCCCAGCACCACACGCCAGCCAGCCCCACCCCCTGGTGGGCTGAGCTGGCCACACACACTAAATAAAACAAAAACAAACAAACAAAAAAAAAAAAACAATAAATCCATGTAAAGTTCCTTAGCACTTTCTTTCACATAGTAGTCCCTGTTTTACCTTTATCCCAGGTAACTCCACGGTACAAAACAGGCCAGAGCATCACAGGCTAAGTTAATAATAGTAGTCATTTGTACATCTTTGTTTGTGGGTTTTTTTTTTTTTTTTTTTTTTTTTTTTTTTGCTGAACCGGGGGTTGAACTCAGGACCTTGAGCTTGCCAGGCAAGTGCTTATTCTACTGAGCCATCTCCCTGGCCCTGTTTGTTTTTTTGAGACAGGGTCTTGTTATGTAGTTAGGGCTGGCCTGGAACTCACGTTGTAGCCCAGGCTGGCCTTGAATTCACGGCAATCCTCCTGCCTCAGCCTCCTGAGTGCTAGGATTATAGGTGTTTACCACCTTGCCTGTTAGCAGTCATTGTTCACACAGATCACTGAGTGCCAGACACACAAATGAAAGGTTCACTTCTGAATGTTCAGTGAGGAAATTGAGTGCTCCTCTCAAGGAAGAGAGGACAACTGAGGAAAGAGGTGCAGAGAGGCAAAGAAGTAGACCCAAGCATAGGAATTTAGAGCAGGAGTTTTAGAAGGACAGGCCTGGTTTTGAATCTTGTCTCTGTCACCTGCTAGCTGTGTGTCTCTTAGAGCTTCCATTTGCTCATCTGTAAAATGGGAAATGCGGAGTTGGTGTCAAGATGAGACGAGAAAGGTCATGGAAGGAAGTGTAGTGCCAACCTCAGAGAAAGGCTGAGGAAATGCAGTCTGCTCTTCTGACCTCTTAGCAGGCACTAGCTCTTTCCATGGTAATGCCTGGGACAATTCTCTGTCCTCATTTCCTTTTTCCACATCATCAAGTTCTTAAGAAAAATTTATGATATGCTCAAAGCAGCTAAATACCCATTTTCAGAACTGAGCAACCACTTTCAGCTCAGGAAATCAAAACCTTGAGTAAGCTGTTTGAACTCCAGGTTCTAGGAAAACAGGAAAAGCTTATGCATGAGATCCATCAAATCCTGCCCTCTCACCATAAATCCTAAGCACCCAGGTTCCATTACATTCAGCCTTGAGGGCTGTGTGGAGTGCGGTGGAGCTTTGATGCCCTGTGGTTTTTTAATTTTTAATTTTTTGTCTTTTTCAGATGGAGTCTCACTATGCAGTTCAGGCTGGCCATGAGCTTACTTTGTAGCCCAGGCTGAGTTCAAACTCGCAATCCTCCTGCCTCAGCCTCTCAAATACTGGGATTACAGGCGTGTGCCATCATGCCCAGCTGATTCCGTTTTTAGCAGTCTGGCTGAGCAGCCCTTGCCTGTGTATTTTTATTTCTCTCAGGCTCTTTGTGATCTCCCAAGTTCCTGTCACTTCAATCCAGCATAGCTCCAGTCTTCTCTCCATAAGTCCTCTCCTAACCATCATCTTTCACAGTCCAGTGTCCTACCTGAGGCCAAGTGCCTAAAGGTGCCCTATATGTCTCTGTAGTTCTTTGGGACATTGGGAATGGGGGATTGCCCTCCAGCAGGGTAGGGATGGATGGCTCATGCCTGCCTTTTTTTCTTAGGGGAGATCTTCGAGCTGAAGGCAGAACTCAACAGTGACAAGAAGGAAAAGAAGAAGGAGGCAGTAAAGAAAGTGATTGCATCGATGACTGTGGGCAAAGATGTCAGGTAGGCAGCAGTAGTGTGGGTGGCAGCCAGATGCTGGCTGATGGAGGAGGGTTCACAGTTTGGCCCCCGTTCAGATCTTTTCTTTTTTTTTTTTTTCCCAGATCTTTTCTTTAGGCTACTTAGGGGTTTACATCTCCCCTTGTACAGTTCCTTTCATTAACCTTTCCAGATTGAAGGTTTTATTTGCACAGGAATCACAAGCTCAAATGCTGGTAGATCAGGTATTAATAGAGTGGACTTGGTTAGAAAAACAGCAGGTGATGGAGTAGCTGTGATAGAATAGGATTCCAGTCAGACTCTTCAGAAGATTGTTGTTGACTGAGAATAAGAAATGTGTTTTAACTTTTAAAAAGAATAGGAGGAGCCGGGGAGATAGTTCAGTGGAATAAGCACTTGCCTGGCAAGCGCAAGGACCTAATTCAATCCCCGGTTCCACCAAAAAAAAAGAAAACCTCCAAAAAGAGTAGGAAATGTGTTTTTCATTTTAAAGCACCCTCATGGATGTGAGGGCGATCTGGCTGCAACATCTATCACCCCATTGATCGCCAGGGTTGATTCGGCTGATCTGGCTGGCTAGGCAGGTTTCCCCTTCCTCCCTCAGTGATCCATGTGCATCCCTCCCGAAGCTGCGCGCTCGGTCGAAGAGGACGACCACCCCTGATAGAGGAGGACCGTTCCTCAGTCAAGGGTATACGAGTAGCTGCGCTCCCCTGCTAGAACCTCCAAACAAGCTCTCATTTTAAAGCACCCTCTTCCCAATGTGATCCATGTAAAAACAAACCTGCAGATAAAATTTCACTAATTTAGTGCCAATTTGCAGCCTTAGGTTTATATTTGATATGTAGAATGGCTGCTGTGCTTTGCTAATGCTTTTGTGCTGTCTAGAGTGCCGTTTGCTCAACCTATTTTTCCTTGATTTATTGATTTTTTAAAAATTAATTTTATTGAGAAAGTAGTAGCAGTGAGACAGTTTCAAAACAGGCTAGTAGGATAGTTACATAATTAATACATTGCATATTGTTGTTTTTGTTGTAGTTATTCATAGTACAAGATGCAGACATGATATCTTGTCTAGACACTTAGTTCAAAACTTTCTTATTGAACTAAGAGAAAATAGCTGTATATCAAGGCTGACTATTTTATATATACATATATATGTATTTTTTTCCCCTACAAAATGGTCCTTCATTTGTATCCCCTTTTTTGTTTAATTTTGTCGGAGATGGGTATTCCATTGCCATTTATATATTGTAGGTGTATGAATTCAGCAAAGTAATCCAATATAGTCCAGTAGTCTATAATAGTAGTGGGTTATCCATAGGACTGGCAATGTCAAAAGGTGTTGACTTGAGCCTTTTACAGCTCAGCATATTAATATGGCTTTACTTTTTATACCTTGTTTTTATACTTTTCTGCTGGATGGTTAAGACCTAAGAACTCAAAAGAAGAAATAAAAAGTGAAATGTATAACACGATTAAATGGAAAATGAGAACTTAAGGATTAAGCAATGAAGAGAGGGCAAGGAGAAAAGTTAGAAAACATGGCAGGGGCAAAACCATACATTTGTATACACAAGATGGTTAAGGCAATGATCCTGAGAATCTTCATCAGGTTTTTGAAACTAGCAGTTAATTGGTAGAATTTCCTTGATTTAAAACTCCTTCATTGAATGTGGTGGTCTATGCCTGTAATACCAGACTTGAGAGGCTGAGGCAGGAGGATCACTGTGAGTTTGAGACCAGCCTGGACTACATAGTGAGTTCAAGGCCAGCCTGAACTAAAGTGAGACCCTTCTTTAAAAATACATAAATAGGAGCTGGTGAGATGGCTCAGTGGTCTAAAGCACCTACTTAGAACAAGCTTAGCAAAGCACAGGGACCGCGGTTCAATCCCCCAGCACCACGTGCCAGGCAGCCCCGCCCCCTGGTGGGCTGAGCTGGCCCCCCCCCACAAATAAATAAAAAATTTTTTAAAAATAAATAAAAATACATAAATAAAAAAATCTGAGGTTTATAGCTTGAGTCCAGTTCAAATCTGTCCTTTAGTGTACGTAGGGACCTATGTTTCCCTTCATGCTCCTCCCTTTTTTGGTTGGTTAGTTGGTTGGACTTGTTTTTATTTTTTATTTTTTTCACCAAAATCAATAGACTTTAGTGCTCGCTTCGGCAGCACATATACTAAAATTGGAACGGTACAGAGAAGATTAGCATGGCCCCTGCACAAGGATGACATGCAAATTCATGAAGCATTCCATATTTTTATTTTGTTTTTTGTTTTTTTTTCTTTTGCGGAACCGGGGATTGAACTTAGGCCCTTATGCTTGCCAGGGAAGTGCTTATTCTACTGAGCCATCTCTCCGGCCCCCGCGTTTCATATTTTTAAAAGGTATATTTGAGAGCCGAAATTTCAGTGTGATTTTGGAGTGCACAGCAGAACTATCACGGTAAAATCCAGGAAGCGGTTACTGAATTAAAAGTGCACTGAAGAATTTTTTTTTTTGTCATCTTTTCAAAGGAAGAGGATGCCACCTACTCCTGCATGGCCTGGCCAACATGTCAAGGCGTAATAGTGCCTGGTGCAACCCTAAAAGCCAGTGTGTTCCTGTTGTTTGTCCTGGTTATTAAACCACCTTCTCACTGAGCTACCAAAAAAATAATAATAATAATAATAATAAATCAATAGACTTTGTTTACATAAACACTGAAACTCCAATTTTTTTTTTTTTTTTTAAATTTTAGGGAAGGGTCTATGGGGTGTTCGGGGTCTCACTACTACATTGGACTTGTAGTGATCCACCTGTTTACAGTCTCCCAAGAGCTGGGATTACAGGTGTACGCCACCACGCCCAGTCTCTAAACTCCAAATTTTTCATTTTCTGTTTAAAGTTATAATTTAGTTTTTGAAATTTCACAAATTTTAGAAGCACAAATATTTCTACATGTCAAAAAGCATATGGTAGGAGCTGGGGAGGTGGCTCAGTGGAATAAGTGCTTCCCTGGCAAGCACAAGGGCCTGAGTTCAATCCCTGGTTCCGCCAAAAAAAAAAAAAAAAATCATAGGGGCCAGGGAGATAGCTCAGTAGAATAAAGCGCTTGCCTGGAAAGTGCAAGGTCCTGAGTTCAATCCCTGGTACCGCCAAAAACAAACAAAAAGCATAGAGGGGCCAGGGAGATAGCTCAGTAGAATAAGTTCTTGCCTGGCAAGCGCAAGGGACTGAGTTCAATCCCCGGTTTCGCCAAAAAGGGAAAAAAAAAAAAAAAAAAAAGCATAGAGTATTTTTATTTATTTTTTTGGTGGAACCGGGAATTGAACTCAGGCCCTTGTGCTTGCCGGGTAAGTACTTATTCTACTGAGCCATCTCCCTGGCCCCCAAGCATAGAGTATTTATATTGGCACTAAGCCATTGCTCTTTGTCCCAAGTGACTTTAATATCTGTGGTTCTTCTCTTTGCCCTTTTTTAAAATTCATTTGAATGAGAAAAAAATAGCAATGAAACAGTTTCAAAACAAGTTATTAGGACAGTTATAATAATTGATATGTTGTATATTGTTGTCTTTGTAGTAGTTATTCAGAGGATAAGATGCAGACATGATATCTTGTCTAAAACAATATTAGTAAACCTTTCTTCTCAATGAATGAAATAAGAAAATATTTTTGTTGTTTTGGGGACAGGATCTCCCATGTAGGCCAGGCTTGCTGTGAACTCGCTGTATAACCCTTGCTGGCCTCAGACTTGCAATCTTCCTGCCTCAGGTTCCCAAATCCCAGGATTACAGATGTATACCACCACACCTGGCTACTTTTGTGAGCTACCTCCTCCGCATTGCCTTTCCTATCACTCTAGGCTGCTGCTTTGAGCTTAGCATCAGTTCTTTGAATATACACTCTGTTCATGTTGTGGGCACTTGTTTTTACCTACCCATGAGATTGTAGATTCTCTATAAGTGGCACAGATTTTATGACAACTTAATATTTTCAGTGCTGGAGAGACTGCAGAACACTTTCAGATATCTTTTCTTAATTGTTGCTTACAATTCCTGTGGTAAGCAATGATGTTTTTATTTTTTTATTTTTTATTTTTTTAAAATTTTTATTTATTTATC
>NW_004524597.1:19028155-19063698 GCF_000260255.1 Octodon degus | reverse complement strand
GTGTGTGTGTGTGTGTGTCCAGCTCAGCCCACCAGGGGGCGGGCTGGCTGGCATGTGGTGCTGGGGGATTGAACCGCGGTTCCTGTGCTTTGCTAAGCTTGTTCTAAGTAGGTGCTTTAGACCACTGAGTCATCTCACCAGCTCCAGCAATGATGTTTTTAACTGCCAAAGAAACAAAATAAAGAGGAAAATGACTGCCTCACAGTCATTGGTTAATGGCACGTCAGTGAGTAGGCCCAGTCTTTCTGTATTCCAAATCCAAGCTGCTTTATCCAGGCCTTGCCCAGCTCCATGTCTCAGAAGCCTGGTGCTGATATGGGACAGCTCCCTGTCCAGGTCCTGTGTCACAATCTGCTGCAGACTTCCTCATAGATTGCCAAACCTGTTGCTACCTTTGGCAAGGCTCTCCTGCGAATAATTCACGAGAAGCAGTTATACAGAGACCTACTGATGACACAGCACCAAAGTATCAGGCATTTAGAAGACTGGGCCTCCTCCCAAGTCTGATTCCTTCCAGAACAAAGCTGCTCTCCCTCAGCTGGAACACTGCTTCACAAAGGAAACATCTTTGTTTTTCTGCCTCAAAAGACCTTGCTTTGCTAATGTGATGGGCCTCAGAGAACAAGTCAGGCTCTCTCCTCCTCTGCTCCTGGCTGTTCCTGGTGTGTCATCATCAGTGTGATCCATCCATTTCGGCTACAGCTGGACTCCGGCTTCTTAGGGCTCAGGAAATTCCCTTGGACCTCTTAAGTCTCTGTGTTGCCATATCCTTGCCGGTAAAAGTGTGAATTGAGAAGGAAGCCAGGCCCAGTGGCTCATACCTGTAATCCCAATAGTTGGGAGGCTGAGGCAGTAGAATCACAGATTGGGGCAATGTAATGAGACCCTGTCTCAAAATTAGAATAAATAAAAAAGGCTAGAGATAGAGCCCAGTGAGAAGGGCCTAGGTTCAGTTTCCAATAAGGGAAGGGGAGTGTTGAGAGGGGAGGTGATGGTTCCAGAAACAGAAAATCTCTAGCCATACTTTGGGGAGGGTGGTGAGGCTCAAACTCAGGACCTTGTGCTTGCCAGGCAGGTGCTAAGCTGCCGAGCTGTCTGTCTCCCCAGCCATATTTTATGTCTCAGGAAAGGCTAGAGGCTAGGGAGATGGCTCAGTGGAATAAGCACTTCCCTGGCAAGCGCAAGGGCCGGAGATCAATCCCCAGTTCCGCAAAAAAAAAAAAAAAAAAAGGCTATGTGCAAGGTGTGCTGACACATGCCTGTAATACCAGCACTGAGGAGGCTGACAGGAAGGTTGCAGGTTCTAGCCCACCATTGGCAATTTAACAAGACCCTGTCTGAAAGCCATAAAAAGGACTGGGGATGTAACTTAGTTTGAAGACCAGTCAGTGAGAACAACTCACTGACTGACTGACTGATGAACTGATCATGCCTCCAGGACCATTGAGTATACCGTGTTGGAAGAGGTCCCACCCAGTGTAATAATATATAGGGGTCAGGAACATGGGTTTTGAGTTAGACCTGGCTCTTCAGGAACATTTTCATTTTTAAACTTTAGTATTACCTGTGAAATGGGTATACTCTCCTGGCTTCTTGGGAATGTTAAATGAGGTAAAGTATGCCAAGTTCTTAGCACTATGCTTGGCAAATAGCGTATGCTCTATACATACTTTGCTGGTTCCTAGTGTATGCCACAACTAGCCCTTATGGTAAAAGCAGCGTGGCTCATCTTTTCTTCCTTGTGACCCTCCAGAATCTCTCATATCAAGAGCCAGATACCTTAAGTATGCCATCTTTATCACAAGAGTCCTGTGACATGAGTTTATCTTTTTTTCTTTAATGTATTTTTTTAATTTTCAATTTTATTTTTAAAAGTAAAATCAACTCTTTGGTCTCAGCAGCACAAGCGAGATGACGAAGGAACGTCATCCTTTAGAAAGCGTCATAATAAGACGCACACGTTGTGCCACCGCTGTGGCTCTAAGGCCTACCACCTTCAGAATTCGACTTGTGTGGCTGGGGAGATAGTTCAGTAGAATAAGCACTTGCCTGGCAAGCGCAAGGGCCTGAGTTCAATACCCAGTTCTGCCAAAAAAAAAAAGAAGTTGACTTGTGGCAAATGTGGCTATCCCGCCAAGCGCAAGAGAAAGTATAACTGGAGTGCAAAGGCTAAAAGGCGAAATACCACCGGAACCGGTCAAATGAGACACCTAAAAATTGTATATCACAGATCCAGGCATGACTTCTGTGAAGGAACAACACCTAAACCCAAGAGAGCAGTAGTTGCAGCATCCAGTTCATCTTGAGAATTGCAGCAATCACTCAAAATAAATGCTTTGATTTTAAAAGATTAAAAAAAAAAGTAAAATCAAAAGCAAGAACAGGGGTCGGGGAGATGGCTCAGTAGAATAAACACTTGCCTGGCAAGTGCAAAGGCCTGAGTTCAATCTCCAGTTTTGCCAAAAAAAAAAAAAAAAAAGAAACAAGGACAAAAATGGTACTATACAATAATATATACGTTACAGATTTTCAAAACAAGTATAGCTGATAAACAGTGGTAGATATATTATCTATTTTTATCGTCAAATCTGTTGCTCAAATTAATATAGTTATGTAAGATTGGAGATATTGAAGAAACCTTAAATTTTTGTTCTAGTCTTTTTTTTACCTTTAAAAAATTTTTTTTAAGGTTTCATGTGCTTTATTCTTGTTTTGTTTTGTTTCTCTTTTTATTTTATTTATTTATTCATTTCAAATCAAATTGGTAGAACAGTTTCAATAATTAACACATTGCATACATTCTTACTAAAGTTTTTGTTGTCTTGTTTTTTTTTTGAGGAACCGGGGATTGAACTCAGGTACTTCTGCTTGCCCCGGAAGCACTTATTCCACTGAGCCATCTCCCCAGCCCCTAAAAATTTTATTTTAAAGAGGATATATGAATAATTTTTTAATGTATTTTATTACAAAGTCTACAGCTTCTTAACTACACAGATCAGACTTGTAGTGATCCTCCTGTTTTCAGCCTCCCAAGTGCTGGGATTACAGGTGTGCACCACCACACCCAGTCTAGTTTATCTTTTTTTCTAATACTAAGAATCAGCTCTAGACCTCATAGATATTTACCACTGATCTCTAGCCCCATCCCTAAAATGAGTTTCTTTTTGCATATAGTGGATATTTCTTGCAAATGAAGAAACAAACTCAGGCTGAAAGAAGTTTCCCAGCATCATACAACTAGCACGAGACAAAGCTAGGTTTGACAGATTCCAGAGTTCGTGTTTGAACACCATGAAAAGAACAACAAATTACCCTGTAGACCAGATGTGGTGATACTTGCCTGTAATCCCTGCATTGTGGGAAGCTGAAAAAGGAAGGCCACAGACTTGAACCCAGTTGGTCAACTTAGCAAAGCCCTGTCTCAAAAAAATTTTAAAGGGTTGGGGATGTGCCTCAGTATGAAAACCCTGGGCTTAATGCCAAGTATTTTAAAAAAGTCCTCTTACATTTTGTTCTGTCTTAATGTTTATAGTAACTGCATAGCTAATACCTTTCTTTTACCAGGATATCCTGTTAATCTTTCTGCTTCCTTCCTGTTCACTATTCCCTTGCCCCTAAAATTTTAGCTGCTTAAAAATCTTCCTCTTTCTGTCTTTAGCCTATTCCTGCTGATACCATCTTGCCCTTTCAGTGCCCTCTTCCCTGATGTGGTGAACTGCATGCAGACAGACAACCTGGAGCTGAAGAAGCTGGTATACCTGTACTTGATGAACTATGCCAAGAGTCAGCCTGACATGGCCATTATGGCTGTCAACACCTTTGTGAAGGTCAGTAGGAGGCCCATAGCAGCCTCTTGGTACTGCTCAGCCCATCAGGGCTTAGAGCAGCAGGGGAAGGGATATTCACTGCTTCACATTCTTTAGGGTTTTTTGAGATGGCGCTCTGTGGCTCTAGGTGGAAACAGACTCATTTCCTGACAGGCTGTCTCTGCCTTACAGGCTAAGTCTGTCTTCCTCCAGCAGATGGCTCCCTCTCTCTCCAGAAATTCACCTCAAGGCTCAGCCTCACTAATTCTCTGTGAGGCTGTACCAGGCCTGCTGGCCTCTCATGCCCTGGAAGGGCACAGGGATTGCTTTACATCCTTTGGCAGAGCAGGATTCAGCAACATCTGAGAACTTCCGTGTTCTCCTTCTGGATTGCTCCGTTCTACATTTCTGTCCTCCAGATGAGAAGCAAAGCAGGGACCTGAACCTTAGTTTACTAGCCCCATTGATGCTCCCATACTAGAAAATGAGTGTTTCTATCAAAGGAGAATGATTGAGGGTTGTGGTCTTGGTTGGTGTGGTTTGAATCACAGCTCTGCTCTGTGACTTTGGGTGAGCTTCCTGAAATCCTTAGCTTTTGGGGCCAGTATTATAAGTCTACTTTGAGGGTCAGAGATGATGTTCAGAGCCACTCACATGGTGTCTGACAAATTCTGTGTCTGTTACATGGCATTTACCTTGATGGAGATCCTAGTAGCATCCTGTTGGTACTGCTTAGCCCATAAGGGCTTAGAGCTGCAGGCAAGGAAGAATAAAAAACCCTGATGACTCATCTCACCCTTGTCCCTGTCAAATGACTGCTTCTCCTCAGGACTGTGAGGATCCCAACCCCCTCATCCGGGCCCTGGCTGTGCGGACCATGGGTTGCATCCGAGTTGACAAGATCACAGAATACCTGTGCGAGCCACTTCGGAAGTGCTTGAAGGATGAGGACCCATATGTGCGCAAGACAGCGGCTGTGTGTGTAGCCAAACTCCATGACATCAATGCCCAGTTAGTGGAAGATCAGGGCTTCCTGGACACCCTTAAAGATCTTATCTCCGATTCCAACCCTATGGTATGCCACTGCTACTCAGTGACACTTCACTATCTCGAGTTACTTAGGGAGACCTTGGTTTGGACCTATGCCAGCAGTTCTCAGTTTGTAGTACTCAGATGCTTGCTACATGGACTGGTTGTTCTTGTGCCTTGTGGTGGTTCAGATACCATGCTTGTGATAAGCTAGACTTAGACTCCCTTCTCTGCACCCTCACTAGCTAGTTGCATAACTTAGGGCAAGCTGCCTAACCTTCCAGGCCTCTTTTTCTTCAGTGAGATGGACCTCACTGCCTCTAGTTAGCAGGAGTGCTGGGAAGGCTGTACTGGCCTGGCTTACAGTAAGTGTGCAATCAATACTCGTGCCCTTCTTCTACTTCTGGTCACTGACATTGTCACCGTCTCCTCACCAACACTGCCTGTAAGCTCTCAACATATGGTTTTCCCCTTTCTTCACGTCTTTGTAGGATTGTAGAGAGTCACCTTGGAGCAGGGAGATGGCTCAGTGGAATAAGTGCTTCCCTGGCAAGCGCAAGGACCTGAGTTCAATCCCTGGTTCCACCAAAAAAAAAAAAAAAAAAAAAAGCAGAAGGAAAGTCACCTTTAAAATAACATAGTATGACTGGGTGGGAACTCCAGTCTCCTCCCCCAGGGTGATAACAGCAGTTTGAAGGGTGGTTTGGCAGGGCCTATTTACAATGAAGTGTAAACTCAAACACCTGGCCTTAGTTGTCCCCATCACTGAGTGGACACTACAGTTTCTGTCACTGGAACATTGCAGACCACATGTGTGCACTACTGCTATAGTAGAAGTGGGTGAAAGGCCATAGTGTCCCATGGTCAGTCCCTCTGTATCCCAAGCTGCATCCACTCCCAGCCTCCTTCAGGAGGGGATATACACAAATCTAGGTCTGAAAAGCTCAGTTGACAACCACTGAGTGAACTGGTAGATGGGGGCTGTTGGGTTAGGTAGCTGAAATGCTTTCTACTACTAGCACTTAGAACTGAACCTTTCATGGTTTTGGTTTTTGTTGTGTTTTGTTTTGTGTTTATACCTCAGGTGCCCTTATTATAGATCTAATTTATACAGGAGTTTGGAGGGTGAGTGCTTAGGGTAGGCCTTGAGGCTCCGGACCCTGCCAAGAGAGTCATATTCTTTTTAGGATATCCCAGCTCTGACCTACCAAAGTCATTACCCTCTCTCTCTGGGCTGAGAAGCATCACCTTCAGCCTCTTCCTTCCATCCTCCCAACCAGGTGGTAGCAAATGCAGTGGCTGCCCTCTCAGAGATTGCTGAATCTCACCCTAGCAGCAACCTACTTGACCTGAACCCACAGTCTATCAACAAGCTGCTGACAGCCCTGAATGAGTGCACCGAGTGGGGCCAGATCTTCATCCTGGACTGCCTGGCTAACTATACACCCAAGGATGACCGTGAGGCCCAAAGGTGAGCAGTCCTTCCATTGTTTGCCAGTCCAGCGAGACCCATTTCTCTGGAAGCTCCCAACCATGAACTTGGCCTCAGGCCCAAGTAGGCCACTTCCTAGGGGATTGCCCTGCGTACCATCCTCAAGCACACTTGGAGGGAGCCAGCCCACTTCCCATCTCTCCAGAGTCAGGGATCAGCAGTGTGGCTTCAGACAGTCAGGTAGCTTCCTCTGTGGTGCAAACGGAGCCTGACCTGAGAGCTGGCAAAACCCTTGTCATGTAGCCAAGTCAGGAAATGGCTAGCAAGAAAGCCATCGCTTAACTGAATTCTGAGTATCTGCTAAATGTTTTCTGCACACCAGATACTGTTTAAAGCAACTCTGTGAAGGACGTTGTACCATTGTCCACCATCTTTTCTACAAATGAGGAAACTGTGAATTAATAAGTGGAAGGAGTTGTACAGGTTGCCCAGTTGGGCCTCACCTGGCTCTGGGGCGGGCATGGCAGGCCCGGGGATCAGCCCCCGGCCCCAGTACCTGCTTGTAGGTGCTTTAATCTGCTGAGCTATTTGGCTGGACCATCAGCCCTTTTATTTTTTATAATAACTCAAACATTCAGTCTTGTTCCCTTAGTCTCCCAAAATGCCAGGATTACAGGTGTGCATCACCATGCTGTTTATTGTGGTGATTCTTTACATGTGTTTTACTTATGTTCCTAGCAACCTTTGAAGCAGCTGTCATAATCTTGGCTTTATGGAGGAGAAAACTGAAGCTCAGACTGACTGACCTAAGCCTGCTTGGGGTCAGTTAGAAGGAAGCAATCTTAGGATCTAGATCTTCCTTGTACAGTAGACACATTACTTAATAACTAAAAATAGGACATTTTTCCTTTTGTGTCTCTTCTTTTTGCCTGCTTGGAACCCTGGACCCTAGCATCTGTGAACGGGTCACACCGAGGCTTTCCCATGCCAACTCTGCTGTGGTGCTCTCTGCTGTGAAGGTGCTGATGAAGTTCATGGAGATGCTGTCCAAGGACCTGGACTACTATGGCACATTGCTGAAGAAGCTGGCTCCACCCCTGGTCACACTGCTGTCAGCTGAGCCAGAGCTGCAGTATGTGGCCCTGCGTAACATTAATCTCATCGTGCAGAAAAGGTATGAAGGCTGACACACGCATGTACCATAGTGCATACCCCTGGGAAATACTTAAGGGAAACTGACCAGTTCCTAATAAGGAAGACTAAAGAATAATTAGCTAGGCGTAGTGAGCATGCTGGTAATCCCAGCACTTGGGATGCTAAAGCAGGAAAATCACCATGAGTTTGAGGCCACCCTGAACCACATAGTGAAAAATCTGTCTCAAAAAAAAAATGGATTTTGTGTGTGTGTACACACACATTTTTCCTGGAGACAGAATTTCTAGCTTTAGTCAGGCTCCCTAAGGTTGGAAGATAAGGAGATGATGAGAAACTTTTGACCTTTGCACCAGTGTTTAGGCCTGGGAGGTGTACAGCAGAGTCAGCCGAATGCTGTGTAGCCTTTTTTCCTCTTTCTCTTGAGGGTGACTGCTGAAAGTCACTGCTTCCAAGAGAAATGTCTGGGGGGCAGGGCTTACAATACATGAAGCAGCCCTGGGTCTGAGAGTTCTCTGAAATGGTCTCCCTTCTCTGTGGTGGCTCTGAGTGAGAGAACCCAACAGCTCCATGGCAGGATTAGCCTCTTGAGTTCTATTGCCAGCCTTTTTTGTCAAGTGGCTCACTCAGTGACCAGGAGTTGGCAATAGCAACTAACTATTTCACATTCACAAGTTGCAGCAGGCCTTGTTGCTGGGAGCAGGGCAACACAGAGAAGGGCCACTTTAATTCATTCCCTATTGGAAAGTGATACACCCTCCTTCTACCATTGGTCTGGCTCTTAATACACATTTAGTCTCAGAGATATTGATGGAACTGGAACATTTATGAAGATTTAGGAGGTATAAAATTCATAAGCGGGCCGGGGAGATGGCTCAGTAGGATAAACGCTTGACTGGCAAACGCAAGGATCTGAGTTCAATCCCCGGTTCCGCAAAAAAAAAAAAAAAAATTCATAAGCAATGCAGTTAAGGTATGAATGTTGTGGTGTAGGTCTCTACATACCACTGACCTTGTGCCACTAGGTTTAATAAGGTATAGGACCTTACAGATCTAGATTAGTGTGAAAGGCTCTCTGTGCTATATTTATCATGGTAAATCCTTTAAGAAGTTGTCTGTGTCATCCAGGCATGACCCACCAAGCCCTGACACATGACTGGGCAATTTTTGTCAAGTTCTGATTGTAGAGATCATCTTCCTGTTGTTCTACATAGGGTCCTTGTCCCCCCTCCACCCCTGGCATACCAGAGGTTGTTGCTCTCTTGGCCAGGACCTCCCCCACTGCAGCCTGTGCAACAGCACTGAGTACCAGGGCTCCTGCACACTCTGCCTCATATTGTCCCTTCTTTACCCTCTGTCTTTATTTTTTTTTTCCTAATGATAGGAAAAAAAGTGTGATATTTTTGAGTTGTCATTTTGTTTTTATGCTTCTGGTTTTTGTTCTAAAAAGGCATAAAAGTAGGAATTTGAGTGGTGAATGTTCCCTTACTCCTGGCTTAGTTAGCATGTGACCTCTCTGAGGTTTCCTTGTTTAAGAAAAATGCCATGGGAAATGCCAGTTGGGGTCAGAAGGGCACTGCATTTGATGGAGCAGTGGTGCACATGAATATACTGGGCTGGTGACAACTCCTGCCTAGTAAGTGACACCTTTTAGACAGGCATCCATCATGCCAGTGCCTCAAATCTGTCACAACCGCCCTGTTAGGTATCTGTGTCAGGATCCCCTGCACTGAGCCCATGTTCACAGATTCACTACTAGCTCTTATGAACTCAGCACATAGTTATACTTCTACCTAAGATTTGTAAGAATAACCTAGGACACACAACTGAATCATAATAGAGAAGGACACAGATAGAGTGTGGAAGAGCCCATGGGAGACATTCTTTTTTTTTTTTTTTTTTTTTTTCAACAAATAATACACTGCATATATTCTTCTTAGTGGTTAATTGCTGTACAAGATGCGGACTTGTGATCCTATTTACAAACACCATTAGAACAAATCATTCTATTCATTAACAGAATGTAACTATATATCTATCCCAACCACTTTGAACACACATGGGAGACATTCTCATGGCTCCTCCCTCACTTGGTGGGGAGCAGGGGTCACATAGAGCATATCTTGTCCCTAGAAATGAATTAGGAAGTGTATAGAGCATTTCTGTCCAGGGGAGTCTAATTGACACTCAGCATCCAAAGTTTTCATTTCCTTCAAATTTCAGACTCAGAGAAGGAAAGGCATTGAGCATAAACCATATTGTTTGTATAAATAATCTGGGCACCCTGAACAACCTTTACCACTTGCAACAACGTGAACGTCTGAGTTCCCACATGTCAGACCTCTCTGGATTAGCAGACTCAGGTCTGCCAGTTGTAACACTTTCCTGTAGGTCATTCCTATTTCTTGAGTGAGAAACAAAGGCCTGAGGTCATAGGCTGGGGTTAGAGCCCTTACCTGGTACCTGCTGCCCTCAACTGTGAACTATTTCTTTCCCTTCCTGAGATATGCTCAGATAGGCAGTACCCAGGAGGCTCAGGCTTGTTAGGGGCCCTCTGCTCAGAAGCATGAGACTGTGGTAGTGTTTCTGTTTCCCTATATGTCAGGCTCTACCTCAGACCCCAGAAAGGTCTCAAAAGATGTTGTGACAGGGTTTTCTCATGTAGCTTATTATGCCTTGCATTTTTTTCTACCCGGGGAATCCTACTTTACCATCAGGCCTGAGATCCTGAAGCACGAGATGAAGGTGTTCTTTGTAAAGTACAATGATCCCATCTATGTGAAGCTGGAAAAGCTAGACATCATGATCCGCCTGGCTTCCCAGGCCAACATTGCCCAGGTGAGCAGTGTGGTGGTCTCATCCACAACCTTAGTTTTGGCTAGTTCCATCTCCCACTGGCTGTATTCTCTGGGTCAGCTTGTCATTTTATTATAAGTATTTCATCCAGTGGAGATGTTCAGCATGGGGCATGTAGCTTAGTAAGCATATAAAAACCCTGTAATTTTTGTTACTAAAGAATATTCTCCCTATTATTACCTAAACTCTATCCATTAAAAAGTGGTAGTTAAGGCTGGAGATAATAGCTGGTGATAGAGTAACTGTTTAATATGTATGAAGTCCTAGGTTCAATCCCCAGCACCACAAAAAAGAAAAGTGGAAGCCTAAAACAACGGTTGTGCAGCCCTGCCAGCTTGTCATTCCCTATCTTCCTTTGGAGGCATTTGACCTGTCTTTCCTTCCCCTCAGCCTTCCACATCGAGTCTCATAATTCTCCAGATCTTCACATTCCCACTATCCAGAAGTGTTTCCAGAGGCTGCCCCACTCAGATACCTCTATCCATTTTCTTTTTTGGGTCATAGGTGTTGGCAGAGCTGAAAGAGTATGCGACAGAAGTGGACGTGGATTTTGTGAGAAAAGCTGTGCGTGCCATTGGCCGCTGTGCCATCAAGGTGGAGGTGAGGAGGCTCTGGGATTCTGTCTGCAGCCAGAGAAGGGGAGAAAGGCTCAAAACAGGAAAACACCTGATTCTGTCTACCAGGTGTTTGTAGTCCAGAAAGGCTTCAGAGTCACCACCAGAGCCCTCATAGTGCCCCTTTTGCAGGTTCAGTTGGGCTCCATTTCACTGTGTTTCCTTTCGGCCTTCAAAACGCTGTGGATAAAATTAGCCTTCTCCAGCATTAACCAAGATAGTGGGGCAGCCACCAGCTGGTGAAGGCCCTATGGACTTAGCTTTACTCCAGAGAGCTCTAGGGTAGGGGCTCTGCCTGTTGGATGCTTTGGCAAGGATCCTGGTTCAGCTACACACAAGACTTTCTCTGGGATCCCCAGGCTGCTCCAGACCTTGTGCCTGGCATTTCATCCTCCTGTCCTCTGCTTGGAGAGATTTTTTAACTATTAAAGCAGACTCCCCTTAAATGGGCCCATTGCTGACTAGTTTTTTGGGGTGGTTGATCCCCTTGAGGCATTTTCCCCTTAATGTTTATGATGGCATCCTGAGAGTTCTCCTTCACTGGGCCATTAGCACAATGTGGGAATAAAGGCAAAAGAACTGTCCCAGGCAGAGATTTTGTGAGTGTTTTGGTCATAAGAGCCTATTTTTGAAACACATAAGCAGTGTCAGATGAGGAGTCCCTACCCTCAAGGCTTGGCCTACCGGAGCTGTGAAGACCTCTTTGCTCTCAGGAGTGCTGCCTCTGGTTTCTCTGTAGCCTGGATGTCCCTGCTATTCTGGGGCCATCATTTGGCACTTGCTATTCTCCCATCCCCACCCCACCCGCATTATCAGGGGAGGATGTTTTATTCTGCTGTGATGAAGGGGTAACAAAGGAATGACTTAGGCTCTTGACCCAGGCATGGTCATCAACAGCTGTATTGGAAATGAGGTAAAGGACCTTACCCACACACTCTTCCTCTTCCCACACAGCAATCTGCAGAGCGCTGTGTGAGCACACTGCTCGATCTCATCCAGACCAAGGTCAACTATGTGGTCCAGGAAGCCATTGTGGTCATTAAGGACATTTTCCGCAAGTACCCCAACAAGTAGGTGCTCACCATTCACAGTGAGAGGGCAATGTGGCTTGAGGACAAAGTATTAAAGTGGGGAAGAGAAAGGGGAGCCTTTTCCCTCCCCTTCTTTTTTTCCCTGCCACAGGCAGCATTCATAGCCAAATCCTTTTTTTTTTTTTTTTTTTCTTCTCTTCCCTGAACTGGTCCTTCTCTGCTCCCCAGGTCAGTATAAGAACTGACATGTAGCAGATAAACCTCTAATCCCAGAGCCTCACCATTTCTCAGGGTCTTTCAGGGCAGTTGCCTGTTTGTCTTGTTCCTTGTGGGTCTTCTGCAGTATTCATGTGCCTTCACGTCCTATTCTTCCAGGTATGAGAGCGTGATTGCCACACTGTGTGAGAACCTCGATTCCCTGGATGAACCTGAGGCCCGGGCTGCCATGATCTGGATTGTGGGAGAGTATGCTGAGCGGATTGACAATGCGGATGAACTGCTGGAGAGCTTCCTTGAGGGCTTCCATGATGAAAGCACCCAGGTAAGCCTTCATGCAGGCATTTGGGCATGACTGGCATTTTGACCTACTGTGACCCCTCCTTCCCTGAATCCCTCCCTCCTCCTACCAGTGATGTATTACTGGTGTGTCCCTCATGGAGAGAAAAAAACATTTTCTCAAGCTTTCACAGAGAGCAAATTGGTAAAGCAATGGCCGTGACTCATCCACATGTCAGACACTGACAAAAGGATGTACAAAAGGCAGTACAGGGCTACAGGATAAATCCTGAGAGTACTTGGCTGACCTTATCAGATACAAAAGTTACATTTCTTGGTATATAGGTCTTGCTATATCTTGGTCTTAACCATCCAGCAGAAAAGTATAAAAACGAGGTATATAAAGTAAATCCATATTAATACGATGAGCTGTAAAAGGCTCAAGTCAATAACTTCTGAGGATAATCCACTAATATTATAGACTGCTAGACAGTGTTAGATTGTTTGGTTGAATTCAAACACCTACAGTATTTAGATGGCAATAGAATATTCACCTCTGACAGGATAAAAATTAAAATTAAAATTAAAAAAGATACAAAGGAAAGATCATTTTATATTTATATATACAAAATAGGATAAATTTACAGTTACTTTCGCTTAACTCAATGAGAAGAAAGAGGTATACTAACAGTGTTTGGACAGAATATCCTGTCTGCTTCTTGTACTATGGATAACCACTAAGAAGATAACAATGTATAGTGTATTGACTATCAAAACTGTTCTATTAATCAGCTGTGAAACTGTCTCATTCATATTTATTTCTCAATTAAAAAAAAATATATATATATATATAAAGGAACATACTGTGTGGCCCTTTTCCTTTTCCCAGGGTAGTGCCTCAGGGAACATGGGAAACAGTCTTAAATAATCTTTTTTTTTTTTTTTTGCGGAACCGGGGATTGAACTCAGCCCCTTGAGCTTGCCAGGCAAGCTCTTATTCTACTGAGCCATCTCCCTGGCCCCTTAAACAGTCTTGGCAGTATTCAAGAAAGGTTTCTGGTTTTGTTTCAGTTTTATATTTATCTTTGGATAGGTAATATATTGATTTGGTTCAAATTGAAAAAGGTAAGCCAAGTGTGGTGATACATGCCTATAATTCCAGTACTTGGGAGGCTAACGTGGGAAGATTGAGTTAAATGCTAGCAGAAATTGTCCATGAATACACTGGCAGCTCATCCCCTATATACATATATGTACGTATACATACTCATATGTAGTCAATTCTCATTACCCATGGTACTTGTATGCTGTATCACTGCAAACACTAAATTAGTAAGTATGGAACTTTTGCTTCCAGAAAAAGTATAAATGTTCCTATGAGGGGGGAAAAAAAAAAAAGGTTCCTATGAGAGTCTTGGCCTATTTTTGTCAGTGATCAGTATATAACCTGTTCTCTGCATGTTCCTATTTAAAGATACCTTAGTTTGTTTTTTTTTAATTTTATTTATTTATTTATGTGTGTGTGTGTGTGTGTGTGTGTGTGTGTGTGTGTGTGTGACACCAGCTCAGTCCACCAGGGGGCGGGGCTGGCTGGCATGTGGTGCTAGGGGACTGAACCGCGGTCCCTATGCTTTGCCAAGCCTGTTCTAAGTAGGTGCCCTAGACCACTAAGCCATCTCACCAACCCCTAAAGATACCTTAGTTAATTGAAATTTTCATTTAACACTGGACTCATGACCAGCAGCACTGTAAGTCACGTCTAAGTTAACACATGTGTTTTCTTTTTAAAACATACTGTCACAGCCCTCTTCTTATGTTAGGAGCAATAGGCAAGCACTTCAGCTCTATACTTGGGAGTCATTTTATTTTATTTATTTACTTTTATTAATTTTTTTGGCGGAACCAGGGATTGAACTCAGACCCTTGAGCTTGCCAGACAAGCACTTATTCTACTGAGCCATCTCCCTGGCCCCTTGGGAGTCATTTTAAATAAGTAAATAACTAACTAAAAGCTCAAAGATGTGAAAAACATGGCGTTCAGTAGATCATGGGAGGATGTGCGTTTCCACGCGAGCTGAAAGGAAGCAGTGTGCCACCTCATCTTACCTCAGCTCTGAATTTGTGTCAGGCAGCTGTAATTTCACTGCTCTGCCTGTAGGTGTAAATGACCACAAAGGCCCCATGGGCACAGATTTGAAGCTACAAGTAGATTTTAGCCAGTGGGCAGATTCATAATCATGTACTCTGTGAATAATGAAGATGGCTTGCGTGCATGTGTATGTGTGTTTCCTTCTCATTTATTTTTAAACACTACTGCAGCATACTGAGCAAATTCAAATTGTTCAACACCTGGCATTTTCCCTTAACATAAGTCTGAGGCCATGCTGTTATTAACCTCAATGGATATTTAGGTGTCTGCTTCTCTGTCTAAGCAGACTGGGCAGTGTAATGCACAACTGCATGTACATCTGGAGGATAGATCCTTAAACGGTGTGCTGGGAGAGGGGGCCTTGCATTTGAGATTTGAGTAGTTTTTGTCTAATTTCTTATGGTGAAAAGATTGATCTGATTTACTTCCCATTTTAAATGATGAGATTGCTGTTTCCTTGTCTCCTAGCTGGCCAAGTGCACTTTGTTTCTGCCATCCTCCTAAATAATAGGAGAAACTTCTATGTAGCTTTGTTTACATTTCTGTTATGAGTGAGGCTGAGATCTTGTCATGGGTATTCCCTCTTCTGTGAACTGGAAACTGTCTGTTCATACATGTGAGCCTTTAAGTAGTAGTCTGCCTGATGGGAGCCTTGTAACCCAGCAGATCTGCAGTGGATCTTTTGATCTGCGTAGAACCCAGAGTCTACCTCTCTTGCCAGCCTCATGGCTCAATGAATTCATGCTTATCCCTTTTCCTCTCTGAGCCTCATTTTACAAATGAGGGTCACTAGACATTCTCTCATCTTGTGAAAGCTATGTGGGATGTTTTGTGTAATGTCTTTAACACATGCCTGGTTTGTGATGAGCACCCTTAATAGTAGTATTGGTTTAGATCAAAATTGATTTTAAGGGCCAGCCAGATAACTTAATAGATTAAAGTGCCTGCCTAGGCAGACGCAAGGGCCCGGGGTTCGATCCCAGCCTGCCTTGCCAGCCCCACCCCTGGGGTACACTGAGATGGTGATTGAGACTGGGCTGATAACATGGGCCTGTAACCCCTTGTTTGGGAGGTTGAAAAACAGAGAATCACCACAAGTCCAATCTGTGTAGTGAGACCCTGTACTAAATACATTAAAAATAAAATTTGATTTTAAAAGTAAAGAGGTCCTAGCTAGGCATGGTGGCACACACTAGTAATCGTAGCACTCAGGAGGCTGAGGCAGGAGGATTGCTGTGAGTTTGAGGCAAGCCTGGGCTATATAAGTGAGTTCAAGGCCAGCCTGAACTGCATAGCAAGACCTTGCCTCCTCCCCCCAGAAAGTAAACTCATCCAGGGAAAAATGAGACCAGCTGGTTCTTATAGCTGACATATCCAGGTACCATACACCCTTCCCACACATGTGGCTGCAGCTTCTCCTATAATTCATTCAGGCTGTCTGCAACCCTGGTGTAGCTTCTGCCTTGGGCAGACACCCAAGAGTGGGAGCAACAAGGGTTCAGCCATTCTAAGCACTATTCTTACAGCTTAACAATGCCTAGGTAAAGACCAGTTTCCCTTTCAGCAGTCTAGCAAGTGTCAAGGCCTGTTTGCATTGTCCTAAGCCAGTCATTGTGGCTGTGATCAGCAAAGTCCCACAGATGTCCATCCGAGGCTCTGTGGATTGAAAGGGTGGTTCTCTGAAAGAAAGCCAGCATTTTTGTTACCAGAAGACAGTAGATGCTGGGTGAGCAAAAACAGCAGATGTCCATTGCAGAACCATAGCAGTAATTCTTACTGTCACCCTTCCTACTGCCACCTGCCACCAAACTGCCTTCACTTTCAGCACCAGCTCCTTGTTTCTTGTCTAATAAGTGAAACTTGGTCTGTGATGGTTTCGCCCCCTTCAACCAAGTCCTGCCTAGGGTTACTGTAGAGGATGGCATGGAGGGCAGGGGCTCTTAGGTACTGACCAGATAGTAGCATAAATCTTTGTAGCTTCTTTTCGCTCACCTTAGCCTACTAATGAGCCAGTACTAGAAAAGTCGAGGAGCTGGACATGGTGGCACACACCTGTAAGAGGCTGAGGCAGGACAATCACAAGATCAAGGCCAGCTTGAACTGTCTCAAAAGCAAATAAATAAATAAATAAATAAATACCAACCAACCTGGGGGTGTAGCTCAGTTGTACATTGCTAGTCAAACATATATGAGGCCCTACGCAGAGTCTAGTTCTGCAGAGGTAGGGGATAGTTATACAAGGAAAGCTCACCAAGTCCATTTCCTTATCTATAAAAGATTATAAAGATTGTTGGATGCTGTGTATGCAGTACTTTGCCCATTGCTCAGTTTATGATAACAGATGGACAGTTATTAAGTAGCCAGTTTCCTGCCTCCTGAGTGCATAAGACAGTTTCAAAGCTCTTTTAGGAATACCCATTTAGTACTTTACGGTTTTGAAACTCAGTTTAGATTGCCTCTTTCAGCTTCCTCATCCTTGTTTGGCTCCTATACTTCTGTAGTAATGACAGAAAATGTTGGCCAGGGTGGTATATCAGGTCTGCTTGTGTCTCCTGGATGGCAAGGCTTACAGCACCATGGCAGGTGGGCTGCCCTGAATATGGAGGCATTGGTATGTCCAAGGAACTAGGCAGAAAACTGAGCCAGGCCCTAGGCTTGGTAGCAGACTAAGGTGAACCTGAACCAGAATCATTGCAGCCTAGGGGCTGGGGAGATGGCTCAGTAGGATAAGTGCTTGACTGGCAAACGCAGGGATCTGAGTTCAATCCCCGGTTCCACAAAAAAAAAAAAAAAAGTAAAAAAATGGCTTCCTATGGGCCATTGGACTGGAGCCAAGTGTGAAAGCCAGATCTTTTGCTGCCTCTTGCCTTAGAAACAGCCAGCCCATTGCAAGTTCAAGCCCAGTCTGGGAAATGTATTTGCTTAGTGAGACCTTATCTCAGAATCAAAATTAAGGGGCCAGGGAGATGGCACAGTAAATTAAGCGCTTCACTGGCAAGTTCAAGGACCTGAATTCAATCCTGGGGTTCCACAAAAAAAAAAAAAAAAAAAAAAAAAATCAAAATTATAAAGGGCTTTGGAGGTAGCTCAGTGCATAGGCCCTGGGTTAAGTCTTTGGGGAAGATTGGGGTGGGATACAGCTCCTGGAGATCAGGCTAGCTCTGTGGGCCTACTTAGTGGTCCAGTCCCCTAGGCCTCTGGGGACATTCCTGTTGATAGTCCTTTTAGGGAACATAACCATATGTGTTTCTTTTTTGTGTATCTATTTGTTTTTGTTGAGATAGGGTCTCACTATACTCCTTGAACTTGCTGTGAGGTCCAGGCCTTAAACTCTCAGTCCTCCTACTTCTGTCTTCTAGAGTACTAGGATTATAGGCACGTGCTGCCATGCCCTACATATGTTGCCTTTTGAAGCTGTGAGCTTCTCGTGGAGCTCACAGGTGTCTCAGGACTTAGGGTGAGTGGCCTCCCTGGGATGGCCATATAGTGTAATGCCTATCAACTTTCTAAACAAGTAATGCTGTGGTCTGGGTGTTCCGTAGCATCACTGGCCCTATTGCCTTAGTCTGAGTTTCATGGCCAACACCAAATGCAGCAAAGCTGCTCTTGGCTTGCAGGAACCTTGAGTCCCCTTTACTGGCCACCCCTCCTTTGGTTTCCCACTGCCTACATGAAACCCATCCTTCCTCCCATCTTCCTGTAGGTGCAGTTGCAGCTGCTGACAGCTATTGTGAAGCTCTTTCTAAAGAAGCCAACAGAGACCCAGGAACTGGTACAGCAGGTCCTCAGTTTGGCTACTCAGGTGGGTGCCCTGGCTCCTACTGGGCATAATGCAGCCCTCCCTGTGACAGGGAGAGACTTGGTCCTGGGAACCATGTCAGTTACTCTAAAAGTAGATCTACAGGGGTTGGCCTTAGTAACCTGAAATCCCTGCCTTCAGGAAGCTCAGAGTCAAATCAGTGTGGTGAAGTGGTGCAATGGAGACAGGCTATACATGGGGAGGAAGGAGTGTCTATGGCATCTGCAGGTCTACAGGAGGGCGGTAAGGACAGAGATAGCTGGGAGTTGGGGACTGGAGTAGATGTGTCTTGCCTGAGGCCGGACTGGAGCAGAGAACCAACTACCAAATAGGAGAAGTCTGAGCAAGCAGTTCAGATACTGGCTCCTGTGTGTGACCACACCTGATTGATGTGGCAGTGGGAGTCTCCTCCCTTCACGCAGGGAGGAATTTAACTGGCTTGACATCTCCCTCAAGGACTCAGATAACCCAGACCTGCGGGATCGTGGCTACATCTACTGGCGTCTGCTGTCCACGGACCCTGTGGCTGCCAAGGAAGTAGTGCTGGCTGAGAAGCCACTCATCTCTGAAGAGACAGACCTCATCGAGCCTACGCTTCTGGATGAGCTCATTTGCTACATTGGCACTCTGGCCTCTGTCTATCATAAGCCACCCAGTGCCTTTGTGGAGGGGGGCCGGGGTGTGGTGCACAAGAGCCTGCCGCCCCGAACTGCCTCGTAAGTACATTTGGCTTGATGTGGGTTGCTCCTCCTACATGCTCCCTCATTTTAGTGGCACAAGCTTAGGTCTCATGTGACAACCCCTGGCAAGGCATGAGTCTAATTCTACGCTTTGTATCATCACTTAACTACACACAAGATGTTCACTAGTTGACCTCGTTTGATCCTATCAGCAGGTGAAAACTGTCCCTATTTAGCAGATCATTGGGCACAGAGGGTCTGAATGACCAGCTCAGGACCCCACAGCTAGCAGAGCGGGGACTCAGACCTGGTTATAACTAGTGCAGAGCCCTGTTCTTGCTATATCCACTCCTGCTCCCAGTAGCTAGTTTGGTCTGATGATAGTCTTTAAGGACAAGGATCAGTTTTCTGTTCAGTATGATCCAAGAAGTGAACCTGGTCCTCTCCCTTCACTCACCACATAGTGAGCCTGAAAGATAGATCAAATATGGGGAGACATAAGAGGGTCATATAGACAGCCTCCTTTGGTACAGCTAGGAGACTGTGTCCATCCTGGGGGAGGATCTTGGAAGCTAAGGCCTTTTTGAACTCCCTGGGATATCACAATACCTTCATCTACTGACTTCCATTTTGTGTCTGGCAGGAATGAGAGCACAGAGAGTCCTGAGACAGCCCCTGCTGGAGCCCCTACTGGTGAACAACCAGATGTCATTCCCACCCAGGGTGACTTGCTGGGAGACCTCCTCAACCTGGACCTTGGTCCCCCAGTGAGCGGCCCACCCCTAACTACCTCCTCAGTGCAGATGGGAGCTGTGGACCTTCTAGGAGGTGGCCTTGATAGCCTGGTATGTCTTGGCCATCTCCACCCCCTACAGTCTTGTTATTGATAATGATCTTCATAGGAGCAGTCACTGAATCCCCTTCTATGCAAGGACCTTGGCTAAATCACATTTGCCATCAAGATGATTGTGTAGTTCCCTAGTTAGCGTGAAAAAACTTAGGCTTCAAGAGACTAGTCAGCTTTCTAGCCTAACACCAAGGGCCAGGGATAGTTCTAGCCCCTTCCTTCAATTCTGGCTCCACCATCACCTTTGCCATGTTTTAGTGTTCTGACTTTGATGAACTAAACCTGTGCCCTCTTGCTCTCAGGCTACACCATTTAAGATAGCAGCCTAGCCAGACCCCTTGGAGAAAGACTGAGAGGTCAGGGCAGAATTCCCTCCACCATGTAGAAGAGTGGTGAGCCTGGCCCAGAAATCTCCTGGAGCTGCTACAGCAGTGGGTAGGGTGGGTAGAAGGGCACATGTGCCCTTTCCTTGGCACAGCTCTGCTCAGATGCCCAAGGCTATAGCCCACAAGCAGGAGTCTGATAACTTGCATCACTAAGCCAAAATCATAAGGGTAGTGGCACAGGACATGCGAGTGGTAGGGTAAAGTCACCCCTTAGAGGGACCCCTCAGTGGGACAGGCTCTGGGTCTCCAATCAAACTTATCTTTGCTGAAGCCACAGTTGACTAATCTCCCTCTTTCCTTTTCTCTTGTCTCTTTGTTGTCTTCCTGGCTTTTCTCTCTGCATGTTGCTGCCTGTTCTCTTCACCCTGCCTGCTTCTGCTTGGAGATGGGGGATGAGCCTGAAGGGGTATGGTTCAACCCTGTGTCACCAATCCTTCATCCCTGCTTGTCCTCAGAGTTTGGCTCTTAGGAGTGGGTGACATATTATCCCCACCCTGCTGAGCCTTAGCCTTTGGTCCAGTGTCCTCTGCTTTGACCTCCTGGCCTTCAGTTGCCACTGGGTCCTCCTATCTGTGAATTTTTCACTGTGTCCTTTTCACCCAATGACAGCTCTGGGTAGAGCTGATTGCCTTGTCATCCTGAGAATTACTGGGCTTCTCAGTCCCTACAGCTCCTATCCTGGAGGGCGAGCTCTGGTCTCTTTAGCACATCCCACGTAGCAGTGTTTCTCAGATCCAACCTGTATCCATGGGTCAAGCCCTGCCCCAGGGGTCACTGTCTGAAGTAAAAGGCTTTTGGGCATAGGAAGGCTCAGCCTCTCTCCTCCATCCACCTCTGTCTTGTTTCTAGAGGTGATATGGTTCTATTCCCAGGCCCCTGATGTTCCTGTTGCTGGTGCCTGCCTCTGACCATTTTTCCTTCTTTTTCAGATTGGGGATACCAACTTTGGTGCACCCCCACCAGCAGCACCTGCCAGAGTAGGAGCACCCATTGGCAGTGGCCTAAGTGACCTCTTTGACCTGACTAGTGGTGTGGGCACCCTATCAGGATCTTATGTGCCCCCCAAAGCAGTAAGTACTTCACCTCTCCTACAGAGACAAAAGTTATAGGGGCCAGGGAGATGGCTCAGTGGAATAAGCGCTTCTCTGGCAAGCACAAGGGCCTGAGTTCAATCCCCGATTCTGCCAAAAAAAAAAAAAAAAAAAAGTTACAGAGACTAATGTGTGAATTTTTCAGTGTTCCATGTCAGAGAATCTACTCAGGGCCAGTACTGGGCTGTGGCAGCAGAGGAAGAGGAATTGAACCAGGCTTGGGGGCGTGGGATCACTTTCCCAAAAAGAGTTCCCTGAACACAAGTTTGTGGAGAAGTCAGGACCAGCTGAACAAATTTGGTCAGAGTGCTTCAGGCCCAGAGAAGAACTGTGGCAAAGCCTGGTGGGAAAGGCATACCTGGCCTTGTCGGTGCACTGAGCAGGGCAGTGCTTCTCCCTGCTGTTAGACTTGGCACTTTAGTTACAGGGGATGTTTTACAGTGTCTCTTCTGTGCCTAAAAGAAGCTGGTGAAGTGAACAGCCTGTATGCACACAGAATTTCAGAAGTAATCAGGCATAATTGCTATATGGAGACAAAAGGAAGAGAATATGTTTCAGTGTTGTAAATGGGTACACCCAGCCCGTGCTTCAAACACATGCAGAAGTAGTCACTGTGACTGAGATAACTTCAGATAATGTTAGTAGCTCAGGCAGCTTAAGTAATATGGCCATCAGTGCCATTAGTTTCTGAAATTTTAACTGATGCCCAATACAGTTCTGAATAAGACAAAACACAAGGTCCCTCTTATGTTATGGCCATAGAACTTCATAAAAATCACACAGAAAATGCTCCATGAACATAACACATTTGCTTATTCGGGGGGTTGTTGTACCTAGCAAAATACCCAGTATTTCTGACTCCAGCCCACAAAACGTATGACTCTGCATTGTGTTCATCTGGAAATGTGCCACAAGTAGCCACTATGCTTCCAAGGGCCGTGCCCCCTTTGAGACTTCTGCTGGACTGGAGATTAGTGAGGAAGGACACTGGCAAGGTCCCACAGGGCCAGTCTGAGTGTTTGCTCTTGATCCAGGCATGGCAGGAGCTATAAACTTAAGTGATGACACTGCTTGACTTGTACTTGAGAGAGCTGACTTTGGCCCAGGGAAAGGGAAGCTTAGCAAGAAGAATGGGTGCTCTTGGCTCCCTGTGCAAGGAGGACGGCTTTGGGAGTAAAGTCAGAAGCTATGCTTGGAAGTACAAAGGGAAGGACATGAGGAGACCAGGTGTGGGTGGTTCTGATAGATTCAAAGTGATGGGGGGGGGGGGGAGATGGCTCAGTAGAATAAGTGCTTGCCTGGCAAGCACAAGGGTCTGAGTTCAATCGCTGGTTCTGGGAAGAAAAAAAAAAAGTGACAGGAGGTGCCAAGATGGGGACACTGGAGGAGGGTAAGCTAGGGGGAGGAGAGCTGAGTTTGGATGTGAGAACATATAAGCTTGGAACTAAGGAACACAGAGTAGGCCATGTCATCAGTATTAAGAAAGCTCTAGAGGGAATAGACGTAGCTTGATCCTCTGGCAATACTCAAAGCAGAAGCCCCAGGCAGCCTGGTCCTCAGGGATCCCTAGGGACAGCAGCTCTGATACTAGCAGCATCAGTCAGAACTCTATGCTCTTCGGAGATTCCCTCTCCAGAGCAGGATGCAGGTGGCTTCAGGGGCACAGGGAGAGCTGGGGATATAGCTTAGCAGCACAACACCTGCCTGGCAAGTGCAAGGTTGTGAGTTCAATTGCTGGTACCAAAAAAAAAGAGGGGTACAGGGAGACATATAAAAAAAAATAGCATCTACTGATTTTGATCTGGCTCACTCATGATGTACCAGCTATACTGCAGTGGTGGTAGCTGCAGCCCCAGGCAGCCTGGTCCTCAGGGATTCCCCAGGGACAGCAACTCTGATACTAGCAGCATCTGGCTACATGCCAGGCAGCTCCAGCCCACCATGGCACCAGCCTTATGTTGTTGTTACTTCCATTTTGCAGTTGAGGAATCCAAGTGCTTTTGCCCAGTCACATAGCTGGTAAATCAGTCTGGAACTGACTATAGGGCAGTGATACCAAAGCTGCTCCTAACTGCTGTGATTATGCCGGAAAGGGAGACCTACCAGTAGGCCTCACTGTCATGGGTTGTCAGAATCAGCGAGACCTGAGGACATGAGATACACAGTATGACATAAACCATGTTCATCTGACTAGTTAGCACCCCAGGGTACAAGGCCAACCCAAACCTGTTAAAAGCCCAAGATCATAGGATAGGATAGAGTAACGGGCCAACAGATTCCTTGCTTCCCTTGCCACATACTCAGAGCTACAAGGAAAGAAGCTGCAAGCTGGCTCTCAGCAGGCTGCCCTTTGGCTTGTATATTGCTTTTAATAGATCACATCACCATTTTGTCTTAAAGGAATGTCATATCAGTGTATCTGGTTATCAGTAAGTGCCAGGATGAGGTGAGGGGACCAGTAAGTTAAGACTATTGAAGGCTGGTTGCCTAGAGGAAGAGTCCTTGCAACAGGAGCAGGACCATCCCCACTGCCTTAGTCATGGCAAATGTCAAGAGTGTGTGTGTATATTCCCCTTCAGAAGGAGCAGCAGATCACCTACATTTCTCTGTCAGTGATTACTGGAATTGTCTCATGTGCATTTCCCACCCATCCTGAGGCAAATACATCCTCCACCCCTCCTGGTCAAGAGAGACAGGCTCCCTGTGTACAGAACTTTTGAGTTTTTCCAGTATGTAGGTCAATGGCTGGGGACTTGGTTTCACCAGTCAGCAGCGAAGCTTAATGCTGTTAATACCTGTACAGGATTCTATGAGCCTGCAGTGACCAAGAGCTGCAGGATTTTCACCCTCAGTGAACAGGGTCAGGCATAGATGACTCAGAACCAGTTCCACAAGAACAGGAAGAGGCCCAGTTGAGCTGGCTGTGGGAGATATCTAAGGAAGCCAGGCCCAGGGCCAGGCTCAGCAGACCTCTGAGTATTCTGTACACACTGCTTGTCACAACCATGAATTGAGGCCAGGGTTTCCACCTGCATAGACTTGTCCAGGGGGTACAAAGGACTCAGGTCAGCACAGGAAGTGGTTGGGGAAGTTCATTCCAAGTTGAGGGAACAATGGGTGTGGGGTCCCAAAGAATAGGGCCAGAACAGGCAAATCAAGCCTAGAGTGGGCCCCAGGCTGTGGAGGTCCATGCAAGGTGGAAGAGGTCCTCAGGGCCCCATAATCATATTTGCATTTTACAAGGTGACTCTAGCTGCTGTGGAAAGTGGGAGAGAGGAATCAGGTTATCCACCTTGGTGGAGCTGCTCTACCTGGAGAGGTGTGGTGGTAGCTTAGACACTGCATCTGTGGAGGAGGAGGGAAATGGAGGCCCTTGGGCAGATGTAGAAGGGGAAATTGACTAGTCACTACCCTTGGGCTAGTGACTGCAGCGTGGGGGTGATTATGGATACTGAGGCACTTGCAGGTTTTGGGTAAAATTGGAGCCTTTTAGTATTGAGAAGCCTGTGAGCCATCAGGGGAGAATAATGACCTGAGAGGTATCTGTGTGTTCACACAGTGACACCTGGAAGTACTTCTCACAGGCCAGAATATGATTCCTGCTGTTTGTTCAGCAAACAATACCTAAACACTGGGCCGGGGAGATGGCTCAGTGGAATAAGCGCTTCCCTGGCAAGCACAAGGGCCTGAGTTCAATCCCCGGTTCTGCCAAAAAAACAAAAACAAAACCAAAAAAAGGCCATTTCCAGGGTAACCCACTAGGGTCCCCCTTCTGTCCTCTTCTTGGGGCTGGTGAGATGGCTCAGTGGTCTAAAGCACCTACTTAGAACAAGCTTAGCAAAGCACAGGGACTGTGGTTCAATCCCCCAGCACCACATGCCAGCCAGCCCTGCCCCCTTGTAGGCTGAGCTGGACACACACACACACACACACACACACACACACACACACACAAATTTAAAAATTAAAAAAAAAAAAAAAACCTAAACACTGGCTCCATGCCCAGCCTGGGCCAAGAATGCAAAGTCAGAAAAGCAGAGCTGTTCCTTGGGGGAACAGGGGAGACACATGGGCTTTCGTTTATCTCCCATGCCCAGACTGGGCTATGAATGTGAGGAAGAATTCTGCACCTCACATGGGTGCAGAATTCTCAAAGGAGGTTGCTCTTGGGTTGAAACTGACAAAAGATAGCCAAGTAGTTGAGGGCCTGCCACACAAGAGGTCCTCCTAGGGACTGTCCTTGGCCAGCTAGTTTCTATAATGAAAGGTCTACCCTGTCTCCTGCAAGGGAGGACAAACTGTGATAGCCAGGGAGGCCTTGGGCTTTGGCCAGCATTCAAGATGCTCTTGGGCACTTGGCCCTGTCCTTGATTCATCAGGAGGCTGCCAGAACTCCATCATCTTTTACAGCCTTCCGCAGCCCTACTTCCTCTGTGTTCCCTTCTTTGACCTCTAAGGACTGAGTGCACCAGGTACGATGTAAAGTTACACCATGGTGCTGGCCTTACATGGTCCATAGCATTCATCTTCTTAATCCCTCATGGTAAAGGCAAGTGTGGTCACTACAGGAGAGACCCCACTCCAGACCTCCCCATTCTCTTCCTTGCAGGTCTGGCTCCCAGCCATGAAGGCCAAAGGACTGGAGATTTCAGGTACCTTCACGCGTCAAGTGGGCTCCATCTCCATGGACCTGCAGTTGACCAACAAGGCCCTGCAAGTCATGACGGACTTTGCCATCCAGTTCAACCGCAACAGGTGAGCTCCCCAGGGCCAGCCCAAGAAGATCCTTTGCCAGGCCTGAGGTGTGGTGCCTTTTTTCTAGAGAAGATAGATGTTCTCTTTACCCTCAAGCCAAAACTCTTTAGCAGTGGTTTCCCCCTTTGACCTCTCTGTGGATTTCAAAGTACCTCCGGAGTGGGGAGGTATCTCCCTTTACATTTGTCTTCCTATGCTGTAGAGGAGTACTGACATGGAAATCCCAGCTCAGCCCATCAGTTTGAGTTTAAGTCCTAGTCTACCCTGCTGAGAGCTCAAGATTCTTCTAGGCCCGAGTCATCCTGTTTAGGGAGAAGCTGAGAAGGCAGGTGGGAAGTAGGCTTGCCTGCCAGCCTCTTCCAGGGCCAGAGACGACATTATTAGGCAGGGCCTCCATGAATGAATGTTGGCTGTTCCAGGCTCCTTGACATCCCTCTCCATCCCCGACATTGTGTGTCTGTTGGGACACTCACTTGTCTATTCCTTAGTGAATCAGGCTACCTGGGCCAGGGCTCCATGGGGACTCAAGTAGCCCCTCCTGATGATTCCTTCTTCCTGAGCGGCTCTAGTGATGAGCAAACTAAGCCTCTAAGAAGTTGACTGAAGGGGCTGCTTCCTCCAGGAGAGCCTGGGGTCCAGAGTTCTCTGACCCTTGTAACAGACCGGGGAGGCTGAGGCAGCTGTGCCACTCCTTTGGAGGATCCTAGGGCCACAGATGCACTCCAGGTTACTAAGAGTGGTCCTGATGGTTGCTCAAAACAAATCTGATTTGTACCCAGACTTTCTGGATACTAGACTTTACCAAAGACATTAATAGGTTATGATATCTGGTCCCAGAGAGGGGAAAAAAAAAAAAAAAATCACACAGTAGGCACAATGACATGCCTAGGAAATCCTGGAATGCTAAGCTACTTCAGACCTGGGTTTTCCTGTATCATTTCCTACTATGTCCAGAAGGTCTGATTGGCCTGTGGGTAGAGAGCACCTAGTTCGCATTCTACCATGTACCGTGGGCACAAGCCTATCCTCCTTGAGGCTCCATGTTCTTATCTGGGGAATGGGATGATGAATAGCTGTCCAGCCTGGACACACCAAGTGCTCAGTTCAAGTCCCAGTTCATTCTATTGTGACTTACCTTCTAAGAGCTGGTGGCTGGGGTATCTCTTACACTGAGATGCTGATTGGCAGGAGAGGCCTGAGCAGTCCCAGGCTTTTCAGTTTAGTCCTGGGGGTTGGGGAGATGGCTCAGTGGAATAAGCCCTTCCCTGGCAAGCACAAGGGCCTGAGTTCAATCTCTGGTTCTGCCAAACAAACAAACAAATAAATAAGTAAATAAAAACAGTATAGTCCAGTCCTCTAGTGATAGATGAAGCTCAAGGGCAGGGCATAACAGGGCAAGACTCATCAGTACCCAGCCCAGAGTGGAAAGAAGAGTAGAGTCCAGCTTCAGCCTGCAGCCAGGCTGAGGCAGAGTAGCCAGTCCAAGGCCCCTGCCTCCTGACCATAGCCATGTGGTAGGGGTGGGGAGTCAGGCAGTCATGTCCTGGGCCTGGAGCTTAGGCAAGGCTAGTTTGGTGGAGGGGAGGTCCTTGTTTATGTCAGCACCTGTTCCCTGCCCTCCCTGTGGGGGCTTCTTTCTCCCCAGCTTTGGCCTGGCCCCCGCCGCCCCCCTTCAGGTACATGCGCCACTCAGCCCAAACCAGACTGTGGAGATCTCCCTGCCTCTTAACACAGTGGGCTCGGTCATGAAGATGGATCCCCTCAACAATCTCCAGGTGTGTACCAGCAGGATCAGACCCCACAGTTCTTAGCAACCCTTCAGTCTTATGGGAGGGACCCACCCTTCTCAGAGGGCCAGTCTGGAGTCTTGCTCTTGGGTACAGATATTTCAGGGAAGCCCCAAGTCAGGGGACAAAGGGATGTGGCTGCAAGGGAGGGTTGTGTCAGAGAACCTGCTTGGGTGCATACTTCCTCGGACCTCAGATGTCATGTCAGCCCAAGAGTCCAAGGAATTGAACCCCAGGCAGTGACTGGGGATGTCCTTGTTGCCCAGGTGGCTGTGAAGAACAACATTGACATCTTCTACTTCAGCACCTTATATCCACTGCATATCCTCTTTGTGGAGGATGGGAAGATGGGTGAGTCTCCTGGGAGCCCCTGAATTGGGTAGTGGGCTATAGCTTGGGAACCTGACCAGAGTGTTGCCTTTACTGAGGATCAGAAGGATGGCTTGCTCCACAGAGGTCTTCTGCAAAGCCTAGAGTAAGGGGTGCACCTGTATCCCTAGGCCTCAAGTGGGATGTGCCACAATGGCGTTGTCTTACTCAGTGGGTTTTTCTCTGTTTACCCCTCAGCCCTGCCCCAAGGGCTACTGGGGATCAAGACATGCCAGTGCCTGGTGCACACTTCTGGGGTACAGCAGGACCTGGAGAAGGCTGTGCAGGAAAAGCTGGGTCCTGCCTCAGGATTTGGTCATACTTGGCCCAAGTCATCTCCTCCTTCCCTGAGCAATCCTGGAAGGCATGTGTGACTAATGAGCAGGCTGCTAAGGGCCAGAGTAGGAGGAAGGAGTCTGGAGACAGGAAAGGCGAGAAACGGATCCTTTGGGAAGGGTATTCTGGGCCTTCTCACAGAGCTGAGGGGTTTTACTTAGGGAAGCAAGGGAGCTATGGAGGAGCTAGTGCCTTTCCTCAGCTTTCAGGGAGCAAAGTACAGACTAGACCCATTTCCTGCCACATGCTGTTGAGCATCCACAGGTTTATCAGAGTCCTACCTTTCACCCATATCCCACCCACGCTGCAGACCGGCAGATGTTCCTGGCCACTTGGAAGGATATTCCTAATGAGAATGAAGCCCAGTTCCAGATCAGAGACTGCTCCCTCAATGCGGGTGAGGATTGCAAGCCCTAGAGCCCACCCCTGGGTCCACATGGCCCTGACATCACCTGTATTTAGCCTTGCCCCCTTACTGATGGGGCTGCCCCATACCATCTGCCTCAACAGAAGCTGTGAGCACCAAGCTGCAGAGTAGCAACATCTTCACCATTGCCAAGAGGAATGTAGAGGGCCAGGACATGCTCTACCAGTCCCTGAAACTGACCAATGGCATCTGGGTACTGGCAGAGCTGCGAATCCAGCCAGGCAACCCCAGCTTCATGGTGAGAGCCCCTGAGCCTGCCCTAGCCCTGGAACCTCCACACCCTATGTTGGACAGCCTCTTACCTCCACCTCCCTCTGAGATCAGGAAGTGGCTCTAATGAGGTTTATTGTTCCAAGGGTCCCTTAAGCCTTGTGTGAAAGACCAATTCTGTCCCTGAAAGAGACCCTTCTAGAAACTTTCAGCTCAGTCCCACCAGAGTTACCCAGATAAGACACCAGGGGTCTGCCTAACTGGCAAGTGGTGTCACTAGCCACGCACCTTGGTACCTGCTGCCATGCGAGCACCTACGTATCTGGCTAGGAGAGCTTCATTCCCAGCAGCCCATGTTTCTTGGCCTTTAAGATAGACTCCTGTCAGAAGATAGCTTCCATGAGGTCCCTGTTTTCCTGGAGGTTACACTGCACTCCCTAGCCCCAGAGATCCCTGGCTTTGCTTTTCCCTTGCACCCAACTCTGGCAGGCATGGCCCTGCAGACCCTTTCTCCTGTGGGCCCTGCTGGCCGCCTTGGCACTGTGGTGGGTGGGAGCTGTGCCGGTGGCTTCAATGGTGGTAATTTCCTTCTCCCTATGTTTGGTTGCTGCATGTTCACCTTCCTGCTGATGCCTATGTCATGGCGCAGGACTTGGAGGTTAGCAGATTTCTCTTCCTTTTCCCCTTCATTGCCCTTAACCATATTGCACATGCTCCATCTCCTGCTGGCCCCAATATACCCCAGCTTTCCTGTATGCACCGTGTTTCTTGGCCTCACTTTTCTGTTCCCAAAGCTGAGCAGGCAAGCATGCAGACTTTCCAATCAGGTGGCCTGTAAGGAGTGGACACCCCCACTTCCATACACAGTGCATAGAGCCCTTTGAAGAGGCCCAGGGGACCTGTGGGCTCACTGCTGCTGACTTCAGGACTCCATTTGCACCTTCTTCCTAATTGCATTCTCTGGAACTGGTGCTTTTGAATAGCATGGGTGGCTGTCTTCTCTGCTAGGAATCTCAAGGTTCAGACCTTAATACAGAGGCAGCCTGATGTGCCTGCTGCCTGTGCAGGGAACCAGGAACAGATCCAGTATATTTAGCCACCTCCTTAGACCTCTGCCCCTCTGGATTTCCTGTCAGTTTCATCATGAGGACCCCAGATTCCAGAGGCTTTGCGGGGCCCAGTGGGGGCTGGGAACTCCTGGCAGCCTCCTGCCTGTGAGTCATGCTGCCTTCCAGGAGGGCTGCAATGGTGGTGTTGACAGCAGGTGTGTGGGCTGCAAGTATATTTGGTCCTCACCCAGCTGGCTGCAGCAGCTACCCCCTTTGCTTTACCTCACATCTGCCTCAGCTGCAGTTGCCTGTAGACCACGTGTGCACATCATGCTCTTCTATCTTGCACCCATCTTCTCGCTCAGCTCCCCTCTTGGTCTTACCTGAGGAAAAGTGCAGGGTTGAGCCTTCTCTGTCCTCACTTTCTCTTTCCCTACAGCTATCCCTGAAGTGTCGAGCACCAGAGGTGTCCCAGCATGTGTACCAGGCCTACGAGACCATCCTCAAGAACTGAGGCCCATTCTGCACCCTCCCCAGCCTTCTCTCAGCCCCATCGAGGAGCCCTCAAGGGGGGAGGGGGGCTGTGTTCCCCTGGCCACCCAAGGGGACTCCTGGTCCTGACTTCAGGGGTCTCAGAAACAGGTGGCACCTCCTTCTGGGGTGAAATCTCAATCATCCCATGCTCTGGTTACTGGTTGCCCCTTTTTCATTGCTGCTGCTATGTGGGTCAGGTGAAGAGGGGACCAAAAGAAACAGAGCCAGAGCAACAGCAGAAGCTGGATGGGTGACTCCAGGGTTCTCTGCCTTCTCCCTGGGCCTAGGGGTGAATGTGAAATGCTCTGCCTCCCCACTACAACCTTGAATGGGATGGGCCCTGGCAGCCTATCTGGATGTGTGGGGAGGATCTCTGGGTACCAGGAGAGCAGGGTTGAGGCTCTAGGGGCCACAGATCGCAGTGGGGCTGGGAGGAGCCCTGGACCACCTACCCCACATTACCCATTGGTGCCCTGCAAGCGCCTGCATGGTCAAGACCAGGCAGAAAGCCCTAGTACCAGCCTCGGCTCCCACTCCCCACCCCTGAGGATGGTCACTACCCATGAAACATTCCTTGGGAACGTCTCAGCCAGCTCAGGTCTTCTAGAGCAGAAACAGGGCTGAGAGCTGGGGCACTGGCCAGGCAGCAGCGTGCTACCTTGTGTGTTTCTGCGGGGTTTCTCCAGCATCTGCTGCCCTCTCCCTGGCTCTCCAGTCTCAGTTGTGTCTGACAGCTCTTAGGGTTTCCTGTTACTGCTGTTTGATAATAAAGAGATTCTGCTTTTGGCAGTCAATGGAACCTTCTTTCCCTCCACAAGGTCAGAATTGAGAACTGCCTCCAAGTGGCCAGGGATGTCAACTGACCCCTACATTAACTATAGCGAGTATATATATATATTATATATATAAATAGAAAATATATATTGTATGTTTACTCTTATTTTCAAAAAGAGAAAGTGAATAAAAATAACAATATCAAGTGTGTCCCTGGCCAGTGTGTCAGGTCCTAAGATTTCTCTGGGTAGAGTCCTGGGTTCAATCTATGTGCCTGGTGTTGACCCTTCTCGGTACTCTGGGGACAGTGTCTTCTTGCCATTCTGTCCTTGGGAAACTGACTTCTGGCTGGGGAGATAGCTCAGTGGAATAAGTGCTTGCCTAGCAAGCTCAAGATCTTGAGTTCAATCCCTGGTACCACCAAAAAAGAAAACAAAACCAAACAAACTGACTTCTGAGGACTGCTGGTTTCCCTGGCATCTTTCCTTCCATCAATCCTGTACCCTGAAGTTGTCTCAACTTTTCATTGCTGGCAGGTAGGGCTGGTGTTGTTTGGTTTCTCCACAGCTCCCAGCTTTGTGGGAGGCCCCCAGGAGCCACAGAAGAGGCTCTGAGCAGGCTGGGGCAGGAGGTCTGGAGAAGCCATTCCCTGAGCACACTCCAAGCCGCTCCAGCCTGGCATTGGCCTTGTTCCTAGGGGAGGGCAGCCAGACCCCTATCAGGACTGTCAGCAAAGCTGTCTTAGCTAGTAAGGCTTCAGCTTATTCCTAAGGGAAGAGCAGCCCATTTCATTCAGCCACAGCCTCTTTGCATCCTGCACCCTCTGCCCTGCCCACCCTTCTGCCTGCCCAGCTGCAGCAAACTGGGAGAAGAGAGTGCCCCTCTTACATGGGGCCCTCCACTACCCCACCTCTCAGCCCTGGGCTGCTGCTGTCCTGCCCTGGGACCAGAGCCCCGAACCAGCTAGGCTTCTGATCATGTGACTAGTTCTTACTTCACTTGAATGTCTAGAAGCAAACAGCTTGAGTCCCTAGAAACCAGAGGAACAGGGTGGTAACAGTAGTCCTGGGAAGTAGCTGCAGGAGCCTGCTTGCCTCAGCATCCAGGAGTCTCTCAGGCTTTCTTGTCTCCATTCCCCAGTGCTGAGGCCAGGAAAGTGGAAATGCAGAATAACTCTCCCTACTGGAGTGACCCTGGCAGTCAGAGGCCCAGGGCTGACAAAGTGGCCTGGAGTGAGAAGAGCTGCTGAGAAGATAGACTGGCCAGGTTTCTTTGGGGGGTGTACCAGGAACCAAACTCAGGGCCTCATGCTTGCCGGAGAGCTGCTGCACCACTGCTAAACTCCTGCCCCCCCGCCCCCCGGCTGGCCTGTTTGAATAGTGCACACAGACTGGCATTGGACACCTTGGATTCACCCCTGCCATCTGTGCCTACATAGCATGTGATGGGCAGATTCTGCCCTCAGCCACCCTCACAGCACCCAGCAAGGTGGGACTCAGCATACACTGAAGAGACTTAATATACATGGGGGAAACTGAGGCAGAAGACCTCAGGCCCCCGGTTTCCCAAGTCTAGGACACTGCGTGACATTTGCTGTATCACTGCATCAGGAAACAAGTGCTCAGGACCACTGAGGCCTTTGGAAGTGTTTTAGGGATATCTAATCCATGTCCATTTTCCACCCCTCCCTTCACATTCCTCCTTGTCTCCTCAGCTCAGCTGTCCCTGCCACTGAACCCTTGGCATCCTGCAGCTTGGGGACTGTCCTGGATCTTGAAAAGGTTTAGCATCCTGAGTCTTCCCAGCAGCTGCAACAGCAGCAGACTTCTGGAGGCTCCCACAAATACCCAAGGCCTAGTAGGTTCTCCTTGAGTGCCAGTCATTGCTCATGGCTGTGGTGTTACTTTGCTTTGGCGGAGGGAGGTTTGGATTTTGAGACAGGTCTCCATAGTTCAGACTGGTGTTGAACTCACTGTGTACCCCAGGCTGTCCTCAATTCACCGTGATCCTCCTGCCTCAGTCTCTCTATTGCAGGGATTACAGGTGTGCACCACCATACCCAGCTCCTCTTACTTTTTTTTTTAAATTCATTTGGTTCAGGGTCTCATTATGCATTAAAAACCCGGGATTGAACCCCGATCCCTGTGTCCCTGTGCTTGCCTAAGCAAGTGCTTAGTGCGCTGAGCTATCTCTCAGGCCCCTTGACTTACATTTTAAAATCTTGGGGGCTTGCGGGTTAGCTTAGTTGTTTAAGTGCCTGCTCTGGCAAACCCAGTCAGGCACAGGGTACCCCAGGTCGATTCCCAGCTCCACCTGCCTTACCAGACCCCCCCTTAAGGCAGCCTGAGCCAGCTACAAAAAAAAAAAAAAAAAAAAAAAAAATCTTTTGATAGGGAGAAAGTGATTCAGGAGGCAGGAGATCATCCATATAGAGGATGGATTTCTCCCACTATTCCTGAGTCTTGAGTTTTCCTCCCTGGAGACAAAGGCCGGCTCTAGATTTGTGTTTTCTTCCTGGTTAGTCTATGCAAATCCCTGAGGGTATTTACTAAACAACTAGTAGCACACCTAGACACTGCCAGCATCTTGCTGCCTTTTTTCCTCCCCTGCAGTACTGAGGAATGAACCTAGGGCCTTATCTAGTAGGAATTTCTGAAGCTCTTTCCCTACAGTCACAAACAGACCCACTTCAGTGTTCCTTGGGGGGCATCCCTGAGCCAGTCCCTGCCAACGGGTGGATGGTTGAGCTGTTCTGGCTTCAGGGAGTCCTGGTAATGCTGCAGCCAGAATGTTCCCACCAGGGGCACAAATCCAGCTGTAGGATCTAGTTCCAGAATGAGTATACCACAGGTATAAACAGTTTGCATTTTAAATTAGAGTTCTAAGGCCAGGGTAGGGATGCGGCTCAGGAAGAGTACTTGTATAGCATGTGCAAAAGAAAAAACACCCAAAAAGTTCCCTTTCCCCCATAGGAAATTAATGTGATGGCCTTTTCCCTTGTACACATATGCTAGCACTAAATACACATTGTTCTGCATAGTACTTGTATCTCGGAGGTTATTCCATTACAGTGTCCATGTGTCTTTTTTTGAAAAAAGGTAACTGTGTGATATGCCATTCAAACCAGCGCCCAGCAGTATGCCTGGACTTGTCATAAGGTGGTGCTGGTACAGTGATCCTGCAAAGTGTATCTTTATGTGCACGTATGGGTCAATTCTGCAGCATAGGAATTTCAGGGGCAAAGTGATGTACATGTGTAATCTTGGCTGCTGCTGTCCTTCAGGTGGCTGTCCCACCACTAGGAGCGAGAGCTTTCTCATGGCCTTGCAGCTCAGAGTACTACCAAACCTAACAGGTGAAAGATGGCATCTGTGCTTCAAGTGTGCCTCTTTTCATGTGTTTTTGAGCCATTTGCCTTTTTCTGTGAACTTTTTTTGGGGGGTCTACTTCTCTGTGATTATTGGTTCTTGCTAATTGTCATTTTCCCCATTTTGTTACTGCTTTTTACTTTTTTTTTTTTTTTTTTGGTGGAACCAGGGATTGAACTCAGGCCCTAGTGCTTGCCAGGCAATCGCTTATTCTACTGAACCATCACCCCGGCCCCCGCTTTTTACTTTTCTATGCTGATTGGGTTTTTATGTAATCTTTCTTTCTAGTACATGTCTGATCTTAGAGTTGCGTTTCATTCCTGTTCCATTTGAGCTGTACAGAAGAGTGAGGTAGGGATCCAACTTTCCATCTCCCCCAGATGGTTACCAGGTTGTCTCCACACTATATGTTGAATAATTCATCTTTCTCCCACAGATTTGAAATGTCATTTTTAATCATATACTGAATTTCCCCCATATATTTGAGTGTTTTTCTGGACTCTTGTTTTGTACCAGAGAATTTGACTATTCATTGACTTCTGGTTTTTTTGTTGGTTTTTTTTTTTT
>NW_004524597.1:19007013-19026815 GCF_000260255.1 Octodon degus | reverse complement strand
AAGGACCAATAAACAAAATGGACATTCATCTGTATACCCTTTTTTTGTTAAGTTCTGTTATTTGAATATTATAGGTGTGTTAACTCAGCAAAATAATCTAAAGGAGTTCAGTAGTCCATAATAGTATTGGGTCTTCTGCTTCACTGGCAATGTCAGAAATTGTTGACCTGAGTCCTCTACATAGCAGTACCTTTGTTTTTGCAATTTAAAATATCTCCTCCTCTTTCTTCTCCTCTTTCTCCTCCCCCTCCCTCTCCACCTTCTCCTGTTCCTTTTTTTTTTTTTTTTTTTTTTTCTTTTTTGAGACAGGATCTTTCTATGCAGTTCAGGCTGACCTTAAACTCTGTGATCCTCCTCCCTCAGCCTCCCAAATGCTGGGATCACAGTCATGCAACACTATGCCCAGCTTATAGTACCCTCTTTGTCCCATTTGAACTTTAGAACTAATTGTGGTTTTTTAAAGAGTGATATTTTTATTTGGATCACATCAAATGTTTACACTAAATTATGGAGAATTGAGCTTTCCCAGCATATACAGGCCTGTGGGTTGATCTCCCAGTATCACAAAAAGAAAAAGAATTGACATTAGTAATAATATAAGGGAGTAAATGAAGATGTAACTCATATGTGAAGCCCTGCGTTTGGGTTCAAACCCCAATGCCACCAAATACTAGTACTGGGTGATAGTTTATGGCCCTAATACGAATTGCTGAATTATTATGGTGGTGAAGCCCTTAACAGTCTATCTTCCCAGTGACCACTTCCTCCTTCCCCACTCCAGCCCTGGGTACAACTTCCTTAGACCTTTCCCGCCCACACAAGGGAGCCTCCAGTCAGCCCCTTATACGTCACTAAACCCGCCCCTCAAGCTCTGCCCCCTGGCAAAAGTCCATAAAGTCTCAGGTCAGAGGATCTGCCCATCTCCCTGCCCTTGGTCCTCTCCCTGTGTTTAGAGTTAATAAAGGCTTTCCCTCTCCCTATTTCTGTTTCTCTGCTGCGCCACCACAGCCATTGCTGCTGCCTCTAAGACCAGTGAGACAGCTCAGTGGACTAAAGCTCCTGCTTAGGCAAGCTTCGGCAAGCACAGGGACTGTGGTTTGATCCCTGGCACCACATACTGCACCAGCCCTGCCCCCATAGGGGGCTGAGCCAGCCAGAGTCTGGGTGTAGCAGCGATGCCTATAATCTCAGCGCTGGGGAGGCTGAAAGTAGGATCACTGAACTGCATGGTGAGACCCTGCAACATCCAAGTACATTAAAAAAAAAAATACTAGTACTAATGGTTAGGTATAGTGTAATCACCTGTAATCCCAGCACTCGGAGGCTGAGGCAGAGGGATTGCTGTGAATTTGAGGCCCGCTCAGGTTACACAGTTGAAGGCCAGACTAAAGTACAGCGCAAGACTCAATAACAGTGGATCTTTGTAGATACATACAGAAGTATGTACCTTTTTGTTCATATTGGTTTCTTTTGTAGCTTTTTGTAAGATTTTAAGTTTTCTTCATTTTAAAGTTCTCAGGTGGGCTGGCCCTGCTCAGGCAGATGCCGGGACCAGGGTTTGATCCCGGGTGTGCAGTGCCTGCCCCACCTCTGGGCTGAGACAGCGACGGAGACTGGGCATGGTGGCACCCACCTGTAATCCCAGTGCTTGGGAGGCTGAAAACAGGAGGATCACTACAAGTCTGACCTGTGTAATGAGAACCTGTGGGCCCTGCATTAAATACATTTAAAAAAAAAAAAAAAAAGTTCTCAGGTATTCACCTGCATTCTCCACTACTCAGGAGACTGTGATGAAAAGGTAGCTTGAGGGCGCTGGTGAGATGGCTCAATGGTCTAAAGCACCTACTTGAAACAAGCTTGGCAAAGCACAGGGACCACGGTTCGATCCCCCAGCACCACATGCCAGCCAGCCCCGCCCCCTGGTGGGCTGAGCTGGCCACACACACACACACACACTCTCTAAATAAAATGTAAAAATAAATAAATAATTTTAAAAAATATGTTTATGAGCATTTTCTACTCCAGTTCTTTTTATAAATAGGCTCTCTTTTTTATTTTCCATATATCTTTATAATGTAAGTATGTTTTAAAATATGTGAATATATGGGGCTGGAGAGATGGCTCAGTGGTCTAAAGCACCTACTTGAAACAAGCTTGGCAAAGCACAGGGACCACGGTTCGATCCCCCAGCACCACATGCCAGCCAGCCCCGCCCCCTGGTGGGCTGAGCTGGCCACACACACACACAATAAATAAATGTAATAAGTAAAAATAAATAATTAAAAAAAAAGAATACAAAAAAATATGTGAATATAGAATTAATATATTTAGCTGGGTATGGTGGCACGCACTTGAGAGGCTGAGGCAAGAGGATTGCTGTGAGTTTGAAGCCAGGCACGTTAAGGGGCCACCCAGATAGCTCAGCAGACTAAAGCGCCTGCTTAGACATGTGCAGGAACCAGTTTGATCCCCGCAAGTGCCGTGTAGGCCTCACCCACACGGCGTGCTGAGATGTTGACTGAGCCTGGGTGTGGTGGTGCCCACCTGTAATCCCAGCATTTGGGAGGCTGAAAACGAGGATCACTATGAGTCCAAGCTGTCCCCAGCCTCGTCATTTTCTTCATGTCCTTCTAATCCAGAACCCATGTTCCTCATGTCTCCTGTGACAGGTTCTCAGAGAATTTTCTCTCATAACCATAACAGTTTCAAGAAGCATTCGTCTGCCAGGCATGGTGGCACACACTTGTAATCCGAGCACTTGGGAGGCAGAGGCAGGAGAACAGCTGTCTGAGGCCCAACCACATACTGAATTCAAGGCCATCCTGAACTGTACAGAGAGATCCTGTCTCAAAACAGAAGAAAACAAGGGGCCAGGGATATAGCTCAGTGGAATAAGCATCTGTGTGGCAAGATCAAGGTCCTGAGTTTGATCCCCGGTACAAAAAAAAAAAAAAAAAAAAAAAAAAAAACAGAAAATGTATTGATCAGCCACTTCATAGAATGTCCTTCACTTTGGAATTTGTCTGATGTTTTCCTCATAGCCATCTTGAAGTTATGGTTATTTGGTTTTGGTTTGTGGCTCTAGGGATGGAACCCAGGGCCTCACACACTGGAGACAAGCACTCTGTCACTGAGCTACATCCTCATACCTTTTTGAGAAAGAGTTTCACTAAATTGCTCAAACTGGTCTTGCATTTTGACCCTCCTGCCTCAGCCTGTGAAGAAGCCAGGGTCACAAGCATGTGCTACCATACCTGGTGGCTTATGGGTATTTGGGAAGAGAACCATAAAGGTACCCTTCCCATCCTATTGTCTCAGTGGGACTCCCTAACCCTCTCATGTCATTCTAGATCCCCTGCCTGAGGGAAATGTGTGAGAGCTGCTTTACTTTGAAATTTATCCCCACTTCTGTCCTCCTCTCTTTGGAAGCAAAACACTACATGCAGCCTACACTCGGGAAACGTGTGTGGGAGGCAGGAGCTACATAAAGTCTTTGGAATTCTCCTGTAAGAAATTTCTCTCACGAGACCAGGCGTGGTGGTGCACGTCTGTAATCCCAGTGCTGGGGAGGCTGAAAATAAGAGGATCACTATGAGTCCAAGCTGTGTAGTGAGACCCTGTGCCAAATATATTTAAAAAAAGAAATTTCTTTCACATTGATTTACGCATTGATTTATGCAGTCAACATTTCTATCAGTTTGGACTTCTTAGGTATTTATTTTATAACTGGAGTGTAATTTATTTTGTTACTTGATATGTCTGTTTTGCCTATTGGGAACTCTCCTTCAGGCTCCTCTGTCCCTTTGACATGCTACCATCGTCTCATTTATGTGTAGCACTTCCTTACCTCCTAACAGTACAAGTCTCTTCAAGTTCATCCTGTGTCGGTCCTGCCGCAATCTCACTATCAGCCATTTTTGCAAAGTCTGGTCCATTTTTGGAGGTGGTATTAGAAACCTAGATCTTGGGGCTGAGTGTGCTTATTGCTATTGGGCTGTTACTTCATGGCTTTCTGAGCTGACAGAGCTAGACAACATGTGTGTGCATGCTTATCCATGTACATGTACCTGTCCCCTATTATATCTTATAACAGGTAGCTATTTACTTATGAAAGTGCAATTCTGCCAGGTGTGATGGTATATACCACACAGTAATCCCAGCTACTCAGGAGGTTGAGGCAGGAGGTAGCAAGTTCAAGTCTAGCAGGGGCAACCTAGCAAGATCCTGTCTCAAAAATAAGGGGAGCCGGGGCTGGGGAGATTGCTCAGTGGAATAAGTGCTTGCCTGGCAAGCACAAGGTCTTGGGTTTGATCCCTAGTATCACCAAAAAAATTAAATAAATAAAAATGAAGTAAATAAAAAATAAAGAGAGCAGGACTTGAGATTTAACCCAGCCGCACAGCATCTGCCTGGCAAGTGCAAGGTCCTGAGTTTGATTCCCATACAAAGCGGGAGGAGGGGTGGCGGCGGAGGGGAATGTAGCTTTGTACTCTAGGTTCAATCCCTTGTACTGTACACACATGCATATACAAAGTGGGATTGTTTTATATGTGTAGATCTTGTGTCCCCAACCTAGGCTGAGGTTCAGAGAGTTCAGGTAACATGCACAGGTAACAGCCCCAGAGGAAGGTTTGAAACCCCAAGAAGTCTCACTGTGCTGCCTCCTTGGGACTGGATGATTGTAACCATGCCTACCTAGCCTTCAGGAGGAGTCACTCTGATGGTGCAGCATGGAGCGGCCACCTGGGCCACAGGTAGTTCAAGAAGCTGAGCGACTGCCAGAACAAGTGTTGCCCAGTCATGATAAATGATAAATGATGGGACAGGCTGTAATTCACAGTGGTGTGTCTCAGATGGCTGGCCCAGAGGCACCCAGGATAGATGCCTCCTGAAGCTGGACTCCAGTTGGGGCCAGAACCAGGCCACCTGGGAAGAAGCCACGTGAAAAGGGATCTGATGGTAGTGACTGCCTGCCAGCTGCTAGTGGAGGCCATGGGTGATGCACTGGGGGAAGTAGAATCTCCCCAGCTCTGCCTGCCTCTGCCAGGCCCAGGCTCTCCCCCTACCCTTTCCATCAGCTGGGATTGCATCCCTAGGGCCAGGCTTTGGTATGTCCCCAGACCCTTTCCAAGCACTCAGCTCTACAGCTAGGCTGGTGCATCCCTTAGGCTCTTCTACTCTCAGGCCTCAGCCAGCCCAGGGTTCCTATCTCTGTCTGTCCCTGGCTGCATGCCTGACTCCCTCACTTAACAGAGGCAAGAGCAACTTAACAGAGGCTTGGCTACTCTATGCCCCACAGAGCCAGGTCCCCTCTGCCAAGGGAGAAGATATTGGTGTGTTTGATGGGTAGTCCCTGAAATTCTGGACAGAAACCTGTGAGGAAGGCAAGGGAGATTCCTAGGGGAATAGGAATGGGGGAGGGGGGGAACAGCTGGCAGCAGCCCCATAGCCTCTCTTTGGGGAAGGAGAGGAGACTGATGAGAAAAATTCTGAAATCCACATTCCAGGCAGCTCCAGCTGCCCTGTTTGCTAATCTTTCTTGGGAGCCTGGCCCAGGCCACCCACACTCCATCATAGCTCATCAGCCACCACAGATGACAGAGACCTCTCCAAAGTCTTTCCCTATAGGGCCAAAGGGTAGGTGATCCAGTGATCACCTCCAGAAGCCGTTCTGATCCCTGGACCCAGGAGAAGCTGAGGTTCTCAGAAAGTTAGGCCCAAGAGCCAGTGCCTGACTTCCAGTCCTCCTCCTGCACACCTCAGCCAAATCACTGTGAGCCTCCGGGAGCAAGTGGCTGAGGATCACAGCGGCACAGCACAGCCTGCGCTGCTGCTGCCGCCACTGCTGGTGTGATCTCCCAGGGAAGGCACCACCCTTGCACAGCAGGCAGGACTTTGTGGGACTCTTGGGACACTCGCAGCCTCCAGTGCCCTCCATCAGTCCATGTGTTGAGAAGCTGTCCCAGAGGGGCCTCACACAGTCTTCCCCAAAATTCCCAAAGATGCCCTGCCTAGGAAGAGGTTTCCATGTTAGGATAGTACTTGAGAACTGACTCTAAGGGTGGGCAGGAGCTCCAGCAGCAGGAGAGGACATCAGTGAGGCCACTCTGGTGTCTGCCTGCAACCTGCTGTGTGCCAAGGGAGCAAGGGTTGAATCTATTTATTCCCTGCTGTTTCTCCAAAGGAAGGGAAGCAGTCACAAAACCAAGAAGCCTAGCTGGGCACAATGATGGCAAATGCTTACAAACTCACTTACAGGGGAGGTTGAGGCAAAAGGGTTGAAAGTTTGAGGCCAGCCTGGGCAATTTAGCAAGGTCCTGTACTCAAAACCAAAACAAACAGACACACAAAACCACAAGTCTGAAAATTTTAAAAGTCCAGAAGTGTTAAAACTAGTGTAAGAGGGTAAATAGAGTAAAGGGAAACATGCCAGGCACGTGGTGCACACCAGTAACCCCAGCACTGGGGAGGTTGGGCCAGCAGGATCACCTGGAGTTCCAGGCCAGCCTGGACTACAAAGTTGAGTTCAAGGCCAGCCTGAACTGAACAGCGAAACAACCAACAAAACAATTGAGCAAAACCAACCAATCCCCACCCCCCCAAAAAAAACCCCACAAAATTTCCCTCAGCGCAGAAACAGACCCCTGTACATTTCATTCTGCACCTGGGTAAGGGCACAGACATGGGGCAACATACAGGGGCAGGTGAGATCCTACGGGAAGGAGGTCTCCCACCAGCTCCACCAGGGAGAGGGCGTTGAAGGCTGGGAATCTGGTTTGGAGGTTGCATTCTTTTTAGGGAAGCTACAAATGAAGACCCCCCTACAGGAAACAGTCTTAGCAGCAAGGGAGGTGGTGTTGCTGATTTTTGGATTTTTCTATATTTATTCACCTTCAGCCTTGCTGAGGCAGAGACCTGAGGCTGAGCTGCTGTGTGACTCAGTGTGTGCCAGACTCCGTCCCTATTGCTAGCCCCTCCCCTCTTCTTCAAGACAGTCCTTTGAGATACTCCGTGGGACCATTTACCTTTGTGGGTGGGTGGCAGGTGTCAGAGGCCTCAGGGGAGATGGCAAGGCCAGCAGAGGGCCTGGGACCTCCATGCCCTTCTAACCATGGTGATCTTCTCCAGCCTCAGTTCCTCTCTCCAATGGAGGCAACCAGGTTGAGGCAAAGTTTAGAAAAGGGTCTGGCACCTAGTAGGTTCTCACAAAACATAGAGGCCCTTGAAGTTAGGTGTCTGCCTTTGATGGGTGCAGAGCAAGGACCCAGCGCAGTGCGGTTATTGGCAAGGTCACACAGATAAGACCCGGTATGACTCCGGGCGGCCTGACTCCAGGGGTCAGGGCTTGTCTAGAGCCAGTTTGTAAGAGTGGCGTTCGGAGAAGCAGACGCAGAGGTAGGCAGTAAAGGGCTTCTGTTCCGGATCGGTGAGAAGAGTGTGGGTCGCGGTGGATGATTAGGCCCCACGGCTCCCCGCCCTCCTCTCACCTTCCCGCGACCCTTCCCGGGAGGGGCGTCGGGGACAGAGGAGGTGGGAGGGACGGGCGGGCGGTTACCTCATCACCGCCTCCGGGAGGGAGGCCGGTCTGGCTCGCTCGCGCCGGCGGCTGGGGCCGGCGGCGACTCCCCGCGCGGGAGTGAGAAGGACGGAAGGACCCAGGTGCTGAGAGGCCGCGCGGTGAGGGGCCCGCGCCGAGAGGAGGCCGGACCTCGCGGGCCCGCGCTGCCGCCGGCGCCTCGGAGCGCGCTGTGGGCGGGGGCGGTGTCTGCGCGCGGCGCGCCGGGTCTGTTCTTTCCCGAGCTTCGGCACTCGCCGGAGCTGCCGAAGCGTCCGCCACCGTCTGCCCGCTGTGTTGTCTGACTGCCCTCCCGCCGCCAGTTCCGTCTTCGGGCCTGGTCTCTGCCTGCCTCGGGTGCTCGGGTGGGGGACGACGAGCGCGGCGGGGTCCCAGCGCACTGGGCAGAGCGCCCGGGACGCACGGTCGGAGCGCACGGTGCGGCGCCGGCCCATGAGTCTAACCGGCGCGAGCCGGCCATGGGGGGCAGCCTGCGGGTGGCTGTTCTGGGCGCCCCAGGAGTGGGCAAGACGGCCATCATCCGCCAGTTCCTGTTCGGTGACTATCCCGAGCGCCACCAGCCCACGGGCGGGACCCGCCTCTACCGTCCAGCGGTGCTGCTCGACGGCGCTGTCTACGACCTGAGCATCCGCGACGGCGAAGGCGACATCGCTGGTCCTGGCCCTGGAGGTCTGGAGGTAGAGGTTCGAGGGGCGGGCTGTAGCTGGTGCCCTGTGAGGAGTCTGTGTGTGCCTGGCGCACTTGTGCGTGTCCACGTGGACAGCCGCATGCCGCCCAAGGCCGGGGTTTGAAGAAACAGTGTGTGTGTGCTGGTTATTCGTGCGTTTGAATCCTCGAAGCCGGCCTGGAGATTCCCAAGCCCAGGATAAACCGGACGATTTTGTTAAGCGGCTGTTTCTTGTTCGGTGGGTGCTTTTGTCTTTTTTGCCTGCCTCCGCTGGTCTGTTTGGGTCACCGCATGGTGCAGCAAGATGATGTGGGCTTGAGGATGCAGCTTGTGTTTGGTACTAGAGCAGAGCCACTGTGGGAGAGAGGGGAGTCTGGGAAAGGGATGGACTTTCTAGAGGTGAAGATTTATTTAGGAGGTTGTGCAGAATCCAGGACCAACCTCTAATCTTTGTAGCTGGATGCTTCCCCAGAGATTTAGAGGAAAAAGCAGGATTAATTAGGGCTTTTTGTAGGGTGTGGCATTGGATCTGAACACACAAGGATGAGCGAGTGTTGAATAAAAGAAGTGATGTAAGCATCCAAGGTGGAGGGAGAGACCTGCACAGGCACAGCTGCCCATGGTCTGTGATCCCAGGACGCTGATGGAAGGCAGGAGCTCCTGGCCAAGGACTTGGGAGCCATTCTAGAGGTGGCAGTGGTAACTAGCAAGGGAAGCTAGGGCGAGTTGAACTGGGGAAAGGGGGAAGGAGCAAGAGGCAGATGGGGTCGGGGGTAGTGAGAAGGAGGATGGAGGGCTGCTGGCTGACAGGCTCCAGGCACATTTTATCCTGGTGGCCATGGTAAGACTGTGAGACTCAGGGGACGTGGGCATGGAGTGACTAAGGCCTGAGGATAAACTGGGTACTTGATTTTTTGAGAAGGGGTCTCATTCTGCAGTTCAGGATGGCCTTGAATTTACCTTGAACTTGTAATCCTCCTGCTTCAGCCTTCTGAATGCTGGGATTACAGGTATGCTTCACCATGCCCAGCTGAACTTTGTGTTTAGTGCCAAACTCTTGTAAAGGGTTTGAGTCTAGGAGAGTTAAAGGCTTGCCTCAAACCGCAGCCTCCCACCTCCAGGAGCCGCCTGACCCTAAGGACTGGAGCTTGCAGGATACCGACGCCTTCGTGCTTGTCTACGATATCTGCAGCCCGGACAGTTTTGATTATGTGAAGGCCTTGAGGCAGCGCATCGCGGAGACCAGGTGGGGCCGCGGCAGGGGGTGATGGTGGGGAACTGTTGGTGGTTTGGGTGGGCCTTTGCCAGACGGGAGCGAGACTGCCTCCTTCGCAGGCCAGGTTTTGGATCAGGGCTTTCTTTGTTCATGGAAAGGTCTCCAATTGTCTTTGACCCACATGGGTCTGGGGCTACTTACGGCGGGGGGGAGTTGTATCTGGATGTAGGAAATGCACCTGCGTGTATATATTCACGGGGGAAGGAATCTCCGGCCCTTGAGTCCGCGTCCCCCGCATCGAGTCTCTCACCCTATCCGGCCCCCAGGCCGGCGGGCGCACCCGAAGCTCCTATCCTCGTGGTAGGCAACAAGCGAGATCGGCAGCGGCTGCGCTTCGGACCTCGGCGAGCGCTGGCCACCTTGGTGCGCAGAGGCTGGCGCTGTGGCTACCTCGAGTGCTCTGCCAAGTACAACTGGCACGTGCTACGTCTCTTCCGCGAGCTTCTGCGCTGTGCCCTGGTGCGCGCACGCCCTGCGCACCCAGCCTTACGCCTGCAGGGGGCGCTGCACCCAGCGCGCTGCAGCCTCATGTGACTGCTGAGCTTCACCAGGATTGTACAAGGAAATAAATTTTCTCCCTGACTGGATAAGGAACGCTTCCCAGGCCTTTCTTTGAACTTCATTGAACACAGCCCAGTCCCACACCGAAATGGACAAAAGATAACACTTTTCTGGGATCTCATCAGGTCAGTCCTACTGGATGGAAAAGGCTTGGCTATGAATCCGACTGGAAGCTGATTGCCTCTGGCACTTGATTGGACAATTCTAAGCCACGCCTCTTGCGAGGTAATAAACAATTTATGTACACTTGGGATTTGTGTTCTGGAATGGACAAGATGGCCTTAACCGTAAGAGACAGAGCTGCCAGACTTGGTTCCCTTGTAGTTAATAAGCCCAACTTGTAAGGGAATGGTCAAAAAAATATGTAATGGCCCCAAGGCTGAGCCCCCAAGAAACAGACAGGTGGCTGGAGCAAAACTTTACTGTTAAAGAGACTTTGCTGGACCACAGGTCCTCTGGACACCGGACTTACCCGGCCTCCTCTAAGGCATTCAAATAATATTAGTAATTAAATAGCAATGCTCATTCCCCAACAGGAATGTACAACAGAGGTCCCATTGTGCCATGTGGTCCCGAGGGGTCTGGTCCCATGAGGTCTGGTACTCCAGAGTGGAGGGGGCTCCCTGATGCAGAGGGTAGGTTAAGGCCACAAAGGAAAGGGAATCTGGCAACAGCTAGACTGGTCCACCACGTTCAGGAATCTGGTTTGGCCCTTGAGGTGACCGAGTGCAGAGCATGCCAGGCCCCGAGCTGCGTGGGTTCAGATGGGCGGCGGGGACCGCGTGGTGTGGGGATGCGTGAGGGTTTACCATCTGGCTGTATGTCCATCCGACCCCGTGCCCAGTTCTGTGAGGGTTCTGGGCCAGCCAAAGAGTTCCCAGATGCATCTAGTGACATCCCCATGCCAAGACAGGGGCTGCCTTCATCAGAAGAGCTGGACAGGGCTTGGCTGCGGGGCCCTGGCAGCCCATTGGCTGTCCGGCCAGAGTCCCCGGGTGGACCACACTTGCCACCCAGAATGCTGAGGGAAGAAGAGGAGGAACTGGAGGAACAGTAGGCTGAGTCAGGAGCTGGAGGATCTGGAGCTCGAGCCAGGTCAGGGGCTGCTCCAGGGGTTTGGCTAGCAGCTGCCTCAAGGGCACGGGCATTGGCCAGGAATTCTTCTTCCAGACGACGGAACAGCTGCTGCTCTTGCTGGGGGTCAAGCTGCAGAGGTGTGCGAAACACGCTGGCTGGTGTGGCTCCCAGCTCTGGCTCAGGGCTGGAGATCCGGGGAGGTTGCCCTGCTGCAGGGCTGCGGGCTCGGGGAGCCTGGGGGGTGCTCCTGCCCGAACCCCCACCGCCCCTTCCCTTGGGCAACCATGAGTGTTGCCCATCTCGGTCTCTGTGCACCAGCAGTACAGCCTGCTCCTCACGGCTCTGGCTGCGGGCCCGACGAGTGGGGCTAGGGGCAGACAGTGGGGCTCCTCTGCCTCCGAGAGCTGCACGGGGCCGGCCCCGATCCAGACGGTCTCTGGACTGGCTACGAGGAGCAGGTGGCCGTCTCGGGGAGGCCGGGGTGCCAGTGGTTAGCCGCCGGCTGGGCCGTTCCCTCCGGGTGCCAGGGCCTGTGTCATCACTGCGGGCGCCAAGGGGCCCGCTCTGGGCTGAGGAGGCTGAGGAGTCACTGTCACCGGAGTAGCGGCGGGATCGGGGAAGAGGGGGCAGCTGATCCCGGGGCCTGAGGCAGGGGAATAAGAGAAAAGGAGTACCGATAGAGCACAGAAGGGACAAGGAAAAGGCCAGGGGGGGCAGGTAGCTCCTGAACAGACAGGAAGTGCGGCCCAGAGTCGCAAGGCAACCATCTACCCTGGGGCTTTCCAGGGAGAAGCCAGAGGCTTGGCCAAGAGAAATGTGCACAGGGCTCTCAACTCTTCCCCAGGACTCTGCCCCGCCCCCCACCAGCCAAGAAGGAAGCTGGGGGTTGGACTGGCCGCCGCCCAACCCCCAGGGCCCGCCCCAGCTGTTGTTGGTTTGGTGGGTTGCTATGGAGACGGGAAGCCAGGCCCACCCCCACCCACAGGAACTTTTCCCAGGGTGTGAGTCACTCTGGAGCACCGGCAACTCGTTATGGGCCCAGCCTGCCTCCACCCTCTCCCTCTGGGTAGCTAACTCCAGTCCTACACCTCACCTGAGTGGGGTCTCAGGCACCTCCTTTGTGCTTCGTAAACTAATGGGAGTCACTTCCGGCCGAGAGCCCCGGCGCTCATTTCCTGGGACTGGGCTACCAGGGCGGGGACTGGGGGTGGGTGATACCCTCTGGGGGGAGAAGGTTCTCGCCCTCGGCTGGGGCTGACGGTGTGCTGCAGGCGGAGGACAGGCAGGATGTGAGTGAGAAGCAAAGCCAGAAAGAGCCCTTGCCTGTCCACCCAGCCTGGCACTGACCCGTGGAAGAGCAGCGGCATGGGTCATGTTTGTCCAGGTAGTGCTCCAGTGTGTCCCAGCCGCCACCCACGCGGACCATCACGTGGCTCCTCAGCACCTGTGGGAGCCGATGTGGTCCCGTCAGTTGTTTCCCGTGGGCCGGGCCACCCACCCTCTTAGCAGCTCCTGGCTGGGGCAGAGCCCTCGCCTCTCACCCGCACGAAGATCAGCAGGCTGGAGTCTCCCACTCGGTACTTCCCCTCGGAAACCTTGATCATGGGGAACTGGTCTGGGCAGGTGCAGTGGCCCAGGATCTCCCTCACCTAAGGCCAGAGAGGAGAAGATGCTGGTCAGAGGTCAGTCCTTTCTCCTGGGCTTAACGTCAGTAGCTCCAGGGTCAGGAGGAAGTAAGTCTTTCCGGGGGAAAAGGGGGTGGAGAAGTGGGTGAAGCTTCCATGCATGGCCCTTAACTAGCTCTCTTTCCTGCCCCATCTTGTAGCCCCTCAGGCCGGGGGCGCCCTGAAGTTAGTTTTCACTCCCTTTGTCACCCTGGGAGGAGACAGGGGTGCAGGGGGCTCCAACAACTCTCGATGAGTGCTGATGTGGAAGCGAGTACCATAGACACGGTGGGGTGACACAAGTACTCACCAGCACTTCACACAGGCCACCAGTCTGGTGAGCAAACTGCATGCATGCTGCTCTGGGCCTGGAGTTGCCAGGCTGGCTCTGTGGGAGGCCCTGCCCGCCTCCCTGCCCACAGCGGCGCCAGAGGAAATGAGCAGGTGGAGCCTTGAGTGACCCAGGCCCAGGCTGGGGGTAGGGTGCGTGCCTCTGCCTATGGCTCTCCAGCTGCCTGCCTCCTGGGCAGGCACATCTTAGTCTAATCTCCTGATAAGAAAGAAACTCTAGACTGGGCTGCAGGGGAGGAAGGGACACTTAGGGCCTGGGGCAGTGGGAGGGAGCTGAGGGCCTGGCTTGGCACCTCCTAGGTTCCAGGCAGGACTCTTGCAGCTCCACCAGGGTTTTCTGTTCCCACCACCAGCAGCCACTGGGCAAAGCTTCCCAGAAGTGTGCTGGGGCTTGTGGGTGCTCTCAGGCACTCTGAGTGTCTGATATGCTAGGCACCTCACCCAGGCCGTTGTGCACATTGAGCCAAGTGCAGCACCCACTGGGCTTGGGGTAGTGGATCTATCTGTCCAACACCTTGCAGGGAGGACATAGCAAAGATGCCCAAGTAAAGGGCCCCCGCAGAGGGCCTGCACAGCACTTAGGAGGTGCACATACAGCACACGAAGAGACACGATGCTATGCACAAGCCAGGGTTCTGTCCCAGGACCGGATGGGCTGGCTATGTGACCTCAACCAACACCTCCCCTGGCCTACCTGCTTCCTTAGGGCCAAGATATATATACATTTGGCACTCAACATGTGCACCCTTCCTGTGTATACCCAGCAGATACTGTACCAGGGTGTGCTGCAGGAGGGTCAGAGATAAGTTATGGGCACTGATGCTGCCACACAGGGAAAGTGATCAGGAGCCTCCTAGGGTGAGCATCTGAGGACTCACCAGCTCATCAAGGTTGCGCAGGTCGCTGGGTGTCATTCGGGGTCCGCGGGCAGGAGCCCCTGGTGCAGTGGTGGTTTCAGTGCCTTCCTCCGTGGCACTGGGGACATTGGGAGCTGGGGGTACAGCACGTAGCTCCTGCTCGATCTCCTGCTCAAACTGCACAAGGCGGGGGGCCAGCAGGCCCAGGCGGGCCCCACGTCTCGCCACCTCTAGCAAGCACAGAACCACACTCTTCTCATTCTTACGCAGCACCAGGTCCTCAGTCTCAAACATGAGCACCTCAGGCACACCCAGCTCCGTGCGGCACCAGCCAATGAAGGTGGCTACGTTGTCCCGGGCCATGAAGGAGCCAGGTGCCACACTGTGTGCCTGAAAGGCCACACCTCGTGTTGGGCGGGCGGCAGCCTGAGCGCGGGCAGCATCAGTGACAGCGTTGGCATGCTGGCACAGGGTTGTGCCTGTGGCCAGCCCTGTCAGGAAGCCATCGCCACCACCAGGCAGACCCAGGCCATACAAGGCATTGAGCCATTCGGCCAGGTCTTCCTTCATGGCCTCCACGTAGGCCTCACTCGAGCGGAATGGCCGCACGCTCTTGGCTGCTGAGCCTGCGATGCCAGCTACTGGGTCCGCCATGCCCGGGGCCAGCCGAGTCACTGTGGGCAAGGACACAGGTCAGGGTTGTCGTGAGGACAAAGGGAACAGTCCAGGCGACTGGGACTGGCCTGTCCCTGAGGCCACATGCCTGGTTTAAGTGCAGTCTGAGAAAGTCTCTAGGCCTCAGTTTCCTCACCTGTGGAATGGTACAGTAAGTAATGTTACCTGCCTCAAGCGATTCAGTGAGATAAACATTTATACATAACTGTGTGTTTGCTGTTTGTTTGGTTCTTGGGGTGGGGCTGGGACAGGCTGAAGCCTCCCTTTCAGGCAGGCTGATGACTATCATAAAAGAGGGGACTTCCACACAAGTCAAAGACCTAGGCTTGGTAGCACGTATGTGGGCTCAGCTATACCAAGCATTTGGTGAACTCTTAATTTCAACTTCAATGATAATGAAATAAAAGGTATTGTTTATAATAATGGAAAAAAAAAAGAAAAAGAAAAAAAAAAGACTTGGACCCCGGCTGACAGGTCCCGACCTCAGGCAGGGGCTGTGCCCATAGCTGGGTGCTGGTGCCCACCCATCTCCTCTTCTAAGGGGCCTGCTCCTCCCCGAGCCCCCTCTTCCAAGGAGTATGCTATCATAACAACCACGTAACTACAGAATAGTAACAGCAACAACGGTGGGTAGAGCTGTCATCCCATTGTACAGGCGAAGAAACCGAGGCGCAGAAAGGGCATGCGCTCCATGAAGGTCGCAGGGTGGTGGGTGGAGGAGTCCGGTGCTTCAGGCGCGGTGGTGACGGCTGCTTTTGGCCCAGGCCCCGCCTCCCCCTAGAAGCTTTCCCAGTGCACCAAGCCGGTGCGGCGCGGCCTCCACGAGCCTCGCGGGTCCTCTCGGCCTGGCCCAGAGAGGGTGCAGGGCCGCCCAAGGTCACACAGCCCGGCGAACAGAGGCCGCGGACGCCGCCTCCAGGCCCCATCAGTGCGCACGCAGCAGGGGTTGCTGGGGGTCTCCGCGCTTACCTGGCTCATCCCGCGGCCCCGGGAAGCATCGCCACGGCGGAGGCCGGAGCCGGGTCTGGCCGCCGCAGGGAGGCGCCGACGGAGCCCCAGCGGATCCCGGTGCCGCCGCCGCCGCCGCCGCCGCCGCCGCCGCGGCCTCCGCGCCGCCCGCCGTCTCCGCCCCGCCCTCCTGGAATTCGGATCCGGCCGGGAGGGGCGGGCGGGGCCGCGCGCTCTTAAAGGGGACGCGCCTTTCCCGGAAGGGGGTGGAGATGGAGTCTCCCTGTGCGGGCGAGGGTTTCAGAGCAGAGGGCGATGGCAGTCAGTCCAGGCGCTCCACCCAAACCCAGGGCGGTCCCCTTGCCCTGTACACACACTTTTGGTCTCCCAGGCAGGGGATTGGACCTTCTGACTGTCCGCCCTCCCCGACAGTGACCTTCCCGGTGCGCCGCGGCACAGCGGCGAGAGATGAAGTCAGGAAGTGATAGGGGTCTAGGGCTGCAAAGTCACCTCCGTCCCGGGTGGGTGGACCTCAGCAGGCCAGATGACCGAGGCGATCCGCGAAGACGGCACAGTGGCGAGGGGGAGGATAGCTTTGCTTTGGCCCAATGGGTGGGGGCCCGTTTCAGGGGTGAGGACGCAGAGGCTCAGCGGGCGGCGGCCAAGGCCCTGAGTCTGTTGCATGCGATCACGCGCGGAACCGCGAGCTGCGTCGGGGGCTGCCTGGCTCGGCCGGGCGCTGCGGGGTTAACCTCACTGGGTCCTTTTCGAACTGCAGAGGACGGATCTGGCCTGCACCAGCGGGAAATCCTGCCCCCTGCTGCTGCCGGCTGGACGAGTCCCAAGCGCCAGGCTGGTCTAGGTTGCAGCGCTGTTGTGGGCGGGGCCCACTATCCAGATGCTCAGTTTTAATAAAGCTCACACTGTGTGCCAGAGCTGTTCTTTGTCCTTGAGGGACACATACCGCGCCCAGGCTGGGGTGCAAGTCCGAACGCAGCTAGAGGAGCTGGGATTTGAATGAGACCATTAACGGAATCCTCATTCAAGGATCAAGGCATTTGTTGAGCACCAACTGTGAGCTACTGAACACAGGGCATGCAGTATGGCAGGGATGCTGAGTCAGGCATGAGGTACAGGGGAAGAAAAGAAAGGCTAGAGTCAGGTAAGAGAGGCCAGGAGCCTATTGTCGTGTGGGAAGGCTGCAATTTTTTTTTTTTTTTTTTTTTTTTTTTTTGCGGAACTGGGGATTGAACTCAGGTCCTTGCACTTGCCAGGGAAGCGCTTATTCCACTGAGCCATCTCCCCGGCCCCAATGCAATTTTAAGTCAGAGGTCAGAAAAGAGCTGAGGAGGCTTGCTGGAGGAAGAGCGTGAAGGTCTGTGGCCGGAGACGCTGGAGCAGATCAAGGAGGGCCTTTGTGGGCCTTCCCTCTTAAGGGATATGGGAGCCATAGGGGATTTAGAGCAGGTGAGCCTGGCTTAGGTTTTAAGAGGGGTTACCTGTCACTGTGATGGGTGACCGGGCAGTAGCCAAAGGAGGAAATCAGGTAGTGGTAGTGGCGCCACTGGGAGGTGGAGAGACGTTGGATTTGGCTGTGTTGAGGGGTAAGTTACTATGCTGTGCTGGTGACTGGGTGGTTCAACCTGGCATAGTCTCATTATGTAGACTTCCCATAAAGGCCCTCCTTGATCTGTTCCAGTGTCTCTGGCCACAGGACTGTGAGGTCTGACTCCCAAGTCTGGGGCTAAGCCTGGGGAGAGAAATGATGCAGATGGGGCAGGGGTGCACCTTTGGTGAGGGAGGGGATAGGGAGTGGGTACTACATTATTTTTTAAATAACCTGATAAATTTTACAATTTTGTAATTTGGAGAAATAGGTTCAAAAGAAAGTGCGGGAAAAAAAAGAAAAAAAGAAAAGAGAAAGAAAAAAGTGAAGCAGCCAGCAATTGTGCATGTTTCTGTTATTGTTCTGGGAAATGAATCTTGAGCCTGGTGCATGCTTCAGAAAGCTCTACCTTTGGTTGGCTACAAATTTGCAACCCTCCTGGCTATGCCTTTAATCCTTAAACAGCTGGGATTATAGGTGTGCACCCCTATATTCAGCAATTTTATTTGTACAGGAACGTTTGTTGAGACAGGGTACAGGGTCTTGTAGACTTCCCATAAAGGCCCTCCTTGATCTGTTCCAGTGTCTCTGGCCACAGATCCCAGGCTGTCCTCTTAGAGGACAGCTTCAGCCTCCTCCTTCAGCTTGATCCTCCTGCTTCAGCCTCTTACATGCTGGGATTACAAGTGTGTGCCTCCATACCTGGTTTTTTTTTTGGGGGGGGGGAACCCGGGGATTGAACTCAGGCCCTTGCACTAGCCAGGGAAGCGCTTATTCCACCAAGCCATCACCCCGGCCCCTCCTAGTGGTTTCTTGAAATAGGGTCTCACTATGTAGTTCAGTTTACCTTTGACCTTACTACATAGCCCAGGCTGGCCTCAAACTCGTGCTCCTTCTGCCTCAGCTTCCTTTGCACTGGGACTACAGGTGTGTATCACCTGGGTCTTCACAGTTCAAGTAGCAAGTCTGAGTTCTCTATGCCCATGTTCTCATCTGAGAAGTGGGTACTGGGAGAAAAATGTGGAGGCATTTTGATATGGCCTTGGAATGATACAGGAAGCTGAGGTGGCAACAGCCACGGCCCCTAGAGGAATAGCAGTGTCCTATGGAGCTAAGACCAGAGGAGGGAGCAAGATAAAGCAGCACATGCCTTGTGCACTGTAGCAAGAAGGGTGGGAGCTACTGAATGGCTTGTCCAGAAGTCACCCTGGCATCTGAGGAGCCCATGGGGCTGTGGAGGGCCCGGGGGACAGTGTGTTGGTGCAGAGGCAATTTTTCTGCCAACTGTAGGCTGGGATAGTCACAGGGTAACTTAAAAGCATGAAAGCATGCTTGTTTGTTGAGATGGGGCAGGGCCAAGCCCACAAAGGTTCCCATGCATAGGTGGGAGAAAGCAGCATGTCTGCGGTGGGATAACCTACCACAGAGTGCAAGGTCAGGCAGGCAGTGAGGTAAACACTGGCCTTGGCAGACTTGCACTTAGGAGTCAGGAAGGGGGCAATAAAGAGAACTGAAAGGAACCACCACTTAGATGCACAAGGAACACATGGTCAGGGCTGTTTCCAACTCCACCTGAGCAGTGGGAAAATGAGAAAAAGTGCACTTCCTCATAGGAGGGAACGGAACAGTCTGATGGCTGGGGGCACTGATGGCAGGTTAAGGGTTTTCCACAGAGAGCAGGCACAAACTAGAACTCCTGTCAGGTCAGTCCCAGCCCTTGTGAGGGGAACCTATGTGCTACTACTGTGGGCTTGGGAGGTGCAAACCCTGGGGCCATCTCCTGGGCTGCTTAAGATCTTGTTCCCAGTCAGCAGGGATAGAAAGGGAACAATTGTTCCAGGTTTACGCTTCCCTTTTGTCCCAGTGTCCCTCTGACACCAATTCTTTTGAGACAGGCACTAAGTAGTTCAGGTTGGCCTCAAACTTAGGGCAATTTTCCTGCCTCAGCCTCCTGCATGCTGGGATCATACCACCCACCACACCTGGTGACAAGGAATCTTTTCTAAACGAGGGTGTGTCAGGGCAGTTTGTGTTACTGTGACCAACAACATGCTGGTTTGCTTTTTTTTTTTTTTTTGCTCCGAATGCCTTCAGGGCAGGTTTGGCTGGCTTGAGTTGTGGGGATCCAAACACAGCAACCTGAGCCTGACTGCTTTGTTGAAGCAGCCTCTTAAAGAACTGAGCTAAGGGGCAGGCCCCCTGGTTTGCTCTTTGATGTCATGACCACTTCAGATTTCCCTCCAATAACATTTATATCAGCTGTTTATCTAGATGGCACCCTACCCCCTGGGGGCCAAGGTATGTGACTGTGGAACAGAGGCTGAGAAGGATGACTGTTTATAAACATTTGAAATTTTATTTAAAAAAAAAAGCACATCACAACCATGAACATTGTTACAGTTAGAGGCCCTCTTGGTTCTCCACAATGATAACTGAGCATGCTCACAAGGGTTCCCATTGTTAAATCTTAGTTAAACAACCATCTCTGAAAGAAGGAAAAAAAACTCAGCACTCTACCATTTAACTTGTTTTAATGTTTCTTCA
>NW_004524597.1:19004789-19006913 GCF_000260255.1 Octodon degus | reverse complement strand
ACTCTACCATTTAACTTGTTTTAATGTTTCTTCACAAATGGTGAAAAATACTAAAGTACAGACAAGGAATAATCATAATGTTGTGGCCAACATTATAAATATGGAATTATAAATTTAAAACATTTTCTGGTTTAAAAAATAAATCTGGTAGTCAATGCAGCTCTGCGGGGTCTCTGCGTCTAGTAGGGCCGGTCTCTGCGCTCCTGACGGTGCTCACCTCTGCAAGTCAAAGAGGGCCCTTTGGTCAGAAAGGGGAATGACAGCAGGGCTTGCTGTCCCCTGAAAGTGCCCTGTCATCGCCCCAGTGCAGGACCACAGCCTGCAATTCCCCTTCCCCACCACGTACTTATCCATTTTTCCAGGTCCTCCACGTCCACCTCTTCTTCCTCCCATTTGTTCCATCAAAGGTCCAGGAGGGCCCCCTGGACCACCTCGTCTTCCTCCACCAAAACCACCTCGGTCCATGCCACGGCCACCACGGAAACCACCTCTGTCTCCACCACGGCCACCTCTGAACATTCCACCAGGACCACCGCGGTCCATGAGGCCACCTCTTCCTCCCCGCATGCCACCAGGGCCACCTCTGCCACGATCACCACCTAAGGTGAAGAGATGATAGTCAGCAGGCAGAGGCCAGCAGCTCTGAGGTCATACTGCACCGGTTCTGCTTCTCTCTCCCAGAACACAACCAACAGAGACACAATCTAAACATTCAAGGTCTAGAAGCAGGTATTAAGAACCTGTCTGAACAAACTTTTTCTGAGACATGGCCTTACTATGTATGTCGCCCAGGCTGGGCCCTGAACTCATGGCGACTCTCTCTCAACCTCACCCTTTCTTCAGTGCCTCTGTCAGTGCCAAAACTGCTTACACAGGAAATTTTTTTTTTTTTTGGCGGAACCAGGGATTGAACTCAGGTCCTTGCGCTTGCCAGGGAAGTGCTTATTCCACTAAGCCATCTCCCTGGCCCCATACACAGGAAATTCTTGATTGCTACTTGCTTCTACCACACCCCCTAATTCTACCACCCTATCTCAGTCTCTGCATGACATTTCAGAACTGATCTCACAACTACAATGTAAGGGTCTATTTGGTAGCTATAGTTTACTACATCCACTAAGGTAGCACAAGAAAGCTGAGAAGACACTTACAAAACTTTTACCTACCCGGGGGTGGGAAGGGTGGCGGGAGGAAGCCTTCAGGTTTTGGGGCCTTACACTGGTTGCATTCTGTTCTCCAGGCAAAGTTCTGGTTTCCACAACCCCTGAATAAAGTTACATCACAGTAGAAATCAAGAAATGAAATAAGGAAGTACTATGAGCAAGGGCAACATTTTGCACTCTATATCAAACTATCAGGCCTGGAGCCCAAAGCATACAAGCGAACATCCAGAAAAATGGTTTGAATTACAGGCGGCAGTGTACCCACAGGCCCAGATGGAGCAGTTCAGGATGGCAGATCGCTGTTCCCACCTGGACAGTCACTCAAGTCTCATATTTTTCTGTCTGGAGACAAGGTCTAACTATGTACTTCAGGGTGGCCAGGAAATTGTGGTGATTCTCCCGTCTCAGCCTCCCAAGTGCTATGATTACAGGTGTGTGCCACCATGTGTGGCAGTTATTATACTACTCCAAACAATGAAGTACATACGGATTGGGACATTGCCAATCTCCAGCTCGATGTTGGACGTTTCCTCCTCCAGAAGGGTTTCCACGGGAACCCCGGGGGCCTCTTGGAGGGAAGCCTCCTCTGTCTCCTCCACGACTTCCCATGTGACCCATGGGTCCCCCAGGACCTCCTGGGCCACCTGGACCTGCAACAAGAAATAGCCAATCACCTCTATAGAACCAGCTTTGCTATAGAAAACACACTCCTTCAGAGGCCCAATGACCTACTACAGGCATTAGCATTCCCATGACTAACAAGCCAGGTACCAGATGGCTGTCCATGTATAATATTCTTTCCACATGTTACTTCATTTAGCTCCCAACAATCCTGCCACATTTCCATGCAATGAGACCAAAATGGCAGTCCCAGAACTGACACCCAGGCAGAGGTGCCGTAAGCCTGCCAGGCTCTAATTAACCCACATTTTACAAACATTTGCTTTTTGGGGTTGTCTTT
>NW_004524597.1:18988922-19004654 GCF_000260255.1 Octodon degus | reverse complement strand
TGTGTGTGTGGCCAGCTCAGCCCACCAGGGGGCGGGGCTGGCTGGCATGTGGTGCTGGGGGATTGAACCGCGGTCCCTCTGCTTTAGCTAAGCTTGTTCTAAGTAGGTGCTTTAGACCACTGAGCCATCTCACCAGCCCCTGGTCACGTCTTTTTAAAAAAAACAAAATTCTTACTATGCAGTTCAGGCTGCCTTGAGCTCACTTTGTAGCCTAGGCTGGTCTCAAACTTGCAATGATTCTCCTGCCTCAGCCTCTAGTGATGGGATTACAGGCATTTGCAACCATGCCTGGCTGTATAAAAATTTACTAGCAGCTTTCAACTGTGTAGTTTTAAATCTATACACATTTTATTACTTTACCTCTCCACTATAATCAAGTTTCTCAAAGGCAAAAATTGGACTGAAAAACACTTAAAGAAATAGATCAGAGAAAAGTATAAATACCTCCCCGGAGTGGTGGTGGCATCCCTCTGCCCTCACGAGGCGGCATGCCACCTCGCATGCTGTTCATTGGAGGCTTCTTCCGAGCAAGGGAGACTTTAAGTTTGCTTCCTTGAAAATCTTTCCCTAGAACAAGATAAACATAACATCAACGACCCCTAAATTCCAACTCTTCTCTCCCAGAGGGACTAGAATCTATTTTTCTTCTGTCTGAGACAGGATCTCACTACGCAGTTCAGGCTGGCCTTGAGCTCACTTCGTAGCCCAGGCTGGTCTTGAACTTCTGGTGATCCTTCTGCCTCAGCCTCCCTATTTCTTCTTTTCTATCTATTTTACTACTCAAACTTGGGTGTCTCCAGGAACATCAATCCTCTTCCACTTGTAAATCTCTTAAGACTTTTTACCAGTCAGCCCCACCCCAAAAGGCTTAAAAAAAAAATCTCTCTACTGGGGCTGGCGAGATAGTTCAGTGGTCTAAAGAACCTGCTTAAGCAAGCATGCAGGGACCTCGGTTCAATCCCCAGCACCATATGCCATGCCAGCCCTGCCCCCAGGGTGGGCTGAGCTGACCATAAAAAAGAAAAAAAATAAAGGAAACACTAAAAACCAAACAAACAAACAAAAACCTATCTCTAAACAAAACAAAAAACAAGTTTCAACAAGCAAACAACCCCGAACAAAACACCACTTCTCCTTTCTGAAAGGCAAGCTGGTAGGTGGCAAAATGTGTACTAGGATCCCTACAGAAACTAGGCTGAGAAACTAGGGAAAAGGAACCCAGAAAGGACAGCAAGGACCTAACATCAGACACTTTCAAGTTAGGTGTGTGTTAAGTGAAATGCCAGCAATGATGTCCAGGCTTTAATATATAGTTATACTCAAATGTACACAGGCTGGTTTTTTCTCATGGTGACTGGGACTAAATCCAGACCTTGTGCATAGGTAAGCAAGTGCTCTGCCACTTAGCTTCACCTCTAGCCCCGAGAAGTTTCTTTTTTTTTTTTTTTTGGGTACCAGGGATTGAACTCAGGACCTTGCACTTGCCCTGAGATGTTTCTTATAAAGGTTTTCTATATCTTTTGATAACACTTGGAGAAAAACCTGCAGCTTTAAGTGAAGCTGATTTATAATAGCAATCCCCTAAAATAAAGCCATAATAGCAATCCCCTAAAATAAAGCCATTTCCCAATCCAGGTGACTGGGCCCTGGAAGAGACAAGGTGTTCTCCTCAGAAATGTAACTCTTTTTTTTCCCAATGTATTTATACAGAGGGTCTACAGGGTCCCACTACACAGATGAGACTCATAGTGATCCTCCTGTTAGTCTCCCCAAGTGCTGGGATTACAAGTGCATGCCACCATGTCCAGTCTCAATCACCATCTCAGAGGGCCCGAGGGGTGGGACCAGCACACTGGGGATTGAACCCCCGTCCCTGTGTCTGCCTGAGTAGGCACTTTAAGTCACTGAACTATCTGGCTGGCCCTAGAAACACAAGTCTTTTGGTTCCCATGCCTTACAAATTTTTCCCTCCTGCTATGCCTTACTTCAATGTAGAAAGTATTTTTTGTTTTTTATCCCTAGACTTTCCAGACAATGGTATTTTAATAGCACCCTGTATTAGCAAGAGCTTTTCTTCTCAGTAAATGGACACAGGCAGTATTGTTTGCCAGGAACACATAGGTCTGAACACAGTAAGCACACCCTACCATCAAACCACTCCACAGCAGCCTTGGCAGTCGGTGGATCTTCATAGGACACCGTAGCATCACCCTTGGGCTTTCCTGTTTCCTTGTCCAGGTAGATGTGGATCATAGGTTGCCCAGTTCTCTTGTTAATCTACACATAAAATTAGGACACTTAGGACATGAGTACAATTTACTAATTTGTGAGGAAAAGTCCACATAAAATTTAGAAAGTCCCATAAACTGTTAAAAGCATTAACTTTTCATAGGCAGACGTGGATCTATTAGGATCTACAAGCTTATTTCTGGGTTTTACAACTATGGGTGTCCTAACCAGCATGCCTGTAATCCCAACACTTGAGAAACTGAGGCAGGAGCATGGACAGGAGTTTGAGGTCATCCCGGTTACACAGTGAGTTCAACGCTAGCGTGAACTACAGTGAGGCCCTGTCTCAAAACACTAAACAAGAATTATGGGTGTCCTATTTCCTCAACACCTACATATATATATTTTTTTACTTTTGAGAGTGTCTCACGACATATCAGGTTGGCCTCACACACATGGCAATTGTACTGCCTTAGCTTTCTGCGCACACAGATTACAAATGTATACAACCACCATAGTCAGCTGGCTAACCTTTCTTTTGAGGGACTCTTGCTAGAAAATTCAGGTTGGCCTTGAACTCATAACAATCCCCTGGCCCGAGCCTCTTTTGAGTGCTGGGATTACAGGTATGCACCACCATGCACAGCCAAACGTTACTTTAATTCTTTTGTTGCTTTTTCTGTATTTACATGGTTTTCTTCCTTATAATTCAGTATGTAACTTAACAGTAGAGATCTTATTAGTCTTTTATCCCTAATTACAATAACAGCACAGTATCACAGAGAAGTAATCCTGTAATCCTGGGAGCAATTCACAAATACACAGTCTAAGAATTTGCAATATAAAAAGACAAATTTGTCCAAGATCAGGGTAGTACAGCTTGGAATTGCAAGAAGTTTGATCAATATGAAGGACTGCCCTGGAATTAAAAAGGAAGCAAAAGGCCACTGGAAATTCCTGGAGGCGTGACTAGTGATACTAGTGGTCACTAAGTGGTCACCAAGGGCCAAGGAGAGCAGAACCAAAATTCTGTAGGTGACTGAGCCAACGATTTAGAAACAAAAATGTGAAAGGGTTACTTTTGATATTTTTCTTTTATGTGGGACAGTTGATCTTGAGCCTGCGGGGAGCAAGCCAGCTCTAGATCCCTCCAAGTCCTCTTTACTTTGCCTCCAATTCTTACGTGTCCAAAGACAGGGAGCAAAAGACACGCCTTTGTAGGAGGGTGGCAAACATTACTTTTTTAAAAAAATTTATTTTATTTATTTATTTATTTATGTGTGTGTGTGTGTGTGTGTCCAGCTCAGCCCACCAGGGGGCGGGGCTGGCTGGCTGGCATGTGGTCCTGGGGGATTGAACCGCAGTCCCTGTGCTTTGCTAAGCTTGTTCTAAGTAGGTGCTTTAGACCACTGAGCCATCTCTCCAGCCCCAAACATTACTTTCTAAACTGGGATAAGCTCTGTATATCTAGGTAAAAATCAATCTTTAAAAAACTGTTTATGGGGGCAGGGGAGATGGCTCAGTAGAATAAGTGCTTCCCTGGCAAGCACAAGGGTCTGAGTTCAATCCCCAGTTCTGCCAAAATAAAAAAGTTTATATTTGGATAAAAAAAAAAATCTTTAAAAAAACTGTCTTAAAACACAAAGCACAAACATTATAGGGTTCATTTTTTCTGGGGGTGGTACTAGGAATCAAACTCAGGAAGTCCCTAACACTAAGGTTGCACTGGGATTACAGGTGTGCACTACCACGTCCAGTCTCAATCGTGCCGTGGGGGGGGGGGGGGGGGGCGCGGTGTGGTGGTGGCGGGGCTGTGTGTGTCGGGTTTTGGCATGGCAGGCAGGGATTGAACCTGGGTTGCTGCAAATGCCTAAGCAGGCACTTTAATCTGTTGAGCTATCTGGCCAGCCCTTCTTCCTAATACTAAGTTATATCTCCAGTCTTTTCAAAGATAGGGTCGCAGAGCATGATGGCACATGCTTACCTGTATTCCCAGCACTCAGGAGGCTGAGGCAGGAGGACTGCTGTGAGTTTGAGGCTAGCCTAAACTGCATAGCGAGACTCTGTCCCCAAAAGACAAAATAACAAAAGAAAAGCCAAGCTCTTGCTAGGTAAGATCTTGCCTAGAGGGGCCGGGGAGATGGCTCAGCGGAATAAGCACTTCTCTGGCAAGTGCAAGGGCCTGAGTTCAATCCCCGGTTCCGCCAAAAAAAAAAACCAAAAACCAGTTTAGATCTTGCCATATAGTCCAGGCTGGACTTGAACTTGTGAACCCCTGCCTCAGCCTCCCAAGTGCTGCGATTGCAGGAATGTACTACCATGCCCAGTTGAAAATACCATTTATCTCCAAAAAAGGACTGGGGGATGTAGCTCAGTGTAGAGCACTTGCCTCGCATGTATGACACTCCAAATTTAATCCTATCTTGCCCTTCCAACAATCCATTATCTCTCCTGCATATGGTTGGTTGGTCCTACTATATTCAGATTCAGTATTTGTAAATTTGCCTGCTAGCTAAATAACTGTCATCCTCTATGGTATTTCAATTTTTTTTTTTTTTTTTGGGACTGGGGATTGAACTCAGGACCCTGCACTTGCCAGGCAAGCACTTAATTCTACTGAGCTACCTCCCCAGCCCCCTAATTTTATTTTGATCTATGGTACTTTCAGGGTCATTTATATGAGCAGGATGGCAGAAAATTTAAGATGTGTGATGTACAATGTTCTCAGCTGAGGCTGAACAATATGATAGTCTGCTCTCTAGTTTTAGCTCTCTGTAAAGATGACCAGATAGCTGGGCATGCTGGGTAAGGCAGGAAGATTACCATGAATTTGGCCAGCCTGGGCAACACCAACTTGAACTAATTAGTGAGCTGTCACAAACCAATTCAACCAACCACCCAACCACCACCACCACCACCAACAACAACAACAAAATCAACAGGGAGGGGCCGGGGAGATGGCTCAGTGGAATAAGTGCTTCCCTGGCAAACACAAGGGCCTGAGTTCAATCCCCTGTTCTGCAAAAAATAAAAATAAATATAGCAAAAACAATAGGGAACAGGATATGGCAGAGAAGTGCAGTCTGAAAAGGAATAGCTTGGACATGTTTAGAGGACGCTTGGATGGTGGGGCAGCCTCAGGCAGTCCTAAACTTTTCCTTCTGTTTTGTAAAAAGAAAACAGTATACATCAGCTGAGTTGCTGCTCATAATTTCAGATTATAATCTACATACATAGATACACAGATAGCTACTTCCCCTGTATAACAGGCCAGCATTTATTAAGTATTTGTGGCAACTTTACACAAGGTATCAGGAAACAGATAAAAATGTCTACTGAAGCAATCTTTGTATGATAAATCCATAGATATAATCCAGGCCTTTTCTTTTTTGGCAGAACCAGTGATTGAACTCAGGACCCTGCACTTGCCAGGCAGGTACTTATTCTACTGAGCTATCTCCCTAGCCCCCAATCCAGGCCTTCTAAAAGAGTATCTGAATTGTCATGTATGTAGAGGTCCAAAGCACTGTCTGTTGAGCTACAGGGCCACCTTGTGATATACAGAATACAGGAACTCCTACACTTCCAAGCTACTGACCCACAACCTCCCCCAGCCTGTTTCTCCTAGTCTCCATGTCTTTTTTTTGGAGGGGGGAGGGGAAGAAAGGAAGGACAAGATTTCAGTATGTAGTTCAAGTTGGCCAGGTTGGCCTCAAACTTGCAGTCAATCCTCCTGTCTCAGTCTCTCAAGTGCTGGGGTAATAGCTGTACTCAACCTTGTGGGATCCCCATATCTTCAATAACCTCACCATTATATTCTAGGAGCTAGTCACACTAAAACTTAAGTCACACCAGATCTTTTGAACTTGCAAAGTTCCTTCTCCAGGAGTCTGCCCTTATTACCCCCTCATTGTCTCACTCCAAGCTATATGATTCTTTTCTCATTTGATCACTACCCTCCTTGCTTTACTTTCTTATATAACCTAGCATAAATCCCCATTGTTTACTATACATGCCCCACCAATATAAATACCAAATGTTTTGTTACTGGCATATTCTTAGTCTTCAGAATAGTCATGTAGTATAGTAGTGCCTAATTATTAACTTACATGTGAAATAAAGTAGAACTAAAAATACATCTTTATGAGGCTGTGTGTTGGTGGCACATGCCTGTAATACTAGCACTCGGGAGGCAGAGGCAAGAGGAACACTGGAGTTTGAGGCCAGCCTGGGGTTACATAATGAGTTCAGGGATGCGTGAACTAGGAAGGGAGACCCTGTCTCAAAATGCCAACAAAATCCAAAAAACAATACCCCCCACCCCCAAAAAAGATGAGAATAAAATCCAGGATGGGGGAGGAAAGATCTGGGGATTGAACTAGGTATATGTGAGGTGAATAAAAAGTACTGCTCTCAGCTCTTAATTCTTATGCTGGGAGGTAGACACAAAAGTTTCCTACTTATGGGCTGGTGAGATGGCTCAGTGGTCTAAAGCACCTACTTGGAACAAGCTTAGCAAAGCACAGGGACCGTGGTTCAATCCCCCAGCACCACATGCCAGCCGGCCCCGCCCCCTGGTGGGCTGAGCTGGCCACACACACACACACACACACACACACACACACAAATAAATAAAATTAAAAAAAAAAAAAGTTTCCTACTTAAAAAAACAAAAACAACAACAAAAAACCCAACTCAGGACTGGCCTGATAGCTCAGTAGACTTAAAATACCTGCTTAGGCAGAACACAGCAGCTGGGGTTTGATCCCTAGTGTGCAATACCGGCCCCGCCCCTGGGGCAATGCTGAGACAGTGATTGAGACTGGCCTTGAACTTATGGTGATCCTCTTGCCTCACTCTCCTGAGAGCTGGGATGATAGGCATGCAACACTGCAACATGCAGACTTAATGTCATATTTATGTTTGTCAGTTAATATACTGAGGGTTTTTTTTTTTTTGTATTTAGGACAGGGTCTACAGGGTCTCACTACACAGATCCGACTCGTGATTCTCCCGTTTTCAGCCTCCCCCAAATGCTGGGATTATAGGCATGCTGTAACAAGCCCTAACTTGGTCGCCAGCTCAATGTGCCTGGCATAGCACGTGGTACCAGGGATTGAACCCTGGTCCCTGCTTGCCTAGGCAGGCACTTAGTCCACTGAGCTCTCTCTGGCCCACCAGAACCAACTCAACATCAAATCAATCTTTTTTTTTGGGGGGGGCAGAAGGGGTTGTGTCCTGAGATTACAGGCATGTGCCACCATGTTTGGCTCTTTCTGTTGAGACAGGGTCTCACTATGCAGTTCAGGCTGACCTTCAATTTACAGTGGTCCTCCTGCCTCAGCCACCAAGTGCTGGGGTTTATAGGTGTGTGTCACGCTGCCCAGCTTTTTTCAATTTCTTTTTTTCTTGTGGTACTGAGGATCAAACTCAGGACCTTAAGATTGCAAGGCAGGCACTTCATGCTACTATCTTCCCAGCCCTTCAATTTCTTATGTTCTGTAGCCTAAATTTCTGCTTGATCACTCTGTTATATTTCACTTACCTTAACAACCCCACATTGCTTAAAGAAGTCTGCCAGGTCATCAAGTGTCACATTGTCATTTAGTCCTTGTACATAAATTGCGCTGTTGTCAGAGTCTTCATCAGGATCTATTGGAGGGCCTTTTAGAGAAGAAAGAAGGGAGTTACCGTTCCGTGTATGTAAAACCTTCAATTGTTCACAACTATCCAATGGTGTGCACCGCAAATCTAAGGAAACTAACCACTACTAACCACCACCAAAGAATTTCATGAAACTTTGGGTTTGCTTTTTTCTTTTTTGCGGAACTGGGAATTGAACTCAGGCCCTCGCACTTGCCAGGCAAGTGCTTAATTCTACTGACCCTTCTCCCCAGCCTTTTTTTTTTTAAAAACAAGGTCTTCCTGTGTAGTCTGGATTGGCCTTGAAGTATTAAGTAGCCCAAGGTGGCCTTGAACTCAAAGCAATCCTTCTACCTCAGCGTCCCAAGTGCTGGGAATTTTTTTTTTTTTGGGGGGGGACAATCAATAAATGATCATAGAAAAGGAGGCCCTAATCTGACCATGAAACCGAAGAGTAGCACATTGCTGTATCAGGTTGCTGAGCTCTATCTTATCCTTAACTTCTGTGTTTTTAAGACAGTATTGCTGTGTAGACTGGCCTTGAATACATAGCCAAACTATCTCAAATTTGCAATCGTCTTCTGCCTTCGGTTCCAAAGTGCTGGGATTACAGGTGTGTGCCAGCACAAAAACATAGCACAAAGTTTGAAATTCAAAATTACCTAGATCAAGATCTGGTCCTTCATCCATGGGTCCTGCCAACCAGGAAAGATCATATAAAATATTATTAGTGCACGTCTTGCAAGCTACAAACCTTACAAACACACATAGCTATCTACTACACCACCATTTCATGGGGACTCATTAAATTCAAAATGAACCGCACTGCTAAAATGGAGCAGTGCCTCTTTTAACATTGGTGAAAGGTTTGCTAGGGTTTGCTTTTCTTTGCTGGTTTGCTTCTAAACCATTACCAAATACACTTTCAATGCTTATGTGCCAAATTAGTGTTAAATTTAAGTCAATTTTTTTCCTCCAAATAAACCAAATTTAAAAACTGTATTCTCCCCCATATTACAGAAACAGATGCTCAATACTTCAAGTTACCCTTTGTTTTGTAACCATAGGTTAACCTTATTACCCCTAAGACAATGCCGGCAGTACCCATTAGTCTCTTTTGGAAAGCTCATTTTTAAACCGTTTATGAAACTAATAAAAAAAATTATAGTTTTCTAAAAACTGACTGTATTTTTTTTTAACACTATCCATGGTAATACTCAAAAACTTACCACCAGGCTTATTGAAGCCACCTCGCTCTCCAGCGCTGCTGGGGGGATAAACGAAGAAATGAAGGCCTTTCCCTTTAAAAGCCAGTACCGCTCTGAGCCTTGGGGGGGCTCGTGGGGAAGAAGGGCACTGGCTAAACACATCTCCAAACAATGCATCTCTCTCATCTTGTCACTATGCCTTTCTTCAGGGCAGCTTGCTCAAATTTCCTTAATATACAACCTTGCTTGTCTGATTGTACACACCAGTGTGGTTGGTTCCTTTCATTTCGGGGCTGGTATTAATAGTGCAATACTTGGCAAATTAGGGAGTAAAGAAACTGGACCCCAAACACCCACCCCATCAGTTGAAGAACCAGGACAGCTTGGTGTAGAGAAGAGTGGCAAGCAGAGGCAACTATTGTGATGAACCTTTTCATGTTCATAAAGATGCACCCCCAACCTCTCTGGGTGAGAGGCAAATGAGACCCTGGGCTTCCTAACAAATCACAGTATAGTGAGGCAGGAGACAACCACATTAAATGTCTATACACACATCAGGACGCATCCAGCCAATCTTCAGCATAAAGCCATACAGTTCAGGAAACTAATGGATTTAACAGTCGCTGTGAAAGGAGAATTTACAACAAATACCAAGGCTCAATGGACTGAGGGTGCAACTTTATAGACATATCAGTTAAAAATAATGATTATGGCAGTATAAAATTACATATTCTAAAGAAAGGAGGGGTGAATATAAATTTGGCTTAGATTTTAAAGAGTAAATAAAGGCACTCCCCCAGTGGGAGGCCCTAAGCTGTTTGTAACCAGTATTGCACCTTTAATACCTGAATATACATTTCAAGCTGTTGCATGCAGCTTTGCGTCCTTTTTAAAAGTACACACCATAAAATGTTCTCTCTCTTTAAACACAAAAGTTTACACTTTAATGTTACACAATTCTAGAGTATTATACCTCCTCTGATTCATTACCAAACAACAAGTATGCAGTTACCAAAGTTACAGAAGGATTCCATTTATACAATGAATACATTTTGTTAAAAATATTCTATGTATATTTTTCCTCTCCATATGGACACCGTGTCTAGTCCCACTTTTCATTATGCTGCCGGCTGAGTACTGAGTACGGGTACTTTTTAAGTATTGAAGTGTATACAAGGCTCTCACTTTGTAACCTGTAGCATATAAATGCGACAAAGCATGTTAAAAAGTTTCCACGTTTAACAGCCAATGAAAATATCAAAATACTGAGGCAATGAAAAAGGGCATGTTAACAACATTTAAGTGCCTTACCTGTAGAAGACACTGAAAACCATCACCACACCACAATAAAAAAGGGAAAGGGGTTAATGCCCCTGTCCTGTCCCCACAGGCTCTAACAGACTGCAACATCACAGTTTGTTGTAAAACCTATGGGGAAGGCCATGGTCTCTTCTATGGCTCCAGGAGAGACTTCTCATCCGAAAGGGGGCCCCCTCTAATAACAGTCTAGCAAAATCAGTAGAATCATTACTTTTGGAGTATTAAAATGAATAAACTTGAAACTGCTTTTGAAATTAAAAAATATTAAGAATTCTAGGTGATCTGAGACGTGATGATAGTAATTTCAAGTGTCTAGGTCTAATTAAAACATCCATAAAGTGAAACCTTTATAATGGAATGATACTATCCAAAATGAATGACAGATTTTACTTTATATTAACTCAATCACAAGTTTTTGGTATGTCATGTTTCTTCCAATAAAGATTTCACTGCAGACTTTTATTTTTAAAGTTATGCAGAACATGCAAAACAGTATTAGCTATTTTTTAATAACAAGATTTGCCAGCATAAAATTAAAAGACCAACTTAACATAATTTTGAAAAATTTTTTGAAATTTTTATAAAAATAAATGTTATTTAATTCTTCCCTGAAATAACAGGCCAAATCCAATCTACACCTAACATTCTGCATAACTTTTTATTAAAAAGTTTATATAGGGACAGAACACACACAGAACTAAGCCTTCTGGATTATGTTAACCATCGACATTATACCTCACCTTCATCAAAGTACAGACACTAGAAGAGGGGGTAGGAGGAGGGAGGGGATGGGCAGGCAGAAGTAGGAGGGTTACATTATTAATCTAAACAGTTTTCTAAACCAGATTGGGCCATCAATCAAAACGGTCAAACTGATTTAGACTTTTAACAACTCCAATGGGGAGCAATTCCATACTCATACATTACTCTGAGAAAGTTACTGGTTTTTCTGTACTCCAACTAAACTTTTTATCAGGTGTACCTCAGGCCATAGCATAAGGGTTATAGGATCAAAATCTTCAACAATTCTGAGTACAAACAGAACTTGAGGACAAACACTGTGGAAAACAGCTGCATTCTTTTTTGGCAGATAAGTATATACACCAGATACTTCAAGACAACCGTTCAGAGGCATTAGTTAAAAACTTGGGTTGTTAGAAGGGTTGTGTGTGTTCCATCCCAAATCTATTACCCACAGAGGCTTTTCACCTCTGGAAACCATGAAGGGAACTGAAAGCTCTAGTATCAAAACCATTCTTTGTTCTTCCCAACCCAACGAAGTATATTGGCAGAGAAATAAGCTAACTGCCAATTGATATATGCCATAGATAGACATTTCCATGTTTTACATGATGACTTGTGCTCAACAGATTTCCATGGAAATGTAGAATAAATTTCTTTATGTCTTTCAGTCCCTTCTTTCCATTGAAAATCCTATGGATGAAACAAAATTAGGTAAAAGGAGAAAAGGTTTGCTCTTACCCCATTCCACCGCGTCCTCCTCCCCGCCCACCTCTGCTCATGCCTCCACGATCAAATCCCCCTCTTCCCCTGCCCCGGTTATCAGGGCCACTCATGCTCCGGTTTTCTCCTGGTCCGGAAAATCCTCCAGACTCCTGCCCATAAACACCCATGCTACTGGGGTGGTCCTGTCGGAATGAACCTGAGGAAAGAGTCACATCTGTAAGCCATGGACCAGCATTTATACATTGCCTGACTTTCTCCTGGAATCACAGATTTCTCAATTGTAAGGTACTAACCAAAGTACCATCTTCTTTACACCATGATAAAGCAATCTTAATGAGTAGGTGCTCAAAAGTTCAACAAAAACTAGTGGCTCAGGGGGCCTGCCCCTTAGCTCAGTTCTTTAAGTGGCTGCTTCAACAAAAAAGTCAGGCTCAGGTTGCTGTGGTTCGATCCCCACAACTCAAGCCAGCCAAACCTGCCATGAAGGCATTCAGAGCAAAAAAACCCAAAACAAGTGGATCATCAAGGCTAAAACAACCTTGCAGAGTTATTAGCTTAGACTAAACTACCTCCAAACAAGTAACACTCTGGATAACTTAACAAATAGTATAGAATTTTGTTGCTCCTAAAATACTAAAAGCTGGTTCTTTAAGCTATACTCCAAAAACAAAATTTACAGCCAGGTTTCTTAGGGCTTTAATATGTTGTAAGGCTGAGTTCCATCAAGCAGCAATACTCTTTTTCAGTCCTAACAAAACATACCTATAGGTTGAAATTCTAAAAAATTTTATTTATTTGGTACAGGGTCTTGCTACACAGCTTGGACTCATAGTGATACCCTGGTCTCAGCCTCCCCAGCACTGGGATTAAGAGGCCTACGTCACCACATCCAGTCTTGGTGGCTGGTGAACCTGGGGGTTTCAAGGCTGGCATGGCATGCAAAACCCGGGGTCTGACCCAGGCCCTTGCGCTTGCCAGGCAGGCACTTAAAGACTGCTGAGCTAGCTCCCCAGCCCTAGATTGAATTTAAAAAGTATAAAAATCCAGACAGAAATTTGTGAGGACAATTTCCAGGTTGTAGTTATTTCTTCATAAGCAAAATGGGGTTAGTGATATAACTCAATGACATGCCTAGCATGTGTGAGCTCCTGGATTCAATCTCTGGCATCAGAAATGCCTCAGAAAAATAACCCCTTTTTCAACACTGTAAATATTCTGAAAGCTGGTTTTTCTTCCTTTTAGGATATAAAACAAAAGCTCAAAAGCATAGGTCTCCTCAATCAAAATTATAGTACCCCTTGATGGCTGCCTGCCCATTCTCTTATATCATTTGGATGGACAGGCCATAAAGAACTTTGGCTTCATATAACCTAGCCAAAAGAAATAGGGCAGTCTGAAAAATTTTTTGTGGTCTGTTACAGTTTCTCTTTCTTTTTAAAGTCTTTGTTAAGCACTACTGAAATGAAAAAAACAAACTACACCCCCAAAACATTGAAATCTTTACTGGGACATCCAAGGATGTTATGCCCTAAACATATATCCTAGATTTTAAAGAAACAGTGGTAAAGAACATTTCCCAAGTTCACAAATTCCAAACACAATGACTCTTATTTGGTTTTCTCTCTTAGCAACTCACTCTGCTGCCCGTAGCTGCTGCTCTGTTGGCTATATTGACTTGGAGCCTGGCTGTAGGATCCAGTCTGGGGGGGATAACTAGTGGGAGGCTGCTGCCCATAGCTGCTTTGTTGACCATAGCTACTCTGCTGTCCATAGCTGCTCGGCTGCCCATAGGTGTTCTGCTGAGAGTAACTGCTCTGATCATAACTAGTCGGCTGTGTAGAAGAATAGCTGAAAGGAAAAAAAAAAAGTCTTTAGGAAGAAGAGAGAAGACTTGTTACTTTTTCCCTGAAAATGAAACATTCACAAATCATACTTTTAAAATGCAGTTATTTTTCTAGATATCAACAGTACGAACAAAACCAAATATTTGTATATGTATACGTATATACACATTCAGAGAAAACTGACCCAGGGGAAAAAAAGTCCTGAGAAAAAATTAGTTATGCGAGGCAGTTCTAGACTGCTTTTTTTTTTTTTTTTAATTTTTTTAAATTTTATTTATTTGTGTGTGTGTGTGTGTGTGTGTGTGTGGCCAGCTCAGCCCACCAGGGGGCGGGGCTGGCTGACATGTGGTGCTGGGGATTGAACCGCGGTCCCTGTGCTTTGCTGAGCTTGTTCTAAGTAGGTGCTTTAGACCACTGAGCCATCTCACCAGCCCTCTAGACTGCTTTTAATGATTCTTGATGACACTGATTCTCTGAAGAGATAAGGCTGCTTAGGCGTACAACATGTGTAGATGAACCATACAAAAATGGCAATTTTCCTTTGAAAATTCATAAGAGCATTCAAAATTGCTGTTATAGTTTCAACCGTTCATAAATGCCTAATTATCTATGAAATCCAGGTACTAATCAAAAAAAAAGACAAAAAAATTTTTTTTCAGAAAGGTATTGTATGAAAAATACTAGAGAAATTACTCAAAATAATTCCTGTATTAAAGTGTTCCCCCATTCAGATGAGATCTTGCTATGTCTCAAACTTGTGAGTACAGCTGATTCTTTTGCCTCAACCAGGACTACAGACATGCACAATTTGCTGCTGGGTGCCTCTACTTTTTTTTTCTTTTTCAACAGGATCTTGGGCTGGGGAGATGGCTCAGTGGAATAAGCACCGCCCCAACAAGGGCAAAGGACGGAGTTCAATCCCCAGTTCCGCAAAAAAAACAAAACCTCCTCAAGACAGGATCTCACTATGCAGTTCAGGCTAGCCTGGACTCAATTACGTAGCCCAGGCTAGCCTCACACCCATGGCAATCCTTTTGTTTTAGCATTCTGAGTCTGGGATTATAGGTGTGTGCCACCATACCAGGCTGTTTTAATTTTATCAGTAAAAAGACCAGTAAAAGTGATTAGATCCACTTGTACCATATAAGCCACCTGATGGGACAGTCACACATGTATCATCTGTGGGTCAAGCCAGTGGGAATGTAATGCCCTGTACTTTACCCATTGAAAAAGATGGTAAAATGGCTTCTTTATGGTTTAGTTTATACAACTTCACATACTTCTGGTTCTTTTTCTTCTCAGGTAACTAAAAGAACCAAATTAAAGGGAAGAACCTAGTGGTAAATATATTTTTCTCTGTATTTAGAAGAAATAAGTTATTACCTTATAGGTAATGCTAGGGAGACCCACGGCTGAAACTTAAATGTATCTATACATGGTCAAAGTTATCACTGAGTTGGACAACAAATCTTACCTGAGGGATCCAAAGCAAGCTGGTCAACAATCTGAAAAACATTTGCTACTCCCCTATCTCAGTGGCCATAAGAAAGAAAGACTGACCTGGTAGGAGGATAGGATGGAGGTGCGGTGACTGGCTGCATCGGGTAGCTTCCAGGAACCTGGGGATAACTGTAGTTACTCTGTCCGTAGCCTAGGCTGGGCTGGTTATAACCCCCTGTGCTAGATTGAGGTTGATTAGTCTCAGTAGGCTTGTTACCATCCTGTGGTCTAAAAAGAAAAAATTTAAATACACTGCTTAGCCTCAAAGCTCTTAGATACGAAACCTAAAAATCTGTGAGCAATACGTGCTGTTAAGACTGAGCTTCGAAATACATACAGCAGTAAAGTACATCAAAACACCCCACTGTATTTGATGGAAAGAACACTAAAGAATAGAGAGAACTGGGGCTGGAGAGATGGCTCAGTGGTCTAAAGCACCTATTTAGAACAAGCTTAGCAAAGCACAGGGACTGCGGTTCAATCCCCCAGCACCACATGCCAGCCAGCCCTGCCCCCTGGTG
>NW_004524597.1:18983198-18988697 GCF_000260255.1 Octodon degus | reverse complement strand
GGGCTGGCTGGCATGTGGTGCTGGGGATTGAACCGTGGTCCCTGTGCTTTGCAAAGCTTGTTCTAAGTAGGTGCTTTAGACCACTGAGCCATCTCACCAACCCGAAATGCTTTTTCTTAAAGCAAACCAGTAACACACATTTCACTCTTTCTTTACTCATTTTTATATATAGATTTTTTTGGTACAAAGGACTGAACTTAGGACCCTGCACTTGCCGAACAGGCACTTATACCACTGAGCTATCTCTCTGCTCAAATCTTTATTTTTAAAATGCATGTAGTACAGGGTCTACACAGACCTGACTCAGGCACACACCACCACGCCCAGTCTCCATCACTGCTTTCATTGTGCCCTGGGGGCAGGGCTGGCCAGGATTGAACCCTGGTCCCTGCTCTGCCTAAGCAAGCACTTTAATCCGCTGAGCTATCTAGCTGGCCCTTCCTGGCTCACATGTTTAAAATAAAAGTAATAAAATTAAAAAAAAAAAACAAAAAAACTTTTAATTTAGAACACTGTTTTTATTGATATTGAAACAGGAACTCTATGTATTATTCTAGGTTGGCCTCAAGTCTGTGGTGATCCTCCTGCCTCAGCCTCTCAGTGCTGGGATTATACGCATGCACCATCACACCCATGTTATTTTTAAATTTTTTTTGGTGGAACTGGGGATTGAACTCAGGCCCTGGCGCTTGCCAGGAAAGCACTTATTCCATTGAGCCATCTCCCTGGCCCCCATGCCCGTGTTATATTACAGTAAAATTACATAATAAAGCCCATGACATTAAAAATGTGGAGTATTTGTGGATTTCTCATTTAGTAACAGATGAAAAAAATCATAACTTGGGCTGCCATGAATTAGCTTAATCATGCCTCAAAGTCCTCATAATGAAAAAGAGAACAAACAGTACGGCAGAATGATGTGGAACTCCACACCCTAACCTAGGAAGTCCCTGCCAAATGATGAAAATCAATCCCAGTTCCAAGGAAAAAAAACCTCATGGGTTTCTATTACCTATGATCCCTACACCAATTTGTACCAGTGCTGTAGCACTGTCAGCTGGGGCTATTTTAAGCAAAGGGTAAGAGTCAGCAGACCAGAGAGGATGTGGAAGTACTGGTCTTCTCACTGAGCCAAAATGGGTCACAAATACCCTCTTCCAGAGGTCAGTAGTTGTCAGTGAGCAAGAGACAGACAACTGTCTGTCCTCTTTAAAGTGTCTAGGACTGAAAACTTCAAAAAAGGGATCACAAAGAACCTCCTAATGAAACTCAACTCATGTAAAGCCCTCCAACCATGGCCTGGCTTAACTGTAGTATTAGAGGAGCAAATGGGTCTCTGATCATCTAAATACTCGGAAACACCCAGGCCAATGACAGTGGGGCCTTTCAGGCATCAGTTTGTTTAATACCACTGCACAGGCTACAGAAGCAGGTGTAGACTACCAAGCAGTTCTGATTACTCATGGTGCATATTAGAAATAATTTCAGGAGTGTTTTCAAGAGCTAATTTCTTGCCTCTATAGCACTGATCTCGTTTATTTCCTAAAAAAAAAAAAAAAAGACTTATATTCAAATGAGAATACTGTTCTTTCAAAACTATGCACAGGAACTGGGTGTGGTGGTGCTAAATTATAATCCCAACACTTGGAAGGCTGAGGCAGGAGGATTACTATGAGGTTGAAGCCAGCCTGGGCTACAAAGTGAGATCTTGTCACAAAACAACACAAAACAAAACAACGTATGCAAAAGTCACCTAAATGTATAGTCTACAGCAAAGATCTGAAATCTTCTGTTAATACTGTGTATTTGCTACCAGTCATGGGGTATGAACTCTGCTGGACTGACTTACTGTTTATCCTGTAGTTTGCATACCATATTAAGAATTTATACTATCTGAGCCAGGTGTGGTGGTGCACACCTGTAACCTCCCCACCTGGGAGGCTGAGACAGGAATATCACTGAGTGTTTGAAGCTAGCCTGAACTACATAGTGAAGTCAGTCTCCTAAAGAAAAAAAGAATTTATTTATAGACAGGGTCTCAATATGGAGTTCAGGCTGGCTTTGTGTGCACCTTTGTAGCCCCCAGGCTGGTCTTGAACTCGCAGTGATCCTCCTGTCTCTACCTCTCCAATGCTAGGATTATAGGCATGCCCTGCCATGCCTGTTTCTGGGCTGATCCACATGACCAGCGTTCTGTGGCCCCAGCATGTGGGGCTGGAGATTGAACTCAGGACCTTGTGCATGCCAGGCAGGCACTTAAGTCGTTGAACTATCTCCTTAGCCCCCCAAAACAACTGATACTACTTGCCGATATTTATTTTTTAAATAACTTTAAAAAAAATTTATTTATTTATTTGTGTGTGTGTGTGGCCAGCTCAGCCCACCAGGGGGCGGGGCTGGCTGGCATGTGGTGCTGGGGGATTGAACCGCGGTCCCTGTGCTTTGCTAAGCTTGTTCTAAGTAGGTGCTTTAGGCACTGAGCCATCTCACTAACCCCAAAGATTGAGTTTTTTTTTTGAACCAGGGATTGAACTCAGGACCCTGCACTTGCCAGGCAAGCACTTATTCTACTGAGCTATCTCCCTGGCTCCTGGATATAGTCTTTACTAGTAACTGGATCATAGACCTACTTTTATGTTTTTTTGTTGTTTTTTTAAAGACTCTGGCTAACCTACTAAGTAGCTCAGGCTGGCCTCAAACTCAAGGTAATACTCCTATCTCAGGTCAAGTGATTATAGGTGTATAACCACAACCAAAACAAAACTCCTGAGCACCATGCCCAGCAATGGGACTACTTCTTGACTCTATGATGCTACCCTCCTTCCAGTACAGTGTACTATCGTTAAGAATACCAAAGATTAAAGTACAATTCTATTAACAGTTCGGTTTTCAGGAAAAAAAACCCTAAGTTTCTTTTGGGCTTAGCAGAGTAAAAACAATAGCTTCCTCCTGCCCCCAAAATATGCTCCCAAACCAGAGCACTCTATTTCAGTGAAAGACCTCATTTTGGCCCTTGGATGGTACCATTTCATTGCTAAATGGAGAATACTTTTGTGGTGTGGTCCAGGACACCAGTGACAATTGTAAGAATACAATACACTTTAATAGAGTAACTACGTCATAAATTCTGTAAGTATACAGAGTTGCTACTTCCCTTACACCTGAGGCTCATGCAGTATGGAATTTACAAGTGCAGAATATAGTCTTACCTTGCAGGTGCAGTAGCTGCTGGCTGCTGCCCATAGGTTGGGTAAGCAGGCTGAGTGCCGTATGCAGACTGAGCTGCATAAGAAGCCTGGGTGGTGGTGACTGTAGCAGTGGTGGTATCATAAGCACCAGTGCCATACCCCTGGACAGGTTGGCTATATGCCTGGGGGGCAGCTGGAGTAGTATAACCTAGAACCAAGAAGAACCAGGTCACATTTCTGGTCACCTCAGGGATCTGCCTAGATACTTTTTCATTAACAAAATGATTTACAAATCACTCACTTTAAACCATTATGAAATTTAATCCTTTTAATTATTTGCCCTTCAGTCATAGTAATACAAACCAATACTAGAAGCCTAAGGTCTCAGAAAATACTAAGTTTTTAATACAGTACTATCTTATTTATTTTTTTTCTTTTGGCAGAACCGGGGACTGAACTCAGGCCCTTGCGCTTGCCAGGGAAGTGCTTATTCCTCTAAGCCATCTTCTTAGCCCCTTATTTGCTTTATTTTATCTCTTCTTTGCTTTTTTTCTGTAGTTAGTACAGTGTCTACAGGGTCTCACTATGTAGATCAGACTTGTCGTGATTCTCCTGTTTACAGCCTCCCAAGTGCTAGGATTACAGGCACGCTCCACAACGCCCAGTCTCATTTGCTATCTCAGTGTGCCCCTGGGGTGGGGCCTGCATGGCAGGCCTGAGGATTGAACCCCAGTCCGAGTCTGCCTAAGCAGGCACTTTAATCTGCTGAGCTATCTGGCCAGCCCTTTTATTTGGTTTTTGAGACAGAGTCTTGCCACGTACTTTAGGCTGACCTCAAACTCTCAGTGACCCCTGCCTCAGCCTCCTGAGTGCTTGGGAACAGGTGTGGCTATTTCACAGTTTAAACCTATATATAAATGGGAGGAAGAACATGCTATAAAAAAGCCATTACTGGGGCTGGGGAAATGGCTCAGTAGAATAAGCGCTTCCCTGACAAGCACAAGGGCCTGAGTTCAATTCCCAGTTCCGCCAAAAATAAAAATAAAATAAATAAATAAAAATAAAAGCCATTACTAAACTTTCTTCTGTTCCCTCGTGAAGACATTCAAAGGAAACAAATTTGTATTTTGCAAACTCTGTCAGATTTCCTTAAATCTCTCAAGTAAGATGTTTAAGTACCTCAAAAAATCTTCAAGTAGGAAACAATGTACCAGAAGAGGGCAAAAGGCAAATAACATGGTATTACAAAATACCTAAAAAATAATGATCTGGGTCGAGATGGGTTTAAGCAATAAACTCTTAAACTTTGAGTAGTAATTTTTACTTTCAGTCCCAAACACTGTACCATGGGCAGTTCACATTCAAGAAAACTGGTTTTAGGGAATATGTATGTCACCTGCCTTGGGAGATATTAACATGCTATGTAACATTCTAAAAACTAATTTTGTTTCAAGTAATAACCAGGGGCCGGGGAGATTGCTTATCAGAATAAGCACTTGCCTGGCAAGCCCGGGGTCCTAAATTCAATCCCCAGTTCCGTAAAAAAAAAAAAAAAAAAAAAAATCAACAATAACTAAAATGTATGTATCAGGTTGGTTATGGAGTTACTTAGCTCCATTCTTCTTACCTAAAGAAGGCAAAAGGAGCCTTTCCTTATTAGAGTTGTAATCTAGTCTCTTTAGTACTTTTCCAGGTGTCACAAAGGCCTGCACTTAGGAGTATGCTGCAGACCAGCAAGATCACAGCTTTTTACTTTGGGATCTGGGCATGACCAAAATTCTAAGTCCATAGCTGTTAGGTCTTGTTCTGCAGAGGTGTTATACCCTTTACTAGTACTGAGCCTCTTTGGCTCCCTTCAGGCACTAAGCCATAAAACTTTAGCCTTGATCTCAACATTTATACTCATCAAATATCCTATTTCATTAAAATAAAAATTTAGTCTTTAAAAATAAATATTGGGTTAAGATTGCTCATTATAGTTAATATTTAGGGCTTTAAGCTTTAGTCAGAGTAAAGTACCCTCACCAAACACAAGCTAAACAAAAACAAGATGAACTTTTTTCTGTGCAACATAAAATGTCACCTTTTCTTCCCCCCCAGTACCAGGGATTGAACTCAGGACCCTGCGCTTGCCAGGGAAGTGCATATTCTACTGAGCTATCTCCCTAGCCCCAAGTGTCGCCTTTTGTAGCAGAATATTTCCTTTTCCATCTCAAACATTAAAAATTATTTTTAGGGGCCGGGGAGATGGCTCAGAGGAATAAGTGCTTCCCTGGCAAGCACAAAGGCCTGAGTTCAATCCCTGGTTCTG
>NW_004524597.1:18961414-18982757 GCF_000260255.1 Octodon degus | reverse complement strand
TTTTTTTTTTTTTTTTTTTTCTTTTTGGATAGTACTGGAATTATATTCAGGGCCTCACAGATGCTAGGCAAGTGTCCTGCCAATGAACTATACCAGAATCCTGGTACTTAAAAGTTATTTGTAGACTCCTACAGTTAATGATACAAAGTATTAACTTATTTAATATTAACAAGAATCTAATTCTATCTTGTTATTTTTGCAGGTGCTTTTCTCCCATATGACAGGCTATGTATAAAATTCACAGGAAGAGTAGTCAAAAAAAACCCACCTGATCAGAGCATTAACTTATGTCATAAAACTATGTGGCAATAGTCAGAGCCTTGTAGCGTTAAAGATTACAGTTATAGACCCTGGGTTAATAGTGTTTTAATTAATCTGTAGTCCCCACAAGAGCAGCCAAGCAAAATGAGAGAAAATAAACAAAAAACCCAACAGAGCAAAATGATTTTATGGTAACAAAAAAGATCAACGAAAAAAAGACAATGGATATATTAGGTGTTAATGGCTTGAAGGAAAAAGGTATAAGAAACATCACACAGTGACTAAAATCTTTGTTCAACCTGAACAATAAAAATGAGACTTTAACAACTGTATTTTAATTAACAACTTAAACGTATATATAGTTTCTGTCTTTTGAAGCTTAATTTTAAAAAAAGCCTGAAGAGGATAATGTAATATTTTAGTACATTTCTTCTAATAATTATCTAGTATCTTTTATATGTAAAGACTGCATGGGGGGCCATGGATGTAGTTCAGTGGCTGAGGCCCTGAGTTTGATTTCTGGTACTGGAGAAGAAGGAGGGAAGTATATAATAAGTCCTTGACTTATGAACGAATTCCATTCCGGGAGAATGCTTTTAAGTTCAACAAAGTGAGTGTTATATACCTCTGATGCAAATGAACAGTGCATTCTGCTTGTTTCCTAGCAGTCCCCTTCACATCACCACTGCTTTGACTCTTCCCTCTGAATATCCTGAGCTGACTGAGCATCTACTGTAAAGTATGGTACTGTACAATAAACACATGGCAGCACAACTGTGATAGTGTCTGGCAGACATGTGAGCTACTTCTGTGCTATATCTGTATCTACGAATGCTTGTAATATGAGGTCTACTTATATCTGTGAAATGTTAAAACTAAAATAGGGACTCACTGTAAAGGACATCCCATAAACTACCTATTCTATGCACATTGATTACTATTAAATGCAATCTCCAACTTATCAAAGATACTGATTTCTGTGATGTTCTCTACTTTCTGGGCCTATATTCATGATGGAAATGTCTCAGTTTCAGATCTTTTTTTTTTTAAAAAAAGGTATTGGTTATTGAATTAAATTATTGACTTAAAAATCTGTAGCACATATACATGACTTTTAATTTTGCATCAGGTTGCCACAAATCAGATTTACACAGTCCTTATAGGCAGATAACCCAAGAAAGTTTCTAAGTGGTGCTAACACAAGAATTTTAAGTTTACAGATGTGTAAAACATCAACATACCTTAGCTAAAAAGCCTATTTTTAAGAAAAAAGAGTATGTTCTCATTTTTAGCCTAAATTTGACTTAATTCTTCCCAGTGGATCCAAAGCCTTCAGAGCCCCTTTCCATGAGTTTTAGATCTTCTTACAGCTGCTACTAGCAAGCTGAAATACTTCCCATTCAACTCAATATATACATTTATTAGGAAGTAGCTCCCAACAAATTCACAACACTGGTACTCAATGAGCTAAATGACAATTATTCTACTAAATTATAATATGGAGAACTGCAGATAGTTGGAAAACAGTTTTTACTTGTCTTTTTCTTTTTTGGCAGGACTGGGGATTGAACTCAGGACCCTGCGCTTGCCAGACAGGCACTTATTCTACTGAGCTATCTCCCCAGCCCCTTTACTTTTCTTCTTTTAGTTTTTATGTCTTTTACACTTCCTTATATTAAACCTTCTTATGATAATGCAGGGCAAAGTAGAGCCTGAAACATTATACATCATTAAGCAGAAAAACCTATTTTAGATTTTTTGCATACTCCACTTAATCTCAGTATCAGTATATAATTTATTGCAATTTCTGGGAGTTTCTAAGCTTCCTAGAATGCTATACATAAAATATATGTTGAAGACATACTATGAATTAAAATAATTCTTAACACTTAAAATAGAAAAAAGATGTGTGTGGACTGAAAAGCAACCAACAGACAAACATGATACATGCAGGGTGGCAATTTGTTTCTCTAAATAAATCTAATCATGCAATTTATCCTTCAGGGAATGGGGAAAATCAGTTGGGAATAACTGCCTGAAATACTTTTGGGAATTTGTATGTTATTAAGGTTTGATAGGAAGTAATGTTAAATAAAAATTCTCCCAAATCATATAAAGAAAAGGACACACATCTGTGAATGGCACCTGAAGCAGTTTTTTCCATTAGCACCTTGCTGTGTGTGATGTTAGAAAAGTCTGGGGGTTAAACAAAGGAAAACACCTAAAGGGTTAACATTACAGGGTTAGACAAGATGGAAAGCATTTCCCATGCAAGAATGAGCAGGATAGTCAAACCTGTACTGGTCCCTTCTACTGTGGAAAGCACAAAACAAAAAGTAGAGGGTATACTATCAGATAAAGTAAACATGTGAAAACCAGTTTGATTTTTCAGCAACCCAGTTTAAGAAGGCTCATTCTTAATATTAGCATTAGCACAATCTTTACACAGTCTCCATTTTGTTGTCAGATTATCCAATATAGTGTGCAGAAGTTAAATGTTCTTTTTCTCTCTTGAAATTTATCCCACCCATATTCTATTAGATATCCCTCAAGGAGAATGTGAGGAAAAGGCGGAAAAAAATCTCCTTAAGAGTAAAAGATCTTCAAGATATGGACCAGCATACACATCTAAGAGCATGAGTACCAAGTCTCTTAGCAAATGTCCTAGACATGACCCAAAAATCTCTCCAAGGGAGGCCTTACCAGTGGGAGGCTGTCCATAAGAAGTTGCATATGCAGTCTGCCCATAGGTGGCAGTGGTCTGAGCTTGGGTATAGCTGACATCAGTAGGCTGTCCATAGGTTCCATAGCTTTGTTGCCCATATGCCTGCTCCAAAGAAAATGGATGTTAAAAACTTTATATGTGAATCTTACCTTTTAACAATATAACTGATGTATCTCGAGTTTCTAAACTGCATAATCAAAAACTAAAATACACATAAAGTTATTTTTTGAGACAGGGTTTCACTATGTATTACAACCTGGCCTTGAACTTGATGTGTAGCTCAGGCCAGCCTTGCTGCAATCCTCCTGGCTCAATTTCCAAAGTGCTGTGATTACACATGTGTGTGACCACGCTCAGCTACAGCTTGAGCCTATTATCTTTTACCCAAGTTATTTCTTTTTTTTGCAGAACTGGGGTTGAACTCAGATCCTTGCATTTGCCAGTCAAGCGCTTATCCTACTGAGCCATCTCCCCAGCCCCTACCCAAGTTATTTTTATGTTGGTAAAGATAACAATAAAGTTCCAGATATATTTAGGAAAAAAACCTCTATATACAGGAGATTAACAGGACACTCCTGGGGCCAGGGAGATCGCTCAGTGTAATAAGTGCTTCCCTGGCAAGCACAAGGGCCTGAGTTCAACCCCCAGTTCTGCCAAAAAAAAAAAAAACCCAAAAAACAAAAAACACCACACACACACACACACACAAATATACAGGACACTCCCAAGGGAAGAGCAATAACGCAACACAGTTTTAATAGAAACAAATATTCAAAAGGTAAGTGGGCAAAGAAAAAAAGCAAATGGAAGGCAAGGCTAAAATTTTCCAGATAATTTTGAAAACTGTATTTTTAGCATGCACAAAGATTAAAACTATTACGTATCTCAAAGGAAATGAAACTAGAATTTTGCAAATTCTATGTTTAGTACTAGTCTTTTGAACTTGGACATCAGTAATATTTAAAACCAAGTTAAGGAATGAGCTGTTCTTTCAGATTTTAACATGTCCATATCCTGGTTTGTCTGAATGGCCATTCAGGTAAGATATGCTAGAGATACCACATTCTACATCTGTCCTAGAACATGGTCCTATGGTAGTTATTAGTATCTACTTTACGATGTGACTCATTCAGAATTCAAGGTGATCTTGAAAATACTAGGAAGCCTATTTTTAATTTCTACAGTAGGTGGCCTTGGCTAGTTCCCCCCATGCCCCATGGTTCTGGAGGTCATGCAAACTAAACAAGCACTCTACTACTGAGATAATCCCCAGACCCTGACTTAGGTTAACCACAAAGTTTGGGAGCTCCTCAGCTAGGCAGCAATGTTTCTTAGACCTGATCCTGCTATATACTACCTATGCATTGCAATGAGCTCCAAACACAATAAAATATACAGAAAAACAAAGCACATAACACAGTAACTAGAGAAATCATAGTCTAGAAATTTATAAAAAGCCAATCCTCTGTTTTTATACAGTGTCATTTAAGATGGCACAATGGAGCCCTTGGGTTTTTAATGAAAACATTACTGTTTCATGTTATACTTAATTCTGAAGATCTGTATTAGTCACTGTTTTAATGACCAAAAGAAACATTTTACCTGAAGATGCAGCTACATATAGCTACTGTATTTTAAAGATTACCTGGGTGGTCTGTGCATATCCTTGAGTTGGCTGGGCTGTGTAAGCACTGTAGCTGCAAAAGAAATGCAAGAACTGAACACAGAACATTCGGATACTATTACTACAACTGCTACAACTGCATGAGGCTCCAAACTCTAAAAACAGTAAACACAGACAAAAACTGTTACAAAAGACTGACTTACCCCTGCTGGGCTGCAGCTTGGCTGTAGGTACTATAATCTGGAGGAAACAAGGAAAGAGGTATAAAGTCAGCAAAGAGAAAGTAAAGAAATTTAGGTGGCAAGAAGAATTCGTTTAACTATTTAGAGGATGACACAGTCGAAATGAGTATCTTTGAGCTCTTAAAACCAAACCACACAAATTAGGTCTAACAAAGTTAAACTCACAAAGTCTGAATATGAATACAATGCTAGCTACTGAGGCCAAGCTCAGCTGACTTACAAGGTATTTTATATGTTCCCATGACATTACACCCCCCCCCATCATTTTACTTTTTGAGTCCTTTTGAGACAGTTTTGCTATGTAGGTCAGGCTGGCCTTGAACTCAACTTTGTAGCCTAGGATGGCCTCAAACTCCAGGTGATCCTCTTGCTTTAGCCTCCTAAGTGCTGGGATTACAGGTGTGCACCACCACAGCCACCCAGAATGTCACTGTACATGTACGATCATCGCCCTGAGGCTAATAGGAAGACCCTAAAACAAGATCAGAAACGTATGTTCACATAAAAAGGAGCTATGCAACAATATTAGTGTTCAAAATCAGACTGATTAGTCTTCTTCTCTCCTCAAAACTGGTTTTTCTACTACTTCCTCAAATTCGCTAGCACTGAAATAGAATGGCGGAAAACAAGACACTGGTAATTACAAGCTAGTATCCTAAAGTCGGCTGACTCAAGACTACATCTAAATAATAGTAATAACTCAAAAGCTAGGTAGCTAGGGAAAATTTGGATTTAGGTCACATAATTGTACCTATTTCCTAAAATCCAAAGTGATTTGAACTTAAAAACTGCAATTTTTTTCTGCTCTCTATAAACCATCCTTTAGAACTTTTTTTTTTTTTGTCTTTTTGAGAGTTTCACTATGCAGCTCAGGCTAGCCTTGAACTTACTCTGTAGCGCAAGCTGGCCTCAAACTTGGAACAATCCTCCTACCTCAGCCTCCTGAGTGCTGGGAGTCCAGGCATGCATTACCATGCATGGCCAGCCTCTAATAACGTTCTACAACAAACACCAAAAGGGGCCAATAGGGCTGGGTATATAGCTCAGTGGCATAAGTGCCTGCCGGGCAATTGCAAGGTCCTGAGTTCAATCCCCAGGTACCTCAAAAAAAAGCACATGCGGGGGTGCGGAAGACCTGATCCACTAAGGTTATTATCTATGAGCAATGGGAAAAACCAACCAACCAGAAAACGGCTGAGATGTTTTCACATCACTACTGAATTAAAGTTACAGAAATTTTGGGGCTGGAGAGATGGCTCAGTGGTCTAAAGCACCTACTTGAAACAAGCTTGGCAAAGCACAGGGACCTCGGTTCAATCCCCCAGCACCACATGCCAGCCAGCCCCGCCCCCTGGTGGGCTGAGCTGGCCACACACAAACACACAATAAATAAATGTAATAAAAAAAAATAAAAATAAAGTTTCAGAAATTTTAAGACTTTACAAAGGCAATTTTTATTATTATTATTTTTTGGTGGAACCAGGGATTGAACTTAGGCCCTTGTGCTCGCCAGAGAAGCACTTATTCCACCGAGCCATCTCCCCAACCCCAGCAATTTTTATTTTTAAAAAGCCTAATTATCTCCTCTGCACATGGATATATATCTTGCTCAATGTTTGAATACAGTACTGCCATTAAAATAACCAAACAGTCCTTTCTTTTCCAGTCAAAAAGGGTCAGAAAATCCCTCACTCAAAAGCAACTGTTGCATCTCAGTTGAAAAAGAGGTAGAACCCTGTGCATGAAATCCAAGCCTGCCTCACCATCTCCTGAGTTGGCCTCAAGAGTATGTGGCCGAGTTCATCTCTTTTAAATTGGCTTGTGTTTCTACTGTTCTGCAATTCACCTACTTTCCTTTGTTTGTACACCCTTAACTCAGAACCCTGAATCAACATTATAAAATCAACTGCCAAAGGATATCTAACATGGGTGGAAAAAAAAAAAAAAATCAATCCATTCAAGTCACTCTAGAAGCATTTTCAATAATACTACAGTCACGTTCTTTATGACACATAAAAAGTAAATGTAGCCAGACGTGGTGGTGCATGCCTATAATCACAGCACTCTGGGAGGCTGATGAGAAAGATCTCTCAAGTTCAAGGCCAGCCTGGGTAACGTAGCAAGAGCTTGTCTCAAAATAAAAAATTGATCTGGGGATGTAGTTCAGTGTTAAGGTTCTGGATTCAATCTCCAGTATGGAGGGTGGTGATGGTGGTATGGGTATGTAGTAAATGCCGGGGTTGGGGTTGTAGTTCCACCAGCATGCCCAATGGCCTGAGTTCAAGGGCCCCAGCAATGCAAATACCTCCTCTAACTCCCTTTCCATTAAATGCAAATTGGCATTCACAAAACAAACACAATAAAGCACCAAAACCAAGTTATTTCAACCTACATTTTCCAGAGGTTTCTGTATGAAAGATGATTTAAAACTCTCTGACATAAATTCAGCGTTTGTGAGAAGACTTACACAAGAGCAGTTATGTAAAACATAAAACTGAATGGTACCCAGTATGATGGTGACTGTAATCCCAGCTTCCAGGGAGGCTAAAACAGAACCATCACTGAGTTTCGAGTCAGTATGTGCTACAATAGTTAAGTTCAAGGCCAGCCAGAAGTTCACTACATAGTGAAATCCTATCTCAAAACACCAAAATACAAACAACAGCCCCCCAAAACTGATACACAACAGCTACTGATCACAGGTCAGTGTGAAACCACAGGACTTGAACCTGCACTGGTGGGTTGAGGCAAAAATTCTTTTCATGAGAATTTGTTTATCTACAGCACACATGGTGGCCTTACACAAAACTACAAATATACACTGCTCCGATTATTTAACAACCAATTGTGTTTGTTTTTAATTTCCAAAGATGCAATTGAAAATACCAAAACCACCACAGGGAGAGAAGTAGTGCAGGGGGTCTTTAGAGTGCTAGCAATATTCTATTGCTTGGTCTGAATAGTGGTTGTTTGGGAGCTTGTGCTGTAATTGTGTAAGCTGGACATATGCTGCAGTATGGATACCTTTCTAGGTGATCGTAGGCAAGGGACATTTTAGGTCAAGTCACTTGCCAAACTGTACAGATTTAGGGAGTCAAACCACATAATGCATTAAAGTCAAAAAGGAGTAACTTTGTTGGGACAAAAATGCTTTGCTTTTAATACCAGAAGGACTCATGAAACTTTTTTTTTTTTCCCCAGAACCGGGGATTGAACTCAGACCCTTGAGCTTGCCAGGGAAGCGCTTATTCTACTGAGCCATCTCCCCGGCCCCTCAAGAAACTTTTAAAAGGCCCATCTACTTGCTTTCATTTTTTTTTTTTTTTTTTTGCCGAACTGGGAATCGAACTCAAGTCTTCATGCTTGCCAGGGAAGCACTTATTCCACTGAGCCATCACCCTGGCCCTACTTGCTTTCATTTTGAAAGAAAGCAAACTCAGGTAAGATGTGACTCCCTTAAAGATCCCCCCACGTGGCCTAATACTGTGTCTCTATAAACCACACTTGTAATTTTAATCTAGTAAATGGTTACCGGCAAAGAGAGTTGGAACAAAGACTACTGAAAACAGTCATGTTCAGCCACATAAACATTTCAATGTAAACACTGTCTCCTCAGGTTGTAGCAGGCAAGATGAGGGTGGAAAGGGCACAGGATGTTGTGTTTTAGGAGCACTCCTAGTAGCCATCAGCAACAGCCAACATTCACCTGGTTACTGATCACACAGATGAGAAGAGTTCTTAAAATTGTCTTTCAGTTGTTCGATATAGGAGTCTTTTCAAATTAAAATTATGAAGGATCCAGAGCTTTTCCTATTTTCCCTCTCATTTTCACCCAATGCCTCCAAGGCCTGGAACCAGCATCATGGAGGACTACCCTCAAAGGCAAAAAAGCTCTACCCTGCCAAAATCCCGGGTTAAGTGCACCAACAGCAGATGAAAGTGAGACATAGTGTACTCACAAACGCTCTGGGCCTTAAGGACCCCCCTATCCATATCATTCCAGAGTTCCCACACTGGGCTTTCTTTTGGAGTCCTCCACGGGCCTGCCATTGCTAGCCTCTCCGGGTTCCCTAAGTAAACACGCCTGTAGCCAAATACAAACAAATATAAACGTGCTAGACGATGGTTTAACTACAGCTCATATGCAGGCTCGAGGTTTTTGTTCCCCCTAGGTTAAAGAGAAGAGAGATTTATTTCTCTTTCTGGTAGGATTTCTGGCCTCCAGATCCAGTCTGGCCTTCTTATACAACCGATCTCCTTTGGCGTTTGCACAAAAATCCCTGGGAAGTCACTTAATTGCTTTTTAGGGAGGAAAGGAGGTGGGATTAACACAAGACTCCCCCCAGGTCCCCCCCGCCAAAAATCCAAAGGGGGCAGCAGATTTGAAGGAGGGCCTGACTGGAGGGGGGGGGTGTTACGTTTTAAGGTCAAGCCAGTATAAATTGGGATTGGGGCTGGAAGGCACCCTGCCGGCTGGGCCCGAAGGATGACGAGGCTCCTACTCAGAAGCCGGGGCCCTGCACCACACTAAGTCCCAATAGCTTGTTTGGTTCTTTCCAGATTTCTCTTAAAAGTCGCCCTCGACATAGGTCCACTAACCCTGGAAAGAGAAGAGCGGAGGGTCACATGGGCGGCGGGGCTGCGGCTCCTTGAGCCACCTTATGGGCCCCCTTCTGCTTTCGGGGTGACCGACTCGAGGCCAGGCGCGTCCTCGTTTCACGCGGGACCTCAGAGGCCACAGGCCCCGCCCACGTGGCGGGCGGCCGGGAGCGCGGGGGCCGACGATCGCCACACAATGGAGGCCAAAGAAGGACCTGAGCCCCGCCACCGCGAGCCCCCCGCGCGCCGGAAGGTTCCAGAACCGGCCCGCCCGATGGGGGAGGGGAAGAAAACGCAGGCCCCCAAACTCGTCGGGCCCCGGCGGATAGCTCTAACCTTTCTCTACAACTCCAAGCAATTATCCTAGCCACACCCGGGGACAAGCCGCCCCCTGTTTCTGGGTCCTGGCCATCGCTGGCCCGACCGCAGTTCCATCTCACTCACCCGTGGACGCCATTTTCTCTCCTTCCTCCTCGTTCTCTCAACGTCCGTCACCCTCTCGCTTTTCCTCTAAGCGTCGCACTGCGCAGGCCCGAAACCCGCAACCTCGGGCGCTACTACTGGTCCAGGCCACGGGGGGGGAGGAGGAGGGATGAACCACTAATTTCTTGTTCTTCACGGCCGAAACTGTTGTCCTAATCCTTTTTGAAGCGTGTCGGACGTGACGCGTGGGAGAAAACAGCACTGTAAGGGCTGGAGCGCCGGTGTCCGTGTGTCAGCTTCGAGCCGAAGCGATTCGCGGCTGAAGGCTAGGTAGTTCGGAATGGTTACGTCCGCTGGCTCTAGGGACCGTCTCTGAAGAGTCTGCCCTGGAGGAAAACGCAGGCCAGCGGGAAGGTTGGTGGGGGGGGAGGGATTTGGGCCTAGAACAACTGCTGACTAATCGGCGGGCAGCGCGGGAGTGGGAGGGGGTGGCGCGCCTGCTGGTCGGCACGGGTCACGCGCCTGGGTGTGCACGCATTGGGGTTGGGACACCTTGGCGTGCGACCCGATTGTCAACTCTGGTGGGGGGGGGCCCACCTGGCCTTCCGGGGTGGTGGGCATGCTCCGCAGTGAGTACCTCTGACGCTTGCCCAAGCGGGCGAGGGTGGGGGCCTAGGCCGGTCGGTCGCGTGGGAGGCCCTGAACGCCGTGCCAGGCCCCAGGACTCACCCCCACCCCACCACCTAACGGTCGGTTGAGAAAGCCCTTTAATCACTTCTTTTCCAATACCCTTGTTTTAACAGAAGTGGAAATAGGCCTCAAGAAAACTCAGTACTGTTCTCACAGCCATACAGCTGAGTTCGACCTAGACCCTGGGACAGCCCCCATCCACCACCCCGAAGTCTTCCTGCCTGTGACTTCCTATTTGTACTCCTGACTGTCCAGCAAGGTAGGCAGGGCCTGATGGTGCCAGCCCCATTTTAGAAACCAACAGGGCTCAAGGCACAGTTCTGTGTCCCTGGGCAGATCCTTTACCCTTGCTGAGGTGCATGGGATGCGGTAGGAGTGATTATGAAGATGCAAGAGGAAGTGTTCAGTAGATGTCTTGGCCCCAGGCCCTGTGCCCAAGCAAGGCTGAGATCTACCCACTTGGCTGAACCTCAGCCTAACTCAATAAGTGAGTGGGTGCCCAGGCCCAGTTAAGGACAGGGCTCACCCCAACTTCCTGAGCAGAACCAAGGGCCAAGTAGTGTCTTTCTCTAAGAGAACACGTAAAAATCACTGGCTGCGTGGTGGAGAATTTGGGGATCAGAGGGGTGCCCCTTCCCCATGATCTTAGACCATTTGCCAACTGAGATGGGCCAGCTGTGCAAAAGACCAGGCTCTGTGATGTTGGAAGGGGAGAGGAAGGGGACATTTGAGGGGGGCTTCAAAGAATGAGTAGGTGTTTGTCTGGAGAGAGAGGAAAGACCTTTAAGCAGAAGAGATTCCTGCATTTTTCCCACAGGAAACTGGCAGATGCACCAGAAGCCTTTGGCGAGGAAACAGCTTTATTTTGCTGGGACACTGCTTTCTGCCTTGAATCAGAAGGAGCTTTGGGATAAGAGAAGCCTGGCTAGGGGTGAAGGGGCTCCAGCAGGGGCTGGAAGACAGGCTAGATGAGAGGGAGGAGCACAGAGGAGGAATAGCCTTGCTTTGTGGGATGGGAACGGCCATGTTGGGGCTGGAGCTTCAACCAGCTAGTCTTGAGCAGCCATCTCTAAATTGAGGCTGGGCCTTGGTGAGTGGGCCCAGTGCTGGCTACAAGTGCCTCCGGCAGCGGGGTGGCTACAGTCTATTAAGCAGGGGCTGTAGGCTGGGACCAGCCTTAGACTATTTTCTCAGCATCCTAGAAAAAAAGGTTTTCTTAATTCTCTGATGAGAAAGGAGAGGCTCAGGGTTTGGGAAAGCTGCCTAGGAACATACAGTGGGAAGAGGTGGAACAGGTACTAGAACTTTCTTGTGAAAAGTAAGACTAGGGCCAGAGGGGCTGTGCTCAAGGCTGAGGAAGATGCTCAGATATGGGACTCCTGCTGCCTCTCTTCTAGCCCTTGTATCCCACTCCCCTGGCCAAATCTGCTTGCCCATTGTGTGCCCTTGTCTCCTTGGCCTAGGGCAACTGAAGCCACTGGGACCCTAAAGCCGAGCACAGTGGCAGGGAAGAGGAGGAGGGTGGCAGCCTAAGGGAAAGGAGAAGCAGAAGGTGGCTAGAGATGGCTCTGAATTTGTCCTAGACCATAATGGCAGGTGTTTCAGGGACCAAGTGCCCAAACTGCACACCAAAACCCACTTATTTATGCCAAAGTGCCAGTGCTGCAATTAACCTGAATACTGAGATTTTAGTTTAGAAAAAACAGCTCACACTTCTCTGTGTGTCCACTGTGACACTTGTTCAATAGGCTTGCCATTACTGCCCTAGAGGGTTGAGCCCCTCTTCAGCAGTCCAGGGTCCCAGTTCAGTTTTCCTGGCCCTACACCTCCAATCTGAGGCTTTTCTTCAGGGTCCATCTAAACTCAGGACTCTGTGACAGCTCTATCCCCCTCCTCACGATGGGCAGGTGGCTAATGAACACATGGGTAGGGCTCAAACCATTGTGGCAGAGCTGCCTCTCCCACCTGTTTTTACTTCTGTAAAATGAGGCTGTTTGTAAAGTAGCTGAGGGAGTCAGTGAGATAAAGCTGCAGTAATAACTCTTGGTTTTTTCTTTCACCACAGCACACTCCCAGGACCACCCTTGACCATCCTCAATCAAACAAACCATGCATGCCAGGGAGGCCCCTAGTCTCCTGTTCCCAGCGCTGCCTCTTGCCTCCTCTGTCTTGATGCTGCTGATGACTAGCCTATGGCTGGTGGGAGCTGGCCCCAGCCTCACGCTGGCTCCGGAGTTGCTGCTGGACCCCTGGCAGGGTGAGGGCCAGCCTCAGAGTCCTCATAGATGGGAGATTGTAGGGTCTGAGACTGTTTGGGAGCAGCAGCATGTACTCTGCAGTGGTTCATCCACAGCTGAGAAAGAGGGCAGAAGGCCTAGCAGAGGGCCAACAGAATGGAGTGGAACCTGTGGATAGGAGTTATTAGTATTATTTTTTAATGTATTTGGTTGTTGCAGGGTCTCACTATGCAGTCCGGACTCCTAGTGATCCTCCTCTTTTCAGCCTTCCCAGCGCTGGGATTACAGGCCTACACCACTAGGCCTGGACTCTGTGGCCTGCTCAGCCGGCCCTAAGGGTGGGGCTGGCGCAGCATGTAGTGCTGAGGATCAAACTGTGGTCCCTGTCTGAGCTTGCCTAAGCTGGCACTTTAATCTGCTGAGCTATCTTGCTGGCCCAGGAGTTTTTTTTTTTTTTTTTTTTTTTTTATAGCACTGGGGGTTGAACCCACGGCCTTTATTTATTTTTTTTTTAAATAAATCCCGTCTTTTATTTTTTTATTTTTTTTTAAAACACCAGGGGGGCGGGACTGGCTGGTATGTGGTGCTGGGGGATTGAACCGTGATCCCTGTGTTTTGCTTAGTTTAGCTTGTTCTAAGTAGGTGCTTTAGACCACTGAGCCATTTCACCAGCCCCATGGCCTTTAATACTGAGTTACAACCCCAGCCTTTAGTTTTAGTATGTATGTATGTATATATGTATGTATTTAGTACAGGGTGTACAGGGTCTTTTTTTTTTTTTTGGTGGAACTGGAGATTGAACTCAGATCCTTGTACTTGCCAGGCAAGCGCTTATTCTACTGAGCTATTTCACCGGCCCCTAGATCAGATTCATAGTGATCCTCCTGTTTCCAGCCTCCCAAATGCTAGGATTACAGGCACGCACCACCACCATGCCCAGTCTTAATTTCCTCTCAGTGTGCCCCAGGGGCAGGCAGCATGGCATGCTTCCAACCTTTAAAAGATTTTTTTTTTTTTCTTCTAAATTTTGAGACCGGGTCTTGTTAAATTTCCCAGGTTGGACCGGAATTTATAATCCTGCCTCAGCCTCCTACAGTGCTGGAATTACCAGGCCTGGCTAGCAGTTCTGTCAGCCTTCCTTTGATGTAAAAAGTGAGGCTAAAACAGGCTTTCAGCTAAGAATGAGGATAAGGAGATGATAGTGGTTTGAGGAGTAACCCCCACTGAACACCTATTTCCCAATAATAACAGTTCCAATTACCCAGAGAGATTCAGGGATTTGTTTAAAGTCACAAAGCTGGGAGAGAGGGGAACTCCAGGATTCAAGCAGCCTCATCAGAACTTGTATTTTTAGCCAGGTAGGAAGGATTTGGTAAATGTGTATGCAACACCCCTCCACTGTGCCATAGTGAGAGCTTAGCAGTTAGTTACTAGTGAGAGGGTTGAGTGGTGCATCCCATAGACACAGCAGAGGGGAGTCACAGCTTTTGGAAGTCCCTGGTCCCCTCTGCCAGTGATTATGTGCTGGCAGTGGGCATACCAGCCCCTGATGGGGGAGGCTTGTTCAGCTGGTGGCCCTGTTAGATGACCCCCAAACCCCCTACCCGGTATATAAGCCCCTTTTCTCTCCCAGTGCACCGGCTGCTGACTCATGCCTTAGGCCACATGACCCTGCCAGGCCTGCTCCTGAGCCTGCTGCTGCTGCCCGCTTTGGGCTGGTGGCAGGAGCGCCACCTGGGCACACTGCGCTTCCTGCACTCCTCCACCCTGCTCTCCCTGGCCACCGGGGTGCTGGCTGTGTTGCTGGCAGGCCTTGGAATGTCTAGTACAGGTGGCAGCTGTGGATACATGCCAGTTCACCTGGCCATGCTGGCTGGGCAGGGTCACTGCCCCCAGTGGTTTTGGGGGGTCCTGCCACCAAGGCTGTTGCCCTGGCTGCTGCTTGCCTTGACTCCATTGCTGAGCTCTGAGCCACCCTTCCTGCAGCTCCTCTGTGGCCTCCTTGCTGGCCTGGCCTGTATCCTTTGCTGGAGCCCAGAGCCTGTGTAGTCTGGTGGGTTCTGTGGAACTGGTGTGCGTGTGGGGAGTTGGGTGTCTGGGAAAGACATAAAACACAGGTTCAGGCCTCAGCGGTTCCAGGTGGTTGTGCGCTTATGTCATGGGAGCAACTCTGTGAGGAGTGGGGTGTCATGGCCAGGTGGGAGTGCCATTTTCAATTTAACTCCATGGGGAGTCTGAGAGGGCTGAGGAGGCACTAATCTGAGTCCTGCCATAAAAGTGACATCTAAACTGAAGCACACAGGAAAATGTTTGTGTGGAGGGCAGTGGGAGAGTGGACTGGGCAGAGGCCACAGAAAACATAAAAGGCCAAGGATTCTCTGGGAAGGACACTGCAGGGCCTGTTGTTCACATGCCTAAAGCATGTGCATTTGTCACAGAGAACAGGCTGAACCCTTGCACTATTCCAGGGGAGGAGTCTGTTTCAGATTCAGGGTACTGGGTGCCCAGACCTGTGTGGATGGGGAGCGTGTTGTCTGGCTGAGGGCAGGGAGTGGTCAGCAGGGCTCTTCCTGGAAGAGCCATAGCAGGCACACACCTCTGAGAACAGAGCAGAGCAGGATAGCTGAGGGAGGAGAGAGCTAGATTTGGTGGTGGGGAGACACACCTGGTTCTTCCTCTTTGGCCAAGTAGCTTCAGGCTGGTTCCCTTTTGCTGAGCCTATGCTGCTGGCTTGGGTGATGACATGTTCCTTCAGGGCTGTAGTAAGATACAAGGGAATGCCTAGCACACACTTGGCAAAGGGCCTGGTGTGTTGGCTTGGGCACCCCCTCACTGGTTTCAGTTTTCCTTGACCTGCTGCCCTGCCTTGGGCAGACAGACATGAATGGGGCCTTCTGGTGGCTGGAGCTCTCAGAGCGACGACTACAGATGTTGCAGGAGGGCATCTTGTGCAGGACTCTGGCCCAGTGCTGGCCACTGAGGCTCTTTCCCACCCCAGGCCACCCACCTGAATTGCCTGTCACCCATCCTGCTAGAGTGAGGTAAGAGAGCCACCATAGCCCCAGCACTGGTGGTGCAAGCCATGGCAGTGGCTGGCAGTCACACCTTCCTTCGCTTCTGTTCCTGCAGTCCTGCTGTCCCTCCCCCTTGGCCCCACAGCGAACATCCAGCCAGGCTCCCACCAGGCCTCAGACCTGTGCAGCTGACTTGGGAGGGTTCCTCGAAGATGGATCTGGACTGGGCCAGGTCCACTTTTGCTCTAGGGACCCCACTATGGATAGCCCTGGATGAGCAGATGCTACAGGAGGGAATCCAAGCCTCACTCATGGATGGGCCAGTTCAAGGACCTCAGGGCCCACTGTGGCTGACTAAGCCCTCCGTTTCCTCTCTCCGGTAAGGAAGGGTGGTCAGGGATGGTGCCCCTGGTGTGGAGGCTGCAGAGGGCTGATACATCTTCTTTGTCTTCATGCCACCTCACAGGCTGCAGCAGCTGGAGCGCATGGGTTTCCCTACAGAGCAAGCCGTGCTGGCACTTTCAGCTACAGGCCATGTGGAAGGTGCTGTGTCCCTGCTGGTTGGAGGGCAGGTGGACACAGAAGCCTTGGTGACTGAAGGGCAGGGAGGACCTGCCCACCCCAAGGGTCCTGGGCCCCCCTAGCAGAGGGCAGGGGCATAGGCCCTGCCTGAAGGCAGATAGCTTGAGTCCCGGTTCTGTGTACTGAAGGCCATACTGGGTACAAAGCATGCCCCCACCCTCACTGGCATGCTGTCTTGGTACGTGTTTAGAATAAAAGCCAGTTTGTTTTTTAGCCTGGACTCCTTGGACTTGTTTCTGACTTCTGTGTTGGCACTGCGGATAAATGGCCACTTGCAAGAAAGTTCTTCATGTCCAGCAACATCAGGCTTTTTTGCCCTATATCTTCTTCCACCAGGAAGCCATATCTTCCAGGGCTGGGCTGGACCCTCTGGCACCATCCATTGCTGGTTTCCAACTAACATCTGCCCATCTTTGGGCCTCAGCTTAGATGGGCCCTCCTAGGCTGCCCTTGTCCGAGCACACAGTGAGACCAGGCTGGGTGGGATCCAGGTAGGGGCCTTTATTGGCCAGTACACATATCTACCTCCCAGTGTTTGTCACACACTTCAGGTAGACTCTTCTCTCCTGACCTAGGACCCTGGGGAGGGACTGAAGGCTTGAAGGGCAGAACTGAGATAAGGAGCCTCTCACTTTTGTCAGGAAATTAGATGGCCAGCCTCAGGGGTGGGAACCCAGCACCAGAAAACAAGGAGAGGAGGCTGCATGAGTGGCTCCCCGAAGTCCGCCTGAGGAGGACAGAGACTGCCCCCTCATCCTTGCATATATTGAGGGTGGGCAAAGCTCTGCTCTTGGCTTCTGCAGTACCTCTCAGCCTGGAAGTGGATGAGACAAGACACCTTATATCTCTCCCCACTCTTTAAAGGCCTGTATTACCCCATTTTGCAAAGAGAAAGAAAGGCCCAGGCCCCTGAGTGAGGCTGAGTAAGCCTGCCTAGGTGGTTACCTCTCTTAAGCCCCAGGCCCTGATGGGTTTCAGGTATGCACAGGTATCAGAACTGAGACCTGCCTACCCCTAAAGCCTAAGAGGCAGAGGGACCCTGAGGACATTTAATAAATAGGAACTGGTGATCCTTGGAAGCAGTTGGCCAAGTCCAGGCTGGAAAGGGAAGCCTGGTGTGGTCCACCCTGAGGAGCCACCACTGCTCTCAGCCTCTCTCATTGCGGCTTCTAGAGGTGATGATCCGGTAGTTGGCTGCATGTCCTCCCCTCTTGCCCCGAAGGAGGCCAGGGCTGCCCAGGCCACCAGGGCCTGTCCCAGACCCCAGCTCTGGTTCTGTTGGAAGGAATGAGGAGAGAGAGGCTGTGTTAGGAAATCCATGTGAGGTTCCCACCTCCTGCTAGCTCTCTGGCAGGGGGCAGGACAAAGCAGTGTAGCCTGGCACATGGGAGGTAGAGCTTTGGGAAGGAAGGGCGCCTGCAGGCTGGTTTATGCCTTCCCTCAGGACTTCTGAGCCCCCAACCCGAAGAGAATTCTCAGGGCCTCTGTTTTCATTTGTGCTTTCTCAAGCAAGGATAACTAGGGCCTACTATATTTACATGAAATGTTCAACACATAGCAGGTACTTTGTTGAAACTTCAGTTCTTAACTGGGCATGATGGTACATGCCTGTATCCCAGGTCCCTGGGAGTCAGGCAGGAAGATTGCAAATTTGAGACCAGTCTGGACAACTTAGCAAGATCTTCTTTTTTAAAAAAAAAAATTCTTAGCTGAAGGATAGCCTGAACTGCATAGGGAGACATTGTCTCAAAAAAAAAAAAAAAAAGTAGTACAGTACTTAACTTGCTTACAATGAGTTCAATTCCCAGAACTGGAAAGAAAAAAAAATCATTCTATTTCATAATTGAGTAAACTGAAGCCAAGAAACAGATTTATTGCCCCTGTTCTCTTTCCTTGGGCTAGGCCACCAGTTTGGGGAAAGGCTTAGGAAGGGGCCAGGCTCTACCTCTGTCCTAGTATGCAGTTTTGAGCAAGCTGGACCCACCAGGGCCTCAGCTGTGTTATCTCTAAATCAAGGACATTTCCGGATAGACTGAGGGCCAGGGAGCTGGAACAATGACTGAAGTCAGTTCCAGTGGGGCTACGGTGAAATATCCCAACCTGGAACAAAATAATAACTGGCATTCTCGCCACTGCAGAAGTCCTGCTTATCTTTCCTAACCCAGCATGAGAGCTATGGCCTCTAGGAAGCCTTCTGTGACTGTCGGTCCCTCCCAAAGTTAGATCAGGTAGGGCAGGATAGGCTGTTTTTCTAACAGGAGATAGATACTCAGGGAGGAGACCCCATGATGGAGGACTTGGCTGAGCTCCCAGAGCCCTTTCTAGGAGAGATATTGGGGCTCTGGTGAGGACCAGGTTCACACTTGAGGGCACTGCTGTTGAAGAGGGCTTTACTCTCCTAGTCCTAAAAGCTGTGCCCACAAACCTCTGAACTGAGATTAGGGACCTCTGGAGTAGGCAAGATAGGTATATGTAGTCACTTCAAAGGACATTCCATGTGGAATGACAAGGGAACATGAGAGACAGTGGCACAGAGCACTAGCTTCTGTCTTGGCTGGGATCAAGTCCTGGCCCTACCATGTTCAAGTTAGGTGGCCTTGGGCAATCCACACACCTTGGAGGCTCATGTAGAACACAGAGATCATACTTTTGCCATCGTCACACCTTTGCCATAAATGAGTTTAATATGACCAGGAGTGGAAAGTGGTTTTTAAGATATGATCTTGTGGCTTTGACCCACGTCTCTCATAGGTCTGGTCACTACGAACTGATCATGACATAAATAACTCTGGGGTCCTTGTTTTCCTCAGAGCACTATTCAGTGTCTGGCCAGGCAAAGGTATCAGTAAACCTTTGCTGGAGAAGTCAAAGGAACCAGCACTTGAGAGGACAGACAGACCTAAGGTGGACAGACCTGGGGTCTTACTGTCGCTATATCCATGACCCTGAGGGAATCATATGAGGCCTCTGTTCCTGTTTCTTCACTTTTAAAATAGGCATTACTCAGCTAACAAGTTTACTGTTTTGTTTTTTTTTTTTTGTTGTTGTTGATGATGATATTGGTTTTAGGGTTTTTTTTTTTAAATATTTTTTATATTTTAACAGTCTACAGGGTGTTCAGGGTCTCACTAGTAGATCTGACTCATAGTGATCTGCCTGTTTACAGCCTCCCAAGAGCTGGGATTACAGGCATGCACCACCATGCCTGAACTCTGGCCCGCTCAGCCTGCCCTAGAGGCAGGGCTGGCAAGACATGTGGCCCCTGTACTTGTCTAAGCAGGTCTTTAGTCCGCTGAACTATTTTGCCTGCCTAGGCCGTTTTTTAAAAATGTATTTAGTAACAAGGTCTATAGGGTCTCACTACACAGATGAGACTCATGGTGATCCTCCTGTTTTCAGCCTCCCAGTGCTGGGATGTACCACCACACCCAGTCTCAATCACAGTCTCAGCATGCCCTGGAGGCCAGGCCTGCACAGCACGCCAGGGATCTAACCCCTGTCCTTGCTTGTGCCCATGTAGGTGCTTTTATCTTCTGAGCTATCTGGACAACCCCCCCTTTTTTTTCTTCCCCCCCAAAATCTTATTTTAAGAATTGGAGATGATTACACATATCCCCAGTCCAGGAGGCCCACAGATGTAGTACTGATGATAGCTGTTACTATCATCATCAGCAGCAGCGTTCGGAGCTGAAGACTGAACCTAGGATCTTATGCACAATTTGTATTGATTATAACCTAAACACTGGGGCTGAGGAGATGACTCAGTAGAATAAGCACTTGCCTGGCAAGCACAAGGTCCTGAGTTCAATCCCTGGTCCCACCAAAAAAAAAAAAAATGTGTGTGTGTATATATATATATATTTTTTTTTTTTTTTTTTTTTTTTTTAATAACCTAAACACTAACCCCAATTGTCTTTTTTTTTGGCGGTGGTGGTCAGGATTGAAGCTAAAGCTTATGTATGCTAGGTTAAGTGCTCTACTACTGAGTTACATCCCTAGCCTTTTCAAAATTTTATTTGGAAACTTAGTTTAACTAAATTGCCCAGGCTAGTGGTAAATGTGTAATCCTTCTACTTCAGCCTCAAAAGTAGCTAGGATTACATGGGTGAGCCACCATGCCTGGTGCCAGTGCCATCTGGGTCTCTAGTTAGCACTGCTGTATATTCTGGGCCAACATGGAGGGTTCCGATTCATTTCCCTGTTCCCTTCCTTATGCATCTCTTCCCCCAGGGTCTGACCCATGCCGGCCGGAAGGGCCACTGTCCTGGGTGTGTGGTCACTGAAGGGGAGCAGGCCTTCTCAATGCCTGGTACTTCCTCTCTGGGCTATCCGAGGGAGACCTGACTGAGGGCAGACAAGCAAGGACAGATCTTGGGCTGCAGTGGCACAAATGTGTCCTTATTAGCTCTTTCCCCAGTCCTCTCCAGAGAGGTGGTGGGGACTCCTAGGAAGGTACTGAAAGCTTAGGATCTCACCCCTTGGTCCCAAGATTTCCTTGGGTTCCTCAGAGCTGAGGGGCATGAAGGGCAGGTACCAACTGGTTGCAAGGCAGCAGTCAAGTGAATCTCCCGAGACCTCGGTCGTACCTTGTAAGGTAGAGACAGTTTCCCTAGCTCCTCTAGGGAACAGATCAATGGAAAGAGCTCTGGGTGGGAGTCCCTAGGTCTCCACAAGTTTGAGAAGTCAGGTGACTGGTGGGAGGGGCTCTGTAAGCTTGGACCACACACACTTGCTAACCTGGGCCTTCGGTGTTTAGACACGTCAGGATTGACCCTTCCACCCTCTCCACCTGGCACCTAGGAATTTTTTCATGACCCAGTGCAAGTGTCCCCTCTTCTTCTTCTTTTTTTTTTTTGGCAGAACCAGGGATTGAACTCAGGCCCTTGTGCTTGCCAGGGAAGCACTTATTCTACTGAGCCATCTCCCCAGCCCCTCAAGTGTCCCCT
>NW_004524597.1:18944898-18961310 GCF_000260255.1 Octodon degus | reverse complement strand
TTTTTTTTTTTTTTTTTTGGCTACTCCCTCTTACAAGAAGTTGCCCCCAACATTCAGTGAGAAGCAAGTTTCCTCACCCACATACTTGGGCACTCTCTTCCCCCAAACCTCCAGATACTGAGGATTCCTTGCTACTGATGGCTGGCTCCCCAAGGCAGGGCCCCAGTTGCTCTGCTGCACATCTACCCCAGCCTTGCGCTTGCCAGGGAAGTGCTTATTCTGCTAAGCCATTTCCCCAGACCCTCCTTAGTTATTTTCTGAGGTTGGACATGATGTCAAGGCCTGTGTCCAACACGTTGATGAACTGGGATGGGGTGATTAAACATGGGCAGAGGGCAGCTGGGAGACCTCTCCATGGGTCAATCAGGAACAGCCAAGCCCTGAGGGCAGCCAAGCCCTTCCTCCCTAGTACCAGCCTTGGGCTGGTTTGGGGGGCGGGGCAAGGTCTTCAGCCTCATCTTTAGGACAGGGAGGAGTACTGCCTTTCAGAAATCTCACCTTCTTCCATGCCACCCTACCTACCTTTAAGAACCTTTTCAGTTTGGACCCTGTCAGATTTTCCAGCTTTGGCCCTCACCTCTCAGCAACACTGAGGAACAGTCCTCTAGGTCCTCTCTGGTCTCTTGGCCTTTGCTCTTCCTCTGCCTTTTCACTCTCCCCTGATCTTTGCCCTTCAGGGATCTACTGAGACATCACCTCCTTCAGGAAGCCCTCCTTGATTACCCACTGCCCCACATGAATCTGAGCCAGAAACATTTCTGTTTTCCCAGGTGCCTGTACTCACTCCACCACGGGATATCTCACCTTAGGTTCCACTGCCAATGCCAGGGCCCTTCCTGGCCCCCAGGCCCCTGAACTTGATGAGGGTGAGACTGTCTGATGTGCTGAAGCCAGGGACCAGCAGGTGCCTGGCACAGAGCAGATGCCCTTTCCCTGGAGCACTAGTTACCAGAGCCTTCTCTGTGCCAGTGACCATCTGCTGGACAGATGGAGGATGAAGAATGAATGTCCGCTGGCCAGGTCAAGCATTGGGGGTACCTCCTACAGGCCCAGGCCCTGCCCAGGCCCTTCCTGTAAGGGCTGCCCCTGCCTGCCCACCCTGCCATTACCTGGCCAGATGATGGCTTCCAGCAAGGTGACCCGTCTGGCCAGGAGCTCCAGCTGAGCCTGCTGCTGCAGGAAGCTCTGTAAGCTAGGAGCCTGATGGGAGATTGAGAAGAGCAGACGGTGCGAGTCTGGCCTCCAAGGGCTGGACTGGGGAGCCGAAGGGGTTGGGGGAGTAGATGCCAGGTGGTTTTAGGGCAGGAGCCTGATGAGTTTCCATGAGACCTCTGTCTTCCCTCCTAAGGTGGGGACAGGGCTTGCCTGGTTCTTCAAGGAACCAGGTAGATGGGAAATTAATCACTAGATAAATGCTAGAGTGAGTGTTTGGCTCTCCGGATTTAAAGGGAACTGCAGGGCAGATTAGGAAGGCCAAAGTAGAAGGTGCAAGAGGGATACTGGGGTCAGGAGGGACTATGGGGGGAGAGGATCAGACCTGGAAGGTGATTAATTACCCAGAGTCCCATGTAGTCTGAGCCTGGTTCTGTCATACATAGTCCCCTACACTTCTGGAGTCTCTGTGACTGATTCTCCTGTGGGTTTACCTGATCAGGCTCTGTCACCTGATCCGGTCACCCTTGATTTCTCTAGAGCTGAAGACCATAAATCTAGATCCATTATTCACGTTCCTCCTGTGGCCTTGGGCTCTGACTCTATTATCCCATGATCCCCTGCACTGCTAAAGTCTGGCTCTGTTATCTACAATCCCTTGCTCTTCGGAAGTTTGGCTTCCATTGTGCATAGTTTCTTCCAAAGTTGAACTCTGTCATTTCTGGTTCCATGCAGGCCTGGAACCCATGTTATTTACAATGCCCAGAGGCCCAGGTCTGACCCCCAGTGTGGGCCTGTGTTTCTAGGGCCCCTTCACCTGTGCAGGAGATGATTGGTCACAGAAAGATGAGTGGTCTTGGTTTCTCAGGTCCACACCTGCTTGGGGTAGGCATTTTATCCAGTCTTATGACTGGGTCCATGCCAGTTCCACCTCAGGAGGACTTGGGGAAGGCTAGCAGGCAGGGGCTGGGCTGTCTGTCCGTCTGTCTGTCTCTACTCACCATAGAGCCCAATCATTGTTTCCAAGATTAAAACCCTCTCAGCTAAAATCTTCAAAGCCTCGCGTAGTTGGTGCAACCCCTCCCCCTGTGGAGGAAAGAGACAGATGCAGCCGTGATGGGGGCAAAGGAAAGGGCCCTGCAAAGCCTGTTGGTGGCCCATGCCCTACCTGGGACATGCACCTGCAGCCTGCACCACCTGCCACAGCCCAGGGCCCATGGACAGCCAGGACAAGACCAGGAGAGGACAGGAGGGGAACAAGACAGGCGGAAGCATTCCTGAAAGGACCCTCAGAATGACATTTGATCCCAGCTGGCTGCAAATTCTGCTGCTCTGAGGCAGAGGGATGTCAACTGGCAGGGACAGAGCTGCTGTCTCAGAGCTCGCCCACCTGGCTGTGAAGCCCACCCTGTCATCTCATCTCTGTTGCCCAATTCCAGCTGCCTCTGTATCACCTGCATGATTCCCATCACGTCCTGCTACTTTTATTTCCTCTTTTTTTTTTTGGTGGTACCAGGGATCGAACTCAGGACCCTGTGCTTGCCAGGCAAGGACTTATTCCACTGAGCTATCTCCCCGGCCCCATATTTCCTATTCTTTAAATTCACTTTTTAAAATTATCACTTTACCTTCATCATAATTAACTCTGTATCAGTGAGATCAAACTAGTTGCTGATTATTTCCATGTATAAAATGAATATAAATAAAAACAGAAATGTTTGAGGGGCACTGCTGTTGAGGAACTGGTACTTAGAGCTGGCAAACCCTTAGAGCTGGCAAACCTGTAGCTCTAAGTCAGGCGTGGCAGCGCATGCCCATAGTCCAGCACTTGGGAGGCTGAGACAGGAGGATCACTGAGAGTTCAAGGTGGGCTATTTAGTGAGTTCAAGGCAAGTGGTCTCACTGGATACACAGTGAGACCCCATCTCAAAACAAAGAAACAGACAAACAACAACAAACAAGCAGCTAAAAAAAGTCAAAGCTGGGTGTAATGATGCACAGCATAATCTCAGCTCTCTCAAAGGCTGAGTTAAGAGCATTGTGAGTTTGGGCCTCAGCCTGGGTAATTTAGAGATTCAGTGAGACACTGTCTCAAAATTAAAGTATGAAAGAAGAGCCATGACTAGCTCAGCGTGAAGACTCTGAGTTCCATCTTCAGTATGGGGTGAAAAACAAGGTCAAGAAAAGAACAAAGGTTGGGCATGATAGCGCACGCCTGTAATCCCAACACTAGGGGGGCTGAGGCACGAGGATAGAAGATCTTTGTAGTCCTGGGCTGCAAAGTGACCTCAAGGCCAGCCTAAACTGCATAGTGAGGCCTTGTCTCAAAAAGATAAAAAAAGGGCTGGGGAGATAGCTTAGTGGCATAAGCACCTGCTTGGCAAGCACAAGTCCAGAGTTCGATCCCCAGTACCTGAATTAAAAGGAAAAAAAATAAATAAATAAAAAGAAAGAAAGAAAGAAAAGGGCAGAAAGTCTGTTGTACACTAAAAAAGAACAGATACGTAATAACCAAAACCAACATGTCAATGTTAATCAGAACTTGGATTTTAAAAAAGAACTTTTGGATCAGAGGTACAGCTCAGTGTAAAGCATTTGCCTACCCTGAGGGCCTGGGTTTGATCCCCAACACTGGGAAAGTAAATAAATAAAATAACTAGATAAGGTATAGGGGCAGGGGTTTGATTCCCAGGCCTGCCCCGCCAGGGCGCACTGAGATGGCAATTGAGACTGGGAGCGGTGGGGTGTGCCTGTAATCCCAGCTCTTGGGAGGCTATAAACAGGCGGATCACTACAGTCTAATCTAGTAGTGAGACTCTGAACACTCTGTAGACCCTTCCCTAAAATACAGAAAAAAAAAAAAAACCCACCAAAAACCAAAAAACAAACACCTAGATAAATGAAAATGATTTTCAAAGGCATTTTGGGGACAACTGGTAAGATTGACATGTAAGTTACATCTTAAGTGGCCTCATGTTAGTTAACTAATGTTATTTTCTTAGGCATGACAGTTGTACTGCGGCTATTTGAGACAATGTGCTTTTTTATTTTTTACTTTGAGACACATGCTGAAATGTTGGGGAAGATGTGGATAACATTTGTAGCTTAATTTCACATGAATTAGAGGTACACTAACACATAAAGAAGAAAATAGTACATGTGCAATATACTATTAATCAGCTGACATAAAAGGCAGATGGATGTCCATCACATAAGCATTTTGGTAAAGGTTATTTGAAACATTTCAAAGTAAAAAGAAAAAGGAAAGTTTTTTGTTTTTTTTTTTAAAGCCCCTTCTAGAAGGATGCCTTGCTGTGTGCACTGGTGCTACCTGGATCTCCTTCCAGCCTGGCCTGCTCCTGTGCTCTGGATCTAAAGCATCCAGGGCCTGCTGTTTAGCCTCCTGGGCCTTAACACAGACATGTCCCACTTTTCCAGGGACAAAACTCAGTGTACTTGTTTCTCCTGATTCTTTTTCACTATCTTAAGCCTTCCTGACTCCTCATTCCCTTCCCAGACAAAGCAAGACCCAAGAATCTCCGAACTGTACCGATACTGGGCTGTCCTTGCTGCCCCCACCCCCAGTTCCAGCCCCCCACAGTCGCTCACAAGCTCCCCAGCAGTTTTCTGCCAAGGCTTTTTCTGCCTCTCCCTCACTTCCCTCTTTTCCCAGTCATTCTCTATGTGGCAATTAAAGGGCTATTTTGCAAACAAAATTGACTAAGTCACTCTCTTCCTTAGGAATACAGCGGTCCCTCACTTATCGTGGAGATTATGTTCCAAACACCCCCATGATAAGTGAAAATCTGCGAAGTAGAGACGTTATATTTCTTTTAGTATTTATATATATTTAAGCCTTTATAAGCCCCTCCCACACTCTTATAAACCTTTTCCACACTTGTAAAAACACCTCTAACATTCTTAACCATTTTCTAAATTCATAAACCTATGTAATTTTAACAACATACATGTACTGTATGGTACTGCAAAATCCTGTGATATAGCAAAAAATCTGCGATTAATTTATTTTTTTGCAATTAATTTAGATTAATATATATATTTTTAACAGTATCAATCTTTTTTTTTTTTTTTTTTTTTTTTTTTTGGAACCAGGGATTGAACTCAGGCCCTTGCACTTGCCAGGGAAGCACTTATTGCACTGAGCCATCTCCCCAGCCCCTAGATTAATATTTTTTGAAAACCCACAAAATAGTGAGTCCATGAAAGTGGAACTGCAAAAATAGCAAGGGACTACTGTATGTCCATGACTCTCCAGTACCTGCAGAACAAAATCCAAATTCCCTACTATGAATTCCTAAGTCCTGAGAATCTCTTTGGGGTCTGTCTCTCTACTTGTCTGTCACACTGCTACTCCAAGCATTTGCAGCTTTTCAAATGCCCGGGGTCTACTCTTGTCCCTGAGTCTTTGCACATGGTGTTCTCATTCCTGTTGACATCCTCTACCTGGTTATGCCTAGCCTGTCTCCTCCAGGAGGGCACCACGCCATCTGATATCACAGCCAAACTCCCTCTGCCTGCTGACTACAGGTCTTCATTCTCCTATTCCATGATGACCACCTAAGGATGGGGATGATATCTGCATTCATAGTACCAGCTGGGGCCAAGGCTAGGCTTTGCCACGGATTTTCGTGGCAGAGTTGGGCCTCAGTTTCCCTGTTTATTATTATTATATTTTGGTACCAGGAATTGAACTCAGGACCTTGTGCTTGCCAGGCAGGTGCTTGAGCTGCCCCATCCCTGTTTGAGTGAGGGATGAAGGCTTCAAGCTACAGAGACAGATGGTTCAGGCTAGTCACTCAGTTCTTACAGTGGACTCTAAGACCACTGGGTGTCACTGCTGAGCCACAGCCAAGCCAGGCCAGGGCTGCTAAAAGCTTTAAAAAGGGGCACTGGTAGATGGAATGAACACAGGAACCCTCAGAGAAGTATCAGCACTTGGCCCCCTTCCCCCTCCCCACCTACCTCCCAACAGAGTTGGGCCGCCAGCCTCAAAGCTTCATGCAACTTCCAGCCCAGCAAGTTCCCCCTCTGCCCCCCAAGCAGACAGCAAGCAGGGGGAGAAGTGCAGGGAGATGAAGAACAAGAAGGACAAGGGGAGCAGGGGCCCTGCTACTTCTTGGGTGGCCTGTCCCAGGGTTGGTCCTGTGTTGAAGGCCTGGTCTGGGTGGCCCAGGCATCCTGTCCCCTTGTCAGGTATCCCCATGAAGGAATGGGACTGCACAGACTAAATCTGCCTGGACCTCACCTCTCCCACCTCTCCTGGGCTGTGTAGAAAACAGGTTCCCAGTCTGAGGGTCTCTGGGACAGAAGAGTGAGAGATCTACCTGAACCCCCTGTCTACTCTGGTTGTAGTCTTAAGAGGGCTTGGAGCCACAGTGGTGGTGGTAGGTGGACAGCAAGCAGCTAGGAGAGGTAGCAGGGCCCCAGAAGTCATGGAGAGACAAGGGGGAAGGACTCGTGCAGGATAAGGGGCTCCCACGGCTGTATCCATCACTGACCCCACAATCAGTAACAGAGTAGGCAGGCACTGGGGGCTGCCCACATCCTAACTCGTGACTGCCAGAAGTGGGGTGTCCTGGCCAGACTTCAGGGGGCAGAGAAATAGGGAGGAGGGAGCATACCACCCTCCAAAAGAATACCCAAGGTCTCTCCCCTGGGGAGTGTCTGCCCCATCTGGTCCATTTTCCAAATGTCACTGATTTCTAGGTCCCTGTACTGTGGAACTTTGGGACATAGTATATTTGTTCTGGGCTCCTGATCCTTCCCTCATCTGTTTCCTGAAGGAGTAGATTTTTAGGTTCTGAGATTCATTCACTGTAATTACCTCCAATAACAGTATTGATTTTTAGCAGTCCACATGAGTTATGGATTTCCCAGTGTGTGGTTTCTAGGACCCCAGTGTGTGGTTTCTAGGACCCCATTCTTGTTTCTCTACATCTCTTATGTATGTGACAATTTCTTCCCCTCCTATTCTTCACTGTTTCCTTTACATAGTGGCTCTAGAGGCCCTGATCCCACTTTGCATAGTTCTTCTTTGCATATGGCAGTTTCTAGGCTTTCCTTGCCATCATCATGGGTCCCTCACTTAAGGGATGGTATCTAGCACCTCATGTCATTTATAGGTCTTTTGGGTACAGTGGTATCAGGTCACCTGAACCATGTCAAATGTGTATGATGGGTCAAGGCCTCTCTTCGCAGGCTTCCTGGGTTTCTGGTGTGTACGGTAGCATCTAGATTCCCTGTTTCTTTTGTTGTAGGGCTTCTGTGCCTCTCACTGTTTCTAGGCCTTTCTTCTTGTGGTTCATGGCTTTCCTAAGGTGCCCTATTCTATTGTACCATGTTGGTATTGTCTTCATGTTTTTCTTTCTCCTTGACGGGACATGTTTCCCTGTCATCCTCCCTTTCTCAGAGGGGACTATGGCAGTGGGGGAAGAAGTCTGGCCTGGGCCCACCCAAACCCCCCAGTAGAAATAGACAGAGCCACCCTGGCCCTGAAAGGCTACAGAGCAAAGGTAAAGACAGGGGCAAAGACAGACAGGAGCAGTGGGGGTCTGCTGATAGGGCTGGTTCTGCCCACTTGGGGGTGACAGGATGGGGAAGGGGCTGGGCCACAGAACTGTCCAGGTGTCAGGCAGTAGGGGCAACGTGGATGGGGCACCCCTACTCCAGGGCCTACTGGTGAGAGAATTCGCTCCTGAGCACCCAAGGTGGGAGACAATGAAGGGAGGCCAGGGCTGGACCAGAGCTTACCCAGTGGCTCTTCTCACCAGGGTCTCCTTTGGGGCCAGGTTCTCCCTGCAAGGAGAGACAGAAATAGAAGTAAGGGAGAGAGGGAGGGAAAGACGGAGGGGAGACAAAGAAAAAGACTTAGAGAAACACAGAAAAGATGGGAGAGGGATACAGTGCAGTCGTACAGTGCTTGCCTAGCACCACACACACACACACACACACACACACCCCAGAGCTCTTCTGGGTACGGTGTCTAGAGGCTTTCACAATGGTCCAGCGCCTGATGTACTATCGTAGGCTTTCCTACAACACTGCTTCTAACAAAACGAGGCTGTCCCGAACCCCAGAGAATAGAATTGTTTACCTCTATACCAAGAAGATTGGGAAGGCCCCCAAATCTGTATGTGGTGTGTGCCCGGGCGGACTTCAAGGGGTTCAAGCAGTGCGGCCTAAAGTTCTTATGATTGTCTAAAATGAAGAAGCACGTCAGCAGGGCTTATGGGGGCTCCATGTGTGCCAAGCGTGTCTGTGACAGGATCAAGCATGCTTTCCTTATTAAAGAGCCGAAAATCGTGGTGAAAGCGTTTAAGGCACAAGCACAGAGTCAGAAGGCTAAATAAAACATGAAGCTGTTGCAGTAATAAAAGATGGAAAGGCTATTTAAAAAAAGGAAAAAGAGAAGTATAGAGAGTAGCTTTTATTGAACTAACAGTAGACAAAACACAGAAAAACTGTTGAAGGCAATGGAAGTTAAAGGACAGCCAGAAGCTCTTGGATGAATGTTCAGTCAGTGGATGAAGTGAACTCTATTCATATAGGATTTTTTTCTTAGAGGGTATAGCCTAGCAAATAGAGCTCACACAATGGTCTTCAGTTTCATTGGCTTGAGGAGTAAGAGGTTGGAGTTGAGGCTGCCAGAGAAGGAAACTGAGCAAGAATCCTAGAAAGCAATGAGCCATAGAGGGGGAACAAAAATCTGCACAAATGCTCCCTTCTAATCCCTGGAGGATCCCTAAACCGTCCATCCACAGGGTGACATTCCAAGGAGTCCAGGGGAGAAACAACAGGTAGAACTGAGCATACAGTTCAACAATTTGCTGCACATAGGAGACAAGAATTGGGAACACATAAGGCCTTATGTGTTTTCTGGAAAGTCTACAGTTTAGGAATAAAGAGAACATCCCATGGATTTTTTCAGCCAGAATGGACTTTCTCTGATAAGTCCTAATAAGCTAAATCTCTACAAGAGCAACACTATCAATAACTTAACTGCTCTAGATGAAAACTCAACACTCTTCAGAGGAATAATTGAATTCAGTGTCTTCAATGTATTATCCATATTGTCCAGTATATAATAAACAATTATTAGATATAAAAAAGTATATCATATGTCCCATATTCAAGAGAAGAATTAACCAATATAAATAGATCCATAGCTAACTCAGGTATTATAATTAGCAGACAAGAAGTTTAGGGCTGGGGAGATAGCTCAGCGGTCTAAACGCCTGCCTTGAAAGCACAAGGTCCTGAGTTTGATCCCCATACCACAAAAAAAAAAAAGAATGCGGTGAGTGAAAGAATGCAGTGAGTGCTTAAATTTTGGTAGATAGCTCAGAGGTCTAAGCAACTGCCTGGCAAGCACAAGGTTCCAGGTTCCATCCCCGGGACTGCATGCACACCCCCCCGGTGTGCTCAACCTGAGACCAGGTGTGGTGGTATACATGTGTAATTCTAGGGCTGGGTAGGCTGAGACAGGAGGATCACTATGAGTCCAAGCTGCATAGTGAGATAAATAAATAAATAAATAAATGATTAAATAAGGTTTAAAATAACTATGGTAAATGTTAAAGAACTTACTGAAATTGATGTAATAGCCAAAGAGATACAAAATTTTGGGAAAAATGTATAAAATATAAAAAAGAAGTAAGTGGGAATGCCAGGAAAAACATTTGTTGGATGTGATTAACAGAAGACTATCTACAGCAACAGAAAATCAAACTGAAGATAGGCCAATGGAACAAATCAAACTAAAATCAAACATGGAAAGAAAAGGAGTTTTATAAAACTGGATGAGGGCTGAAGTGGATCACTAGGATGTATGTTTAGCAGCACGAGGCCCTGAGTTCAATCACAGGCAGAAAGAAAAATTTAACAGTACCTCAATGATTCATGTGGAATCATTAAGTAGAGTCCAGAAGGAGGGAGAAGGGCTGGCCAGATAGCTCAGCAGACTAAAGTGCCTACTTAGGAAGGAGCAGGACAGGGATTCAATCCCTGGGAAGCTGTGCTGGCCCCACCCCCGGGGTGCAACTGAGACTGGGAGTGGTGGTGTGCACCTGTAATCCCAGCACTTGGGAGGCTGAAAATAGGAGGAACACTACGAGTCCGATCTGTGTAGTGAGACCTGGAGACCCTGTACTAAATACATTTAAAAAAAAAAAAGAGAAAGAAAGGAAATTAAAAGAACAGAAGGAAGGAGAGAGAAAAAAACAGAAAATGTTTTCTCCCCTCCTCCCCTCCCCTTCCCTCCTTTCTTTTCCTTTACCAGAAATCAGACTTAGGACCTTTTGTGCTTTGCCAGGCAGGTGCTTTGTTGCTAAGCTACACCCCTAGCCAGCCTCTTTTCTGTTAATAGTGGCAAAGTTTCACATTTACTAAAGGTAGGAAAAAACAGGCTCTGCAGAGAGAGTTTGGGCATAAACTGCAGAAAGAGTAGGAAAAGGGCAATAAATTATTTAAAAATACAGCCTACAATGTAGGTTGGGCTACCATGATAAGGCATGATAGCTGCAATAGGAAGTTGTCTACTGAAGGCTGGGGATATAGCTCAATGGCAGAGTGCTTGTCTAGCATGCGTGAGGCCCTGGATTCCATCCATGGTCAAAGAAAGAAAAAGTAGTCTGGGCGTAGTGGTGCATGCCCGGAATCCCAGCACTTGAGAGGTTGAGACAGGAGGACTGCTGCAAATCTGAGGCCAGCCTGAAGTACATAGTGAGATCCTGTCTCAAAAACAAACAAACAAACAAACAAACAAAAAACAAGTGAGCAAGGAGGGAGACAAAAGAAGGAAAGAAGTTTTTCTATTGATCTATTTCTTTGTCTCAAGTTTATTTACCTATTTATTTTTAAATTTTTCCCCCCATAATTTTATTGAGAAACAAATAGCAATGAGACAGTTTCAAACCATATTGGTAGGACAGTTTCAATAATTAATACATTGTATACATTTTTCCTAGTGGCTAATTGCTCAAATTTATTTAAAAACAAAATAAACATCCAGGTTCTGAGTCTGGCATACTAGGAGTTTAGGAACTAAATAAGTAAAAAGCTGATACAATGGAAAAATTAACAACTGTTAATCAGAGAGGTGAGATCATGTGCAAACTGCTAGCCCTAAACCTGGAGAATCAAACAAGCAGAGTCATAATTTAGAGGAGAGAAACTCCACAGAGCAGAAAGCACCACAGTTCTGCAATAGGAAAACCTAAAGTATAATTGACAAATTTCTGAAGGTTCAATGAAGACAAGCCCAAGAGAGTTAAAAGTCCGAGGGAACTCGGTCATTTCCCACATATACTACCAAGTTCTCATAGTGAGTATCAGTGACAGAGGCCTGTGTGCTTTCAGCAGGGGGAAGAGGAGCCATTTTAAAATATGCCAGGGGGCTGGGGAGATGGCTCAGTGGAATAAGCGCTTCCCTGGCAAGCGCAAGGGTCTGAGTTCAATCCCCAGTTCCGCCAAAAAAAAAAAAAAAAAAAAAAAGCCAGGATATCTCTCTCTCTCTCTCTCTCTGAATTTCTGAATTTTGAGCCAAAGTCTAACTGAGTTGCACTTTAGGCTACAACTTCTGATTTTCCTGCCAGCAGACATTATTTTGCCTGAGCCAAAATGCTGGGGTTTTATTAGGGCCTAAACAACCTGGAAGAAGGGAAATAATTTTTGTTCTCTCCAGCTTTCCAAGAGGGAAAAAGGAAGTAGCCACCCCCACCCCCCAAAAAAAACATTCAGGGGCTGATAAAACAAAAACATACAACCTTCCCCATTAGCACTGGTGAAATTCACAGTTCGGGGGCACAGGTTGACACAGAGACTAATTATCAGACTAGAGAACACTTTTCTTCTTTCCATATCTTACCAATGCATTCCTAAAGGTCTATTTATCATAGTTCCTTTTAAATAATATATCATGTCAATCTATCAATAAAGGTATAAGGCACACTGAAAAGCAAAAACACGGTTTTGAATTAACATCAAAACCAGAATGAGAAAGGGCAGAACTGTGAGAATTATCAGAAGAGCAATTTTTTTTCATGCCAGGAATAGATCTCAGGACCTTGTGTTTGTCAGGCCAGACCTTGTGCCATTGAGCTATATCCCTGGCCCAGAATAGGAATTGTTTAAATCTGTGATACTAAGGGAAATCTTATTATGCTAAGGGAACTAATGGGGAGAGTAGACAACACACAAGAAGAAATTATATGGAAAGTGATAGTAAGTCTAAGATGAAATAAAAAAAGAAGTGTTAGGGACCAAAGATATTGCAACAGAAATGAAAAATGCCTTTTTTTTTTTTTTTTTGTGGAACTGGGGATTGAACTCAGGCCCTTGTGCTTGCCAGGGAAGCGCTTATTCCACTGAGCCATCTCCTTAGCGCCGAAAAATGCCTTTGATGGGCTCATTAGTAGGTTAGACAGGGCTAAGAAAAAAATCTCTAAGCCTGGTAATATGATAATACAAATTTCTAAAACTGAACTGCAAAGAAGCAGAGGAAAAAAAAAAAAAGAAAAATACAAGAATTGTGGTACAATTACAAAAAATATAAACATATAAAATGGGAATACATGAAAGAGGGAAAACAACATAAATAATACCAGATGTAATGACAGAACGCTGCACAATAATATCAGAAACAAAACAACAGACTTAGAAGCTTAAAGAACGTCAAGAAAAGGAATATGGAAAAAAAAAAAACCCTGATAGCTAGGCATATGTCATAATCAAACTGTAGAAAATCAAAGATGAAGACAAATATTAAAAAGAGATGGGTGTGGCAACCCATTTGGGACATCTTCAGTCTCTCAGGAGCTATTTCTAGTCCCCATTCTCTTTTTGCCAATAAGTTTTCCTACTCTTTTTTTAAAAAACTTTTCTCCTTTTAGCCTCTGCTGTTCCTCAGAACTCATTCCTCAGTTTTAGGGAACATAAACTCCACACACATGACATCCAGCATTTTCCTGTATCACTCTGGAGGTTCCACTGAGATAACTGGGAGGTGCAAGTCTGCTTTGGTTTCGTGGCTCCCCTACCATATTTTGACTGGAGAATCTACCACGTGATTTTGCTCTATAAAACTTCCTTGAGAGGAGGGCTCATTGGCAACCTATTTGGGATTCCTTCCGTCTCTATTTTTATTTATTTATTTGTGTGTGTGTGTGTGTGTGTGTGTGTGTGTCCAGCTCAGCCCACCAGGGGGCGGGGCTGGCTGGCATGTGGTGCTGGGGGATTGAACCGTGGTCCCTGTGCTTTGTTAAACTTGTTCTAAGTAGGTGCTTTAGACCACTGAGCCATCTCACCAGCCCCTCCTTCTGTCTCTATTTCCTATTCCTTTTCCCAATAAATTTCCCCACTCTTTTTTTTTTTTTTTTGGTGGAACCAGGGATCAGGCCCTTGTGCTTGCCAGGGAAGCGCTTATTCCACTGAGCCATCTCCCTGGGCCCAATTTCCCCACTCTTAAAGAAGGAAAAACACCTTATTTGTAAGGTTAAAAAAAATTACACTCATCTCAAAGAGCCAGTTTTTTCTTTTGTTGATTTTTGTTGACTTCCTATTTTCTTTTTTATTTTTTTTTAAATTTTATTTATTTATGTGTGTGTGTGGCCAGCTCAGCCCACCAGGGGCGCGGCTGGCTGGCATGTGGTGCTGGGGGATTGAACTGCGGTCCCTGTGCTTCGCTAAGCTTGTTCTAAGTAGGTGCTTTAGACCACTGAGCCATCTCACCAGCCCCCCTATTTTCAATTACAGTACTTTCTATAGCATTTAAAATACTGAGACAAAAAACCAAAAACCAAAAACAACAACAACAAAAAAACCCACCTCCCAGAGACCTGAGATTACAGATGTGTGCTATCACAAATGGTTAAAAGACATAAAATTTTTGGTTAAGAAGGGAGGTGTTAGAATTGCAGAAAGTACTCAATTAAAATCACAAAAGGCAGAAGACTATGGAAGATAAAGTAGAAATAGTGAGCAAGATCAAGGAACAGAAAATAGTGGGAAAAATATGGTAGTAGATGTTGATACAGTTATCTCAATAATTACTTTAAACATTGGAGGTCTAAAAATGTCAATTAAAAGGTGAATATTGTTAGAGTAGCCCTTAGAATGAGACTCAGCTAGGGCCAGCCAAATAGCTCAGCAGATTAAAGCGCCTGCGAGGAGGTACAGGGACCCAGGTATGCTGACACGAAGGGCAATTGAGACGGTGTAGTGGTGTGCACCTGTAATCCCAGCACATGGGAGACTGTAAACAGGAGAATCACTATGAGTCCAATCTAGTAGTGAGACCCTGAACACCCTGTAGACCCTTCCCCCCCCCAAAAAAAGACACAGCTATCTGCTGTCTGCAAGAAACTCATTTGAATACAAAGACACACTTAGCTTAAACAATATACCATGCTAATACTAGTCAAAAGACAGACCAGACTTCAGAGCAAGGGAAGTTATCAAGGACAAGGAAAGTTCTCCAAGAAGACATAAAAATCCTTAATGCGCATGTGTCTAACAACAAATCATCCAAATACATGTGACAAAAATTGATAGAATGTCAAGAAGAAACAGAAGAATACTTGAATAGTCTCCACTATTATAGTCAGAGACTTTAATATTCCTCTGTCAGAAATGAACCAAAATCAGAAAATCTCAAAGGTCACTGAACTCCATAGTACCGTCAGTCAACTGTAACTGACGTCTATAGACATTCATTTAGCAACAGCAAATTACACATTCTTCTCAAGTTCAATTACATTCATTATTATAATAGATCATGTAGGGCCATGAAATAAACCTCAATAAATTTTTTTTTAAATTTTATTTATTTGTGTGTGTGTGTGTGTGTGTGTGTGTGGCCAGCTCAGCCCACCAGGGGGCGGGGCTGGCTGGCATGTGGTGCTGGGGGATTGAACCGCGGTCCCTGTGCTTTGCTAAACTTGTTCTAAGTAGGTGCTTTAGACCACTGAGCCATCTCACCAGCCCCAAACCTCAATAAATTTAACAAAATAAGAATGCCCAGTGTGCTGTGCTGGCCCTGCCCCTGCCCCTGGGACACACTGAGACTGGCAAATGAGACTGGGCGTGGTGGCACGTGCCTGTAATCCCAACGCTGGGGAGGCTGAAAATGGGAGGACCACTATGAGTCTGATCTGTGTACTGAGACCCTGTAGACCCTGTACCAAATAAGGTTTTTTTTCTCCTTGTTTTTATTTTTGTTTTTGGCGGAACTGGGGATTGAACTCAGGCTCTTGCGCTTGCCAGGCAAGCACTTATTCTACTGAGCGACCTCCCTGGCCCAAGTTTCTTTTTTTTTAAAAAGAATAAAAATATAATTTACCAAAGTTTATGGAATGCAGCAAAAGCGGTACCTAGAGGTAAATTTTTAGTATTAAGTATATATATTAGAAAAGCAGTGATATCTAAGACTAATAACTTAAGTTCTCACCATAGGAAACTAGAAAAAGGAAGTAAATTACATCCAAAGTAAGGAAGAAAAAAGAAATACAAATTAGTGCAGAAGGGCTGTCCAGATAGCTCAGCAGACTAAAGTGCCTGCTTTGGCAGAGTGCAGCGGCCAGGGTTCCGGGTTGCCGTGCCAGCCCCACCCTCAGTGCATGCTGAGGTGGTAATTGAGATTGGGCATGATGACGTGCGCCTGTAATCCCTGTGCTTGGGAGGCTGAAAACAGGAGGATCACTATGAGTCTGAACAATCTGTATAGTGAGACCCTGTACTAATTACATTAAAAAAAAGAAAGAAAGAAAGAGTCTGAATAGACTTACATTTCTTAAAGAAAAGAATCAATAACCTTCAAAAACAGAGAGCAGATATAATGACATATATACATTAAAATCCAATTTAAAAAACAGAGTACATATCAGGCCCAGACAGAGTTGTTACTGAATTCTACTAAATATTTAAGGAAGGAATTACACCAATTCTCTAATCTCTTTCAGAAGACAGAAACAGCAGGAATACTTCCAAGTCCTTTTTTCTTCTTTCAATCCTAGGAACTCAAGCATGCTAAGTTTTACTACTAAACTACACACCCAACTCCTAATATGTTTATGAGGACAGTATTACCCTAATACTAAAACCACACAGAAAACTACTGACCAATATCTTTCATGAATGTAGATGTTTGGGGCTGGTGAGATGGCTCAGTGGTCTAAAGCACCTACTTAGAACAAGCTTAGCAAAGCACAGGGACTGCGGTTCAATCCCCCAGCACCACATGCCAG
>NW_004524597.1:18931486-18944063 GCF_000260255.1 Octodon degus | reverse complement strand
CACCACGCCCAGTCTCAGTTGCTGTCTCAGTGCACCCCAGGAGTGGGGCCAGTACAGCAGGCCCGAGAGATCAAACCCCCGGCCCCTGTTGCAGGTGCTTTTAATTTGCTGAGCTATTTGGCTGGCCCTACTACTAAGTGAATTTAGGAAAGGTGTAGGATACTGGTTAATGTACAGAAGTGAATCGCTTTCTTACATTTCAACAATGAGCAAGTGGAATTTGAAATTAAAAGCACATTATCATTACTTTACCACTCCCCAAAATAAAATACTTTAGTAAATGAAAATATACATGACAGATATATGAAGAAAACTACAAAACTCTGGTGAAGAATATCAAGGAAGTACTAAGTAAGGGGAGATACCCCATGTTCATGGACAAATAGATTCAATCATGTTAGGGCCGGCGAGATAGCTTAGTGAACTAAGCGCCTGCTTAGGCAAAAGCAGGCACTGGGGTTTGATCCCTGGCACTACATGCTGTGCTGGCCCTGCTCCCCAGGCACACTGAGCCAGTCAATAGGTCCTAGTGTGGTGGCACATGTTTGTAATCCTAGCACTGGGGAGGCTGAAAACAGGAGGATCACTATGAGTCAGCTGCATAATGAGACCCTATACTAAATACATTAAAAAGAAAAAAAAGTCAAGATGTCAGTTCTTGCCAACTTCATCTATACCAAAATCCCAGTAGCCAGGCACGGTGGTACATGCCTGTAATACCAGCACTCAGGAGGCTGAGGCAGGAGGATCAACATGAGTTCAGGGCCAACCTTGGCTACATAATAAGTTCAAGGACAAATGAACTACATAGTGAGACCCAGTCTCAAAACAAAGCAAAGCATGGGCCGGGGAGATGGCTCAGTGGAATAAGCGCTCAGTGGAATAAGCGCTTTCCTGGCAAGTGCAAGGGCCTGAGTTCAATCCCCGGTTCTGCCAAAAAAAAAAAAAAAAAAAAAAAAAGCAAAACAAAACACCCCAAAACCAAAATAAATAAAATCCCAACAAATTATTTTATAATGTCAACAAACTGATTTGTATGTGGAAGCAGTGTGTGGCCCCATGGGAAGAAGGCTCCTGCTGGCCACCCACATCTGTCTGTCTATGGTCAGCACAGTGCAGGGGAAAGAGAGGCCGTAGCCCTATGATCAGGAAGAGACTTACTTCTAGGAAATATTAGGAAGATGTGACTTCCAAAGCAAATTATGAAAGCATTTGTCACTGGAATCAGTGGTGTGACATATGGTGGCAGGACAACTCTGGCTAAGAATTTGCAGAAATACCTCCCAAACTGCAGCATCACATCTCAGGATGGCTTCTTTAAACCAGAGTCTGGGCCAGAGAGATGGCTCAGTGGAATAAGCGCTTCCCTGGCAAGGGCAAGGGCCTGAGTTCAATCCCCAGTTCCGTAAAAACAAAACAAAACCAAACCCAAAAAACAAAAACCAGAGTCTGAGATAAAGATAAAAATAGATTTTTACTGTATGATGCCAAAAGCCTTGGACATAATACAATGAACAAGCAAAAGAAGACTGCTGAATGAAAGGACAGTGAGCAAGCTAGCCCCCGACGTCAGGAATGACCTGGCTGTAAGTTCCCTGGGGCTTGCTTTTTGCCTCCCAGGTACTCAGGATAAGGTGTTGGGTAAGTGTGCAACACAGAACTGTGAATGCGTGAATAAAAAAGCATCATGAAACCCATAAAGGAAAGGACCAAGAAAAGCGTGGTCCAGCAGAACAGAAGATCTTTTTGATGATATCCACCCTACTTTAGCCCAATCCAAAAGGAAAAACCTGCTTTCCTCACAGTGTTAGTAGGGCCAAGTGGAGATCATTGCTTCTGACCCACTCAGTGCCAGCAAGTCAGGAGGTGTCACTAGAGCCAAACGGCACTGAGCTTCTAGTCTACCTGGCCGCAAACAGGCTGTGAGACAGTGTGGGTTTCACAGGTAGCACCCCAACTTCCTCACCAAGTGTCAGCTACTATCAACAAGACCCAGGAGAAAGATGAGCTTTTGCCTCACCTAACAGCGAAAGAAGCTGAACCAGCACTTGCTCTCCCATTTTGTCCTTTGGGTTCCCTTCCCAATGTCATATGAACATCAGAGCCCAGCAAGAGGCTGAACGTCTACCCTCCCCTGAACCTGCACGCCACACTTCAACTGGGTCTTGCACTGAAGATTAAGTAGGACCTTGAACTTCAGAGCTCAGCATTTCCAAGACACAACTGAAAATAATTGGCCACATCAAGAACAAGGAAATCTCAATCTGATTAAGGAAACAATAGTCAGTAGACATCAATACTACGATGACTCAGATGTCAAATTTATCTGGTGAGCTTAAAGCAGCATTATTAGAAGATTTCAACAGCCTACTGGAAACATGCTTGAAACAAAGGAAAAGTTAGAAGGCCTCAGTAAAGAAACAAAAGATGTTAAAGAAATAAAAATTTTGGGGCTGGGGATACGGCTGTGCAGCATAAGCGCTTGCTTGGCAAGCGCAAGGTCCTGAGTTTGAAGAAAAAAAAAAAAAAGAATAAGAAAAAGAAAGAAAACAAAAATGTTGTAACTGGTAAATTATAGTAAGTAAAACAGGGCCGGGGAGATAGCTCAGTAGATTAAGTGCTTGCCTGGCAAGCTCAAGGGCCTGAGTTCAATCCCCGGTTCCACAAAAAACAAACAAATAAATAAATAAAAATATAGTAAGTAAAACAAATTAAAACTCATTAGATTAGAATTCAGCAGCATTCTGCTGACAGAAGAAAGAAGCAGTGAACTTCAGAAAAGAATCATAGAAAGGGGCCAGCAAGATAGTTCTGCGAACTAAAGTGCCTGCTTAGGCAAGCGCAGGGACTGTAATTTAATTCCTGGCACCACATGCTGCACCAGCCCCACCCCAGGGAGGGCTGAGCTGCCACCGAATCAGGGTGTGGGGGCACACGCCTGTAATCCCAGCGCTGAGGAGGCTAGAAACAGGAGGATCACTATGAGTCTGTGCTGCATAGTGAGACCCTTTAACAACCAAATACATTAAAAAATAATTATAGAAATTATTCTGAACAATAGAGAAAAACACTGGGAAGGACATATATGTGGAACAATAATAAAATATCATTAATATTCATATCACTGGAGTTTGAGAAACAAACGAAAGTGTAGTACTAAAAAAGTATTTAATAATAAAGGGGTGGTTTTTATTTTTTAAAATGTATTTGGTTGTTACAGGGTCTACTATGCAGCTCAGACTCTTGGTGATCCTCCTGTTTTCAGCCTCCCTAGTGTTGGGATTACAGGCATACACCACTTGCCCCGGCATGTGGTACTGGGGATCTAACTGCAGTCCCTGTGCTTGCCTAAGCTTGCCTAAGCAGGTGCTTTAGTCTGCTGAGCTAGCTTGTCAGCCCCAAGGTTTTTAAATTTGATACAGGATAAAAATCTATGAATCTGAGTGTTTTGGTTTGTCTGGATGTCCCCCCAAGGTCTTGTGCAGTCACAGGGTGGGGTTTGAGGCTTTCTGATTGATTCGTGGTCCAAAGCTGGGATTGTAGGTGTGACTGCTGCACCCACCCTGGGGAGGCTAGCTTGCCTGCAGTGTAAGGGAGGGAAGGAGGCTGCTCTCTGCTGTCCTTTCCTTTTTGCTCTTGCTGCTTTTGCTGCTTTCTGCTGCCATGAACCGTACCATTGCCTTCTGCCTTGTGGCATTCTGCCTTGCAGCCAGCTGAGTATGGACTGAAACCTCTACAAACTGCAAATTAAATAAACCCTTCTCCTTAAAAAAAAAAAAAAGTCTGTATGGAAAATCAAACCCTCAGAATAGCCAACTCATTATCAAAGGAAAAGAACAAAGTAGTAGGTCTAATTTCTGACTTCAAGACTGAGGATAGGGTTGCGGGGATAGCGCAGTGGCTTAAGCACCTGCCTGGCAAGCACAAAGTCCTGAGTTCAATTTCTGGTACCCAAGGAAAAAAAAAGAATACATTTGGTGCCAGGGAGATGGCTCAGTGGAACAAGAGCTTCCCTGGCAAGCACAAGGGCCTCAGTTCAATCCCCAATTCCACTAAAAAAAAAAAAAAGGACTGAGTATAAAGGTACATTAATAAAAATAGTATGATACTTATAAAAGACTAGAAAAATAGATCAGCGTGACAGGATAGAGCCCAGAGGGAGAGTCACACACATGCAGTTACCATCTTTGATTAAGGAGCAAAAGCCATACAATGGAGCAAATGTGGTCTTTCCTAGAACTGGTGATGAAAAGTGATTGCAAAAGGTAGACCTCCAGCTGGGGAGATAGCTCAGCTGTGTAAGCTCCTGCCTGGCAAGTGCCAGGTCCCGAGTTTGATTTCCCAGTTCAAAAAAAAAAAGTGGACATCCACTCACACGGACAGTCACATGGATACAAACAAAGGAATCTACATAAGTGTGGTTGGTTGCACATGCCTGTTGGCCCAACTACTTGGGAGGCAGAGACAGAAGGATCTTTTTTTCTTCTTTTTTGAGAACCAGGAATTGAACTTAGGCCCTCAGGCGCTGGGCTACTGAACTAAATCCCCAGCCCTGAGAAGGATCTATTGAGCCCAGAAGTTCAAAGCCAATAAGAGAACCATAAAAACATCACAGACAGACAGAAAAAAGATTATATGTGAACCTTACACTCTCACAATAATGAACAAAAAAATGGGTCACTGACCTAACTGCAAACACACAATTATAAAGCCCTTAGAGAAGATAATGTGAAAGAAAACACAGACAGTCTTGGGCATGATAATGATTTTTCGATATAATACCAAAGGCATCATTTAGGAAAGAACAATGAGGCTTACTTAAAACTGAAAAATTCTGGTTTGCATAAAAGAGACTAAGACGAACATAAGTCTGGGAGAAAAGTATTTCAAAAAGACATATTTGGACAAGAAACTCTTAAAACTCAACAGTATAAAAATAAACAACCCAGTTTAAAAGAGGTCAAAAGATCTGGACACCTTACCAAATGAGACATATGCACAGCAATACATGTAAAAGGATGTCCAACAACATACATCATTAGTGAAGTACAAATTAAAACAACAAGATAAAGCAAAAACAACTTTCCCAAACAAAACACCACTGCATATCTATTTGTTGTTATTATTATTATTGTTTTTTTTTTTTTTTTGTGGCACCAGGGATTGAACTCAGGACCTTGCATTTACCAGGCAAGCACTTATTCCACTGAGCTATCTCCTCAGCCCCATTTGAATGGCCAACATGTAGAATAGTGAGTGAAAACACTAAAATTGGCAAGGAGGAGCAGCAACTGTACTTCACTCATTCCTGGTGGGAATACAGAATGGTATAGACACTTTTGAAGCCTGTTTGACTGTTTCTTAAAAACTAAACATATCCTTTATTTTATTTTTTTTTTTAATCTTTTACTGGGCCAGGGAGATGGCTCAGTAGAATAAGCGCTTCCCTGGCAAGCTCAAGGACCTGAGTTCAATCCCTGGGTTCTGGAAAAAAAAAATCTTTTACTTATTTGTTTGGTACAGGGTCTCACTACATACCTCAGACTTGCAGTGATCCTCCTATCTCAGCCTCCCCAGTTCTGGGATTACAGGCATGTACCACCATACCTGGTTTCAGGCTGGAACAGCTCATGTGGTACCAGGGATCAAACCCAGGTCCTTGCACTTGCCAGGCAGGTGCTTAAACTGCCAAGCTATCTCCCCAGCTCAAAACTGAATATATTCTTCTTCTTTTTTAAAAATGTATTTAGTACAGGGTCTATAGGGTCTCACTACATGGATCAGACTCATAGTGATCCTCTGGTTTTCAGCCTCCCAGGCACTGGGATTACAGGCACATGCCACCATGCCCAGTCTCATTCACCATCTCAGCGCACCCCAAGGTTGGGGCAGGCATGGCATGTGGTTCCGGGGATTGAACCCTGGTCCTGGGCTCTGACTAAGCAAGCACTTTAACCTGCTGAGCTGCCTGGCTGGCCCTCCAAAACTAAACATATTCTTTTTTTTTTTTTTTTTTCAGAACCGGGGATTGAATTCAGGCCCTTGTGCTTGCCAGGGGAGCGCTTATTCCACTGAGCCACCTCCCTGGCCAACATATTCTTAAGCTGGGTATGGTGATACATTCCTATAGTTTCAGCTGTTCAGGAGGCTGAGGCAGGAAAATCAATTGAACACATGAATTTGAAGTCAGCTTGAGTCTGTCTCTTAAAAAAAAAAATCAAATGAGGGGATAGCAGGGGATGCTCAGCCCAGGACAATGGCAGTCGGTGGTTCGGAGCAGGCTGCTGGGTGCATTGTGAAGATGGTGGATTACAGCGCCACAGTGGACCAGTGTCTGCCCCAGTGCAAGAAGCTGGCCAAGGAAGGAAGACTTCACAAAGTCACTGAAACCTTTTTCTCTTTAGAAAAACAGACCCGTACTGCTTCAGATATGGTGTCTACATCCTGGATATTAGTCGCAGTAGTGAAGATGTGCTATGAGGCTAAAGAATGAGATTCACTTCATGAAAATATTATGCTTTTGCCAAAAAGGAGGAGTCAGTTAAAACAAGCTGTGGCAAAAATGGTTTAACAGTGCTGTACTTACACTGAAGAAATCACAGACCTCCCAGCCAAACTTCAGTTCACTGATGCACTGAGAATGGTTACCGAATGGAAGAGATATGCTGAAATTGAGTGTGCTCAACTGACTACAACATTAGGAACCATAAAAGAACAAAACAGTGACATCAAAGAAGCAGCCTCCGTCTTACAAGAGTTGCAGGTGGAAACCTACCGGTCCGTGGAAAAGAAAGAGCAAATGGAGTTTATCTTGGAGCAGACGTGGCCGTGCCTGTCTGGGAAGGATTACATTAGGACACAGATCATCAGCAAGAAGTAATGCCAAGTTCTTCCAGGAAGAAGACACAGAGAAGTTAAAGTTGAAATACTACAATTTAATGATTCAGCTGGATCAGCATAAGGGGTCCTATCTGTCTATTCGTAAGCACTACAGTGCCATTGATAACACTGTGTGTCCACAGGCAGAAAGTGAAAAGTGGCAACAAGCTCCTGTGAAAAGTGCTGTTCTCTACACTATCCTGGCTCCTTTTGACAATGAACAGTCAGATTTGGTTCACCAAATAAGTGGGGATAAGAAGTTAAAAGAAATCCCCAAATACAAGGATCTCCTAAAGCTTTTCGCCACCATGGAGTTGATGCGCTGGTCCACACTTGTTGAAGACTATGGAATGGAATTAAAGAAAGGCTCCCTTGAGAGTCCCGCGACAGATGTTTTGGCCTCGATGGGAGATGGTGAAAAAATGTGGAAAGTTTTGAAGAACGGAGTTGTTGAACATAATATTAGCATAATGGCCAAGTACTACACTCGGAGCACAATGTAAAGGATGGCATGGCTTCTGGATCTGTCTGTTGATGAGTCAGAAGCTTTTCTGTCAAATCGTAGTTAACAAGACTATCTTTGCTAAAGTTGACTGGGTGGCAAGAATTATCAACTTCCAGAGACCCAAGGATCCAAACAATTTGTTGAATGACTGGTCTCAGAAACTCAACTCGTTGATGTCTCTGGTTAACAAAACCACACACCTCATAGCCAAAGAGGAGATGCTACATACTCTGCAATAAGGGTCTCAATGCTTTTAAAAGGAGAGAAAATAGGTAGTCCTTAAAGAAAAGAAAGACTGGTATCATGGTGTATACGTTGTTTTCTTTGGTTTGTTTTTGTTTTTTCCTATTCTCTGCTGTTTTGTCTAAGGTATTGAAATAGTGAATGTGTTTCAGGATCCCTTTGACCTTTCTCTTTCCAAGTTTCATTATTAGCCCTGTATTTTCAGTTGGTGCAAAAATAAATGTTTCTATTATCTCAGTACACACACAACATTGTCATAACTTACCCAAGTATGTTTTTCTATCACTGGAAAACTCTTTAGCTATTTGTTTTCATCCACTAACAACCACATAATAATAAAAGCAGTATATGTGGAAAAAAAATCAGACAAAATGAAATGAAAGCAAACCTTACCATATGATCCAGCAATTTTGCTCACTAGTATTTTCCAAATGAACTGAAAACCCACGTACATAAAAGCTTCTCCATGAATGTTCACAGCAGCTTTATTATAATTGCCCAAATTTGGAAGCAACCAAGGCGTCCTTCAGTACGTAAATGGATGAATGGACTGGCATATCCAGACAATGCAATATTGGTCAGTGCTCAAAAGGATGTGGTATCAAGCCATGAAAAGACATGAAAGAGCTAAATGTCTATAACTAAATGAAAGACGCCAATAAGAAAAGGCTATACCGTGTGATTCCAACTATATGACATTCTAGAAAGGGTAAAACTGGGAAGACAGTGAAATGCTGAGTGTTGAGGTAGTAGGGAAGGAGGAGAAGGCAGGGCACAGAGGATTTTTAAGGCAGTAAAACTATGCTGTATGATAGAAAACTGCTAGACACATGATATATCTGCCAAAAGCCACAGAATGTACAAAACCAAGAACCAACCCTAATGATGTGTCAGTATGGGTCTACCAATGGTAACCAAAGTTCTCCTAGAGGTGGGGCTGTTGATAGTGGTGAGAAGTTACCCAAGAGAAGGGTCAGGGAACTCTATACTTTCAATTTCCTGTGAACCTAAAATTGCTTTCAAAATTTTTCTTTCATTAAAAATGATGAAAGGGCTGGGGAGATAGCTCAGTGGAATAAGTGCTTGCCTGGCAAGAGCGAGGCCCTGAGTTCCATCCCTGGTACTGCAAAAAAAAAAAAAAAACCCCAACAAACAAAAAACATGAAGCCGTGCATGGTACACACACCTGTAATTCCAGCATTTAGGGAGGTTGAGGCAGCCTAAACTGCATAGAGAGACCAACCAATCAACACTGTCACAAACTAACAACAAATCCACACTGTCCAATGCTACTATTTCCACTGTGAAGATCACTACAAAATGACTGACAGAGGGCGGTCTTTTCCGAAGACCTGGCAAGATGGCGGAAGTGGAGCAAAAGAAGAAGCGAACCTTCCGCAAGTTTACCTACCGCGGCGTGGACCTCGACCAGCTGCTGGACACGTCCTACGAACAGCTGATGCAGCTCTATAGTGCTCGGCAGAGGAGGACTTCGGCGGAAGCAGCATTCGCTACTGAAGTGTCTACGCAAGGCCAACAAGGAGGCACCACCCACGGAGAAGCCCCAGGTGGTGAAGACACACCTTCGAGACATGATCATCCTGCCCGAGATGGTGGGCAGCATGGTGGGTGTCTACAATGGCAAGACTTTCAACCAGGTGGAGATCAAGCCTGAGATGACTGGCCACTACCTGGATGAGTTCTCCATCACCTACAAGCCCGTGAAGCATGGCCGGCCTGGCATTGGTGCCACTCACTCTTTGGGCTTCATCCCCCTCAAGTAGCCACCTGGCCGATAAAGCCACCACTGCCCCCCTCCGCCCCCAAAAAAAATGACTAACAAAAATCAAAACAACTTCACAGATTCGAGAATCATGGTGAACTCAAAGCAGAATAAACACAAAGACATCTAGCCACATCAAAATCAATCTGCTGAAAACTAATAAAGAGAAAATGTTAAGTCAGAGGGAAAAAACAGATAAGGGAATCAATGACAGTCAAGTTTATAATGAGAAATTATATAACTAAGAAGACCACAGTGCAACATCTATAAAGCGCTAAAATGAGAGAAGATATACATATTATATATATGCATATGTATATATGTATACATACATAAATATGTATACATATATATAGTGTGTGTGTATGTGTGTGTGTGGTGTGCGTGTGTATGTGTACTGGGGACTGAACCCAGGGGCTTCACACTGAGCTACATTTCCAGACAATTTTTATTTTCTGGGACAGGGTCTTGCTAAAAAGCACAGTTCAGATTCATAAGGGCCTCATGCTCACAGGAGTGGCTTCTAAATGGTGATTGGATTATAGGGGTTTACAGCTGGTTTGCTGCTAAGAGGCGGGATCTGACTGGAAGAGGCTGATCCTGGGGGTGTGGCTTGGAAGAGTTTATCTGCCTCCCTTCTTCCCTTTGCTCCATGCTGCCTGGTAGACGGGACCCCAGCAGCTTTGCTCCTGACATACCCCTCTGCCATGCTGTTTCTTCATCTTCAGAGACTGCCGGCCATAGTCTGAGACATGAGCCACAACAAACCCTTCCTCCTTTGGGTTGCAGACATTAGGTATTTGGACCCAATGGTAACAGAAAGTGACTAAGATGGTCACTAAAATGCGCACGCTGGGCTTGAATTTGTAATCCTCCTGCCTCAGCCTTCCAGATTTTTGGGATTACACGTGTTTGCTATCAGGTCCAGCAAAAATACCTTTCAAAAATTAAAAATAAAGAGTTTAACTGGACATGGTGGCACACACCTGTAATCCCAGCACTGGGGAGACTGACACATAAGGATTACTATGAATCTGAGTTGTGTAGGAAGATCCTGTACCAAATAAATAAATAATTTTAGAAAATTTTAGTTTTTGTATTTTAAGGAAGGGTCTACAGGGTATTCAGGGTTTTACTACTAGATCTGACTCATAGTGATCCACCTGTTTACAGCCTCCCAAGAGCTGGGATTACAGGCGTGTGCCACCACGCCCAGTCTCAATCACCTTCAGCATGCCCTAGGGTCAGGGCAGCACAGCATGCTGGGGTCGAACCCTGGTCCTTGCGCCTGCCTAAGTAGGCAGCTTTAGTCTGCTGAGCTATCTGGCCAGCCCTAAAAGAAGTTCTTCAGATTAAAGGGAAAAGATACTGGCTAGGAATCTGGAGCTATAGGAAGGTATAGCATATTAGAAAAGGTAAAAACAACAGTAAACAATACTACAGGTAAACACAACAGTAAACAATAGTACATTCATTCTTGGGTATCTACTGGGGGACTGGTCCCAAAATCTACAGATGTTCAAGTCCTTCATCCCCGGTTCTACAAAAAACCAAAACAAACAAACAAACAAAAAACATGTGGTGCTGCACATAAACTACAAATACTCTCTTATATGTAAAGAAAATTTAAATACAATTTAAAAGAAAAATTAAATTCTTTATGAAATGTAAATTCCATGTAAATAGTTCTTACAGTATCATTTAGGAAATAATAAAACTTTATATATATTCAATAGAGATACAATTTTTGACTCATGGTTGAGTATGTGGATATGCAATTTGTGGGTACAACCTGTGGATGCAATGGGCCCTCTGTACTTTTTTCCTTTCTTTTTCTTAGATATGGTCTCATCCAGGCTGGCCTTGAACTCACTACCATAGCTCAAGTTGGCCTTGAGCCCTTGGTGATCTTCCTGCCTCAGCCTCCCAAGTGCTGAATGCAGGAATGTGCCACCAACCCCGGCTCAGGGTCACTACACTTTGTCTTCTTCACTTCTTTGAAAAATCAGGGTTGGCCAGATAGCTCAGTGAATTAAAGTGCCTGCTTAGGCAGATGCAAGAGCTAGAGGTTTGATCCCAGAGCCTGCCTTGCCAGCCCTGACCCCAGGGCGTACTGAGATGGTGATTGAGACCGGGCATGGTGGTGTGCATCTATAATCCCAGTGCTTGAGAGGCTGAAAAACAGGAAGGATCACTGAGTCCAATCTATGTAGTGAGATCCTGTAGACCTTGTACTAAAATACAAAAAAAAAAAAAAAAGAAAAGAAAATTAATTTTTACAGCATTAGTAATAGTATGGAGCTGAAGGTACCGCTCAGTGGTAGAGCACTTGCTTAACATGCACAAGGACTCAGGTTCAATCCCCAGTACTCCCCATCACCCAAATGTATTATAGGGTTTATAATAAATGTAGGAAAATAATATAAGGCAGTAATAACATAAGGAGCCGGGAAGGTGGCTCAGTGGAATAAGCGCTTCCCTGACAAGCGCAAGAGAAGTTCAATCCCCGGTTCTGGAAAAAAAAAAAAAGTAATAACACAAGAATGGAGTGGTGAAAATGTAATTATAAATGTTTAATGTACCTACAGTATTATATTATTAATTGAACTAATTTGTGATAAGCCAAACACACAAATTGCTACTCCTAGAGCAATTATGCAAAACAACACAAATAAGCATTGCAATAAAATTAGGAGAGGAGACACCACGGAAGCTTGAAAAGTACTCAATCCAAAGGAAGTTAACCTGGCAAGCGCAAGGGCCTGAGTTCAATCCCCAGTTCTGCCAAAAACAAAAAAACCAAAAAACCCCAAAATACCCAAAAAAACCAAAAACAACCCCACCCCCCCAAAAAAACTAAATGAAGTTAAAAGGCTGGCCAAATAGCTCAGCCAGATTAAAGCACCTGCAAGCAGGCACAGGGGCTGCTGGGCTGGCCCCACCCCCGGGGGCGCACTGAGACTGCAATAGAGACTGGGCGTGGTGGTGCACACCTGTAATCCCAGCTCTTGGGAGGCTGTAAACAGGCAGATCACTATGAGTCCGATCTAGTAGTGAGACCCTGAACACCCTGTAGACCCTTCCTTGAAATACAAAAAAAAAAAGGGTGGTGCGGGGAGATAGCTCAGTAGAATAAGCACTTGCTTGGCAAGTGCAAGGACCTTAGT
>NW_004524597.1:18906579-18931386 GCF_000260255.1 Octodon degus | reverse complement strand
TTTCAAATGTTCAGAGTGAAAAGAGAAAGACTGAAGTCGTATTCTGCTTGCCAGAGAAGCATTTTCAATTTAAAAGCACTGCAACATTGAAAGAAATAACGACAAAAAAGGTATACCATGCAATTGCCAAGTGTGAGAACACCAGTGTGGCTACTATAGTAGTGAACAAAGCAGAATTACAGACAGGCAGTACTGCCAGCAATAGAGATATTAATTCCACAAAGATAAAAAGCCTGAGGAACAGTGGAACAGAATAGAAGATGCAGACACACCTACAAATACACTCAGCCATCTTATCCTTGACAAAGGGGCCAAACATATTCACTGGAAGAAAGCCTCTGTAATAAACTGTGCTGGAAAAACTGGCTCTCTACCTAACAATGACTAAAACTAGACTTGTGTCTATCACCATGCACTAAACTAAAGTCAAATGGATCAAAGATCTAAATATTAAAACAGAAACACTAAATCTGCTAGAAGAGAAAGTAGGTAGAAATTTTAAAGACATAAGTGTAGGAGGGAGTTCATGAACAAAACCCAAATTTCAGGGGAAATACTTCAAAGAATTAACAGCTTGGATTTCATCTTATTAAAGAACTTTTGCACAGAAAAAAAAAATTACCAACAGAGTGAAAATACAACCCACTGAGTGGGAAAAATTTTTAGCCAACTGTCTCTCAGACAAAGGATTTGCATCCAGAAAATATTTAAAAAAGGAAAAAAAAATCAGATCCCCCCCCCCCACCGCCCAAACTCAAAGACCCAATCCAACAGTGAGCATCTGAGGGGCTGGGAATTTGACTCAGCAGTAGAATGTTTGCCTAGCAAGGTGGAAGCCCTGGATTCAGTCCTCGGCGCGCGCGCGCACACACACACACACACACACACACGTGTAAGCATATGAGAATTCACACTTCTCAGATAAGTACAAAATATATATATATATATATATATATATATATATATATATATATATTTCAACATCATTGGTCATTTGACAAATGCAAATTACAACAACACTGAGATTCCATCTCACTCCAGAAAGAATAGCTATCATCAAGAAACTAACCAAAACAAATGCTGGTGGGGATTTTGGGGAAAAAGGAACCCTTCTCCATTGTTGGTGGGAAAGTAGATTGGTGCAACCACTGTGGAAATCAGTGTGGAGATTCCTTAAAAAGTTAGGATAAGAGGTCCCATTTGACCCAGTTATTCCCCTTCTGAGTATGTTTCTGAAGAATTAAAAATATTGTACCACAGCAATATACGTTCACCCATGTTTGTAGCAGTACAATTTGTAATAGCTAAATCCTGGAAACAACCCAAATGCCCATCAGTGGAGAAATGGATAAAAAAGATGTGGCATTTTCATGCAATGGAGAATGCCATAAAGAAGCCATAAAGAAGCATAAACTTAAGACTTTTTTGTTTTGTTTTGTTTTAATTTGACGGAACCAGGGATTGAACTCAGGCCCCTGCACTTGCCAGGGAAACGCTTATTCCACTGAGCCATCTCCCTGGCCCCCAAACTTGAGACTTTTATGGGTAGGTGGACACAACTTGAGACCATAAGTGAAATAAATCAGACTCATACGGAAAGAAATTGTGTAAAAGGAAATAGGAACTAGGATGAGGGAAAGAGGAAAGGAAATAAGGGAAAAGGAAGAAAAGAACGCAAGTTATACTATGACTATCTCTTAGTTCACAGAAATGGAAGGCTTGTGCTCATATCAATTGGAGAATTTTTTTGTGCTTGTATCTTACACTTGGAATAACTACTTTCAAGATAACATGCAATGTATTAACTATTGTTATTCTCCTACCATCTCGTTATAACATTTTGTTTTACCTTTTTTAAATGAAATTTTAAAAATCCAAGAACACATTGAAACCCTAAACATGTATGTGCCTAGTAGCAAAGGTTCAAAAACTATAAAGTAAAAATTGATCACAGCAAAAGGAGAAGTGGAAAAATATATTAGAGTTATAAAGGTGGAGAGAAAAAGAGAACCACAGTGTCAAAAAGAGACATGGAGGGGAAAGAGAGCAAAAGAAATATAGAGCTACGGTTAGCCAGAGAGACAGAGATGGAGGCAGCCTGACCCCAAGAAGATGAGAGGCCAGGGGAGTTGCTGATAGAACAGAAGTGCCCTGGACCACAGAGCAGGGCTAGAGGTTCTGGCTGTGTTGTGTGGAACCAGGGTGGGGTCTGGGTCTGTGGCACCCTTAAGAGGTTGTTATAAGGTGGATATCATCACTTACCTGCTGCCCTGTGAGGCCTTGGGGGCCAGGCTCCCCACGTGCTCCCTTTGTGTGAGGAAGAAAGGAATGAAGTTAGCTGTTGGGACTTCTGACTTAGGGCCCCTGAGACTCCCCACAACCCCTTATTTGGGTACTCACTCTTTCGCCCTTTTGTCCTGGGTGGCCTGGGATTCCTTTGGGTCCAGTAGGGCCTGGGGGTCCCTGGGCAACAAGACAGGGCCTTAGCCTTGTGATGGGGTACGATGGACTGGGCAGGAGATTGGAGGCAGAGGGGATGGCGAGAGTCTCAGCTTGGCCTGGCTGTCGTATACCTAATGCCCAGCACACAGTGGGCAGTTCATACAGCTCAGTGTTAAGAGAACGGGACACTGGGCCAGACAGTTCCTACCCAATCCACAGATATTTTGTCCTGTGGCCACATCCTCAGGACAAAATTTCCCCTTCTCTTGATCTCAGGCAATAATAATGCTTCTTGTTACATGAACTGAAGGAGCAAATGTATGGAAAGTGGTTTGTGTATCAAATGCTCAATACATATTTAGTATATGTGCTGCTGAAGCGGGCACTCAATAAATATTTACTGAATGAATGAGTCAAATGAAGAATGAATGGATAGAAACAGGGTAGGAGCACTTGGAGAATGACTTACCATGTGTCCCGGACTCCCAGGTACCCCTGTGGGGCCAGGAGGTCCAGGGGGACCTGGAATAAGACAGGATGTCCAGGACTGAAAATGAGTACATTGCCAGCAGCCTCTGAAAGCCACAGGACTACTTCTGCAATCTACCAATTCCATCCTTCACACCAAGCCTGGTCTTGACTTACCCATGGGTCCTGGAGGGCCAGGGGGACCTGGGGACCCAGTGGGTCCCAGAGGCCAGTGGCTGCTGGCCTCAGTGAAGGTGTTAGACAGTAACGAGTCCCCTGCAAGAGAAAAGATAGTGAGTGAACAGAGTTGGGCAGGGTACAGCAGTGCTCACCTGCCACCTCGGCAAAGTCAGCCTCAACTGTCCTATGGGCAACCGCCAGCATGGACGGCACCCTAGGATGGAGAGTAGGGAGACTGTTAGCCATGCACGATCAGAAGGCAGGGTAGCCTGGGTTCTGATCCCACTGCATTCTAGCCAGTGACTTTCAGAAAGCCTCTCTCCGCTTTACTGAACCTGTATGTTGTCTGTCAAGTGAAATAATGAAAGCTACCACTTAATGACCATCTATCGTTAAGTTCTATCACAGAGCTCTGGGAGGCTGGCATCATCACTGTTCCCATTGTAGAAATGATGGCAGGAGAATTAGTGCGATGGAATGTATGGTGGGATGGGAGAACGAGAAAATGAATGGTACCCATTCATATACCAAAGACCTGATACAGATGGAGGTGAACCCGGCACTCCATGCTGTGATCCCTGGCAGCACAGGAAGAAGGCCAGAGGTGCACATCAGGGCCCAGCTTGGAGGAACTGGGGCCTCTGTGAGCCCAGAGATTGGGCTGTGGCCTTGACTGCTTGGAGTTCACTTCTTGCTGCCAGGACTTGAGCTTCCTATCACTCTAAGGGCTGAATTTCTGCAGCTCCAAGCTTGGGGAGGGGCTGATGCCTGACAGTTCTGAGCATGTGTATCTGAAGCCACTCCCCCACCACACCTTCTAGCTGGATGACTGAACCAAGTGATCTCCTCTCTCTGGCCCTCAGTGTCCCTCATCTGTGAACAAAGAACAACGTCTACTGGATATTTGGGTGACACGTACTCTACACTGGACACAGCTGGTGTACAGAAGGTACTTGTTATACGGTAGCAGGCACAATGGTGATTGGTACTCTGGTCTCCCCCATCCCTACCCCCACCCCCACTTCTGCCAACACCCTGCAGGGACTCACCATGTTGGGAGATCTGGGCATAAGGTGGCCCAATAGGGGCTGGGGGTCCTGGAGGGCCCGGAGGCCCTGGTGGACCTGGAGGTCCCCTCTCTCCTGGAATGCCTGTGGCTCCAGTCTGGCCAGGGCTTCCTGGTGGACCCTGTGGACCTGCAATGAAATCCCAGGAGTTGGGAGTATATAGGAGGCAGGATAAGGCAGCCTGGGCCACTGGGCATGAGACTAGGGTCTGAAGTCTACAGCTCAGACCTGTCCATGAGGAGCACAAATACAGAATCCTGTCCTTTGAGTCATCCACACTGCTCTGGGTTCTCAGGGCCCCAATCCCACCATCACCTACCATAGGAACCCTGGTCACAGAAGGGGGTTGGTGTTTCTCTTCTACCTGGGTTTCTTCCCATTGGTCTGGGAGCTCCCTGTGGGCAAGGACTGGGCTGACTCCCAACCCCCAGTATCCAGCTCAAAGCCCGCTGAGCATAGTGGGCCAATGAACATGAGCTGAGGGCTTTAGGGAGTCCAGCAGTAAGTGGGGCAATCCAGAGAGTGGAGAGCAGAGAGGTCATTGGGTGAAAGGGGCCTGGTCACCTGGCTATGACAGGGTTGGGAGGTCCCTGCCTGGGTCCACGTGGCTGGGCAGATAGCCAAGGAAGCTGGGGGAATGGGCATCATTCTGGGCACTCACCAGGCGGGCCTCTCATTCCTGCTGGGCCCTGGCTGCCTGCATCTCCCTTGGGGCCGGTGGGGCCAGGCAGCCCCCGCATACCCACTCGGTCTAAGGTAAAGAACATGAGGTTGGCAGATCTGGACTTTATTTAGACCCGCACCCCAACCCCTCAGCCAGCACCTACCATCTCGAGGGAGCAGTGGGGCCCTTGCAGTCTCTCTGACTCCTGGTAGCCCTGGGGTGAGGGGGTATGAAAGGGTCATGTCCCTTGGGGACTGGAGGAGGGGCGAGTCACCCAGAGACCACTTCTGCAGCTCCACACTGTCAGGGTCTACTGGGGCTGATTGGCCTCTCAAGACTCCAGGACTCAGAAGCCCAAGACTGTTCTCTCAGGTTTACTGGAGAGATGAGAAGACTGAGGCCTTGGGTAGGGCAGGTAATTCACAGAATGGGGACCAGATTCTTACTGCCCTGATTCCCACATGGGAGTGATTCCCACCTGATCCACTCACCCTGGAGGCCTCTATCTCCAGGGCTGCCATGGGCAGCCGGGAAGCCCCAGAGTGGGGCAGGGTCTTCAGGGGTAGGTAGGGTTGGGGGCATTGCCTGCTCGGTAACAGTCAGTACAGCCACCTGTGGAGGAAGAGGAAGACAGGATAATGGGTGCCAGGGACTCATCAGAGACAGGCCGGCAAAGTGGCCCTGGTGTAGGTGGTGCAAAGCCCACGGTGCTAGTAGAGCCCAGCTGGAAGTGGAGACCTGGGCTGCACGGCCCAGAAATTTCATCAGAAGTGTGCGGCCCTCCCCCAAAGATCCCATGACCTCGAACATGCTAAGCAAGTACTCCACTGCTTAGCTATATCTGCAGCCCTGAGAAGTGACTATGTTTTGCAAATTTGTATAATTCACACATTACAGACACTGTAGAAAAGTCATTACATATCATCAATGCCAGCTGGCTGTTCTTGGAGGTGTTTGTTGGCTTCATATTTTTGCTATACTTATCCCATAAATAATATAGTGTTTTTCTTGGTTTAGTAAAGCTCCACAGGATTCTCTGTCTCTGTCTCTCCCTCCAACCCCCTCTCTCTGGGTGTATGTGTGTTGGGGATTGAATCCAGGGCCTCCTCTACTTCTAAGATTTTTGCTAAATTTGAAGGGAAATGAAATAGAGTAGGGAATAGTGGAACAAAATATACATAGATAACATACATGTCTATTTGTATGTTTGAAAAATATGAAAGAAAAAGACGACTGAAAGGTGACAGCAAATGCCTGTAGTCCTAGGTACTTGTGAGGCTGAGGCAGGAGGAGTGGCCTAAGTCCAGGAGTTACAAACTTATGTAACAGAGCAAGACATGGGCTCAGGAAGGAAAAAAAAAAAAAAAAGAAAACAAAAGGTGACAATCACCCTGTCTGGGGGCACAGACACCTGCTGCAAATGGCAATCTGGCAGGTTTTCCACATTTCTGAATTTTTCAAGTTCCCATGTTTAGAGTCTTTGCATACTGTTGTATTTTACAATTTATAAACCTTTTAATCTTGAAATGATATCAAATATATAACAGATTCACTTTTTTAATGTATTTGGTACAGGGCCTACATCTGATCTACGATCTATGTCTCACTATGTAGATCGGACTCGTAGTAATTCTTCTGGTTTCAGCCTCCCAAGCGCTGGGATTACAGGCGCGTGCCACCACGGCCAGTCTCAATTGCCATCTCGATGTGCCTTAGGGGCAGGGCTGATATGGCATGTTGAGGATGGAACCCTGGCTGCTGCGCTCTACCTAAGCAGGTGCTTTAGTCTGCTGAGCTATCTGGCTGACCCTCAAATTCACTTTTTTTTTTTTTTTTTTTCAGAACCGGGGATTGAACTCAGGCCCTTGCGCTGGCCCTTGGCTCTCAAATTCACTTTTGAAATCAGTAGATGGTACTAGTACAGGGGAGGTGACAAAGAGGGGACCAAGCAATAAGCTCTGGGGAGTGTGCACGCATTCGGCTGGGCCTGGCCACACAGGAGGGAGTAGCTTGGTTTCTGGAGGATGAACAGGCCAGGCCATCTGACTGAGAGGGTTTCTTAAGTGTGGCACTGGATGACAGGCTGAAGAGAGCTGGTCAGGAACCAGCAGGAGGCAGGAACCTGGCTGCCTGGGAAACTGCCAGTCAGGTCCACGGCGTCCCTGGGGCAGTGAGTACGGCAGCTCAGAGCTGCACTGTGGGAATAAGAATGGCTGAGCATGGGGGTGCAGGAAGGGATAGGAGGTGCCATGGGGCCTGAGGGGAGGGGACCAGGGCAGCTGCTCACCCACCTTGGCCTCTAGTGCTTTTAGCCGCTCAGCCAGCTCTGTCACTTTGCTGCAGTTGAGACAACCTGTGGGATGGAGGAATCTTGGTCCCTGGGTGCCCCCCAGAGCCCTGGCAGTGGGGGTGGAGGGTGTAGATGGATGTAGAATGACCCCAACCCAGGAAGGAGTTGAATGCAGGGCTGGGCTGCAGAAGCACCTCAGGCTAAGGGAGTACCACGCCCTGTGCGTTTCTTCCATTCCAAAGCCTTCACAGTGGACTTCTTTGTCCTACAGCAGAATCCAGCACCCCTGCATGTCTAAAGTGATCCATTTCCCAGAAGCCAGGGTAGGAAATCTTGCTTCTGATGAGTAGGGATGGAGCCTGGAGCTGCCAGCTCTGGGGACCATCCTGGATGGGGCAGGCCACCCTCTGATCCTAACACAAGAATAGCCCAGCACCTTGACCTCCTTGGCAACACCCCTGACACACTGATGACAGTTCTGGCCAAGCGAGGTACCTCCAGAAGCTGGACTCTGGAGCATCACCCCTGGGCTCATGCCTGAGGAGCCTGGGCTCACTGGAAATGCACAGCAGTGTCTCACAAGGGCCCCACAATCGAGCCATCCTCATGCTGTCCCCACTTGACTCAGGTCCTGGGGGAGGGCAAAGCAGGGTAGGACAAGGAAGGGCCGGGCAAAGCATGTCTCTTTTCTTGAGGAACTGGGGATTGAACTCAGGCCCTTGCACTTGCCAGGGAAGTGCTTATTCCACTGAACCATCTCCCAGGCCAGCATGTCTCTTTTCTGACCCTCAGTTTCCTCTTCTCTGAAATGGGGTTTAGGAAGCCTCGGCTGGGGGTGGATAGACAGCTGAGAAGTTGAATGAGCTGGTGGTAGAAAGCACCAGGCTGGAGCCAGACACATTGTAGGTACTCAGGAAAGCAGAATTTACATAAAAAGACAAAATTTAGGGCTTTGACCTGCATCAGCAAAAGATCAGGGGTCATGGGTCTTGGGATGCTTGAGCCCAGGTCAGCCTCCCTTTTGGGGGTCCTTCCTTTCCAGCTCTTTCCAGTAGAAAGCGTGGGGTGCTGTACAAGATGCTCCACTGCTGGGCCCAGCTGGATCTTAGGCAATGGACTTACTGCGTTCCTCCAGGTCTACCCCATCCCAGGAAGTCACCAACAAGTTGCTCAGGACCCACCTGAGAAAGCTGTGGGCCGGAGTGCCATCCGCCGCATGGTGTTGGCCGACCACACGGGCTCCACGAGGCCAGAGGAGGCTGCAACTGAGGAATGGAGGGGTGAGGACCCTACTGGCCTGGGCCGTCCTTGTCTCATCACACACCCCAGCTGCTGACGTGCAGGGGCAGAGAGAGGCTCAGGGAGGTGGAACAGTTGCACAGGGTCACACAGCATGACAGGGCACCCAATGGGCTGACACTTGGTGGGCTGGTGAGAACAGCTGGTCATAGGGTAGAGGGTTCCCCAATGGCCCCAGCCAGCTACTCAGGTTAAGAGGTTAGAGTTGACAGCAGGCTCTGTCACAGTGCTGACACTTGTTAATGTGTGTGTTTCTCAGTACCTGCCAATTCTCTCATCTGTAAAATGGGATACTGAGGCCTCTCTTTGTCCCTTCCAGGCTGGTATGAAGCCTAAAGAATGGAGATGCTGCACAGCACCCACTGTGCACACACAGGGCCTGGCACATAGTTGGTGCTCAATAAATGAGGCTGTGGTTTTTGCCCTCCTTGCTTTCTCTGCCCCTTTTGGTGAAAAGAGCCTGAAGTGGGTCCAGCTCCGGTTCTAAATGAAAACCAGAGGGAGGCTGGCTGCTTGTTCCTGGAGCCCACGCCCCCCACGTCCTGAGGGGAGCAGCCTGCCCTGGCTGCTCTGGCTTTCGGCACAGCTGCAGGGACAGGATGGCCAAGCCAACGGCGGGGATGCAGCTGGAGGGGCTCTCCAGCCAGCAGTGGCAACATTCTCTTCTGCCCCCCAGGTCTGCCTTTTAAGGTCATGAAGTGTCGTCTGCAGGGGTGTGCAGGGGGAGATGAGACCCAAATAAGGCACAGGCCTGGCAGCTTGGGCTGTGGGTTGAGGAAGGGAGCGTGAGGCGCCAAGAACTCAAACCAGACAGGTCCGTCTGGCCGGCCCCCAGTGGGGAGGCTGCCAGGCCTTGTTCCAGACCCACCATGGGCCTTTGCTCAGGCTCCGCTGCATCCTTGACACATAATCCCCAGGGGCCTGTGCCTTGCTCAGGTACAGAAGGGAACTCTTCTGAGGATGAAGAAAGGTGGGTTTCCTACCCAGGACTGTGGCAGGGAAGGGGAGACGCTACTGTAACCCATGCCCCTTGCTAGCCTAGTGACTCACGAAACCCAGCTCCATCCTATGTAGAAGGTAGAGACAACGGCAAACTTGTGCTTAGCAACTACTCTCCAGCCAGTTCCTGAAAATTCTAAGTACTATACATATTGTCTGTTTTATTAATTGTACTAGTGTCATATAATCTTAAGAGATGGGAACACTGTGGCATGAAGCATCACAGTGCCGCCTCTCCTCTGTTGTCTCCCATGTGCCAATGAATGGATGAGTGAATGAGACCCTTCTTTCCCCTATCAGGAAACAAAGCAGAGAATCAAAGCGACTCATTCACAGTCATATTCATGAAGTTCTCCAGGAGGGACCTGATCCCAGGTGGGTCTGACTCCATGGCTTGATCTCTTTTCTGGGAGTTGTGGTGGAGGCACCTGACCCAGGGTCCAGCAGGACTCTGGTGCCTGAAAGAAATTGTTTTTTGCTCCTAGTTGAAGATGTAAATGTTTGTTTTATTACTGTGTGAGGGTGGTGACCCAAAGCAGTGGCTGTAACTCCAGCCCTGTGTGAACTTAGGTTTTCTTTGTGATGGCAGATATTGGCTTCTTCCTGCTCTTCCTGCTACACTTCTACTGTCTTGCTTCTTTTCTCATAGTTTTGTTTTTGCAATATGGGAGGAATCAAACCCTGGGCTCACACATGCTAGGCAAGTGCCCTACCACTACAAGTGATCTAGCCCAAACACTGAATGCAGGCATACATGTGTACTAGAAGTTCTTTCTTTCTTTTTTTCTCAGAACAGGTGATTGAACTCAGGCTCTTGAGCTTGCCAGGGAAGCGCTTATTCCACTGAACCATCTCCCCGGGGTCTCCCTCCTTCCCTCCTTGCCTCCCTTTCTCTCTCTCTCTCTCTCTCTCTCTCTCTCTCTCTCTCTCTCTCTCTCTCCCTCTCTCTCCCCCCCCCCTTTTTTAACAGCATTTTCCTCCCCATGACGTGTTACTGACTGGAGCAGTTTTTCAGCTGACTGCCTCTTCTCTTACTCCTGGGTGGGACACTGGCCTCACCAGGACAGGGACTTTGCCTGTCTTGTGCATCCTCAAGGGCTACAATACAAGTTCTGTTTATGAACACACAAAGCAAGGGCTGAAAATAAATTTCAATCAAGCAAAAGAAATAAAAGGCAAAATAATGTGGATGGCAGACACAAATATCTTGAAAAGGACCATAAATGTTCTAATGTCATGTGTGGATGTCCCTGAGTTGTTAAACAGTTGGCTTGTGGCTGGAAATTCTTTTGCAATCAATTTGGTTTTGGATATTTCATGAGGAGTCAGAGAGAACAAGAAAAATGAGCAGAAACATAGCCACGCCAGCCACACAGATAGAAGGGGCTCATAGTAATTGTGAATTTCCATTATGAGAAAGCTTAGGGCTAGAAGTGTAGCTCAGTGGGAGAGGGCTTGCCTAGCTGCAAAAGCCCCTGGGCTCAACCCTAACACCATTAAGGCAAGAAATAACTAGGAAAATGTTGATCCTGCATTCAAGATTCACAAAAATTACCCCAAACTTTTCTCAAAGTCTGATAAATGGACAGAAAATACTGCAACAGATGAACCATATTCTAAGAAAAGCCTTCATAAAGTACACAAAATCCTAGTCAGGAAGAAGCTGTGGGTTGGGGGCTGCTTTTCTGTAGGACAGACATGTTCCATTTCTCCTGCTCTGGCTGGCCCTGAGCAAGGCTGTAGCAGGCTGAAAGGCCCCTTGCCAGACAAGTGCCTATTCTACTGAGCCATCTCCCCAGCCCTGAAAGGCCCCTTATCTGAGGCTCCTGGACATCCCTGAAGGGCTCCTCTGCCCTCTCTGCTGTCTGGTCCCAGGTCTCAGACCTAAGCTCTACCCCAGGCCACCTCTTACCATCTGGGGGGCCCCCAACCACCCTACATGCAAGCACCATGCCCTCCTGCAATCCCTAGAGCTATGGCTCCCATGCCATCTCCTTAGAAGCCTTCCTGGACAGATCAGGGCTTCCCCACCAGTACCAAAGGCCCCCCCCTGACACTCTCATTACTCTGTCCTGACCTTCCAAGGGCCAATGCTCTCCTTAGTTTCTAGTTCTGTGCCCCCTAAAGCAGCCCCACACTTCTGCCCAGTGCCATGCTTTCTTGCTGGATTCCTATGGCATCTCACGGCACAGAAGACATTAAGAGCCAGGCAGAATAGTATACTCTTTAATACCAGCTCTCTGTGAGGCTGAGGCAGGAGAATCACAAGTTTGAACCCAGCCTGGGCAACTTATTGAGACTCTGTCTCAAACTAAAAAGAAAACCTGGGGATGTAGTTCAGTGTGAAGGGCCTATGTTGAGTCGCCAGTACTGAGAGACAAAACAAACAAAAAACACTGAAGCCCAGGAAACAGGCTTGGGCTCTCTACACAGCAGGATGTAGGGGACTGGATGCCTAACCTGCCCTAAACTAGAAATGGAGCTGTGAGAAGTTTGAGAATCCCTGAGCTTCACCCCTGTATTTTTCCCTCCATGAGAGAAGCCAAGGGAAGGGTCCCTTGTTTATGTCACTCCCTCCACCTTTGGGTCAGCACAATTCAGTGACTACAGGCCACAGGGATGCAGCTGCCCCAGCCCCAGCCCAGGTCTTCTGTGGGAATTTGCTTTGCAAATGTAAATATTTACTGCTGGCCAGCTGGTGACTTGATCCAGGGTCAGAGCCACCTGGAAAGGAAACCTGCTCGGGAGGCCTCTGGGAAGACTTGGTCTATGTCTGGCCTGGCCCCTCGTTGTAGTGGATGGTTTCCCCTTCATCCTGTGCCCTTAGCTTATATCAGACTGTGCCAGGCACTGGAGCTACGGCAGTAACATGGGTAGGGCGGGGGCCAATTGAGGCTGATAGGAGCACCCAGAAAGTGATAGACAGGAGGGACAACAGCTGCCAAGGCCATGGGTGGGAAAAGGGTAAGAGGGAGGGAAGGTAGAGCTGGAGTGATGGACAATGGGCAGGACAGTCATCCTTGCTGGGTGGGCAGGGAAGTAGGGGACTGCAGAGCTCCCCAGATGGGAGCAGGGATGGACAGTTGTGGGCACAGATGACGGGTTCAGCATAATCCTTGGGACTCTGAATCTGCAAAGGGCAGGCCGGGCTCATGCTTGGCAGCTGAATGCATGGTGTGTGTGTGTGTGTGTGTGTGTGTGTGTGTGTGTGTGTGTGTGTGAAAGCACTGGCTGGAACCTTCTGTGGCTTTGGGGTTGTGTAATCCCAGGCCAACATCCCAGAGGACAAGGGCTGTGGGGGGTCCCTGGATGGGAAAGGGACACTTAGGCTGAGAAAAGTGGACTGGTTAAGGGGAAACACAGGCAGCCTGCCTCCTGGGGCCCATGAAGATAAGAGGGTGGGCCCTGATCCCTGCTTCTAGTGGAGCTGAGACAGGCTGACACACTGCCTGGGATGTTTTCAGACAGACCAGTGCAGAGGAAAGACCCCTGATTTCACCGTCAGGGTGGCCTGCCTGAATCCAGCTCCTCAGGCTGGTGCTTATACCACGAGGACCAATTCTCCCTCTCTGAGCCTCACTTTCTTGTCTGGACATTCTGTGCCATGATGTGCTGGCCCCATGCAGGTGGGTCAGCATTGTACAGCACAGGACAGAGGCTGGGGGCAGCTGTCCTTGCCCTTGTCATTATTACATGGGTGGGTCCAGGGCAGGGAGATAGCACAGACCTCAGGTCAGAGCCCTGAGGGAACTTGGCTGAAATGTTTAGGTGCTGTGTGGACAATGGGGCAAACGGGCAAGAGATCTGTCTGCACAGAACCCCAAGAAGCAGGGTTACCACGGGGGTGGCAAGGCAGCCCTACCCTTAGCAGAGCCCACCAGCCCAGGGCACTCAGGACTCAGGCCTGGGCCTAGGAAAGATGGTTGTGAAGCTGTCCCATCCTGCTGCCACAGCCTTGGCACTGTGCCAGCCCCCTGCCTGCCCCTCCTGCAAGGGACAGTGTAGATTTGGTTTTTTCTCATCCATTGTTTCTGACGAGGCCCACTGTTTCTATGAGTAGGTGGCCGGGTAAGAGCCTCAGCCCTCCTGTTAAGGGTCTCAATACTGGCTCTGATATGCTGAGTGACCCCAAGCCAGTTTGCTTACCCCGCTGAGCCTCAGTTTCTCTGTACGTATGATGGGGCCCATCATACTTCTGGCCCATAGGTGGTCGTGAACCTGCACTGAGACTGTCCTCCCTCACTGTCACAGAGTGAGCACCCCCATATTGAGGGTAGTGAGGTCCTGACTGGCTTCCACGAGTCTCATGAACATAAAGTCTGGAGGTCCAAGGTCTGTTTGTTGAGCAGCTAACAGAGGAGCTGATCTCAGAGGTGGGAGGCGGGGCTGTCTCTGCCGGGTCAGCAGAACCCCTAGCATGAGGGGGAAGGGAAGAGGAAGACACTCATGGTGCATCTACCGTGACTCAGTCACAACTACCCACTTTTGTTTCTTTGACTCAGAGTCTCGGTATGTAGCACAGGCTGGCTTCAAACCCAGGACAATACTCCTGCCTCAGCCTGCAAGTGCTGGGTCTACAGGCGTGCGCCACCATGCCCAGCATGACTGCCCACTTTTGACTCCCAGGTGGCGGGCACACAAAGCCAAAGTTTAGAGAGGTGAAATGAGTTGCCCCAAGTCAGACAACACAGTGCAACTAACTGATAGGATTAGATTTTGGAACCACAGGGGTTCCTGCTTACTTGTGGCTCCCCGTGCTGCTCTAGCCACCCTCACCCAGGTGGTGCAGCTCTGAGGCCCCGAGCTAAGGTCACAGTAACAGACATGCCATAAGGCAGGCACCGGCCAGGGAAACTGGATAGAGCCCAGGCTGAAGTCAACTGTGAGAGGGAGGGCAAAGCCCTGAATGGGCTGGCAATGTTCCCATGTCTCCCAACTCCCCAACTCAGGCCTCAGCAGCGAAGTTCTCTAGAATATTCAGGTCTGGGCATCTGGTCACCACCCCCCTTTCCTTCACTCCATCCCTCCAACCCTTCCTATCCCATCAGTCTCCACACAGTGTCCACTGTGGGCTGCTCTGGCACCTGAGGAGTCCTCATTGCTTCATCTCATACCAGTGGCAGCGCTGAGCACCATTCTAATTACAGGCCTACTTCACAGGTTGAGGACCAGGGACCCTCGGTCTATCACAGTGCACATGGTAGCTTGGCACCCTCCCTCCAAGTGGGCATGGGAAGAACGCTGCCTGGGCTGCGGGGGCCTGGCCCACTGCTCCTGCACCAGCACTGGTAGGATACACGGGGGGGTCCCCAGCCCAAGGTCACACAGCTAGTGTGTGGCAGAGCTGGCCCAGCCCATGAAGTCCTGGCTAACCTGTCCTCAGGCTGGGATGTGAAGGCCCTGCAGAGGGAGCCAGCAGCCTTCAGGGTTGGCCCGGCCCAGCCCTGCCCCTGCCTCACCAGTGGCAGAGCCCCAGGCTCTCAGCACAGGCCCTGGACACGTGGGCTCCAGCAGCTGGATCCAAGGCCACACTTCCTGAGGGCCTGAGAGACTGGGCTGTCCCTAGGGACAGAGGAGCCTCTGGCTGGGCCCCACACCTGGGGGTCACCCATGGCTCCCCTGGGCCTCCTTGGCAGCCACTCCTCCTGACTGGCTGTCCTCCCCTCGCCCCTTAGTCCTCTGCCTCCTCTCCACCAGGGAGGACAGGGTGCTGCTTCAGGCTCCCAGCTTCTCATACAACACCACGGCTGCCTCTCTGCTGGGCTGCTTGGCACAAGGACGCCCCTTTCCTTCCAGTCATCTGGTTCCTGAGCTCTACTGGAGACTCTTTTCCATATCAGAACTCCCAGAGCCCTCCCTTCCCCACTTCTTGGTGAGTTCTGTCCCCCACCTAATCCTGTGTCACTCTGGGCCCTTGACTCTGCCTCTGTGCCTCAGCTGTCCCATCTGTAAAGCGGGCTGTTGTAAGTCCTAAAATAAGCTAGAAGCAGCGCCTTCTGCTAGCACCAAGATTCTTTGTCTCAGAAGGCCACATTTTCCCATGTCCCTGCTTCTGGAACCAGGGTACACCCTGTTACTGACAGTCTCATTCCTGGCTGCTTGTGCCCCTGAGTGCCTCTGTCCAGGAGGTGCCTGTGGGTCAGCTTCTCAGGTTGGTTCCAGTCAGCTCAGTCCCTTTAGGACTGTTCTGTGCGCTCAGCTCCTGGTGCCCCGGATCTGCCACTTGTGGGATCAGCCAGGCAGTGAGAGTCACAGTGGCCCAGATGGCTGTCAAGTTTGGCAAAGAATGGATGGACTCCCAGGGAAGAGGGAGCCCAGGCTCCAGGGAGGCCTCACTGGGTACCAGGCCTTGAGTAAACGGAGTTAGGCAGACAGGGCTTGAATAGTGCCACTGCCACATAGTAGTGCATCACCTGCGAAGTGAACCCCACCATCTCTACTCTCTGACCACTAAGGTGACTGACCTCTGCTTTCATGTGTTTTGTTACCATGCCCCATGGAAACATCCAGAGGGTTCCCCAGGTGTCAGTGTTTGGGTCTATGATGTCTCAAAAAGTCATGTTGATAAAAGGCTTGTTCCCTGGGTAGGTGCTCTTAGGAGGTGGTGGTACCTTTAAGAGGTGAGGCCTAAAGCGAAGTCTTTGGTTCACTGGGCACATGTCTACCCCCAAGGGCACTAAGGGACTGTGGCTCACTGTCCTTTTTGTTTTTTTCCTGGCCACAAAATAGGCTCCATGTAAGATGTGGTACCTTGCCACAGGTCCAAACCTGCACAGCCAAACAATTATAGACCAAATGAAATGTCAGCCAAATAAACCTTTTTTGCTGTGTTAAGTTTTTTTTTTAATCTCAGGTATTTTGTTATAGTGCCAGGTAACTAACAGAACACATTAGGATGGTGTGACTTCACATGTGAGCAGTTGAACAAGTAGGAAATATTTCCTAAGGTTATGGGTATCTCTGAGAAGCAAGTGGCAACCATGAGGGAACAGCAGGTCCTGACTGCATCTGAGGTCCACCATGCCTAGCAGGTCTGTGCAGTGGGCTCCTGTATGCATGGTACTGTGCACGTGCTGGGCAGCAGGTGCCTGACCCACCATCACAAGGATTCATGCAATAGCCAAACATCCTACCTTCCTCGCAGCTCACTCCCGAGTGCCCAGGGCAGCATCTCCACTCACGGGTGGTCACTGTCTTGTACATCACCTTGTATGTGGGTCGCACCACGGTTCTGTAGCTGAAAATGTGTCCAGTTCAGACAAGGTCTTCTACCACCTTTCTTACTGTCCTCAATGTCCACGGGGAAGAGCCCGCCGGAGCCTCTGCTACCTTCAAGCCCCTCTGCGATCCCTCTCTTCCTGTAGTCTAGGATTTCAGCTCATAGGTTCTGGAAACCACCTGAAGGCTGGGCTGGCTGGTGCCTGGCAGTGATACTCACCAAGAGAAGGAATACAGGTATACGCTGCTCTGTAGCAGGACTTTCCTTTCTCCCTTTCTCCCTCAGGAAGCCCTTGGGGGTTTCCTTCTGATACAATGCTGCCTCTCCTGGGGGCCCAGCCTTTATCCCTAGGCAACTCTACTACCAGGAAAGCCTCCTCCACCATGGCTCACATACCTGCTGCCTGGGCAGCTCATGGGCCAGGGGCAGTTCTGCAGTACGCGCTGAAGGTATGTTCCATTTTGCACATGGCATGAGACGGTACGGGTTACCACATATGAGCACCAGTTCCTGAAACAGATGCAAAGTGAGGAGGTTTAGGTGTCAGGTGCAGCCCCCTACCAAGTGCTCTGGGAGGATGGGTGAGATGATCTGAGTCCTCCCAGCAGCCCCAAGTCCCGAGTTAGAGAGACCCTTGGGCTTTCAGTGTTCTTTGCCCCTTTTTGGTATAATCTGTACAGCCTGTGACTCAGGTGAATTCTATGATCCTAGAGAAGGTGGCCAAGCAGGGGGCTCTCAGGAAGCCTTTAGGGGTGAATTGCAGGGGTCAGTACCTCCTTACCAGGGCCATCCACCCCAATCTCTCTTCCTTCCAACCTTGCCCCACCTAACCCACCATTTTTTCCTACCTCCTACTCTGCCTGTCTGAGGCCTCTGGAAGATAGATCCCAGAAATACATCTTTAAAACTTACAAAACCCTCCACTACTCATTAGGACCATCATTTCCAGCCTGGGGTTAAAGGGGAAAACTGGTTTCAAACAGACCTATGTTGAGCATCAAATCATGAATGTTCTGGATAGGTCCTAGACATGAAAGCCTCAGTCTTCCCAACTGTGAAATGGCACTCCTAATAGGGTGGGAAAATTCAAATGTGCCAATATGTGCAAGGCCTAGACACAGATCCTGGTGAGAATGGAATAAAGAACAGAGTCTGCTGTAGTGCCAACAATGGACAGAACTGAGGGACAGATAGCTCTCCTTGCTCCAAGAGGTGGCAGTTTCATGACAATGTAATTTTTTTTTCTCTAAGTACAGTTGTCTGCTTCAGCTTTCTATCTCTGCTTCTTCCCCTCCCTCTTTCATGTTAATAGAAAGGTAGCTGTTCTGTAACTCTTGGTCTAAGCCCCTCCCCAACCAAATGTGACACCTGGCTGTCAGGCCAGCACACAGACACTGGGTTCTGTTACAGCGTATGCCTGGTGGTCCCACAGCTATGTAGGCTGTTCCTAGTTTTGAGCTGCTTCCAGTAGTGTGACAGTAAGCACCTGTCACCTGTGTCATGGTTGGCTGGCTAAGAACCCTATTGACCTCTTGCTGCTTCATGGGCCATACTGAACTGTTCCCTCTGCCACTTTTACCGCCCCCCAGCCCCAGCCTTTGCCCAGGCTTATTTTCCTCCTGGCTTGATTCTAGTGGCCTAGAGAGACTGAGGGACTTCCGCACGGTCCCACTGTCCTTACATTCGGGTTCCAGCCTAGGAGTTTTTCTTTCTGATGAGCTGGGGGGAGGAGGGCAGCAGCTCGGGAATTGCACTGCAGTGGGACTAAGAGGCTCTGTGATGGCCGGAACATTCCAGGTGTTCAGCAGCCCTCAGCCCCGCACGGGGTCACAGGCCCTGTGTTCTTGGCTGGGGCCAGGATGGAGGGATGGTTTCAGGTGACCTTTCCTAGCTGGGGCTCCCCCACACCACCAGACCTTCCTTCATGACCTTGAGCCCAGGGTCAGCAGGTTCCCAGGCTGGCACCTTCACAGAGCCACAGACCATGGCTTGGTGAGATGGAAAGGAGATGGGAACTGAATTTTCTGGGCAGGAGTCAGAGGCTAGGCCAGCCTGTCCATGTTCCTGGACTCTAATACAGCTCACCTTCCCAAGCCTTAGAGTCCCATCTAAGAAATGACGAAGTGTTTTTCTGGCTCACCAGAGAAGAATGATGTAAATACTCTTAGCATGCAGTAGGTGCTCTCCATGTGTCATGCAACCTGGTTTTAGCTGTCATTTGAAGACACTTGTCCTCTAAGCTAGGACACTACACCTGTTGTGTGCCCTGGAGTCCCACAGAGTGAATGCAAAGATTGGGGAGACAGGTTCTGTCCTTTCACATACCAGTAGAAGGGGCCAGGCATAGATTACCACCTTATTCTGCATGACAGGTGTTCAAAAGAAGCCGCAGGATCCAGGATGGGGAGCCACTGGATCTGCTCACGGGGTGGACATGGGAAAAGGATGGAGGAAAAGGCACAATGGGCTTTGAAGGTAGGGTATGGCACATGGAGAAGGGAAGGAAGCACGCTCCAGGCATTGGGCTCAGGGAAAGCAAAGTCTGGAAGGGAGGGACCCGTGGTAGGGGTGGGCATAGCAGCCTTGAGGGCTGGGCATGGACTGTGGGGGAGCATGGAAGGGCAGGGCAGGGCAGGTTTCATTTGAGGACACTAAACTCAGTGTGATGTCATGCACAGGCACACAGCTGTCGCACATGTAACAACTGGCAGAGACAGGCCAAGCAGAACACAGAGTGCTGATGCTCTCCTTTGCACGCATTAGGCGTTCCCACTACTAACGAGGCTGAGGCAGAAGCATGCCAGAACCTGGGAGTTCAAGGCCAGCTGGGCAATACAGTAAGACCTCAACTCAAATAGCAGCAACAAAAGACTCCTACTCTATAGAGCCTTGGGTTCCTAGAATGGTGGTTTTGAACCTACTGGAGTGTTGTTTGGAGGGTTGAGACACAAGTTGAGACTTTGATGTGAATTGTGGCTCTTCCCCCAAAATGCTTAAATCATGGTGCACAAGCTTAAGGGGCTTAGAAGTACCCTGCAGCTTTCATGAAGTCCCCAGACCAACCCAGTTCTCCTTGAGTTAAGGAAAGGGCAAGGGATGGAGCAACTTGGGCCAAGGAAAGCTGTAAGCTGCACATAGAGAGGTGTTCTGGGCATAGAATGAACACTTCCTGACCAGTGTGTAGAGGCACACAAACCTGCACTCATGTGCAAATGCAGACACATAGAGGCATATGGGGACAAACATACATGGAAACACAAATGCATATGTACCTACAATGCATGAATGTAAGCCTGCACACGCACACACGCACACTCACTCACACACACACACACACACACACACACACACAAACCCAGGACAAGGTAAATCTAGCAGGACAGACAGCTGCAGACACAACTTTCTTGCAATGTGTGTGAACATGAACACACACACACATGCACGCACATGCTTTCTCATGTGGACATGGGCTGTGGTCGTGACCTCTATATTGTCCACACAAGCACATACAGGGCCACGTACCTTCATCCATGTACACAGATGCACATGTGTGCACAGGCACACAGCTATCTCATGTGTAACAACTGGCAGAGACAGGCCAAGCAGAACACAGAATGCCGATTCTCTCCTTGGCACACAGGTCAACACCCAATGTGCAGATTCCCCACACCCAGCCCCTGGACTAGGATAGGAAGGCCTGCCACTGTCCACAGTTCCCTGAGCTGTCCTTTTTACCTGTGATTGGGATGACAAGAAAATGATTTTTTCCTTCTTCTTTAATTAAAATCTCTCCAATGAAGGTCCCAGCCTGATCCCCTGGTTTATTTCCCACAAGCATGGCTTTGCTTGAAACCCCTGCTTTGGAGAGACAGGGAGCTGTGGGCGGGGTGGCCAGATCTTTTAAACAGCCAGAGACACTCAAGCCAAGTCAAGCTCTAGGTCAGCCTGCCAATCCCTCCACCTGGAGGTCATCAGTTACCTCTCCCATGCCAGCTTTGAGGACATACCCCATTCACTCCCAGAGTAAGTCCAAGCTCATCTGCAGGGTCACACCCCTCTGTCCGCAGTCCAAGGGTTCAAGAAGGCTTTGCATAAAGCATGGCCTAATGTTACCTGCACCTGCTATGGAATCTCAAGTCCACCATGGCTCCCCATTGCACTCAAACCCTGCTTCCTCCACCCTTCATCCTATGTGCTGTTCACACCCACCACACACTCATGCTGTCCTTTCTCTCCCCTCTCATATTTGCCACTGGGGATTCCTCTGTGAAGACTGCCCCTTTGCCTTGGCAAAATCCTATCAACCTGAGGTTCTCGAAGGACTGGATTAGCCCAAGGGGCCACCTCAGCCATTTGCAGTCATTCTAAGCTTTATAGGTTCTAAAGGGAGGGCCTGTTCAGAGATCAGGAATAGGTCACAGGTGCTCAGGGATGTCTGCCGAGGGACTGAATGACCAAGATCTGCCCTGGGCAGATGGAGTAGAACCTGAGGGTCTCAGAAGTGGACACGGTACCTAGATACCTGTTTTTATCTCTGTTCCCTCGGGGACCTCTTTCCCTGGGGTACAAGCAGCAATTAGTCACCCAAGAGCCTGGTGCTCAGGCCGGGGACTTGGTCAGTACAGGGGCCATTTCACAGGAGCTCAGGGGTGTTTATTGAATGAGTGAATGAGAGAAAACACTGGCGCTGGGCATCTGAATTAAAGCCTTAGGTTCCCAGACACAGATGTGTACTTGGAGACCAGCCTCCATTCCTGCCGCCCTGGTGGCCTCCTTCCCTGGGGTATGAGCAGCAATAAGCCACCCAGGAACCAGCTGAAGTTGGAGGGTGAGATGAGGCAAGGGCAGGGGCTGGGAGCACACAGCTCGTTCCTCCACTTCCTGCCCACTTCTGCCCACTCAGCTCCTCCCAGGCCTCCAGAGAACTCTGGGAGAAGGGAAAACAGGATGGACCAGCTCAGCCTGGCACAGGTCACCCCCATGTCCTCATCCCCCCTCCCCATACACACCAGCCTCTACGCCCTGCCACAAGGGCCCAGGGACTTTGTCTCCACTGGGCCCAGGGCTGCGATCCGGAACAGTGATAGGGGCTAATTGCAGGAGGCAGCCAAGCGGGCCTGGAGCCAAGGGCCCTTATGAAAGGAGAGGAAAGAACAGAGACAGGAGGAAGGGGGCGGGGTGACAAGAGCCAGAACCCCACACTGGGGGTGCAGCTCCAGTCCTGACTCTGTGGCACCTTGCGCTGGTGGCCTCGGGCAAGGCCCTGACCCTGCCTGATCTCACTTTGTCCATCTGCAGATGGGGAGGGCACCATCGCCTCCAGAGGGAGGGTCCATGCAAAGCGCTCACTTAACACGGTCCTCGTGTGATTGTTAATTCTTGCTCCTGGGGTGTGATGCCACCGTCAGACATGAGCCCCACAGCTGGCAGCTGTGACCCGTGGGCTTCCCTTTGGCTTGAGGATACCAGCTCAGTCCCTTGTTCACGAGGACAGCTAGTCAGGCTCTGCAGTTTGCTGAGCGGGAGACTGGAGCTCCAAGAGAAGGCACCTGCCTGGTTTCTATGAGCTGGGATCTGAACCTGGAGAGGGGCCGGGCAGATGTCATTCTGTTAGAACTCTCTACCCATCCACCCTTGGATTTGCCCAAAGGAAGCCAGGATGGCAGGGGTTAGAGGCTTGAGCAACAGTGACAATGATGGTGACTGCTCCAATTCTAGAGCCACTGTGACCAGATTTTTTTTAAAAATTGGGATTCCGGCTGAGGGGCAGGAAGGGGGTCTCAGAGGGGCAGGAAACAGCTGGATCAGGGACTAGGGCTTTGGAGGGGGCAAGGATGAGCCAGTGGGCTCCAGATAACCAGGGGCACCCTGGTTGGGGGAATCTCAAAGTCTCACCACATTCCTGTGGCTGGAGGAGGCCCCTTGGATGCCTTCCCGGGCCTCCCCCTGCCCAGGGACAAAGGCCTTTTCTGCCTTTGGTCCCTTGGCTGCCAAGGGGTGCCTGGGGCGCCTGGCTGGGGGTGGAAGGAGGGCTGATGGGGCGTGACATCCCCATGCTGTCTCCACTGATGCTGGGACAGGGCCATAAGGGGAGGTCCTGGCAGCCTAGGACCACTGATTGGCTCCTCTGGATCCAGGTCCCTCCCCCCACTGAATGCTGGTGACAGCAGAAGCTGCAGTAGGAGAGTAGGAGAGGTTCTGCGCTGGTCCCTCCGGGGGGCTGTACACTCTCAGAACAGACTGTGCAAGCAGGAGTGAGAAAAACAAAGCGGGAAACTGAGACTCGTAGCCACAAAGTGACCTGCTTGAGGTTGTACCACAGTGACGGTCAGGAATAAAACGTTGTTGTGTGCCAAGGCAGAGCTCTAAGTGCCCATTTATGACCTCTAAACTTTCTGAGCCCCCCAAGCGGACAACTTCTTTTCCTAATGTGGAGGACTGTTGGGGGAGGAAGAGGTTTTTGCAAACTTCTTGGCTGGGGTTGTACTGCCTCTTCTCCTATCTAGGCCCCTGTCTCGTTATCTATAAAACAGGAGGAAGAACAGTGACAACATAGCTTTTGTGACATTCAGGCCACTGTGATAGCCTGTGTTAACAGATGAGACGTCAGTCCCCAGGGAAGACTACTGGATACCTGCCCACATTTACAGTTCTGTTCCTACCCAGGGGACTGTGGGTGAAAGGAGCCCAGCTTGGGAAGCCAGGCCTAGACGGGCTGCAGGGAAGGCCAGCGCTTATACTCTTTGCATCCTCACCATGAGACTGACTGGGAAGTCTATCGTGGCACCCCTGAGGTCACACACTCCTGCACTGGGCAGATCATATCCCTTGCAGCACTCTGGCTTTCTGCTCTATGAAATAGGGATTTAAAAAAGCACGGCTCAAATGGAAGGTGCAAAGATTCTGGAGGTCAGGGATGCAGAAAAAGTGCCTAATCCAAGCCAGCGCTGGCCAGCACATAGTAGGTGATGGCTCTGTGTCAGAAAACTGCTCTTTTGGCCTCTGATGCTGGGCCAGCTCCTCTAGGCCTGTCCATATCACCTGCTTTTGCTAGTCCAACAGAGGCATGCTGGCCCCTTACCATTGAGAAAGAGGAATTTTTGAAAAGAATTAAAGAAGTGAGGCCTCAGGAGGCGGGAGTCAGGCTGGCCTTTGAACAGGATGAAAAGCCCTGAAGGGGCCTAGCTAGTCCACATTGTCTGCCTTGGACAAAGGGGGCTGGTCCTCCCAAGTGGACCTGGGCAGGGGCTGCAGGCCAACCAGGGGCTGGAGCAGGTTCAAACACTGTCACCAAAGCCAGAAAGACAGATTTGAATCCAGCTTTGCAAGCTCATGTGCCTGGATGAGCATGTCATTTTTCTGGTCTCAGTCTGCTTATCTGTTGAGTGGGGGCACTTTTCTCTATCTTCTTCAGTCTTAAAGATAACCCTGCCTAAAAAGGGGCTTTTCCACAGCACCAGATCCCGGGAGACACTCCATAAAGTCTGGCAGAAATAATGTTCCTAGCTGTTAGAAGAGCATCAGAGAAATCAAGTGCTCTGTCCCTGTCTGTGGAAATGCCAGGCCCCTGGAGAACCTCTAACACTGACCCACTGGGCTGAGTCTCCACCCCAGTCCTTCCTCTACGGGTCATAAATAGCCAGGGTATTAAAAGAAAAAAAAAATCAGGGAGCAAGGAAAAGGGGAGAAAGTCCCCCAAGTGTTGTTAAGGGGTGTGCTGGACGTTTTCCATATGCAGGGGGTGGGGTCCTTGGGCCTGGAGTGACAAGTCCTTTCATTCCTCCCCCTGTAGTAAACTGGGGCTGAAGGAGAGGAAGTAGGGGCCGCTGCAAGCTCCAGACACATCGGTGGACTCTGGAATCCGAACAGCCTTGGCCAGATGGCCAAGTAGATGGGTGGCTCAGGTCCCTGTCTCAAACCAATCTGGCACTGAGGACGCAGGTCGTCTTCCTAAACCTGAGAGTGCATGGAAGTGGTGGGGTGTGTGTGCCCAGACTCCCGACTCTCGCGCTGGCCTGCTAGGCACAGGGTTCGGGGAGCCCTTACCTGCGTCCAGAAAACGGGGTGCCTCCGACTGACCACGCGGCGCCGCCTCCTGGGAGCAGCAGTCCGAGGCAGAGCAGCGCCCAGGCCCGCGGGCCGCCCATGCTGTGCACGGCCGCCCCCAGCCGCCGGCCCC
>NW_004524597.1:18899140-18906460 GCF_000260255.1 Octodon degus | reverse complement strand
CGTTCCCCGCCTCGCCCGCCCTCGACGCGGCCCCCCGCCCCCTGCGCCGCCGCCAACCCGGAAGGAGCCCGCGGCCGGACGCCCCCTCCGGGAGGGTTGCTGATGCCCACCTGAGTCCGCGACCCCTTTGAGCATGGGACGCAGCTCCGAGATGCCCTCCCACATGTTACAAATTGAGAAACTGGGGCTCTGGCCCGCGGTCGCAAAGCAAGCAAGGACCCTAACCCGCCAGACCCGAGTGGATGGTGGGTGTTTAGCCCTTCTCACCCTCTTCACGCAATCCAGTTCCCAACCACGAAGACCTGTGTCTTTTTCCAATAAAGGCGCAAGCAGTGTGTGCCATTGTGTGAGGAGCGTGTCACCTCCGTTATCTACCCTGCCTTAGTTGAGTTTTCAGATCTTTTTGAAGGTGCGAATGATTATCCCCATTTGCAGATGGGGAAAAGTGGGCTCAGGCCCTCATGGTTGCTCTGGTAGGCCTGGGCTGGCCACATAAATACCAGGTCAACTCTCCTATTTTACAGATGGAGAAGCTGGGATGTCAAACACCTAAAGCACCTGAGCATCAGTTGGCAGAGCCAGAGTTTGAACCCACCTCTAACTTAGTAAGTGATAGCTTTTAATTACGATTGGGGAAGAGCATACAAGACCCCTTGGTAAGGGTTTCAGTTTCACTATCTGTAACAAAATAAGGATTGGCTGAAAGTGGAATTTCCTTATCTGTGGACATGGATGAACTTCTGGGAAGGAGGGCTGTGCGTCCCTGAAAGATGTACACAAATGTGTGTATGCAAGTGCAATGTACGTGTGCGTGTGTGTGCTGTGTATCTCTGGGATAGGAGTATGTGTTTGGGGAAAAAAACCAGAGTTCTTCCAGAGTTCTTGTCATCAATGGAGGGGCTGGAGAGATAGCTCAGAGGCTTAAGCACTTACCTTGCAAACACAAGGGCCTGAGTTTGATCCCTGGCCCCACGTGCCATGTGGTCTCAGTCCCAGATCCCCAGATCTCCGGAACTGGCGGTGGTGGAGCACGCCTGTAATCCCAGCACTTGGGAGTCTGAGACCAGCCTTGAGCACAAGGCCAGCCTGAACTGCATAGTGATACCCTGTCTCAAACCAAAACAAAAAAGGAGACCTAGAACCCCCCAATTTCCCAACATAGTCTCTAAGCTGACTGTCCTGCCTTGGTGTGTGGGAGGCAGCCTTGGGCAAGAGACCCTTTGCCCACCTCAGGGCTGAAAGGAGCCCTAGTCCTCCTGTGGTGGAGTCCTAGTCCACGTCTAGGACTCTGGGGGGAAAATGCTGGAAACCCTCCCACAGAAGGGATTTGTTAGCCCTATTCAGACTTCTAGGGCTGCATCTCCTGAACCAACAGAGTAGGAGCACCAGGTCCGGGCCTGGGGAAACAGCAGTGGGCACAATTGCAGGAGGCTGATGTGTCTCCCAGGGGAATAGGAGTAAGGACTGGGTTCAAACGCTTCCTCTGATAGGTTGGACAAGTCTTGTCCTCTGAGGGTCAGTTCTCTTTCAAAGGTGGACAGTTACATGTTCCAGATGGGTGTGGAGTGTATGGAGATATCCCTTGCGTCGCACAGTCCCCCCAGAGCTCCCCACTTTCTTGGATGGCATCACAACTATGTGTCTTTGGGAAACTGCCTCCTTTCCTTCCATATGAGGCTGGGCTTTTATTAAGTGCCATCTCTCTGACCTTGAAGAATTGCAGCTTTGTGCTTCTCTGGTTCTTTATTTTAGCGCAGCTGGATGACTTCACCTCACCCCTGTATGACTTGTCACTCCTAAGGGGCTGTGTCCCAGCAGAATCCCAGGCCTGTCTGAAGCCCTGGTCAAGTGCTGAGGATTAAAATCCATTGTCCTAAGGGACACTTTAAAGAGATAGCAGCTGTTTAGGAAGGACAGGTATTGGACAGTGGCTTCTGTCCTTGGGGGCTCCTTGGAGGGGTGGAGGGGTATCTGGACCCCAGATGGGTGCCACAGAATGTGGAGGCACCACTGGTTCTGTTAGCCATGTGTCTGGGATGCTCCTGTAGTGAATGGCATCCATACCCCTTTTGCAATGACACTGAACTTGTAGGATCTTCAGGCAGCTACAGAAGATCCATTTCCCAGCAGGGGACCCTCTCTGTAAAATCTATTATCAAGTTTTCACACCGGACAGCGGCCTGCCCTTGCTGGCTAGGATCAGACTAGGATCCCCTGGTCTGAGATATTTATAACTCTAGTAAGATGCTGTGTCAGTGCAGCCTGGTGGTTGCAGCACAGCCTTGGAAGCCCATAGATCTGGGTGTCCATTCCAGAGTGACCACTGAGAGCTGCGTGGCCTGTTACAAAAGTCCCTTCCTCAAGTCACATTTTCATGCCTGAAAAAGCGAACTATAGAGTCTTTTTATGACTGATCCCTTGGCTTAGGAGTCCATGCCTCCTAAGGAGAGTGCAAGCTCTATCTCCCTGTGGTGTTCCCTGGGCACAGTCAACCCCCCATAAGGATTTACTCCCTGGTAGATTTTAGCCTGCTTTCTGGTCCTGTCTCCCTCAACTGGAAATGCAGAGAGTGCTGCAGGGGCCAGAGATTTGGTCACTTGAGGTTTCAGTGTTTGCTGAGACAGAGGAACAGGGCTGGCTGGCTCGAGGTCTCAGGGCCTGTCCCTGCATGTGGAGCCTCCCCCACTGGGAGCCTGGTCCCTTCCACTGCCAAGACCAGACCACAGCCGCCAGTAACGACAACAGCTTCCGTTCCGAGAGCTGACTGTGTGCCAGGCGCTGCGCTAAGCATTTTGCTTGCATTGTCTTTTGCCCTCTTCTCTGCCACCGGGAGGCAGCCTTATTGCCTCCAGGTGTGGGGCTGAGGGGCTGAGGGGCTGAGGGGGCTCAGGGGGCTCTCTCAAGGCTCAGGCTAGTGAGTGATAAGTGTCATCTTGTGTGCTGCCCACCAGGGCACACTGCCACTCTCTGACCAAGCCCTGCAGGGGCTTCTTTGGAGAACAAAGAACTTGGCTCTCTTTTGGACTCCCCCATCTGGGGGCAGAAGAGACCAGCTGCAATGCATGGACGCATAGGCAGACCTGGACACATGCACTTGGGGACACAGAGACACGCCCTGGAACTGGCCTTGGGATCTGGGAAATAGCCCCTCTGGTGCAGATTCACTGACCCGTTTCCCAGCCTAGTTCAAACAGGAAATGCTTTTCTCCTAACAAACAAACCTGGGCGACAGCCTCCTTCCCCTGTGAACTCTTTCTGGCTTCAGCTCAGGGTCTTTGTCTTCCTGCCCTACCAAGGGGTGCCCTCCTCAGCTTGGGGGGCAGGGTGTGGCCCAGGCACCTGTGATCAGTACCCATTTTATAGGTGAGGATGTAGCTTGGAGGAGTTGGGGAGCCTGGAACAGTGGCCCCCAGGGGCACAGGCCTGATGTGGGGCAAGGTCTGAGGCCATGAAAGGGAAGGGCCTAGAAGTGCAGTCTTCAAAACTGCTCAAAGGGCAGGGTGAGAGCAGAGCCTTCCAGGCTCCTTCCAGGTTAGTGAACAATGTGGGCTCTCTGTGCCTTTGGTTGAGGGGAGGGGGTTCCCTATAGCCTCTCAGCTCGGAGCCAGCAGCACCCCTCTGAGCTAGACCTAAGCAGAAGCCCCAGAGCCTGTAGCTGCCCGCTGGAATTATTTATGCTCCACGGAGCTGCCCTTCTCACCCAGCTCATTCCTTCTTTGAGAATGAGGACAGAGGCTGGAAGGGAGTGAGGGCAGGAAGGAAGCTGTCGGAAACTCATAAATTAGGGCTTTGGGAGGCCCTCTTCACCCTCCCCAGGAATCTTGAGGGGGAGAATTCTATGGCTTTTGGGGATGGCATTATCAGAAGGAAGACAGCAGAGTGACAGAGACAGAAGTAAATGAACATAGCAGCAGTGGCAGGAGCTTTTAGACTGAGGAGACCTGAATGATTTATGTCATCAAGGGTGTCCTTTCTGTGTGGCTTTGGTTTCCCCAGCTAAAAAATGATGGTCTGAGGACTTGGAGACTTTTTTTTTTGTGTAACCATTTTTTTCCTTTTTTATGTATTTCGTACAGGGTCTATAGGGTCTCACTACACAGATGAGACTCAGTGATCCTCCTTCTTTCAGCCTCCCAAGCACTGGGATTACAGGTGTGCGCCACTACACTCAGTCTCAGTTGCTGGCTCAGCGCGCCCTGGGGATGGGACCAGCACAGCACACCAGGGATCAAACCCTGGTCCCTGCATCTGCCAAAACTGGTGCTTTAATCTGGTGAGCTATCTGGCTGGCCTTGTGACCATGTTCTGTTGACTGCAAAGGAATGGAGGAATGAGTGCTCTCCTTCACTACGGATGTTCCCTTCCTCAAGTACCATTCCCCAAATCCTTCCTTTCCAGTTCCCAGCCACCCATACCTCTGACCCACCTGCCTTCTCTGGCATCCTTTACTTCTCTTTCCACATCTCTCTTCCTGCAAAAGTGAACTAATGGAACATCGTTTTTCAACACCCACTTGTCTAGTAGTGGAGGGAAGAGCTGTTGGCTCATTCATACTATAGCATGAAGGATGTTTTTGTGTTCTTTAATGATTAGAATATGGGACCTTAACAGAGATTCCTCCTCATTTAAACTTCAGTCACTGGGAATAGGCTTTCAACCTGGGGAGGGGATATTTGCTTACCAGACGCCTAAGAATATGGTGGTCAGCTATGCAGAGGTGTCCATCTCCTAGCCCTGATGAAGAGAAGCCCAGTCCCCACTGGGCATGTTTGGGTGGCAGCTCTAAGTCTCTGAGGTTAGGTGGGTCTGGAAGGAGTTAAGGGCAGGAAGAATAGCTCAGAGCCAAGACTCTAGAGCTGCTCCTCAGCTCTTCCAGTCCTGGATGTCACCTACTAGGGCATGAGTATGTCTCCTAGATGAACGGTCTTTATTTCCAGGAAGGGGCTTCTAGAAGGAAGGAAGAGAACAACAACAGGGGAGGGAGACAGAGAAAGAGGGAGGAAGGGAGAGGAAGAGAGGGAGAGAGAGAGAGAGACAGAGAGAGACAGAGAGAGAGACAGAGAGAGACAGAGACAGAGACAGAGACAGAGACAGACAGACAGAGACAGAGAGAGAGAGACAGACAGACAGACAGATAGGCAGAGGAGAGTCAGGTAGAGCTGTAGTGAGGAAGGCTGAAAATGGAGCATGAGTCAGGAGAGATGGAGGGAAATTGAGTGAGCCAGAAGAATATAGGAGACAGATGGAAAGGCAGGAAAAGAGACATATTGGCAGCCAGATGCAGAAAGGTGAGACTTAGGGAACAGGTCCCAGGTTGATGGACTTGGCTCCCATGGGTCCTGGCAGAGGGTGTACTTCCAGGGTCCTGGCCCAGCACCTCCTCTGGGCCTCATCTGTCCCCCAGTGGTGTGCGGGCACTGGCCTGGCCCAGATTTCCAACCTATTCCCTCACTATGGGAGCCTGTTCTTCTTCCGTTGCCTGCCGTGCCTGGCACTGGCTGCCCGCTGAGCTCTGGGCAGGATGTGGCAGGGGAGTCCGAAGTGAGCTGGGTGAGCTACTGTATGTCAGTGTCCTCCCTGAGCACCTGGACTCTTGGCTCTCTCTGCCAATGCCCAAGGGTCAGCACTGCAAGGCTCTGTATGAGTCCTTTTTCCATATGTACTCGCTCCTCAGCTGGGGCCCATCCAGCCTCCTCCCCTTGCAGGAGATGCCACTGGCCTCCTTTGGGGTCTCCCACACCCTCTCTGATCCTCTTCCAGTCCTGCAGGATCTTCCCAAAGGCAAATGGAGCCCAGGAGCCCTATGGGAGGACTACACAATCTCCCTGCTCCCTTGAGGTTGAGAACTTGTGGCCTGACCCACTTGTCTTCCCTTTGTTCCCGGATCCGGGGACATCAAGCATCTCTCAGACCCTCTGCTCATGCTGTGCTGTCTTTCAGCCTGCAGGACTCTCCCATTTTGTGCCCTCTGCTTGCCCACACCCGCTCGGTGTTCCGGCTCATCACAGACATCTCCCCCCTCCACCTCCAGGAAAGTGTCCCACACCCTGCCCCTGGGTCCAGTGTCCACTGAGCTCTCAGCTGCAGCATTCCGGGCTGGAGCCATCTGTTGATTTGTCTACTTCCTCTGATGAATGATAAACAGGCATGATGCTGGGCCTTTTTTTTTTTTTTTTTTTGTATTCTTTTTAAGAGTTCTAGGAAAGATACAAATCCAGAAGCCACACAAAGTACATCTGGGTACAGTATACAGAAAAAGTAACCTGGTTAACTGACAAGACAAAAATCCTAATTTCCCGCACATATGAAAAGCATCTAATAATGTTTTATCAATGACCCACTCGGAAAATGGACAGAAGTCGTCAACAGACAGCTATGTTGGGATAAAAAGGAATTCAGCTACATTCAAAAGAAAAGCAATGGGGGGCCTGGCCCTAGCTCAGGCCTTTAAGTGGCTGCTTCCACAAAGCTGTCAGCCTCAGGTTGCTGGAGTTCGAACCTCACACCTCTCCAGCTGGCCAAAAGTGCCCTGAAGGCATTCGAGGAAAAAAAAAAAAAAAAAGCCAAAAGAAAAGCAATGCAAATGAAAAACCATATGTAGGGCCAGGGAGATGGCTCAGTAGAATAAGCACTTCCCTGGCAAGAGCAAGGGTCTGAGCTCAATTCCCGGTTCTGCCAAAAAAAAAAAAAAAAAAAAAAAAAAAAAAGAAAGAAAGAAAAGCCACATGAGACAGTAACTTGAAAACTGATGAGATTTAATTTTTTTTTATAAAGTAGGCATGGCAAGGTGTGGGAAAATGTCCCCTTCACATATGCTGTCTTTGGAGGATGGTTAATAATATATAATAGAATGTAAATTGTACTTCTCTTTGTCCTAGCAATTTTACATTGAGAAAAAGTTCCTCAAAGCTATACTTGCAAAGAAGAAAAGGAAATTAACCACAACACTCTTTGTACTAGCAAGAAACTGCAAACAACCTTACAAACTATCTATCATTGAAGACTAGTAAATTAATCAATGGAATATTATGTCGCTGTTGAAAACAGTGAAGAGGTAAACAAAACATGCTGGTGCCTATTATGGAACATTAGCCAGACACACAGAGGAACATAGTACAGATGCATGGCACTGAGTGGATGAATCTTGAAAATATGGTAAGGGCAAGAATCCAGCCACAAAAGAACACATGTGTTATTTATATTGAATGTCCAGAATAGGCAGTTATACAGTGCAGACAGTGGAGTGGCGGCTGCCAGGAGCCAGGGGCAGGGGATGGAGAGTGGGTATATATGGTAGTGCGGTTTCTTTTTGAAATATAT
>NW_004524597.1:18896759-18898141 GCF_000260255.1 Octodon degus | reverse complement strand
GTAGAGTATGTGATGCTTAATTAATGATAAATAATAAATGAGTATGTCACTGGTTTATGTATTTACTATAGTATGCTTTTCTTGCTATTTCAGTGTCCATCTATTTATAAAAAGACTGACTGTTGTGCTGAGACTGTGATTGAGACTGGGCATGGTGGCGTGCACCTGTAATCCCAGCACTTGAGAGGCTGAAAACAGGAGAATCACTACGCGTCAGATCTATGTAGTGAGAATCTGTAGATCCTGTCCTAAATATAGAAAACAAAACAACCAGGTTGACTGAAAGCACTGTGTAGGGAGCAGCCTCACCTATCCTATTTCCTTTTACTCTTGGTCTCATACAAAGCCCACAGTGAGTGACAACCCACACCGTGCAGGCTGCTGTCTACACGCTCTCAGCTGTCCCTACAGAGAAGCGTCCCCTAACAGTGCCACTCTCAGAGTGCATCCTCCATGGTAATGACCTGTGCCTGTCTGTAGCTAGTTCCCTAGATCCTTTGCTAAGTGAAAACAATTAGAAACATTAGTGTCATTGTGTGGGAGAACTGCACAAGGATGCACCCACAGGCTTTAGTGGTGCACACACCTTCTTAAAGAGTCCCAAGAATTCAAGAATCCACAGGAATCCACTGCTGGACTGCCCTTGGGCAGGTGAGCTGAGGGATGAAGCTGTTAGTTTTCTTTCTTTTAAAACGTATTTTTCAGCAGCTAAGGGTTCGATTCCTGGGCCTGCCTAGCCAGCCCTGCCCCTGGGGCAGGCTGAGACAGCGCTTGAGACTGGGCGTGGTGGCGCATTCCTGTAATCACAGCACTTGGGAGGCTGTAAACAGGAGGATCACTACGGGTACGATCTACACAGTGAGACCCTGTACACCCTTAGAACCTGTCCTAAATACAAAAAGAAAAGAAAAGCAAAAACAAAAACGTATTTTTATTGCTACATGTTTGTAATACATAGTGATTGCATTCGTCTTGGAGAGTTGGCACATATACATAAAGCCTCCTTTTTTTTTTTTTCCCTGGTACCGGGGATTGAACTCAGGACCTTGCACTTACCTGGCAAGCACTTATTCTACTGAGCTGTCTCCCCAGCCCCATAACACCTCTTAATTCTTTTTATTTCTCCTCTCTCCTCCACACTGTTAGTTTTTATTGTGAGTTCTTTTGTACAATTTTTTTAAAAAGGCAATACCAAAAAGTTTTTATAGCATGGTCCCCTTTGCCTTCAAAATAAAATTGAGTGTGTGTTTGTGAGAGAAAGATAGAGGAAGAGACAGAGAGAAAGAGACAGAGACAGAGACAGAAAGAGACAGAGAGAGACAGAGAGAGCGAGACAGAGAGACAGAGACAGAGAGAGCGAGACAGAGAGAGACAGAGAGACA
>NW_004524597.1:18894880-18896659 GCF_000260255.1 Octodon degus | reverse complement strand
AGAGAGAGAGAGAGAGAGAGAGAGAGAGAGAGAGAGAGAGAGAGAGAGAGACTACATGTATAGATAACAGCTTTTGCCATTCCAGGCTGGTAACTATTGGCAGCAGCCTGGGAGGCCCCTGGTGCTGGGGTGAGACCTCCATTCCAGGGACTACACACAGGCAGGCAGAGCACTGCAGGGCTAGGACTGACTCAACAGTTGTCCCTCTAGGTGAGGCCTGAGCGCCAAGCCCTCCTGAGGCCATGGGGACACTCCTAAGGGCAGTGCACACCCCCCTCCATCCTTAGGAGACCTGGCCCCAGCCTTTCATGTGCTTGGGACACTTCTAAGTAGACGCCTTTCCAAGACAAATGGAGAGATGGTGCCTGTCCCCAGATGTTGGGCCTGCAGGCAACAGGGTTCCCTGCCCACCCCATTCCTGCATCTGGAGCCACATGAAGCTGGAGTTGGCTGTGTCCTCCCCTGATCCCCCAGAGGGAGAGAGAGAGAGACAGAACGTAGGAGGGCGAGAGAAACAGAGGGAGACAGAGACTGAATGTCAGAGAGAGAGAGAGAGAGAGAGAGAGAGAGAGAGAGAGAGAGAGCTGAACTTGAATAGCAAAATCAGAAGAGGCCAAAAGGGTGGAGAAAAGGGGGCATAGGCAGAAAGAGGGCCTTGCTGCCCATTTCTTGCATTGGCTCTGTGTTCTTATCTCTGTGACTGGTACATTATCCCAGCCACAGTGAGGAGGTGTCTTATCCAGGAGAGGAGCCCGGGGAGGGCAGGGCACCATCCACAGCCCCTTCTCTCTGAGCCAGACTCAGACTCTGGCTAGAGCACGGAGCCGGGAGTGAGGTCCAGGGTGTGCTTGGGACCACAACTCTTCCTATTTCCCTCTGGACCAAGTTCCATTTGCTCTCCTTTGCTGTTTGCAGCTGGCCCCATGGGACACAAATGACCCGGCTTGGACTCTTCCAGCAGCAAGAAGAGCGTCTTGTGGTCATGGAGGGATCCCACCTAGAGGCCCACCTGGCTAGGAGGACATTTTAATTCCACTCCTGTCTTCTCTGCAGTGTGGCCTTGGTCAAATTGCTTTCATTTTCTGGTCCTCAATGTTCTCATCAGGAAAATGGGGACAGCAACATATTTTATCCCTAGGGAGCTAGCTATGCGGAACATTGGAATCAGGTGCATCGAGCTCTTTGCCTGGTGTCTATTCGTAGACTGCTCAGGAAAGGGCACATTGTGAACTCAAAATTCACTGTTACATGTTGTGTGGGGAGTGAGACATCTTTGTAGCCCAGGACTGAGATGCACAGAGGGTCAGTTCTTGTTGACAATGGCCCTGGGCAAGAATCTAAGGCTGTTTGCTACTACCTGTCTCCTGAAATGCTTCTACTAACCAGTCCTTTGGATTAAAGAAAGGGAAGCCTATGTTGGAATTCCAGACTGTTCTCTAGGAGCGATATTGTATTTACCCAAGACAAGAAAAAGCACGCATCAGCTCACCATCCCTTTGTCTGGTTCTGTGAAGCAGCTCAGGAAATAGATGCTCTTTCTTGACGCTCCGCCTGCAATTAAGAAGCTCTGCCACTAGGTGGCGACTTGGCTTTGCACCCCCCCCCCCAACCGGGGATTGAACTCAGATCCTTGCGTTTGCCAGTCAAGTGCTTATCCTACTGAGCCATCTCCCCGGCCCCTGTACCTTTACAGAAATGTTCAGAACCATGCATTTTTTCTTTTTGTCTTTTCTTTTTGTTTCTTGCCGGGAGATAGCTCTGTGGCTGTGGCTGTGGCTG
>NW_004524597.1:18875827-18894324 GCF_000260255.1 Octodon degus | reverse complement strand
TCCTCCTTCTTCCTTCTTTTTTTTTTTCCGTCCCTCACTTCTGTAGGGTCTATGAGACACACTCCCAGAAGCAGCCTTTTGAGAATAGAGAGGGATACAGAGACAGTGATCAGATTATTGGAAGAGTGCTCTGTGATCAGTTAGCAATGTCTATGGGCTGGGGAGATGGCTGGGTGGAATAAGTGCTTCCCTGGCAAGTGCAAGGGCCTGAGTTCAATTCCCGGTTCTGCAAAAAACAAGCAAACGCATGTGGGCGTCGGCATCGCGCAGCGCAGGGTCACTATGGCGGAGCTGCAGCAGCTCCGGGTGCAGGAGGCGGTGGACTCCATGGTGAAGAGTGTGGAGAGAGAACATCTGGAAGATGCAGAGCGTCATGTTCCGGTGCAGTGCCAGCTGCTGTGAGGACAGCCAGGCGACCATGCAGCAGGTGCACCAGTGCATCGAGTGCTGCCATGCGCCTCTAGCTCAGGCCCAGGCCTTGGTGACCAACGAGCTAGAAAATTTCAGGACTGCCTGGCCCAGTGCATGATGCACTGCAGTGACAAAGCCAAAGATTCAATGGATGCAGGGAAAAAGGAGTTTCAGGTGAGACAGCAGCTGGACAGTTGTGTGGCCAAGTGTGTAGATGACCACACGAACCTCATTCCAGCTATGACCAAGAGGGTGAAGGCATCTCTCTCACCTATTGGGAAATAAAGGCTTTGCCAGCGGCCACTGTGGCTGAGGGCAGGAACCTATTTTATAAGAATGGCAATCTTAGTCTTTTACATAAAATTTGTGAAGAAACTAAGGATAAAAGTAAGTTTGTGACATATTTCAACAAACAAACAAACAAACAAGCAATGTCTGCTGGATGAAGAAAGGGGAAGCAGCTGGTTTTGCACCAGGGATTCTGCCACTTAGTCTGTGTAGACTGCTTCTCTGACTAGATAAGTAGGTCTTTCAATCTGATAGTACTTTTTTTTGAGACAGGGTCTTGCTATGTCTTTTAGGTTGGCTTTGAATCCACTATCTTGCCCAAGCTGGCCTCAAACTGGAAGTGATCCTCCTTGCTTCAGCCTCCCGAGTGCTGGGATTAAATACGTTTTAGATAAGATGAACTCTATGTTTTTAAACACTTGAGCATAAATTGCCAATCACTGTTTAGGAAATATGCTTGAGTGTCATTTTTGATAAGAAGAACGTCTAGCTTGTACATAGATGTGTGTGCAGCAAGTTACTTAAGGAAAAAAAATGCTAAAGGATTTCTTAGTAATCACAAATGTAAGTGTTTTCAGATATTGTTTGTCCATGAGCTGGGATTTCATTATGCTACCCAGGCTGGTCTTCAACATCTGGGTTCAAGCAGTCCTCCTGCCTCAGCCTCCAGGGTAGCTGGGACTTCAGGCTTGCAATTTCAGATGTTTAAACGAGGATGCTGTTTATTTAGTTTGCCTTTTATTTTCTTTTGCAGTGCTAAGGACTGAATCCAGAGCCTTGTATGTGCCAAGTGAGCGCTCTGCCACTGAGTTGCATCCTGCCCCCCACAATGATTTTATTTATTTTTACATAAATAGTACTTGTTTATTTTATTTTATTTTATTTTGGTACTGGGGATCGAACTCAGAACCTTGCGCTTGCCAGACAGGCGCTTATGCCGCTGAGTTATCTCCCCGGTCCTATGTTTATTTTAGATAAATGAAAAATACAGAGGAAAAAACATAAAGCTCAAACCCAGTCTCTATTCAGAGATAGTGTTTTGCAGTGTTTTTCCTCAACTGTGTCCATTTACATTCATATATGCGTGTATTAGACGCTTTCTTTTTATAAATATGGAACAATAAATAAATTTGTTGCATGCTTTTCCCCCATAAGCTTCTTCATGGTGGTCCTTTTTTTTTTTTTTTGCGGAACCAGGGATTGAACTCAGGCCCCTGCGCTTGCCAGAGAAGCGCTTATTCTACTGAGCCGTCTCCCCGCCCTCCCCCTTTTTTCATGGTGGTCTTAAAGGCACATTTTGTGCATCTGCCTTTTCTTTGTGGTCTGGGTCAAGTTTCATTCCCGGGCAGAGGGTGATTGCAGCTTCCCTCCGCTCTCCCCTCACTTGGCCTGGGTTTTAGGGAGCCAGTTCTTGGAAGAAACTTTAAAGGAGCAAGAGAGCCTTTTTGGCACTACTCATCTTAGAATTGCCGAGTTCCATAAAATCATCTTTTGTCATCAGTAATCCCTCGGTGGCTTCTCAGTCTTTTTAGTGGTAAAACATTATAATAACAATGGAATGTTACTAAAGCAGTTTTTAAAGAGAAAGTGAATCACCAGTAATCCAGCCACCTTAATATACTGATTCCTCAGGTTTTTGTTTGAGGGTTTTTTTTTTTTTTTTTTGGGGGGGGGAATGTCTTTTGCTTTCCCAAAGAAAGAAGAGGTCCTAGCCCTTTGAATATCTTTCATTGCCCCCAACCAGCTGAAAAGTCTCCTTTCTCACTTGTAGCCATTTGTCCTTTGAAGTGAAAGCTGGCTTTATTTCTAATCTGCGCTGAATGGCTCTTTTTTGACAGTCACAGGGGGATCAGGAGGCTGCTTGTGCGCAGGGCTGGAGGTGTCACGGTGTCCACATAGCTGATGCCTGTCATGTTGCATAGTTTACGTGAGAGAGGGAACCCTGGCAAGGTCGGACTCCAGTGATCTCTGTGGGCATAATGGGCATGCCACCTTTTTCTTATTTCCAGTTTGTTACTTTGGCGATCTTTTCTGCATTACTTTTTTTTAAAAAATTAATTAATTAATTTAGTGTGTGTGTGTGTGTGTGTGTGTGTGTGTGTGGCCAGCTCAGCCCACCACGGGGCAGGGCTGGCTGGCATGTGGTGCTGGGGGATTAAACTGCGGTCCCTGTGCTTTGCTAAGCTTGTTCTAAGTAGGTGCTTTAGACCACTGAGCCATCTCACCAGCCCTGTATTACTTTTATAATTAGGAATATAAGATAAGGAGCCGGGATGATAGCTCAGTGGCATAAGTGACTCCTTTGCAAGTACAAGGTCCTGAGTTTGATCTCCAGTACCGAAAAAAAAAAATACTGTAAGATGTTTTGGGGCTAGGGATGTAGCTCGGGGTAGAGCACTTGCCTAGCTTGTACAAAATCCTGACATTGATCCCCAGCACGAGGAAAAAACGTTAAGGATCCCCCCACCCCTCCTGGTACCAGGGATTGGACTCAGGACTTTGCGCTTGCCAGCCAAGTACTTATTCCACCAAGCTTTCTCCCTGGCCTGAACTTAAGCTATTTTTAATGAAAAAAATATATATATTTACTACTCCTAGCTGTATGTTCAAGAGACATGAAAACATAGCACACAGCAAACTGGGTATGGATGTTTGTCGAAGCAATTCATAATAGCCAAAAAGCAGAAGGAACCGAAAAATCCCCCAACAAATGAGCAGAGGCAAAATGTGGTCTGTCCACATAGTGAAATGTTATTTGACCATAAAAATGAATAAATAATGAATTCATGCTACAGTACGGGTGTACTTTGAAATCAAAGCTGAGCGAAAGAGGCCAGGCACCCAAGCCTGTGGATGAGTCTACTTACATGAAGTTCCAGAATAGGCAAATCCACCAAGATAGAAGGCAGATTGGTGATCTCCAGGGGACAGTGTGAGGGCTGGGAAGAGACTGCTAATGAGTACATGGCTTCCTGAGGTGATGAAAATGTTCTAAATTTGTGGCGATGAGTGGACAGCTCTATGACTACACTAAATGCTGTTGAATTGTACACTTCAAATGGGTGAGTTGTGTGGTATGTGAAATATATATATCTCACATGTATATTTATCTTCAATAATATATATTGTATTTTGGTACTGGGGACTGAATCCCCAGGGCTGCCACATTCCGTAGTTTTTATTTTTTATTTTGAGACAGAGCCCTAGTATTTTGCCTAGGCAGGACTGAAAGTTTTTATCTTCCTACACTTGAATAATATTGACATGCATGTTTTAGGGATGAATTACTTAACAGTTCCTTGGCCTGTTTATGTATAAGAATGTTTTTAAAATACATATCTCAGACTGGAGGTGGTGGTGCACGCCTGTGATCCCAGTGCTTTGGAGGCTGAAAACTGGAGGATCACTATGAGTCTGATCAGTATAGTGAGACACTGTAGACCCTGTACTAAATACATTTAAAAGAGATACATGCCTCATTGTAAATGATGCACAAATTTAAGACACTAATAAAATGTAAGAGTAATAGAAAAAAAGTTTTTATCCTCCTATCTTAGCTTTCCAGAGTTTTTACTACCATGCCTGGGTTGTGAGTTACATTTTAATAAAGCTGTTCTAAAAACACACAAATGGAACCTGACTTACTCTTTTTTATTTTATTTTATTTTATTTTTAATGTATTTAGTACAGGGTCTCACTACACAGATCAGACTTGTAGTGATCCTCCTGTTTTCAGCCTCCCAAAAGCTGGGATTACAGATGTGCGTCACCACGCCCAGTCTCAATTACCTCTCAGTGTGCCCCTGGGGCAGGGCCGGCACATCACGCTGGGGATTTAACCCTGGTCCCTGTGTCTGCCTAAACAAGCACTTTAATCCGCTGAGCTATCTGGCCGGCCCAGAACCTAACTTATTCTAGAAGCCTTCTTTCATGTCTTTATGAGGTGTGATTAAAAAAAAAAAAAGGTGAATGCTGCTGGAAAGTGCCATCCAGTGGAAAGGGACGCTCATAAACAGATTAGGGTGTGTCTTCTCATCCACCTTTTGCATCATGTCTGACACCATGTAACTCCTGGGTCCTCCCCAAAGTCAAAATGTCAATGAAGGGTAAATGTTTTGAGTTGACTCAGGTTATGCGCTGACAGCACAGTTAAAGACACTCACAAAAGAAGACCTCCAGAGCTGCTTCAGGAAGTGGCCAGGACTATGGCATAAGTGCTACAAGGGACAGGGAGTATTTTGAGGGGAGCTAATGACAATGTGTCTTTTTTAAAAATTAATTTTATTGAGAAACAAATAGCAATGAGACAGTTTCAAAACATGTCAGTAGGACAGTTACAATAATTAATACGTTGCATATTGTTGTCTCCATAGTGGTTATTTGTAGTACAAGATGTAGACATGATATCCTGTCCAAACATTATTAGTACAAATCTTTCTTCTCATTGAATTAAGAGAAAGTTACTGCATGTCTATCTTATTTTGTATATGCAGATACAAAATGGTCCTTCATTTGTATCTACTTTTTTGTTTAGTTTTGTCAGAGATGGGTATTCCATTGCCATTTAAATATTATAGGTACGTGAATTCAGCAAAATAATCCAATGTAGTCCAGTAGTCCATAATAGTAGTGGGTTATCTGTAGGACTGGCAATGTCAGAAGTTGTTGACTTGAGCTGTTTACAGCTCAGCATATTAATATGGATTTACTTTTTATACATTATTTTTATACGTTTCTGCTGGATGGTTAAGTCCAAGATAAAGCAAGACCTATATAACAAGAAATGTAACTTTTGTATCTGACAAGGTCAGTCAAATCCCCTCAGGATTTACCCTGAAACCCTGTACTGAAGTTTGTAGATCCTTTGTCAGTGTCAACCAAGTGGATGAGTCACAGCCATTGCTTGACCAATTTGTGCTCTGTGAAAGCCTGAGAGAATGTTTTCTCTTCATGTGACTCTCCTTAGGTACACTCTACATTGTCGATCACTTTCCTCTGTGGCCCCATAATCTCCTTGATCAGTAAATTTGGGACACAACTGAGTTACAGGATGTTACAGTACAGGTTCTCTTATGTCCTGAGTCCTCCCTGATGTTGAAAGGCTAGGACCAAAATGTTGACTGTCCTTGCAGCCCTTCTTTTTCTCTAATTTTTGCAAACTTAAATTGTTAACTCTCCAGAAGAGAAACTTAATGATGTTATTACTCTATAACACAGGCAGTTGAGCTTAATCTATTTGTCTGAATATCAAACATCTTAGACATAACATGGAACAGGTATTTTCCATCAAGTATTGATATCTTAAACTTTAAATTGCTACAGAATGTGAAGAAAAAAAGAAAATGAAGAAAAAAATTTAAAAAATAGGAATAAACAGTTACATATTTTTACACAGAAATTTAGAAATCTAACCATATATAGCTGTAGAACATTTTTAAAAATTTAAAGATTGGCTACATTTTTTTTATTTCCTTGTACACACACACACACACACACACACACAAACATGCACATATATTTACCTGTATACATTTGGAAATACAGGCAGACATGCAAAGGGAAAGTGCTAGGAGAAAATGGCTAAGAGTAAGCCAAGGAAGGAATGCTTGAGGCCAACAGAAGCTCAGAGAGAGTCCCAGGAGGGATTCTCTCTCCTAGCCCCTAGGAGCAACTAGCCCTGCCCACACCTTGATTTTCACACTTCTTACCAAACTTGTGAGATCAAATGTTTCTTTCTTTCTTTCTTTCTTTCTTTCTTTCTTTCTTTCTTTCTTTCTTTCTTTCTTTCTTTCTTTCTTTCTTTCTTTCTTTTTTTTTTTTGGCGGAACCGGGGATTGAACTCAGGCCCTTGCACTTGCCAGGCAAGTGCTTATTCTACTGAGCCATCTCCCTGGCCCCCAAACATTTCTGTTGTTTAAGCTACCCAGCTTGTGGTTACAGAAACCCCAGGGAAGAATCCAGGTAGGAACAGGATGAACGTCACCTTCCAAGGCCTATGGGTACACAGCACAGGACTCAGGAAAACCAAACGCTGTTATCAACCCCTCCAGTCCCTAGTCACTCTCCAGGCCTGTGGCTAGGCTTGGCTACCTGCCCTGCAACTCCCACTGTTGCAGCAGGAGGGCAGGAGAGACATCCAGAGAAGATATCTGGGATGCATTTGTAAACTTTGGCAGAGGAGTTTCAAGTTGGGCCCATCCTAGTCAGTGGGGGAACCTTCATTTGGATCCTGTTTGCCGTCTCCTGGCAGGGAATTTGAGCAGAACTGTGAAAAGTGTTAGAGAAAGGGATGACTGGCTTTGTGGTGGGAGAGCAGGCCCTGGAGTCAGTGGTCTGTGGGTTGAATCCCGGCCCTCTTATTTGCTGGGTAACCTCACCCTGCTCGCATTGCGTCTTTGTCTTAGTTTTATCATTTCTACAATGAGGACAATAGTAGAACTTACTCAGATGTTGTTGCCAGGATACAATAGGATAATGCTAATGACATATCCTTGGTGAAGAGAGACTTTTTAGATCCTTTTTTTTTTTTTTCACAATTTGTGGTAAAATATTTGCTTTTTTTTTTGGCGGATCCGGGGATTGAACTCAGGTCCGTGCTCTTGCCAGGGAAGCGCTTATTCCACTGAGCCATCTCTCCGGTCTCCTGTGGTAAAATAATGCTATCTTAATCTGTTGTCTCTTGCTACAGAAGAATACCTGAGCGTGGTTAGAAAGGAAAGAAGTTTGCTTGGCTCACCGTAATGGATGCTGGGAATTCCAAGAACGTGGCACTGACAAGCGCTTTGTGTGGTGTCAACTCTTAGCAGAAAGTGGAAGGGTAGGTGGGTCTGTGAGAAAGGAAGAAAATGTGAAGGGCAGCCTTGCTTTTTAACAGCCCACTCTCAACTGGGCATGGTGGCACAATCTCGTAATCCCAACAGGCCAAGGCCAAGGCAGGATGATCACAAATCCTAGCCCAGCCTGGGCAAATTAGCAACTTAAATGAACTTGTCCCAAAATGAAAAATAAAAAGCTGCAGATGTAGCTCTGTGATAGAAAGCTATGGGTTCAATCGCCAGTACTGAAACAAAACAAAACAAAACCCAAAAAAAGCGCTGTAGTGCTAATTGTGTAGTCTTCAAAGAGCAGGAACTCACTCCCATGAGGATTAGCCCAGGCCTATTGGGAACGGCATTAATCCCTCTTAAGCACTCAATCATCTCTTTAAGGCCCTATCCCCCGAACTACCACACTGGCAATTAAACATTAACGTGAGTTTTGGTGGAGACAGTTTACATCCAAACCATAGCATGCACATAACAGAAAATTGACCATTTTCACCATTTTAAGCCCATAACTCACTGGCATTAAGCATATACACATTGCTGTACAACTAACACCAATATCCATCTCCAGAAAAGTTTTCATCTTCCCCAAATGAAATTCTGCACCAATTAAAAGATAATTCTCTTTCTTTCAGGCCCCAACAAATACCAAATTCTTTTCTCCTCAGCGAGGTGACTACTCCATTTTCTTCATAGGTGGAATCCTAAAACACCTGTCTTTTTGAGACTGGTGTATTTCACTTGGTGTAAACTCTTTCAAGGTTTGTCTGTGTTGTAGTACATGTCAATTTCCTTTAAATTTTTAAAAGAAATTATTCTTGTTTATTGTGGTAAAATATATGGGACATAAAATGCGTCATAGTAACCAGTTCAAGGTGAACAGTTGCGTAATATTAAGTACACTAAAAATACTGCACTACCGTCAGTTCTGTTCATTCCCAGAACTCTTTTCATTTTGAAGCTTGTTCCCCCTATATAACAACTTCAGGCCCTGGAAAACACCATTTTACTATTGTCTTTATGACTTTTGGCTACTTGAGCTGCCTCCCATAAGTGGAGTCAGACAATCATTTTTCTGGCTAGCTTATTTCAGTGGCATGAAGCCCTCAAGCCTCCTTCGTGCTGAAGTGGGTGTCGGAGTGCCCTCCCTCTGAAGCCTGAGTGATACTCTACTGTACGGACAGGCCATCCTGTGTCTGCTCATCCACTGATGCTGTGGGGCTGCTTCCTCGTGTTAGCTGCTGTGACTGGTCCTGCTATGAGCGTGCATGTAGAAGCATTTCTTATTTATTTTTGTATTTTAGGGAAGGGTCTACAGGGTGTTCAGGGTCTTACTACTAGATCAGGCTCATAGTGATTCTCCTGTTTACAGCCTCCCAAGTGCTGGGATTACGAGCGTGCACCACCACGCGCAGTCTCAACCGCCCTCCAGCGCACCCTGAGGGCAGGGTCAGCATGGCAGGCCCCTGCGCGCAGGCGTTTTAATCCACTGAGCTATTTGGCCGGCCCTCTATGTTAGTTCTGAGAAGCTATCATACTGTTTTCCACAGCGGACACATCATTTAACATCCCTACCAGGACTGCACAGAGTTTCAATTTTCTACATGCTTGCTACTACCCCACGCCTCCCCTCCCCTCCTCTCTCCTTCCTTTCTCTCCTCTCCTCTCTTCTCTTCTTCCTACTGAAGGTTGAACCCAGGTCCTCACATATGCCAGGTATGCACTGTCCCACTGATCTACCACCCCAGTCCTATTTTATTTTATTTCACTTTACTTCATTTTGTTTCATTTCATTTTAGACAGGGTCTCACTAAGTTGCCTAGGCTTGCCTCAAACTTGCAATCTTCCTGCCTCAGCCTCCCAGATAGCTGGGATTATATATATGTGCCACCACACTTGGGTATTTCCTGTTTTTTTTTTTTTTTTAAATGGAAATGGACAGGAGGCAGTAGACTTGTCTTTCTTTCTTTCTTTCTTTCTTTCTTTCTTTCTTTCTTTCTTTCTTTCTTTCTTTCTTTTTGGCAGAACTGGGGATTGAACTCAGGCCCTTGCACTTGCCAGGGAAGCGCTTACTCCACTGAGCCATCTCCCCGGCTCCTTTTTTTCTTTTTTACGAGACAAACATTATAAGCTGCTCTGTGCTGTAGTGAGACCTCAGCCGCACTGTGTGGAAGTGTAAGCTTGTTCCTCTGCGTATGTGGCTGAGGAACAAATGGGCACCAGGAAGGAGGCCAGGGGACAATGTCTGCTCCTGAAGGAGACCTAACTCCTTATTCCTCCTCTGGGAACCTGAAGGGGTCATTTTTCTTAAGAACACCACAGCTCAAACAACGCTGGCCCTTATGCATTTCCATAGTTTCTAGCTGGAGACCCCAGGGCTCTAGGGGAGCCCACTGTATGAAAAGTTGTGGGGAACAGTGGCCTGCCTCTTGGCCTGGGACCTGAGCTGGGCAGAGGGAGTCAGTCTGGTTCTGGACACAATGGGTTGAGGAAACAGCTGTGTGCCTAAATGCTATGACTACAAACCTGAGAGAACCAAAGTGGATGAGTAATCGAAATGTTTGGAGGGCCTAATTTGGGTGATTCTGTCCCCAATTCGGGGGTGATTATGGGAATCAGTTTCTGATAGGAATTGTGGAAATCTTCCCCCAAAGCACTGCCTGAGGGAACCTTAGTGTTCCTAGACATAGCAGGAGTGGGAGCTGATGGCGGTGAGGGGACAGCCCCTGCTCCCGATGGATGGTACAGCATAGACTCCCAAGGCCCAGACTCAGTGGGTGCTCCCAGAGGGTGAGCCCCTTGTTCCCTGAGTCAGCCTCACACTGACAATTTGGTCATCCACTGACCTGGGCAGAGGATTCACCAGCCCCATCTTCTCATCGGCAAGAGGCAGAGAACAGTCACAGTGATGACCTGCGTGGGCAGGTGAGACCCATGAGGCACTGACCAACATCCAGCCTGTGCCTGGTATGTCACGAATAAGTGATCTCCTTAGTGTTGGAAGGAGAACTGCTGGCTGTGCATCAGGACATCCTCTGGAACGCAGGCCTAGATGTTGCAGCTCACTCTCTACTCACTGTTTTTTCTAGAAATTGCACAAAAGAAAAGATCCCCTTTAATGAGGATTCTGGTTAAAGTTTTAAAATTCACAGCAAGCCTACCCTGCATAATAGCGTGTCAGAAATACAACAATCCTTTAATCTAGAGGGAGTTAATTGCTGGGCCCAGAAATTCAGGGCACGCCAGCAGAATCCTTAATTTCTTGAGCTGACAGTTTTCAAAAAGCGGCTGATTTTAGACTGGCTCCTCCCTAGGCATCAGTAAGACTCCCACAATTTAGACAAAGGGCAAGATTGTCTTGATGTCTTACTCAGTAAGAATCATGTATGTGGGGTCTGAATTAATGGCAGCTCTGAATTTCTCCTGCTGGGTGGAACGTGGCTGACTTTAATCCCAGGAGATTCAATGGCAGCTCTGTGGCACAGGGGCGTTGTACAGGGCATGTCCTCACTCATCCCACATACGTCCACTGAGCGCCCGCTGTTGCCCAAGCTCAGGTTCAGTGTCATGAAGGCGTGAAATGAGTTCAGCCAGTTGCAAACCCTGACCTGAAAGCGTGGGCGTCTGTAGCTAGACTGTGGTGTATGACAGCACAGTGGTAGACACGTGCCTTCTATTTTGTCTGCCAAAAGCCACAGCAAACCCTAATAATGTGTCCTTGTGTGCCCATCAATTGCAACAAGTGTACCCTGGTGGACAAGGACACCCTTAATGTGAGAGGTTGAGGGTGTGGGAGGGCAGGGAACTCTGTACTTGCCATTCAGTTTTGCTGTGAACTTAAAACTGTTCTAATATTTTTCTTTAATGATAAACAACAACAAATTTCACCCTGTACATAGCTACCATTTCCACTTGGAGAGAACAACAGAATGACCAACCAAAATCCAAATAAAACCTTACAGATCTCCAAATAGCAGTGAACCCAAAAGAGAATAAATAGAAAGAAAAGCACATATGGCCACATCAAAATCTGTCTGTTGAAAACTAAGGATACAGAGAAAATCTTAGACTGAAGCACAAGTTCAAGTACAGCCTGGGAAACTTAGTGATTTAATGAGATTGTGACTCAAAATACAACAATTTTTTTAAAAAGGGCTGGGTAAGTAGCAAAGGCTCTGGGCTCAATCTTTAGTACTGGAAAAAAAATTTTGAAAACCAAAGGGGAAAAGGACATTATATATAGGCAATGATGACAGTTTCTCATGAGAAACAAATAACCCAGAAGACTATAGAGGGAGAGTTCTCTGCAAGGGAAAAGATAGTGACTGAATAGAGTTGGGTAGGGGCTGGCAGTACCCACCTGCCACCCGTGCAAAGTCTGCTCAACTGTGTGACTGCCAGCAGGGATGGGGCCCCCAGGCACCTGCCCCTAGCATAGAGAGTAGGGGGCCCGTTGACCACACAGCATCAGAAGGCAGGGAGACCTAGGTTTTGATGCCCCCACCACCACAGTCTTGCCAGTGTCATCCAAAAAGTCTCCCTACACTTTACTCAGTCTATAATGTTATCTGTCAAATGGAATCATAAAAGCTACCACTTGTTGATCATTTACAGCATTCAAGAGTTCTTTTCACAGAGATGTCACTATCCCCATCACTATCAGAGTTACTATCACTGTCATTGTCACTATCCCCATTGTGGAAAGAGGAATCCAAGATTTGTATAAAGATGACTAGTGAGATGGAATGAATAGTGGATTGAGAGAATGAATGAATGAATGAATGAATGAATGAATGAATGAATGAGTGAGTGAGGTCCAGTTGAGCAGATTCGGGCATGGCAGACTGGCTGGGGAAGTGGACATGGCCTGTTAGTTGCAAAATTCCGGGACACATGTGCAGAGCAGTTGTAAAGGCCCTGCGCATGCACTTCTTGTGAGAACTGAAGCAGATTTGCTAGAACAGCCTAGGACCCACACCAGCCAGGAGTGGGAGATAAAAAGGATAGTTGCCACTAGTTCTCTGCTACTTTGTTCTTCCTGTTGGCTGTCATGCTGTAGAATGTGCATTTTTTTCTACTTTTAATTGGCTCAAATTTGCTCTGTAGAGCATGTTTCTTTTCCTACCTTTAATAAAAACTTTCTTACCTTTTGTACTTGTCTTGAGAAATTGTTTATTCAGGACAGACAGAACCTAGAAACTACCCATATCTGGTTTTGTTTTTGGCCCTTTTTGTTTTTTTGTGCTTTAAACAATTTATTTAATTGAAATGGACTTACATTTGTTTCTGAAATGATTTCCATTTATTTTGATACATCGTTTCCCCATGGTGATTTACAGGATCTTCAAGCCAATATAAATGTTCTATAAATATTTGAATATACACCTGACCATACCTCAATAATATCTTTTAGCAAGAAAAACACTGAAGAGTAAAGACTAGACACAATTACTAGGTACAGTGTAAATCTGCTGCAAATATTTCTGAGGTAAGAAGGCACCACATACCTATTCAACTAAGAAAACCGCCTCTACAACATAGAATGATTTTATTTTTACTTAGGAACTAGAACACTTAAGCCGCCAATTAGGTACTGAGTGGCAGAGCAATGTCTCCAGTTCATGCCATGAATTCATAGGGAATGGGTTCCAACAACTCAGGCTGTTTCCCATTGGTCCTCACAAAGTACGCTTCTCTGGGAGGGGTAGCCTGGCACTTCAGCTGAACCCAGGTACCTTTCTCTTTGGCTTCCTTCTTTTTCTGATCATTTTCCTTGACACATTTCAGGAAGCTATCATGACTTTTTGAGTGTTTAATATGCTCGATATGCACATTAATCCTCTTGGCTAATATCTTGCCCTTTAACTTACTTGTTTACACCAATCCAACAGCATGCTGCGTAATGTTGTGGGTAATGTTGTAGACTCTTCCCGTTTTGCCATGGTAACATTTGTGAGGCATTCCTTTTTGCACAGTACCCATTCCTAGATTCGCATGTATGTGGCCAAAGGAACAACCCCATTTTTTTTTTTTTTTAATTTTATTTGTGTGTGTGTGTGTGTGTGTGTGTGTGTGTGTGGCCAGCTCAGCCCACCAGGGGGCGGGGCTGGCTGGCATGTGGTGCTGAGGGATTGAACCGTGGTCCCTGTGCTTTGCTAAGCTTGTTCCAAGTAGGTGCTTTAGACCACTGAGCCATCTCACCAGCCCCAACCCCATGTTTTCTAAAAGGCCTGAAAATATATACCGGGTTCCCCTCCTCTTGTCCTTTGTGTTAGTCATTTTGGCAAATTACTGGAAGATGGTGGTTCTGGCAGAAAGGCTTTTTTTTGGCCTTTTTGAGACAGTGTCTCACTATGTAGTTCAAGTTGGCCTTGAGTTCACTTTGTCACAAATTCACAAGGATCCTCCTGCCTCAGACTCCTAAGTGCTGGGATTACAGGCATGCACCACCATGTCTGATGAAACTACCTACAGAAGGAGACTCCAGCACCTGAAAACTTGGTATCACAGTCATGCATGAGAGACCCAATGTAGACAGACTTGAACTTGGCACTCCATGCTCTAATCTGTGACAGCAAAGAGAGAAAGTCACAGATATATCAGGGCCCAGCCTGGTGAGGAGCTGGGGCCTCTGTGAGCCCAGAGTCAGAGCTATGGGCTTCATTGCTCAAAGCTCACATCCTGCAGAAGGGTTTTGAGATTCCTGGTGCTCTGAGGGCTGGATTTCAGCTGGCTCCAAGCTTGGGGAGGGCCCGATGCCTGGTGGTTCTAAGCATGTGTATCTGACTCTATCTCCCACATCCCAACTGTGTGATTAAAGGCTTCTCTCTCTGATGCTTAGTGTCCTTCACTTAGGAACAGATGAGAACAGTACCACCTACTGAACACGGCCTGCAACGGACATATCTGGCACACAGAAGATGCCTGGTGGATGGTAGCAGGTAAGGTGTGATGCTTACTCCAGTGCCCCCAACCTCATCTCAACCTGCAAAGGCCATACAGGGTCACCATACTGGGAGATCCAGATATGGGGTGTCCCAACAGGGGATTGAAGTCAGGAGGGTCCAGGAAGCCCTGGTAGGCTGGAGGTCCCCTCTCTGCAGGGGTACTTGCAGCTTTGGCCTTGCCAGGACTCTCTGGTGAGTCCTGTGAACCTATAAAGAAATTCTGGGGGCCTGGGGTGTACAAGGGCAGGGATAGTTAGAATGTACTCAAGGGGGCAGGGCCAGGCAGCCAGTTCTTGGCCACGAGGAGCTCCTAGACCAGTGGGAGGAAGACTAGGCAGAAAAGAAAAACCAGTGCCCACCTGAATGACTAGGGCTCCTACGGGGAATGATGGTTGAAAGGGGCTTTAAGGAAGGTTTGGATGGGACAAGAGACCGGATTCTGTGTTCATATCCATCATGGGCAGACAGGTTGAGGCTGTGGACTCTAGACACCCCCAGGCCTCTGGGCCAAGATCCTCATCAGAAGGGAATGTACATCAATATGTACAGTTCATAATGTGCAATTGTAGAAAATTAATTACACACCATCATGCCAGGAAGGTTCACTTCTGCCTGGTGTTGCCTGGTCACATGGATTTTTTTCAGTGCTCATCTTCATAAATCTGATGCCCTAATTCATTCAGATTTTCTCTATTCCTCCCTCCCTCCCACCCTCCTTCTCTTACTCTATTTTTTTCTGTCTGTTTCTGACTTTCTCTGTCTGTCTGTCTCTGTCTCTGTCTGTCTGTTTCTGTCTCTCTGTCTCTCTCTCTCTGTCTCTCTCTCTGATGATTATTGTACTAGGGTCTTGTCTACTAGTGAGAGTTTTGCTACATTTGGAGGAAATGACATAAAAAAGAGACTAGGGTAGCAAACAACACACAGAGTGGACATGTATCTATGTATGTTTATCTATGTATGTTTGACAAGTTCAGAAGTACAAGTGATTTAAAAGGTGATATAGCACAAGCCTGCTACCACAGCCGCTTGGGAGGCTGAGGCACAAGGATGACTTCAGTTCCCAAGTTGGCAGCCAGAGCAACAGAGCAAGACGCAGTATAAAAGAAATCAAAAGATGAGAATGTGACGCCTTCTCAGGTGACTGACCACTAGAAATGGATTTCCTGCGTGTTTGCCACATTTCCAAGTTTTTCATGTTTCTGCACTTAGGATCTGGTGTAGTGTCCTAGGTTGCATTTAAAAAAATCTTTTAACCTTAAAATCACTTGAGATGTATAATCGATACTTTACTTTGGAAACTTTTTGGTTTTATGGGTGGGCCGGGGGTAGGGGGCAGCATAAAGGCAGGAGGTGACATACAAGGAGGAGATCCAGCAGTGAGTGGCTAGGTCTGGGCTGCCCCAGAGGGACTGGGCTGGGCACTGTGCAGGCAGCTGGGGGCTTCCTAGTAAGTTCAGCCAGCTACATGGGCTATATCTATAGCTGATAGATCCATTCCATACTAGCCCTGCTTCTCACTGGCCCATGTATCTCTGTGCCTAACAATTCTTCCCTCTGAAAGCTGCGATATGAGGCCCCTGTCTATTACTCCCCTCAGGCCGGTGTGAGGGCTGTGGGATGTGGGCAGAGGACCCCCTGGGCACACACAGGGCCTGCCAGTAGGGTAGGTGCTCAAGAAATGAGGCTTGGATTGTTGCCCTGCTTGCTTTCCCTGCCCCACTTGGTGAGCAGAAACTGAAGTGGATCTAGCTCTGGCTTTAAATGAGATCTAGAGGGAGGCTGGCTGCTTATTCCTGGAGCCCACTCCTACCGCACCCCCAAGAGGAGCAGCATTTGTCCTCCCTGGTCTGACTTTGGGAATCTGATTTTCAGCACAGCCAAAGGGATAGGTTACCCTTCCCTAAAATACACACACATACACACACACACACACACACACACACACACACGGATAAGTTGGTTAAGCCAATGGCAGGGACCCAACAGTTGGAGCTTCGCAGCCAGCCATGGCAACATTTTCCTCTGCCCTGAGGCCTACCTTTTCAGGCCCCAAAGTGCCATCTGAGAAAGGGAGAGACAAGGCCCAAATAAGGCGCAGGCCTGGCAGCTTGGGTTGTGAGTTGAGGCAGGGAACACGAGGTGCTGGGGACTCAAACCAGATGGGTCTGGCCAGTCCCCAGTGGGGAGCTGCCAGGCCCTGCTGCTCGCTCTATCATGGATGGGCCTTTGCTTAGGCCTAGCTGCATCCCTGGCACAGAGGTTTTGGGGGCCTCCGACTTGTCCAGGTACAGAGCGCAAATCCTCTCAGTGTGGAGGAAGATGGGTTCCTAGCTCAGTACTGGGGACAGGGAAGGGAAGAAACCCTGTGAGCCAAGCCCTTTGCTAGGGACTTACAGAGCCCAGCTTGGTCCTACAAGGTAGGCGATAATAGTTAAGCTGCACCCTCTGCAATTTCCTGCACATTCAAAGAACTTACCATAAACAGCCTTGTTATGTGTATGTACGTTATGTATGTATGTATGTATGTATGTATGTATTTTTACAGCACTTAGGCTATGCAGGTTTTTTTTTTTTTTTTTGAGGTAGGGTCTTGCTATGCAGTGCAGGCTGGCCTTGAGCTCACTTTTTTTTGTGGCTGGCTCAGCTCACCTTGGGGGCAGGGCTGGCATGGCATGTGGTGCCAAGGATGGAACTGCCATCCTTGTGCTTGCCTAAGTTTGCCTAAGCAGGCACTTTAGATGGCTTAGCTATCTCACTGGCCCCTGGAGCTCACTTTGTAGCCCAGGGTGGTCTCCAACTCACAATGATCCTCCTGCCTCAGTTTCCCAAGTGCTGGGATTACAGGCATGCGCCACCATGCCCGGCTTCACATACTCTTAATAGACAGGCACAGTCTGTCAGTACTACCTATCCTCTGTCCCTCATGTGCAGAATAATGGTTGATTGAATGAGACTCTTCTCTGCCTTTCATTTAAGAAGAAACCAGTTTGAGAAATGAAGTGACTCACCCCTCTGTGAAGTTCTTCAGCCTGGGGTCTGAACTCAGGTGGGTTTGACTCCAGAGCCTGACTTTTTTTTGCAGAAAGGGGTGGCACCTGGAAGGGAGATACCAATGTCCAGAAACCTGCTGGTGCCAGAGAGAAATGCCTTTGTTGGCCCACTTTATCTTTGTCTTCTTTTTCTTCTTCTTGTTCTCATTCTCCCTCTCCTCCTTCTTTTCATTCTTCTTCTTTCTCCTTCTCCCTCTTCCTCTTCCTCCTCCTCCTCCTCTTCTTCTTCTTCTTTTTTTTTTTTCCTGATCAAGTCTCCTTTATTCTGAGGAAGTGTTGGGTATATATAGGGAGTGTAGGAGTTAGGAAGTCTTGGCTCTTGACGGCAGCAGTATCTAGGCAACGGGGGAAAGTCCCACCCCTGGGGCATAGCATGTGACTCATGGGGAATGGGCAAGGCGGGAAGGAGCAGAAACAACTCAGCAGAGGAATAGAAACTTAAGAAAATGGCTGACACTATTATAAAATGGATACCAGTTAATGGCTTCCCACAGGTCCCCCTTTTTACTTTAACTCCAAAGGCCGTTACTCCTTGAGGGGACTCTGCCTACCTTGGGTCAAGATGCTTTCACATGGGGCCAAACCAGACCTTTCCCATCATAGGAAAGCAGGGCAGCAGAAGGCCCAGTTCCTGTTTTAGGTGGCGGTCGGTACCGCATGTGAGCCTCTAGTTGCCCGCCTCTGGCTATCCAGTCCATCGCACCAAAGTGAGAAAATCTCTTTACCCGGATTGGGCATCATCGCAGTGTACTCTTTCAAGTTCAGCACAACTTTCTCTGTTGGCCACCTCAAGCCTATGGTAATGGACCTGTATGGGTTGCATCTTAAGGGCATCCAATTGTTGTTTAATGAAAGTCATCAGCCTATTGAAAAGACAGGGTCCTATTGATAAAAGCATTAATAGTCCAATCAAGGGTCCCAATAGGGGGCGAAGGTAGGGTAGTACTCCATTCCATGCACTCCAGAAAGGGTTTTCA
>NW_004524597.1:18855603-18875232 GCF_000260255.1 Octodon degus | reverse complement strand
CTGCTGCTGCTGCTGTATTTGGTACAGGGTCTCACTATGAAGCTTGGATTCATAGTGATCCTCTCATTTTCAGCCTCCCCAGCGTCGAGATTACAGGATTACAGGTATGTGTCACCACACGCGGTCTCAGTAGCCAGCTCAGCATGTCCAGGGGTGGGGCTGGATCAACCCAGGTCCCTGAGCTTACCTAAACAGGCACTTAATCTGCTGCGCTATCGAGCCAGCCCTCTGACTTCTTAAACTCTCTGCTAATTTACCATTTTCGTTTTTTCACTTAACACTTTCCTTCCCGACATGTTACCGACTGGACCAGTTCCTCCGTTGACTGTCACTCATCTGCCTCTTGATTGGAACACCAGCCGTTCTAGAGACTTTGCATGGTATCTGGGGATATAAAGTACTAGGCACCCAGTAGGACCTCAAGGACACCCATAGAACTTTCGATGAAGAATGCATGGAATGTGCTGAAAATACATTGCAAGCAAGCAAAAATAAATAAAAGGCAAAATCATGTGGAAGGCAGGCACAGATGCCTTGACAAGGAGCACACCTGTGGGTGTTCCTGAGTTGTTGATTGGTGGACTTGTAGCTGGAAATTCTTTTTCAATCAGTTTGGTTTTAGATATCTCATGAACAGCCGAGAGAACTAGAAAAGTGAACAGAAACACAACCAAGCCGGCCATACAGCCAGAAGGGGCTCACAGTGATTTTACATTTCCATTATGAAAAGAAGGTTTAGGGCTAGCAAGGGTGGAGGACTTGTCTAGCTCCCAAGGCCCTGGATTCAATCCCCAACACTGTCAAGTAAAGAAAAGAGAGTTTAAGAAAATAACAAAACTATCAAAAAGATCAGAAAAATACTGATTCTGGATTCAGGACTCACAAAAATTACCGAAACCCTTGGCAAAATTCCAATAAATGGATAGAACTACTTTGAGAGATATAGCAGGTTGTCAAAGGACTCTATAAAGCACACCAAATTCCAATAAGAAAGAAACTGTGTGTCCTCTGTAGGACAAAAGTCCAATTCTTCCTGCTTCTGCTCGTTTAGGGTACTGACGCAGGCCCCAGTGGGCTGAGCAGCCCCTCACCCAGGCCTGGTAGTCACTCCTATGGGGCTTCTCCTAGGGTCATCCTTGCTGTCCCAGACGGGCCCTGAGACTGGTCCAGGACACAGACCCCAGGTCCTCTCCAGGGCACTCACTTCCGTCCAGGAGGTGCTCAACTGCTGTCCACACACACATTTGCGCTGCCCTCCTCCATCCCTATAGCTGCGGCTCCCATGTGGTCTCCTCCAGAAAGTCTTCCTAGACAGATCAGGGCATCTGCCTTGATGCTCTCGTCTCTGTCCCGACCTCTACAAGGCCTGTCCTTTCTCTAGTCTCCGGTCCTGTTCCCCCTACATTAGCTCCCCTTCCTTCAGCCCAGCACCAAGTTCGTGGCCCTTCTTATGAGATCCTAATGACATCGTGGAACAGATGAGACCCTTGGCCCAGAGAGCAGAGGCTGCCTGTCTAGTCTGTGCAGCAGGCCCACATTCTAAGAGTGCTCTAGCCTGGAATGACGCTGTGAGAAGATCCGGGATCTTAGGCTCCCTCCCCTGTGTTTTGCCCCCACGAGAGAATCCAAGGCAAGGGTCTCTTGTTGACATGTGAGTCCCCAGGCTCCAGATGTGTATAATTCGGTGACCACAGGCCACAGGGATGCAGCTGCCACAGCCGCAACTCATATCTCCTGTAGGAGTTTGCTTTGCAAATATAAATATTTGCTGCTGACCAGCTGGTGGCCTTACCCTAATGTTAAGATAAAATCCACCTTGAAAATAGGCATGGCCAGAAGGCCTGTAGGAAGGCTTGGCCTGTCTGTGGCTTGTCCTAAGAGTCGGGATGTTTGCCTGAGACCACCATTGAATATTTTCATACTTTTTTGTGAGGATGGTGCCAGGTACTAGAGGTATGGGAGTAGCAAGAGCAGGGTAAGGTCCCTATTCAAGCAGGAGCACCAAGGAGGACAAGGAAACAACTAGTGCGACAGCCATGGGCTGGGGAGAAGGCCAGAGCAGGGAAAGGGTAAGATAGATGTGATGAGGGGAAGAAGGGCTGTCATCCTGCTAGGTCTGCAGGGTGAGTGGACAGAGAGGTGGGGGACTGCAGAGGCTCCCTGACAGGAGCAGGAGTGGACAGGTGGTAGACACGAGAGACCTGGTGCAGTGTAGCCCTTAGGATTCTGAATCTGAAAAGTGTGGGCTGGGTTGTGCCTGGCACCTGTGTGCAAGGGCCCTGGCCTTGACGGTGGGAGAGGCTAAGTGGCCCTGGAGGACTTGGCTGGAACCTGCTGCACATCTGTTCTGAGGCTTTGGGGCCATGCTGTCTCAGGCAAATATCCCTCCTCTGGTTCCCCACCCTAGAGGACAAGAGCTCTGAGGGTTTGGGGCTGGGGAAAGGGACACTTATGCTGAGAACAGTGGGACAGTGAAGGGGAGTGCAGGAAGCTGGCTCATCAGGAGAAGAGGGTAGGTTCTGGCCTTCATCTTTCTGTTGGGAGATGCTGGAGCTGAGACTGGATCCCTCCAGCCCCCTGACCCTCCAAAGGTCAGAACACACTTGCTGGGACTGGCTGAGCCATTCCACTGCCATAGAAAACACCCCAGCTCCAACGTAGGGATGAATGGGTTGAAGCCAACACCTTGGCTCATAGCTGCCACTCCCGGCATGCCTCTCCTTTCCCTACAACTTACTTTCTGCATCTGAACCTTTGGTGCCAGATGTGAAACACCCTGCAGATGGGTCAGCACCGCAGAGCAAGGTAGTGAGGGCAGGGGCAGCTTTCCTTCCCCTCCTCATTATACTGTACTTGCAGGAAGCTAGGAGGGGTGGTGGTGATGGTGGTGGTGGTGGTGTGTGTGTATCCATGTATGAGTGTGTGCACATGTATGAGGGTCTAAGGGTGTCAGAGTGGTAGCTTGGCACCCTCTCTCTAAGTGGTCATGGGGAGAACGCTACCTGGGCTGTGGGGGCCTGGCCCAGTGCTCTTGCACCAGGACTGGTAGGATGCATGGGGGGGTCCCCAGCCCAAGGCTACACAGCTAGTGTGTGGCAGAGCTGGCCCAGCCCATGAAGTCCTGGCTAACTTGTCCTCAAGCTGGGATGTGAAGGCCCTGCAGAGGGAGCCAGCAGCCTTCAGGGTTGGCCCGGCCCAGCCCTGCCCCTGCCTCACCAGTGGCAGAGCCCCAGGCTCTCAGCACAGGCCCTGGACACGTGGGCTCCAGCAGCTGGATCCAAGGTCATACTTCCTGAGGGCCTGAGAGACTGGGCTGTCCCTAGGGACAGAGGAGCCTCTGGCTGGGCCCCACACCTGGGGGTCACCCATGGCTCCCCTGGGCCTCCTTGGCAGCCACTCCTCCTGACTGGCTGTCCTCCCCTCGCCCCTTAGTCCTCTGCCTCCTCTCCACCAGGGAGGACAGGGTGCTGCTTCAGGCTCCCAGCTTCTCATGCAACACCATGGCTGCCTCTCTGCTGGGCTGCTTGGCACAAGGACGCCCCTTTCCTTCCAGTTATCTGGTTCCTGAGCTCTGCTGGAGACTCTTTTCCATATCAGAACTCCCAGAGCCCTCCCTTCCCCACTTCTTGGTGAGTTCTGTCCCCCACCTAATCCTGTGTCACTCTGGGCCCTTGACTCTGCCTCTGTGCCTCAGCTGTCCCATCTGTAAAGCGGGCTGTTGTAAGTCCTAAAATAAGCTAGAAGCAGCGCCCTCTGCTAGCACCAAGATTCTTTGTCTCAGAGGCCACATTTTCCCATGTCCCTGCTTCTGGAACCAGGGTACACCCTGTTACTGACAGTCTCATTCCTGGCTGCTTGTGCCCGAGTGCCTCTGTCCAGGAGGTGCCTGTGGGTCAGCTTCTCAGGTTGGTTCCAGTCAGCTCAGTCCCTTTAGGACTGTTCTGTGCACTCAGCTCCTGGTGCCCCGGATCTGCCACTTGTGGGATCAGCCAGGCAGTGAGAGTCACAGTGGCCCAGATGGCTGTCAAGTTTGGCAAAGAATGGATGGACTCCCAGGGAAGAGGGAGCCCAGGCTCCAGGGAGGCCTCACTGGGTGCCAGACCCTGAGTCACTCAAAACTGTACACAGAAGAAGTAGATGGGACTGGGGGCAGGGGAGTCTTGTGTTCTGGGACACACTGTACACATTGAATCTGCAGCTCAGTTTATCCCTGAGGCTTTGCAGGAATGCAGCCAGGCAGATAGGGTTTGAATTGTGATACATAGGGGCTGTGTGTCCATTAGCTGCAAGGTGGGTCTCACCACCCCTACCTCTTTGACCCACTGAACTGAGTGGTGAGCCCTTTGCTGCCATGTACTGTGTTACATGTCCCGTGGAAACATCCAGATGGGCTTTCCCACGTGCTAGTGCTTGGATCTGTGATGTCCCCCAAAGACTCATGTGTATTTTCTATGGTTTCTTCCTGGGTTGGTCACATGGGGAGGCACTAGTACCTTTACCAAGTGAGGCCTAATGGGGGGGGGGTCACTGGGTCACACCATCCCTGGAGGGTGTAATGTGCTCATCCTCCCTCATGGTACAGCCTGTGGCTCAGGGTGAGCTCCATTGCTCTAGAGAGCATGAGTGAGCTGGGTCTCCATCTTCCCCAGCGTTCTTCCTCTATACCTCTACTTTCCAAACTTGGCCTACTAAGCCCCCATTGCTTCCTTCTGGTGTCAATCAACTGAGGATTTTTCTGCTTAATGTGAACGGAATTCGTAAGTCAGCAAAGCACAGATGTTTAAGTGGCTCCAGAACAGGAGTTCTTGTGTTTCTCGGTCCTTCCTTTGTGTTATAGTTTTGGGACTCTGAGTGCCTATAGCACTCAACCCTTAGTGATACAGCTCTGGGACCTATGTTGCTGATTGCTGATGCTACTGACCTCTGCCACTGCTGGCTGCTGCCACCAGCTGGCACCTAGTCAACCCCACCAATTACTGCTAGATGCTGCTACCGGTCAACACCTCCATGGACTGGTGCTGCTGGACACAGCCGCTGTAAGCACTGCCAGGCACTGCCCACCTGTCACTGCGGTTCTCTGGAACTCTTCAGGGATAGCAACCCCTAGCCCTTATGGGTATTTTTAAAAAAATGACCCATTCTCTCTATATTTGTGTAGATTTACAGAATCTTCCAGGCCCAGACTGCCTGAGAAGAAATCTTAAATAAACTTACAAGCCCAGAAGGACAAAGCTTTATTTCAATAGAGCCTATTATGGCTTGTGGCTAAATGGTCCCCACACCCAAAGCCATGTAGTCATACGTGGAGCTTTATCAGAAGTGGCTGAAGCTAGAGCGTGATTTGTTCATGGCGAAATGTTAGGATTAAGGGTAGGTGATTACTAAATTAGTCCACTGGTTGGTTTGGCACAGCACTAATCCCAGGAGCCTGGATACAATGTGAGGGACAGAAAGGGCCTCACCTTCTCCATTGCTTGCTTGTGTTTGCTGTCTCTTGCTTGCCACAAACTGGTTTTCCTCCTTGATGCCCCTCTGCCAAGCCACCCTTCCTTGGAGCCAGCCAATTATGGAATAAAACCCCTACATTCTGTGAGCTGTATAAACCTTTCCTCCCTTAATTTGTGGGCATTGGGTATTTTGTCTTAGCACCAAGGACGTTAACTAAAGCAGGGACTATGTAACAGCACAGGGGAACCCAGTTTATAAGGAAGGACCCCTCTAGACCAATCGGATGAGTATGACATGATTGCGGCTTATGTAGCACGAGCAGGGCTGGTATTGCTTCACATCTGATCCTGCTGATTGGTCCAAATTCAAGTATACCAATTTGTCTAAATTGGTCTAAATTCAAACCTTTGATTCAAGCCTGTTGACTGGCTCATATTTAGTTCTGTTGCATGATTCAAATTCAAGCCTGCTGTGTTCAGGGCAGTCGTCTCTTGGAGTAGGTATGAGGTCACATCTGTCATAGCAACAGCTTTGGGAACCTTGGGAAAAGTGGCTGCTTGTTTGATAGATGTCTTCTCCAAATGGCTGGCTAAAACTGGGCTTCTGCTGCTTTTGGGGAATCTCCAGGAGGGCTGGCTATGATAATTGTGGCTTATTAGAGCTTGGGGATTTCAGGGACATTAACAATGGTGCAAATTTCTCCTTGATCTTTACCCGGTTAAGGTAGTTTTCTGGCAGCTTCTTCTAAGAGGTGGCCACAGCACCTGGAAGGGCAGGAGCGAGTGAGGGGTACCTTGGCTGTCAGCCAGACGGCACCTCCTGTCAGTGTGTCATGTGGTGTGACTGTGCAAAGTAACCTCAGGCATGGTGGGAGGACTCTTGGTGCCTCAGACCTTAGGGGACCAAGAGGGAGTGAAGGAAAGTGATAGGGAAGGACATGAGACTCTCTGGTTGAACTACTAGGCCAAGATTTTTTTTTTTTTTTTTTTTTTTTTGCGGTACCAGGGATAGGACTTGGGACCTTACGCTTGCCAGGCAGGTGCTTATGCCGCTGAGCCACCTCTCTGGCCCAAGATGTACATTTTTTTTTTTTAAATATGTTTTTAAACTTATAAAATTCTTACCTACTTATTAGGAGAAAATTTCCATGCTGGGACTAATAAGGCAAACATTGGTCACCTGTGCTGTGGTCCAGCCAGCCAAGGCCTCTGTTGACCTCTGGGCTTCGTGGGCTGAATGAAGTGTGACTTTTGCCACCTGTCCTCTACCCCAGGGCTTTTCCTCCTGGCCTGATTCTAGGGTGGTCTAGAGTGATAGAGGGACTTCCCCATGGTCCCACAGCCTAACTGGATTAGTTCTGATTCCAACCAAGGAGTTTCTCTTTATGATGGGCGGCAGGGGTGGGGGGACAGCAGCTGGGGTGTCATACCACAGTGGGACTGGGAGGCTCTGTGATGGCCAGAACATTCCAGGTGTTCAGCAGCCCCCAGCCCTGCACGGGGTCACAGGCCCTGTGTTCTTGGCTGGGGCTGGGAAAGGAGGGATGGTTTCATGTGACCTTTCTCAGTCAGGGCTCCCCCACACCACCAGACTGTCTTTTGTGGCTTTGAGCCCAGGGTCAGCAGGTTCCCAGGCTGGGACCTTCACAGAGCCACCAACCATGGCTCATGGAGATGGGGAGGACCTGAAAACTGAAGCTTCTGGGAAGGCGTCAGAGGGCAGGCTGTGCTTTCTGTATTCCTGGGCTCTAATGCAGCTCTTCTGTGTACCAGCTTGGTGACATGAGTGGTTGTCTGTACCTTCCTGAGCTTCACTTCCCTTCTAAAGTGAGAGGATGATTTTGGCTTACATCAGAGTATAGGGTAAATACTCTTAACAATGTATGCAAAGGTGATTTTAATTTGCATTCAAGGAATTCAGTCCTCTGTACTGGGACACTGCTCTCAGTCTCACAGAGGGGACATGAGCATAAGGGGGACGAAGTCTGTCCTCTGTCATACCAGCAAAGGGGCCAGGCATGAAGCATGATGGGTACTCTGGATGCTGCAGGATCCAGGATGGAGAGCTGTCAGGTCTGCTTGAGTGGGGTCTACATGGGAAAGGATGGAGGAAAGAGGTCACAGCACAGTGGGCTTCAAAGGTTGGAAGCAGGGCATGAAGAACAGGAGGAAGCATGATTCAGGCAGTGGGCCACGGCAAGCACAGGTCTAGAGGGAGACACCCATAGCACAGGTGGGCGGGCCGATCCCAGTGCCCAGGGAGCAAGGAAGTTGTGTGGACAGAATCCCTTTTATGACGTTCCCTAGCCAGTGTGGTACTGGATGTGTGTAGTCCCTGCTACTTGGAAGGTTGAGGTTAGAAGGTAGTAGTGGACTCAAGAGGACTATCTAGGCAGCACAGTAAGATTCTTATCTCCAAAAACAGTATGAGTCAGCCCTGGGCCCCTAAAGTAGTGGTTTTGAGCTTATTAGGGCTTTGTTTGGATGTGGAGACATAAGTGATGTGCTGTGGGAAAGTGATGTGAACTGTGGCTCCACCCACCAAAAATGCTTAAAACATGGTGTACAAATGTAGGGAGCTTAGAAGTGCCCTGCAGACTGTAATAGCCCCAGATGACTGGGTTCTCCCTGAGTCAGGGAAGGGGGTAGGGAAGGAGCAAGCTGGGCTGAGGAAAGCTGGAAAGTCCGTATATAAGAGGAGGGTCACGGGCATAGAATGAGTACTTCTTGGAAATGCACATGTGTACAAATGCAGGTACACACAGGGGCAAATGTGCACACACACACACACACACACACACACACACAGAAATACAAATACAGGACATTCCAAATCCAGCAGGACAAGTAAATACCGACATAGCCTTCCTTCTTGCAAAAGTGTCTGAGCATGTATGTATACACATGTGTGTGCACACACATACATATGCACAAACATACTCTCATGTGGACACAGGCTGTGCTTGTGATCTACACACATTGACAACAGCACAGGGCCATGTGCCTCGCTCTCATGTGTACATATGCACATATGTACACAGACACACACACACATGCACACATACACACACACATACACAAAAATGTATGGGGACAGTCCCAGCAGGTGCTGGATGCTCTTCCATGTATTAACACAGGCACATATGCATGTGCACACCAAAGGCCCAGCCCCTACACTAGGCTAGGAATGTGGGCTATGACTGTCCATGATAGCCTGTGCTTTTTTTCTATAGGGGCAGGGGCCACAGAAAATATTTTTTATTCTATAATTAAAACTTTCCCACTGAAGGTCCCAGCCTGGTTGCCTATTTCTTTTTCTTTCTTTCTATCTATCTATCTTTCTTTTTTTTTTTTTAGGACAGGGTCTATAAGGTTTACAGGGTCTCACTGCGTAGATCAGACTCAGTGATTCTCCTGTTTACAGCCTCCCAAGTGCTGGGATTATGGGTGTGCACCACCACGCCCAGTCTCAATTGCCGAGTCAGCATACCCCAGGGACAGGGCTGGCACGGCAGGCCCAGTGATTGAACTCCTGGCCCCTGTGTCTACCTAAGCAGGTACTTTAATCTGCTGAGCTATTTGGTTGGCCCTGCCTATTTATTTCATACAAATGGGACTTTTTTATTTTATTTTATTTTTTTGGTGGAACTGGGGATTGAACTCAGGCCCTTATGCTTGCCAGGGAAGCTCTTATTCTACTGAGCCTCAAATGGGACTTTGCTTGACTCCTCTGCTCAGGAGAGAAATAAGAGCTTGTGGCTGGCTAGCCAGACCTTTTATACAGGAGGGGGACACTGAATCCAGGTGAAATTTAAGGTCAGTTGGTGAACTCCTCCAGCTGAGGGAAGGGTCATCAGTTATTTCCCTATCCCCAGTTTTGAGGACATAGCCTTGCTGTGCCCGGCATAAGCTTGAGCTTTGCACAGAATCCCAGCCCTTCATCTACTCTTTAGGTAGAGCAGGAGGCTTCATGGAAAATATGGACCCAATGTTGCCATTGTGCACAAAAGATCTGGAGTCCCTGCCTCTCCCTTGCACTGTGAGGCCTGCCCACTCAATCCTGCGCCCTGTGCACTTACCCCACATTCACACTACTCCTTCTCTCGCTTCTCATCTTTGCACGCTGGGATTCCTCTGCCTATAAAAGCCTGACCCTTGTCCTGCAAACTCCTCTTCATATGTTGAGTGCCAGCCCGGATGCTCAGGTGCACTTAGATCTGTCCAGGGGACCACCTCAGCCTCTCATGGTAATCTTGATCTTTATAGGTACTCAGGGAAGGTATGGGCAGGAACATGGTCAGAGCAGGGATCACTTCACAGGAGCTCAGGGGCGTTTGCAGAATGATGGAATGAATTCAAATACTGAAAGGAAGCCCCGGACAGCTGAGGTAGAGCCTTAGGGCCTGGGGATATAGCTCAGGGGCACGAGAGCTTACCTGGAAAGTGCAAGGTCCTGAGTTCGATTCCTAGTACAAAACAAAACAAAACACTATAAAGTAGAACCTCAGTGTGGTACTTGGAGACCAGCCTCCATTCCTGCTGCCCTGGTGGCCTCCTTCCCTGGGCTATGAGCAGCAATAAGCCACCCAGGAGCCAGCTGAAGTTGGAGGGTGAGATGGGGCAAGGGCAGGGGCTGGGAGCACACAGCTCGTTCCTCCACTTCCTGTCCACTTCTGCCCACTCAGCTCCTCCCAGGCCTCCAGAGAACTCTGGGAGAAGGGAAAACAGGATGGACCAGCTCAGCCTGGCACAGGTCACCCCATGTCCTCATCCCCCCTCCCCATACACACCAGCCTCTACTCCCTGCCACAAGGGCCCAGGGACTTTGTCTCCACTGGGCCCAGGGCTGCGATCCGGAACAGTGATAGGGGCTAATTGCAGGAGGCAGCCAAGCAGGCCTGGAGCCAAGGGCCCTTATGAAAGGAGAGGAAAGAACAGAGACAGGAGGAAGGGGGCGGGGTGACAAGAGCCAGAACCCCACACTGGGGGTGCAGCTCCAGTCCTGACTCTGTGGCACCTTGCGCTGGTGGCCTCGGGCAAGGCCCTGACCCTGCCTGATCTCACTTTGTCCATCTGCAGATGGGGAGGGCACCATTGTCTCCAGAGGGAGGGTCCATGCAAAGCGTTCACTTAACACGGTCCTCGTGTGATTGTTAATTCTTGCTCCTGGGGTGTGATGCCACCGTCAGACATGAGCCCCACAGCTGGCAGCTGTGACCCACGGGCGTCCCTTTGGCTTGAGGACACCAGCTTAGTCCCTTGTTCATGAGGACAGACGGTCAGGCTCTGCATTTTGCTGAGTGGGAGACTGGAGCTCCAAGAGAAGGTACCTGCCTGGTTCCCATGTGGGCACAGAGCTGGGATCTGAGTCTCTCGACAGAGCCCGGGCAGAGCTCTCCATTCTCTCTGGAACTTGGATTTGTTAAAAGGAAGTCAGGACTACAGCAGTCTAAGGCTTGTTCCAGAATAACAGTGATACTGAAGATGATGGCTTTCACTCCAGAATCACAGTGCTGAGATGAGCAGTTCAAAGAAACAGGCACACAGCCTGCGAGAGAAGTTGGAGGTGCAGGAAGCAGCCCCATTAGGGCCAGGGGGACTGGTGGGTGTATTCATTTTGGAGGTACTCTGGGGCAGGTCTCAGGTCTCACCACATTCCTCCCCAGGCCTCCTCTTCCCAGGGACAAATCCCTTTTTTGCCTTTTTCCCTTGGCTGCCGAGGGGTACCTGGTATGTGACATCTCATGCTGTCTCCAGTGTTGCTGGGAAAGTAGGCCAGCGAGGACCATAGACTCCCTGGGATCCAGGTCCCCTCTCTACTGAATGCTGATGGTAGCAGAAGCTGCAGTGCAAGAGGTTCTGTGCTAGTCCAACCCACTGGGTTTGTCCGCATCCAGAACAGACTGCTCAAGCAGCAGATGAGGAAAAGAAAGGGAGATTGGGACCTATGATTGAGACCTTAAAGTGACCCACTTGAGATTGCTCAGTAAGTGACAGAACCAAGAATAAAAACTTGCATCCAAAGCCAGAGCCCTAAACTCCTTAGTATGACCTCCAAAGTGTTCCAGACTCTTAAGCTGACAACCCCTTTCCTTCATTTGGGAGGGCTGCTGAGGAGGGAGAGACCCTGGACTGGACCAGACCACCTCTTTTCCTCTCTCAGCCTGCGTCCGTGGCTATGAAATAGGGAAGAGCACTGTCCACAAGGTTTTGTGATGCTCTGATTGTAACAGAAGACAGACTCTCAATTTCCATTTTTTTTTTTTTTTCCTATGCTGGCTGGAGAGGGATATGACTTGACTGGTAGCGGTCCTGCCCCTGCCCCTCGCCTCCCTTTGTATCCCCTCACCCCACGAATGGATGTGGACAACTTGCTTCAGGGGCCTCCCTGTCTATCGAACCACTATACTCCACTCCAACACAAGGCCTGCCAGTCAGCATGGAACCCTTCCCTGATTCCTGCTGCTTCCATTTTGAAGAACAAAGAGGGTACCCTGAGGTGCCCTGGGGTGGCAAAAGGGGGGAAAGGAGGCATCTGGGCCCTTTATTTCCATATCCAACATTCTTAGCAAACTTTCAGCCTTGCCCCTCGCTGATACAAGCCTGAAGCTGCAGAATAAGTAGAACTCTCGAGCCACTTCCTGGGTCTTAGTCATTGGAGGAGGGCTTCTTCCTGTGTACTGACCTGCTGTGCTACAGCACAGGCCTTGTTAAGGTCACATAAGTCACTGTGAGGTTTCTGTAAACCTGCTCATGATTTATATCTTTGGTGGTGTGGCCTCCAAAAATCCTATATATCTATTTGGGATTTTTTTTTTTATCCCTAGTAGTGTGGACAGATTGGTTGCTTCAAAAGAAAGAACAAGAAATACTCAGAGCTATTAATGCTGAAGAGCTCCAGAGATCAGCCACCAACAGAGACCAGTGGCAGAAGTCAACACCTGGTAGGATTGACATACACTGTCCAGCACAAGCTGGCACTTGATAGTGGCAGCTGGTCATGGCAGAGATCAGCCCTGGCTATGTCAACTGTTGGCACCCAGCATCACCTGGTGTCATCTGATGACACCAGGACTGTTAGCAGGACTGCACTTTGCCGATTTAGGATTTCCACTTGAATCTCTTAGAAGAACCCCAGCATGATGGGCGACAAATCTACTGCGATAGCCCTCTGTACATAGATGGGCTGACAGTCTCTAGAGACTACCAGGTACCTGCCTGGAGCCATGAGTCCCATTCCCACCCAGAGATCCCTGATAAGAGCCCAGTCTGGGCTGGAGAAGAAAGGCCAGGTTTTCTTCTGTCCTCACTATCATACTGAACCTGCAGGCCTGCCCTTGTCACCTGCTTTTTGCTAGCCCAGTAGGGGTCATGCTGGCCCTTGACCACAGGGAAGAAGGAATTTCTGAAATAAGTCAAAGAGCTGAGTCCACAGGGATTAGAGACTAGGTTGGCTTTTGAACAGGATGAAAACGCCTGGTGAGGCCTGGCATCTACACTGTCTGTCTTGAATGACAGTGCTGGTCCTCCCAAGAGGATGGGGCTGCAGGCAAACCAGAGGCTAGGACAGGGTCAAACATTGTCACTGAGGCCAAAAAGACAGACTGAATTTCAACCCTTCAAGAAAATGAGTCTAGATAATTGTCAGTTCCCTGGTCTTAGTGTGCTTGTCTATTAAATGGGGTCAGTTTCCCTTACCTCTTTCAGTCCTTGAAAGATTAATGACATTATCTAAAGGGCCTCACAACACTAGGTCCTGCTAGCTGGATACTTTATACAGGCTGACAGAGAGCATTCTCCACTGTTAAGCGCTGTCAGGAGTGCAACAAGAAAGTAGAATGCTCTGTTCCTTTCTCCAAAATGCCAGGTCCCAGGAGAGCTTCTGACACTGAGTCATTGTGCTGAGACGCCACCCCAACCCTTTCTCTAGGGGCAACGAATAGCTGGTGTGCTAAAATAGCCAGAAGCCAGGAAAGGGAGAGGGAGCCCGAGTATCACTGAGGGGGTGTCCTGAGCCTTTCCCATGTATGGTGGGCTGAGGGTGGGCTTGCACCAGGGTGACAGAAGTCCTGATGGGCTTTGCCCTCATCTCATTCCTTCCCCCTCCAGTTGCTCTGTGGAGCTGAAGGAAGGAGTGGGGAAGGCTGTCAGCCCCAGACACTTGGGCAGGGAACCCTGCACACCTGAGAGCCTCCACCGGATAGCCCAGGGGCAGGGTGGCACAGGTCCCTGCCCCAATCTGGTTTGGCACTGTGGTGAGGGACACAGTAGCCTCCTCCTTTCCTGGAAGTGTATGGTGGTACGTGTGTCCTTGGATTTCTGGTTCTTATGCCAGCCCGGCAGAGAACAAGATATAGGGAGGCTTTACCTGTGTCTGGAAAACAGGGCAGCCCTGAAAGGTCACATGGGACTGCCTCCTGGGAGCACAGTCTAAAGCAGAGAAGCACCCCAGCCCGCAGATCACCCAGGCCATCCTTGCCCGCCATGCCGCTAGCCTTCCAGAAACACAGATCGGGTTCCCAGAAAGACAGGGGTGGCAGCGAACACCCCACCACACCCACCCCTGCACTGCTGCCAATCTGCCTGGTACCCACCTGAGCCCTCATTCAGAGTTCTTGGTCTGAGTGGCCCTCTAGGGTTAGGGTGCCATTTCTGAGGTGCTTGGGAATGTGACAACTTCTAAGCATCTCTTAGTATGGAAGTCCTGGTGTCCATTTGTCACCCATCAGAGACACCTTGTGCAACAGAGTGCCGCCCAGATAAGTGAGCCAGGGGTGCAGGGTTATAGGGGAGCTTGTTTCTATGTGGGGACTGTGCTGGTAGGAGGCTTAAAAAGAAAGTGATGTAGGATCCCCAGGTTCTCAAGTTTAGCAGCGGTCCGGCAGGTTCCTAAGAAGGACCTGACATGCTAGGCGGCCACGTGCTGCAGGTATATATACATGGCCATGCCTCTGGCCAAGAAAACCAAGAAGGCTGCCTAGCATATGAGGTCCTTGAAGAGTGTCTCAATTACTTTCCTCATAGCTTAGATACTATACCGGACATTCACAACTTCAGGGAGAGTTTGGCTCACAGTTTAGAGGTTTCAGTCCATGGGTGGCTAAATCCAAAGTAAGATGGCAATGCACAGAAGCGTGGTAGAGGATGCCACTCACAGCATGGCATCCAGGAAGCAGCGAGTGTGAAGTAGAGCTGGAGAGGGAGACAAACCCTTGAGGCTTTGTCCCCACTGACGTGCCTCTTAACAGCAAGTCAATTCCCCTACAGTCCAATCACCTTCCAAAAGTCCTGCCTATGACTGCATGAGACTTCAGGGGGACATCTAGGTATAAAGCATAAAGGAGGGCCTCAGAGGCCAGACACCAGAGACTTTCCTTTGGGAGTAAGATGTAGAATGACTGCAGAAGTGAGAGGCAATAGGAAGGACAGAGGGTTGTGTGGGCAGGAGCGCTGGAAGGGCAATTCTAGGGTGTGCCTGGACTCCATTTCTCCCAGAGGTTTTGGGGTCGAGATCTTTTCAGGGTGGAGGCACAGCTTGTGGGGGAAGAAATGAGTTGAAATGCTCTTGTTTTGTGTATGTTAAACCCTAGGCTCTCACAAGGATGTCCAGAGCTAGATGAAGAGAAAGGGGCCACCATGGCAAGGTGAGGACTGGATGGGACATGGCACGTGTGGTGGTGGTGGTGGGCAGTGGGTAATGGCAAAGGGAGGCCACACCCACTGCAGGACACCAGAAGCTCACAGGATGCAGACATGCTTCGTGAAGATGCCTAAACTACATGGTTGTCCAGCTTTTCAGCTCCAGCAGGGATGTCGCCCCTTGAGACAGGCTGGGGCTGCAGGGGAATGGGAAGTAGTCAAGGCCACACAGGAGATTATGGGACATGCTGGGCCATCAGTGGAGCTCTCACTTTACTGGGCTGCAGAATGACTGGCCACAGAGTGGAGTGATGCAGGCACTGTTGAGAACTGGCTAGACAGTTCATGTCAGTTGGCCACTCCTGTCCTGCAGGCAATTCTTGGAGAGGGTGTAGTCATGTAGCTTGATGCTGATGTCCTTGTCAAAAAGGACATTCTTGCACTTTATGTCTCTATGGACAACATCTAAGTTATGGTGATATCTGACAGTGAGGAGAGCTGGTGGAAGCTCTTTTGAGCATCATTCTCTTGAGAGAGTTCATGGTGGTGCCCCTACCCAGAGCTCTTGTCTGATACAGACCTGGGTGTTTGATGTCTCAAAGATCTCGTCAGTCTTGATGATGGAGCTGAGCTTTTACATGGCTAGGATCGCAGTTACCTGGAGAAGGAATCTCTCCAGGGGCTTTCTTGCAGTTGATGATCATAACTGTCACATTGGACTTTCAGTGCCTAGAATGTGCTGCTCTGACTTTTGTGTAAACCCCTCTCCCAAATTTACTGCCATGATATGGCCTCCTTGCTTGAGGATGGCAGTATCACCCATGGTGCTAGGAGTGCCCAGTGCCTCTGAGGCTGCCTTCTGCATCTCTGTGGGACATGGGCCATCAGCGACCTCAGTTACACTGTGGACAGACAACCTCTGGGCTGGCTGGGTCTGCTGTCCTTGTTTCCTAAGAGGCGAAGACCTGGATGGAAGAACAGTGAGTATTGTTCCCTGGGTGGCTTTAGTGGGTAAAGTCACAAAGGAGTGCTCCAGGGAATGTGAATGGTATGGAAAGGACCATCTCAAAGGACATAGGACCATGGGTTGAGGGAAAGAAATAGACTGTAGTGACCCCACCGGCAGGGAGTTTGTTCCTAATCTCTTTTCTCTCCATTCAGCTCTTGATACTGTCCATGTGGGGAGCCTGCCAAGGCTGAGAAGGGTGTGGGTGGGTCAGAAGAGGCCAAGACTCCCAGTGCAGCCATCACTGTAGCTTGGGAAGCCAGAACTCTGCCCTCCTGATGCATGGATTGGCTGGGCTTTTCATCTCCCTGCACTTCTCTCTCCCCATCTGAACATTTCCTGGCCTGCTTCTCTTACAGTGGCTCTGTGAGGGGAGAAATGGCAGGAATTCTGCTCCTACCTAAAAGTTTCTCCCAAAGCACCTTCGAGACCATAGGTCGACTGCACTCCCACGGCAGAGTGGGGCCTGGGACCAAAGGCTGGGTCCAGATCCCATGCTGAGCATTAGCCTCTGCTTCGAGGAATGCTCCACAAGACCACACAATCAGCCAGGGCAAAACCGAACAGGGACCTTTTTTTCTTGATGGCAGTCGTTAGTTGGTGGTGACAAGCCCTTGGTGCAGCACCTTCTCTAGGCCACATCTCGGGGGAGCAGGAGCACCTGAAGTTCTGGCTTAAACTTGGGTTTGAACTTGACTGTATCTGTCTGTACAGTGAACTGTTCTGTCACACCTGAAGCACAAAACACTTTAGTTTGCACTGTTGAACACGGTATCAGACCTGAGCCTGTACATGTGAAGACCCTCGAAGTCTTAAGGTCCCGTTTAATGTTCTGGGTTTCCCATGGCCCCACTCTGCACCTCCCACAAGCCCCGCCCCTTTCAGTAGCCTTTTTGGAGACCCTGTGGAACCTGTCGCTCAGGCCTCGCCCCTGACCCCCTGCTTAGCCAATGGCACGCCTCATTGTGCATAGCCCCGCCCCCTCCGTTGGGCCCACCCCTCAGTCCTAGCCCTGGCTTTGAGGGCCTTAAGCTCCGCCCATTTTGGACCCAGAATCTTAGACTCCACTTACTGCACTGGCCGTAGGCAAGGCACGCAGGCTCGGAGCTTTGTTCTGGTCCGTGGTCCTGCTCAGCGGCGGTGCATCCTTTTCCCTGACCCGCTGGAGCCTCTCTGTTAGTCCGACCCAGAGGTTCTCAACCCGTCTCGGTCAGTTCTCCTCCCTGACCCACCCTAGAATGTTGAATGGAGGATAAATGCAACCGAGGCGGACTGCCCACGCTGTGCTCAGGATTTCTGTGGCGGCGGGGTCTGGCCGGGGCAGGGCGCTTTCTCCTGTTGCACCCGTGACTCGAGGCAGGGCTGACCTGGCTGCGGAGCTGATAGTGGGTGCCTCGAGGCACTGGACAGCAGTGTCACTGAGGGGCTGCCCTGTAGAGGTCTTTAGTTAAGAGCCTGATCCAGAGGAGGTAGTAGGAGTCCGCAAAGCACCCTGTGCAGGTGTGGTGGTGCTGACCACAGGAGTGTCCCAACTATGTGATGCAATTACATGCAATTATCAGCGGTAGGTAATCAACCAGCACAACCAGCTGGCCCTTTCTACAGCTGGCCCTTTCTACCTACTTTGGTTGCCCCTTAATTGCACCAAGAACATGTAGTAGAATCAGGATTGATTAGGGCCGGCCAAATAGCTCAGCGGATTAATGCGCCGGCTCAGGAAGATGCAGCAGCGAGGAGGGTTTGATCCTCCGGCCTGCAGTGCAGGCCCAACCCCCCCCCCCCCCCCGCACACTGAGCCAGTAATTGAGACTGGGGGTAGTGGTGCGCGCCTGTAATCCCAGTTTTTGGGAGGCTGTAAACAGGGGAATCACTACGAGTCCATACTAGTAGTGAGACCCTGAACACCCTGTAGACCATTCTCTAAAATACAAAAAAAAAAAAAGAAAGCAGGATTGATTTATTCATTAGGTATGAGAGACCCAGTGCCAAAGGCTCACTGTACTTTTAGGGTCTGTTTTACAAATAAACTGTTACATAAAAATGTCTTCATATACACACATTAATATATTTAATGTATTTGTAATAATGTATTTATACCAATGCAGTGGAAAGCATGTTTCTCATTTTATTGCAATGGAAGAAGGCTCCTGTAAGGGCAGAAGTGCCCAGGGTCATCTGTGGGCAATAGCAAGGCTTCATGTGGGCGCTCGTAGGTGTGCACCCACCTCTGGCGTTCTGGCCAGGCTCCCAACCTGGACACACTGCTGCTCTTAGCTCTGCACCTTTGTCATTTGCATGGAATATCTGCCTCATCCTTAATGTCTGGCTCCATGGGCTCCCTGAGTACAGCTTGCTGCTTGCTGCTTCTTCTGGCTGCTCTTGACACGTGGAGGAGACTGGTTGTGGAGTGGCCTTGGTAGGAACAGAAACCAAGAAAAGGGTCACCCTTGGAGGGAGCTCACATAAACCCTTATGGGTGACAGCCCAGAGGTTTGTAAGATTTCATGGTTAAATTCTTTTTAAACTTACATATACCTGTAGAGAGGTGAAACATCCTGTTATAGTTCCTGGGCCCCAATTTTTCAGACAAGACCCCTAAGGCTCAGAGATAAGGCCTGTCTTTCTTGGGGTGCCTCTGGTTCCAGATCCCACATCTTCCTGGATCACAGAGGTCACTGATGTCCCTAACTTCTTTGCCCCTGCCAGTGTTTGCCTATGCTGCCAGCTGTCCAATGCAGTTTGGAAGGTATGAGTGAGTACTCATAGCCTGCCCATTACTGTGGGGTTTGAATGAGGAGAACCCAGCATCCTTGTAGGAGGGCTCCACATGGAAGCAGAGGCTGGAGCAATCAGTACAGTCCTGTGTTGAGTGCTCGCGTGTGTGGGAGCCCAGGGGCTGGCAGCAGAGCTGGCCATCCACACCTGTGAGCAGGGAGGTGCAGACTCATGCTAGGGTCTGAGCAGGGCATAGGGTGGGGTGTCTCAGCTCAAGGGAACAAAGTTATCCTTTTAATTCCTTGGCTTTCCAGACCAGAATTTAGCAGCAGCCCTGGTAGGCTCTCTTGATTTGGTCCACAAAATCTATGGGCCTCCAGCAGGCCCTCTGACTTTGGTTGGGCAGCAAGGGCATGTTTCCCTCGGGGTTACGTGTTTGCCTTGTGTGCTTGCGTATGTGACTTTCTGAGAGTTCCAGGCAGGCTGTACTTGCCAGAGCAAGAGCCCACTCTGTGGTCTTGTTCTATATACTTTCTGTCCAAGTCCTGGCTTTGAGCCACACTTATGCATGTGGAGGGCACTAGCTAGAAGCATTGTATAGTGTCAGACTTGATGTTTTTTTTTGGGGGGGGGGCGTCAAGCTTTCTTTCTTTTCTTTCTGTATTTTAGGGAAAGGTTGACAGGGTATTCAGGGTCTCACAACTAGATCAGACTCAGTGATTCTACTGTTTACAGCCTCCCAAGTGCTGGGATTACAGGCATGCACCACCACACCCAGTCTCAAGAGTACCCCAGGGGTGGGGCCAGCATGGCAGGCCCAGG
>NW_004524597.1:18850100-18855398 GCF_000260255.1 Octodon degus | reverse complement strand
ATTGTACCCAGGCTCTGGCTCTTTCCACTGGCCCCTCTCTCCCTGCCCAGATCTTTTTTATTTATTTTTTCATTTTGAGGTAGGATCTTGCGGATTGAACTCAGGCCCTTGCGCTTGCTGGGGAAGCGCTTATTCCACTGAACCATCTCCCCGGCCCCAACCACTAGGTTTTCAGGCTCATCAGTATTTTGAATCTTCCTGCCTCAGCCTCCCGGTGTGCTGGGATTATAGGCATGTGCCACCACATCTGGTTTCTGCAGTGTTCTTTTAGCACTTGGGTTTGGTTGATGAGGATGTGTTTCATGTGAGGCACTGTTCTGAGCATGCACTTGAGTACTGATTAACTCTCGGGTACCCTGGCAGATTGTTATTTGTTTCATTTTACAGATATGGGAGCTGAAACACAAAGTGCTGGCAAAGCCAAGTGGCTCAGGTGAGACTGTTATCCTAGGAGTCTGGATTTCCCCTTTATTCTGCACTTTTGGTGGATCCCTATTTAATCACACATTATAAGCCAGGAACAGAGGGTGAAGGTGAACTCCTACACTCTCTTGAGGGCACACCTGCAGTGACCTAATGACCACCCACTAGCTGCTGTATCTTAGAGGCTTACAGCATTTTCCACCCTGGGAGCCAAGCCTATTTGCACATGGGCCCGGAGACCTCCCAGTTTTGACCTTCTTGCCAGTTAATCACCAGTGATGTGGGAAGGGACCTGGATGTGTTCAACTGCTTCCTTCCTCCCCCTTATAAGAAATTTCAGGTATTCAGAGAAGTTATAAGAATAGTACAATAAGCACTTGCATTGGCTTTATTGGGATCTACTAACCAATAGTATTATGCCACAGTTGGCTGTGGGTTTTCTTCTGAGTGATTCAGCCATTTTACTGGTAAATGCTGTTATCTAAGAACACAAGCACAATACAGTTTTCATGTGCACGAAATTTATATTATTATTATTATTGTATTTTAGGAAAGGGTCTACAAGAGTGTTCAGGGTCTCACTACTAGATTGGACTCGTAGTGATCTGCCTGTTTACAGCCTCCCAAGAGCTGGGATTACAGGTGTGCGCCACCACGCCCAGTTTCAGTTGTCATTGCAGTGTGCCCTGGAGGTGGGGCCAGCACAGCAGGCCTGGGGATCGAACCCCAGGCACCTGCGTGTCTGAGCTGGCGCTTTAATCTGCTGAGCTATTTGGCTAGCCCTTATTATATTATTATATGCAATCCATGTCCAATTTTTTTTTTACTATTTCTGAAATGTCTTTTACCATTTTTTTTAAAAATTAGGATTTATTGTATGAGTGCAAGCTGTATTTTATTGACTTTGTGCTTTTTTTTTTTTTTTTTTGGAGGAAAGGTTTATTTAGCTCACAGTTTGTGGAAGTTTCGACCCATAATCAGCTGGCTCCAGTGTACAGTGGCATGGCACGGGGGTGGGGGTGGGGCGGCAACAGTTCAAGGCAGCAGAAAGAGCAAAAAGGGAGTCTATGATTTGTTAATGTAAAAGTGTTCCTCAGTCCTCTTGGTTCTTTTTTTTTTTTTTTTTCTTTGTTTAAAAAATGTACTTAGTACAGGGTCTCACTACGTAAATTGGACTCGTAGTGATCTTCCTCTTTTCAGCCTCCCAAGCACTGGGATTACAGGCATGCACCACCATGCCCAGTCTCAGTTGCTGTCTCAGCACTTCCTGAGGGTGGGGCTAGCATTGCACATAGGGGAGAGAGCCCCAGTCCCTGCATCTGCCTAAACAGGCACTTTAATCTGCTGAGCTATCTGCCCGCACCCTCTCTCTCTCTCTCTCTCTCTCTCTCTCTCTGTGTTTTGTTTTGGTTGTTGTCATGAATGCCATAGTTGAAAAAGTCCTGATCAGCTATTTTTTAGAATTGTCTTTCAATTTGGTTTTGTCCCTTTCCTGATGATTTGCTCCTTCTCCTCTCCTTCTTTCTCCTCCTCCTTTTTAAATCTTTTTGAGACAGGGTTTCATTATGCAGTTTAGGCTCACCTTGAACTCACTTTGTATCCCAGGCTGGCCTCAAACTCAGAAATCTTTCTGCCTCAGCCTCCTGAGTTCTGGAATCACAGGCATGGTCCACTATACCTGGCTTCCTTATGATTAGCTTCTAGTGAGACTTTTTCTTTCTTTCTTTCTTTCTTTCTTTAGTTTTAAAATAATCTTTTTTAAAAAAACTTGATACATACATTACAGGAAACAAAAACATAAGAAGCAAAGAACAAAGTCATTTGCAGTCACAAGCAGCTTAGCTGGATGTGTCCTGGTGTACTTTTTCTTTTTAAATAATAAGAATACTGTGTAGGTCACAGCAGGAGGCACAGGAGGTCAATTCTTTTACTGGTGATGTTGAATTTGGTCAGTTGGTGAAGGTAATGTTGGCTAGGGGTCACTGTTGTGAATTTTCTCTCCTTTGTGATGAAATATGATTTGTGAATAAGTTAATCTGTAGAATGGTGTTCAAGGGTCCTCCAACACTTTTTGACCCAGTTGTTTTTCCACCTATTGGTGAGTCTTGTCTGAATTAATGGTAAGAATGATGACTTAAAATGGAAATTTTTGTAGCTGGCTATGGTGGCACACGTCTATAATGTTAGCACTCTGGGAGGCTGAAGCAGGAGGATCACAAGGTCATACCCATGGTGGGCAGTTTAGTAACTTGAGGGATCTTGTCTCAGAAGAAAAAAGGGGATGCTGAGGGTGTGGGTCAGTGTGAAGGCCTTGAGTTCCATCCTCAGTACAAAAAACATGATAATTGTTGTACTTACCATGCACATCACATTTAATAAATGGTCTTCTTTTATGGAGAGACTTTTCCTGTTCTTCCTTATGCCTCAAGTTCATCTTCATCTTGCCCTTCCCTTGCCTGCTATGATTGAGATCTAAACTGTCCTCATTCGTGATTGGATCGTGAGGTTCTATCAGTGGATTGATTTCTCGGTGAGTTTATAGCTGAAAGTGCCATTAGAAGGCGGGGGCTGGTTGGAAAAGGTAAGTTAGCAGGCCGGCTGGAGAGTGACATCCTTGCCCCTTGCTCCTGCCTTTCTCTCTCTGCTTCCAGTTCTGTGAGCTGAGCAGGTTTGTTCTGACATCCCCTTCTGCCGCGCCACTTCTGCCTCCGAGCCTACCAGCCGCCGGCTGAGTCTTCTGAAAATGTGGGTCGAAATAAAACTCTGTTCTTTTAAGTGACCGACGTTGGGTGTTTTGTCCCAGTGATGGGAAAGTGACTAACACACCGCTGGAGTCCTGAAAGCACCCACGGATGCCTGCTGCCTTAGGGGCAGCGATGTGGAGACACCAACATCTGGTGGGAGCCTTTATTTTTCTATGGATAGCCAGTTTTCTGAGCACCATTTGTTTAAAAGGCTGTCTTTTCTGCAGCATGGTTTTTGCTTCTTTATTAAAAATCATAGAAGGGGCCAGGGAGATGGCTCAGTGAAATAAGTGCCTCCCTGTCAAGCACAAGGGCCTGAGTTCAATCCCCAGTTCTGCCAATAAATAAATAAATAAATAAATAAATAAATAAATAAATGTTTAAAAAAATAGAAATAAAAATCATAGAAGCGTAGATGCCTGTGATTTTTTTTTTCCTGTCTTCTGTTCTACTCCATTGGCCTGTTGTGTCTGTTTTTGTGCCAATACTGTGTTGGTTTTGTCATTCTGGCTTTGTACTATAACTTAAAATGTAGTATCGTGATATGTCTGGCGGTGCTTTTTTGCTCACAATTATTTTTTTTTTTTCTTTTTGGAACTAGGGATTGAACTCAGGCCCTTGTGCTTGCCAGGGAAGCACTTAGTCCACTGAGCCATCTCTCCAGCACTTTGCTCGGAATTGCTTTGGCTACTTGAGTCTTTTCTGATTCTATCTATATTTTATGACTATTTTCTCTCCTAGCTCTGTAAAGAATGCTGCTATTTTAAAACGTAGGATTTATAGATCACTGTTGGCTTTATGGCCATTTTAACAATAGTGGTTTGGCTTGTCCGTGAACAGAGGAGGTTTTTCCATTTTTTAATGTTTCTTTCAAGTTCTTTCTTTAGCATGTTGTAATTTTCATTGTAGAATCTTTCGCCTCTTTAGTTCAGCTGATTTCCTCGGCATTGATTCTTTTGAAGTTATTATTAATGGAGTTGCTTTCTTGATTTCTTTTTCTGTGCACTTATTATCAGGTTACAGTAACGCTATTGATTTTTGTGTGTCGATTTTGTATCCTGTTCCACTCATATCTTAAAGTTAACTAATTTGATTAGTCCTAGCTTAGTTTTCTAGTTTCTTCCTCCAAAGAAGCCTGTAAATAAATACATATGTTATATACACAACACACATTTTTCTTTTTCTTTGCTTGTTTTTTTAATACATAGTAGAGCATCTCACTGCCAGAGATCTAGGTCAGTGGTACAGTACTTGCTTAGTAGGTAAGCCCCAGGCTTGATCCTCAGCAATGCCAAAGAGGAAGAAGAAGGAGAATGGGGCGAGGAGGGGAAAGAAGGAGAAAAGCTTTTACTGTGTGTGCTATTTGCACTGTGATTTTCTTTCTTTCTTTCTTTGGTACTGGGGATTGAACTCAGGACCTTTCCCTTGCCAGGCAGGCACTTATGCTACTGAGCTATCTCCCTGTCCCTGCACTGATTTTCTTTCTTCATGTAGCAAAATATACTCAAAACCATTCTGTATGAATTTATGCAGGTCTTTCTCTTTTATTCACCGTTACCTTGAATTCTGCTTCAGGGACCTGCTTCAGGAGACTGTGCTTCAGTCTCCTTTATATAGGCCTTCTGGTTACCCCCATTATTTTGCTATTGAAAGCAACACCATAGTAAATAACCTTATGCATATGAACCCCCTCCGTGCAAATTTTGGTGATATTGTTTCTCTGCAAGTTTCTAAATGTAGGGTTGCTGCGTCAAAGTATAAGTGCATTTGTAGTTTTTTTTTTTTTTTTTTGGAGGGTGAGTACTGGGAATCAAACTGTAGGCCTCACACTTGCTAGGCAGGCACTGTACCACTGAGCTACACCCTCAGCCCTGCCTTTTTAGTTTAAAAAATTTTATTTATTTTAATGAGAAAAAAAGATAAAATAGCAATAACAATGAAATGGTTTCCGAACAGGTAGGACAGTCACAATAATTAATACATTGCATATTGTTGTCTTCATAGTATTCAGAGGACAAGATGCAGACATGATCTGTTGCCTAAACAATATTAGTACAAACCTTTATTCTCATTGAACTAAGAGAAAGTAGCTGTATATCTATCCTAACTATCATATATACATATATATATA
>NW_004524597.1:18833111-18849999 GCF_000260255.1 Octodon degus | reverse complement strand
ATGTAGAATGATTTACTTCTAAAATGAAATCCTTTGGAGGCTGACAGATGCTAAACTGGATGGGAATACTGGGATAGCAGGGATAAATGGATTGTTGCCATGCAGACTGTCATGGCCACTCTCTCTAGGTTGGTCACCACTTGTCCTTCTCTGCCAGTTTTTAGAACTCTGGTTTTTTTTTTTTTTTGTACTGTACTTGTCCTTTAGACCATGTGATTTTTAAAAAAATTCTCTACCAAGCCTAATTGAGGAGAACAGTTTGGGTACCAGGTGGGCCTGCTGGTACACGAACGACTCTCTCACCATCTTCTTCACTAATCAGGAGCTCCACCTTGTCTGGCTCAGCCTGACCTGAGCGCGTGGACCGTGGCCACTCAAAGTCAAGGCACAGCTCACAGCCAGCATTTTGGAGTGCAGACCTTCCTATACCACCACAGTGGAAAGCCAGTGGTTTAATGTGTGCGTTGAAATGGAGCTGGGGCACATAAGGGGACAAGGGTAGTAAGTCTGATGCCTTCATAGTGGTGCTTCCTCATCATGCACATCCCTAGAAAACATGAAGAGTACAGTAGAGTTGTTCCCCAAATTAGGATCCAGCTCTAAATCCAGAGGGTACCCCAGGGTAGGAAGGCTCTGTGCCCTAGGCCCCAGGTCTCCTCAGACAGGAGACAGGTAAGACTTGTGTCAGTTCCTCAGTGCACAGGGCGTCCCTCTGCCCTTCTCACACTGGCCTATGTGCTCTCAGGCACTGGTTGCTTGATGCACTCCAGCCTATATGGAGCCACAGGTTTGCTCTGAGCCCTAGGTTATTTGGGAGCCCAAAACCTGCATGTCTCTCCTACCTTGGGGTAGGTGTAGCCTCCAGGAAGCCACTGGAATTGTGTTGTGGGAACTCAGTTGATCTTGCTTCCCAAAGCTACCATGTGTGCTCTACCTTGGCCCCCTAGTGACAGTGGCCTTTTGCTCTCAGAAGATGGATATGCCAGTGTTCCTGAATCCCATGAAAGGAGAACAAGCTAGTTGTTGGCTTTGATGTTAACTGGGATAGGTACAGGATAATGGACTGTGGTTGGGGGACAGCCTGGGGTGGAACCTTCATCAGAGTTCCCTGGCTTGAGGTGACTCTAGGCTCTCTACCTGCAGGTGTGAATGAGATCCTGCTGATGACCTGAGGGGAGATTGAGAATGTGCTGCTGAGAGTTGAAGGCCCCTGTGTGTATAGGATACCAGGGCCAGCCTTCAGGGTAGGGATGAGCAATGGCACTTATGAATGCCAGGGAGTGAAAGACAGATATAGTTGATCAAGGAGGGATCTGGGACAGTACAGCTAAGGAACAAGGCAGGGAGTGACCCTGTAGGGCCTTGAGACCAGGAGCTCTTCACAGATGAGATATGACAGTCACAGAGTCAGATGAGGAGCCTCAGCTGCCCTGAAGGCCTGAGGGCCCTGGCACATGGTTTGAGTTCTCAGAAGGGCTGTGTGCTGGCCGAGCAGGGCCTGTGGTTACAGGACACAGTGGAAGAAGTCCTAGAGGATGTGCTGCATCTTTGCACTGTAGGAGTGGGTGGAGTGGAGTGTGGAGGCCTGGGGCAGGTCAAGGATATTCTTCATGAGCACAGTCAGGTGTGGGCAGAAGGGGGTGCATCATGTGCCCCCTGAATTCTAGGTAATGTGCAAGTTGGGGTAGAGAGCCTGTAGAAATTGGGTGGCCCATGGTCACTTAGACAGGGCATACACTAAAAACAAAATTGGGTGGCCCCGGATGGTATGGATGAGAGGTGGGTAGGTATGTCCCTGAGAGCCATGAGGAAGCAAGATGCCCTGGCCTGGAGGGAGTCTGTGGGGAAACTGAGTGTTTGGAATAGTTTGAAAAAGAAAGGAAACTGGGGAGCATACATGTCCCACTGAGGTGCTGGACCCCTATACACGCTTTCTCTGGGGTGTCATTTGATCATAGGAAGGAAGCATAAGTTTCTGTTTTCACAGGGACTAATGGTGCATATTATATATATCATTAGCTTTGGAAACCTAAGAGAATCAAATATAGAATCAAGGAATGAATACACAGACCTGGCCAGGCATGGTGGCACGTGCCTATAATCCCAGCACTTGGGAAGCTGAGGCAGGAGGATCACTGTGAGTTCGAGGCCAGCCTGGGCTAAAAAGTGAGTTCAAGTGCAGCCTGAACTACATAGTGAAACCGTAACTCAAAAAACAAACAAACAAACAAACAAACAAACAAACAATAATAAAAGACTGGGGCTATAGCTCAGAAGCACAGCATTGGTCTGGCAAGCACAAGACTGTAAGTTTGATTCCCAGTACCAAATTAAAAAAAAAAAAAATGAAGACCAATAATAATAACAACAGAAAAGAATGAATATGCAGATGTGGTTCAGTGGCTGGGTCAGATGTTATCTCAAGCCAGTATCTTCCAACAGTGGGGTGGTGATCAGTTTGAAATGCAAAGAAGGGCGGGAAAGAGGGAAGGAGGGAGATCTTGTGTAGCAATAACAACTTAGAACAATGAAGAGAAATGTAGCCTTTGTAAGGAAAACTGCAGATGAGTGTTGCAGTCCTGAGGAAAATGTTCACCCCATAGCTAGGCTGAGGGCGTGGGCCAGGAGGAGAGATGTATGGTGTGTCCAGACAAAACAGGTAGAGGTTTTCATGTCCTCAGTTCTAGAATTTGTGTGGGAAATAAGGAAAATAAAAGAAATTTGAGAGACAAATAGCCAAAGGAAGACCTATGGTGTCAAACATTAAAGCATATTCTCGGACCACAGATGTGTTAGAAATGTGCCACTGGGCCGGTAGACTTGTAGACTGATAGCAAAGGAGAGAGGTCCTGAAAGAAACCATAGTCCAAGTAAAGAATACTTTGCTTTATGTATATCTAGGAAAAACCAGTTTACATCTGGTTTGGCACTCTGCCAGCCTTCAGGTACCTTCTTGGGTTTTTGTTTTTTTTTCCAGGCTAAAGGAGATTACTGTATATGAAATGAACTTTTGTACAGCAGAAATTATCATTTAGAAATGATAGAAATATGTATAGTGTGATTTACTTGACTTCACGGGAAAGTTCCTGTAAGTACTAAAACAAAACAAAACAAAACAAAACAAAACAAAACAAAACAAAATGTAGGTATCTCTATAGAAAAAAGAGGCTGGATTCATAAAAGGAAGGTTCTAGAAGGAAATCTAGGAGGACAATAAAGCAGTTCATTGCAGAAAGAAAGAAGCAAATGGAAGAACGACACACTTTCCCTCCTAAAACCTTGTCAGAGGTTCGTGCCTTGGCTGTCCTAGGTATGAGACCCACTGAGGACTGGTGAGGATGGTGAGCCCTGCTTGGTGGGCTGGGTGGAGCTTTTGACAGTCTCTCAGGGGGAGACGATGGTGGGTCACTAGGATCATGGCAGCCAGGGGGAGGGGCTGATGGCCACAGCAGGTGCTCTCTCAGATGACGGATTCTGCCTTGCTGGCAAGTCAAATGGTGTGCTGCCTTGTAGATCTTGGACACTGGTCCCAGGGAGCATCTGAGCCTGAGGATGAGCCAAGAGGCAGCTGCCGAGAATCACGGCAAGTACTGCAGTAGGAAGCCTTGTAGTGATGACAGAGAACCTGGCTGGGTGAGAGGTGGCCAGACTGTCCGGCAGAGGTGGGAGTGCGTGCAATGGGGGTAGTGATGGGGATGAGCTGGTGTCTCTTTTGCCCCTGCTTTACCTTTACCTAGCTATGTGGATGTGTGGCCTGCAGGCCTCAGGGACAAATCCACAGATCTCTGCAGTGAGATTCTGGCTGCAGCTCTGCTCCAGACATGGCTGCACATGGACCAGGCTGTGGGCCCCTCTCTGTCATCCTTCCTCCACTTCCTCCTTGGCCTGCCACTAAGATGTACTTAGGTCACTTGTCCCACTATAAGCCCCTGTTAGCCTTGTGAGCTGGTGTTGTCATTCCCCTTGAACAGTGATGGAGGCAGCAACTCTCCATGGTCTGGTGTCCACCCGAGGCACTTCCACTTAACCTTGAGCTGCACCTCGCTGCTGTGTGCCAGGCTGTCCAGTGCTGCTCGGAATGTCTGTGAATCTAACAAGGCTCTTCCTGAGGGGTGGAGGGAGCTCTGTTGCTGGCAGCACCCAGCCCTCCTGCCTCTCCCGCTATACCAGTTTCACTCTGAAAGGCCTGAACCGAGCTATGTCTTCAGTGCATTGTGAGCAGGACAGCCAGCAAGTACCCAGATGGCGCCCTGTGGGCCAGCTACACACAGTCCCATGATGCTCTGCTCACCTCAGGACCATGCTGGTGGGCCTCAGATTCCCATAATCACAACAGCTCTTGACTCTACTCCTGTCTGCCCCTGACATGCCTCCATCACAAACAACCTGCTGCAGCTCTGTGTCCAGCACTCAGCCTTGCACTTGTTTTTGAACTGGCCAGGGCGGGACTTATGCTATGGATGTTTTGTGGAGCCTGCAAGGCAGCTACCTTGCTGGCAGAGGACTCCAGCCCCTGGGGACCTAAGTTCCAACTAGAGGCCTTTGATCACTGCAAGAACTGCAGATGATGGATGCTCTGCCACAGCCAGGCGGTATGAGACACACAGCCACTCCTCTTGGAATACGGCACCGATACTGGTCCCCAGGCCTCACTGGAATTGCTTTCTATTTAACCCCACCTAAACTGCCCTGAAAGAACACCTGACACAGTCTGGCCAGCCCTCCTTTCATGCTGGTCCCTGAACCCCAAGCCTCAGGCCCGCATCAGCCTGAGGTGTTGGGGGCTCTAGACAAGGGTCCCTTATGGCTCCTGGACACATTTCTGAGTTGACTTCATACCTCCCCTTCTCTCTCCAGGTCTTTCTGCTCCTCTAGGGAAGGATGGAGGCCTTAGAAGTTGTGTCCTTTGGGTCGTGCTGCGACTCTGGGCCTAGATCTGCATCCTTTTAGCAGGTCTAGTCTGTTTGATCTTTCTGGCTGTAGGACCCTGTAGGTTCTACCTACTGAGCTCCAACCAGCATAAGTCACTTTCCTGGTGACCTCAGCTGTTACCCATCAGCTTCCAGGTCAGGTGGGCCTGAGTCATCTCCACCATCTGCTCTCCACCTTCCTGTACTGCTTTTAGCACTACCCATTGAACTCTACTGAGGCACCAGCCTCAGCCCAGTATGGGCTGAAAAAGAAATATGATCAGATCCCATGAAGACTGCAGGTGGCGTGTGCACCATGTGGCAGCATTTGCCTGTGGGCCTAGCCTGGGTTGAGGATATAGGGGTCACCCTTACTAGGGTGGCAGCTGGCTGGACCCATGAGCCTACTGTCTCCCCAGAGCTGGGAGGCCTTGCCTGGGGTGGGGGGATGTCACAGAATGTTCACTGCTTGGGGACTCTGCTTATAGTGCTACTTTGAACCCCGCATGAGCTGCTTTCTCCAGTCTTCATGTATGGGCCTACTCACCCCACCCCCTCAGGGCATATGTTCTTTGGAGGCCATTCCAGGGCCTGACTCCACTTTGGGGCCTCTGCCATCCTGAGTTCCCACAGTGTATTCCCTGGAGTGGCTGTCCTGGGACCCTCTGGCGGGTGGAGCTGGACTATGATGCTTAGGAGTCAAGAAGGTGGTCGTTGGGCTGGGGAGATAACTCAGTGGTCTAAGCGCCTGCCTGATAAGTGTAAGGACCCGGGTGTGATCCCCAGTACCACATGCTGTGCTGGCCCCACGCCATACTGGCCCCATGCCGGGCTAGCTATGAAACCTGGCTGGTGGCGCATGCCTATAATCCCAGTGCTGGGGAGGCTGAGACAGGAGGATCAGTATGAGTCAGAGCTGCATTGCAAGACCCTCTACCAAATAAATAAATAAAAGAGATTTTTAAAAATTTAAGAAAGAAGGTGGGCCTCTGGATGCTTTTGACTCATAGAAAAGGTGAGGCTTTAGCCCAAGGGGAGCCACAGGAAATAGGAAGCACAGCTGGAGTTAAGGCATTTGGTAGGGTAGCATGTTTTGGGGAGGGATGATGACCAAAGAGGAAACACTAGGGTAGGGCTACAAGGCCACAGGGAGGGCTGGGTGCTAGTGAATGGTCTCAGTTAGGCTGTCCCTGGGGAATGGCAAGGGTAGAGGTGGAGCCCCCAAAGTCGCCAATCTCAAAGGACCTGGGAAATTGAGTGAGAACATTGAGGTAGGAGTTCAGTGAGGGAGAGGGTGGGGTCAGTGTGTGCTGCCCCACATGAGGCTGGAAGAACCGTGGAGCTGCCTAGCCTTGGAGGCTTGGGGACCTGGGGCAGGCAGGGGAGGACAAGAGTGCCCTGCAGATGGATGATGACAAAGGTCCTCTCCTTGTCACGAGCCTCACTATGACTGTTCGTGCCTGAGCACTGGTCCCTGGACTCTGAAGCTGGAGACCCTGCCTTAGCTGAGCCCTAGAGAAAAAGACCCCTCTTGGGGTTCTCTATGCTTGTATACACTTTGTGGCTTATTTGTTGGTCTGTAATTAAGATCTTTGCTGTGAAGTAGAAAAGAGCTAAAAGAACATAGTCAAAATAGTGGATTGACAGATTTTACTTGTTCCTGGCACCCGTGCCTTCTTCTGTTCCTACCTGCCTCCTTGGTTTATATGAGCGCACACTACACACCACGTTCCTCCCCATTCCGGGCCCTCTCCACCACTAGGTGCTCGCCTTCACCACCTCGGCTCCAGAGATGTGATGCTCTTTACCTCTGGAGGACTCGGCCAGCCTGTCCTCCATCCTGTCTTCATTCTTGGACCGGTGGTGGGTTTCAGCCCCCAGCTTGTGGTCAACCCTGTACTCAGGCCTCGAGCCTGGCTTGGTGTCCAGTTTGTACTCTGCCCGGTACTTTCCCTCCCCATCCCTCTTGAGTGAGGCGGAAGACATAGCTTTGGGTTTGGGCGGCTGCAGCCACGAATGACTGAGGATCTCATCGATGTGCAGCCGCCGGTTGACATCTGGCTGCAGGATGCGGTAGATGAGGTCCTTGCACTCACTGGACAGGTTCTTGGAGCGAGGGAAGTCCACACGGTGCTCCTTCTGGGTGCGCAGCATCTTTTTGATGTTGGAGTCATCATAGGGCATGCAGCCACAGACCATGATGTAGAGGATCACACCCAGGCTCCAGATGTCGTACACCTTGGGCTGGTAGGGGATGCCCTGCAGCACCTCGGGGGCTGCATAAGCTGCTGATCCACAGAAGGTCTTGCTGAGGACAATGCGCCCACACCCGTCCCGCAGGCAGCGCTTGGAGAATCCAAAGTCAGACAACTTGATATTGAAGTCCTTGTCGAGGAGAAGGTTCTCGCACTTAAGGTCTCTGTGGACGATGTCTAAGTCATGGCAGTACTTGACAGCTGAAGAGAGCTGGCGGAACATCTTGCGGGCCACATCCTCGTGCAGGGCTCCCCGACACTTTATGAACTCCAGGAGGTCGCCCTGGACGCCAAGCTCCATGACAATGTAAATGCGTCCATCAGAGGTCTCAAAAATCTCATAGGTCTTGATGATGGAGCGGTGGTTGACGGTTGCTAAAATATCCATCTCCCGAGGGAGGAACCTCTCCACAAAGTCAGTTGGTGTTTTCTTGCGGTCGATGATCTTGACCGCGACATTGAACTTGAGGCGCTCTGAGTAGGCAGACTTGACTTTTGCATAGGAACCCTTGCCCAGATTGATTCCTGCAATGTAACCCTTCTTTTTTAGGACTGCGGCATCGTCCATGGTGCCAGGAATGGCTGGCGCCGCCGCCCTCTACACCCCCTCCCCACGCCAGCCAGCAGTTGTCATTTTTCCACTATAGTGAGCCCCCTGGACAGGCTGGGCCTACACTTACGGCAGCGGAATGCTTAGTATTGTTCCAGGTGACTTCAGTGAATGAAGTCATAAAGCCAGGATGCCAGGAGTGAGAACCGGGCTGGGGGCGCAGGGCTCCTGGAACTCTGGAAGCCAGCCTGGTCTAAAAGGAGCATCCTCTCCCCAGCCCACTGGAAAGAAGCCTGCACCCAAGGCCCTGGTAATGCTCTCTCTCCTCCTTCTCCCTGGGGCTTCCTGCACATGTCAGGCCTGAGGGGAGGTGGCTTAGGCCCACGAGTGTCAACTCCATGCCTGTTTCCCCCACCTGGTGTTGGGAACTGACCTTGCATTGGTCCTCGTCCCACAAAGGCCAATGTCCTGCAGCTTCTTCACAGTGTGGAGAAAAACTCCTGCAGAGGTGGTGTCATGTGAGCTGGGGGTGTCTGCCCTGGTCCAACCAAGCCAGTAGTGTGTCTTTTCCTTGAGGTAGTTGCAGGTGGATGAGATGCTGCTGCTTTGGTGAGCAGGAGCATTTGTGGGATGGGAAGACAAGCTGCACACAGGATGCCCCAAGTGCCCAGCTGAGTGGCCTAGGGACCAGCACGGGCAGAGATGCTCATTCCAAGGGGCAGGGGTGGCATAAAGGATCGGCAGAGCTTTGACCAGACAGAGCAGGTATGGAGGTACTGAGGCAGGAAAGAGCTTCTGAGAAGGTCTGAGTAATACAAATCAGGAAGGGAGAAGAGTAAAAGATTGTGGGTTTTTCTTTAGATGATAGGCAACCATTGTGCAATCCAAGTCTTATTTTAAGATGGCAACTTGCTGAAAGAGAATAATTGGCTTGAGTGATTGTGGAGGTCAGTGCCTTGGTGCAGGTCCCAAGAGCGTGGGCAAAGAAGGAAATCTAAGGACTGAAGCACCTGGATCTCACCAGAAAATGGTAGGCCATGTGGCAGGGCCATGCTGCAGGGGAGGGGGTGTCCTAGAGGCTGGAAGCACTTAGCAAGCTTCTGGGTAGGGAGAGGGGACCAGATTCTCTCCACTTTGGACATTTGTGAGGTGTGGACAGGGGTCACCTAATGAAACTCTGACTTGCACATCATTTGCGTCTCAGCTGCCTTTTGTACCTGGCGCACGGATTTTTTGCTATGGAAAATGCTACTCTTAGCATTTTGCAAGCTCTGATAACCATCTGTCATTGATCATGGACATGTTTTGCCCATAGGGAGGTGTCTAGGTAGGTGAACCAGGGTGCCGTGGTCAGAGGGGGAACAGGAATGCCTGTTTCCATATGTGGAACTGGTGGTGGTGGTGGTAGAAGGTTTCAAGGAGTAAGTGATGTGAGAGCCCAAGTGCAGAGGACCAGTAGGGTTTCAGCAAGGACACAAGATGGACATGACACGCTAGGCTGCTATGTTGTCTTTGGCAGTGGCATGGTGATGTGGACACACCTGGAACAGGCAGAATGTGTCTTGTGTCTGGCAGTCAGAGTTAGCCTTCCAGGCTAAGAGACAGGAAGGGCAGGGTGGACGGATGAGCCTATGGCTACCACCTGTTAGCAGCACCAGCCTTGCAAGTCTCATGCTAGCTGTGTAGAGCACGGGTGGTTAATAGCTTTAGCTCAATGCATTCCCAAGCACTTATTCCACTGAGCCATCTCCCCAGCCCCCATTCCTTTCTCCTGAGGCTTATTTTCTCCCAAAGTAACCAGAACTTCCCTTCTTATGTCCCAGAAAAAGCTAAGATTTTCAGGCCAGGACCCAGGAGCATAATAATACCTTTGTCCTCTCCCATATCCCTTGCACTCCCAATGCTCCGTCTGGTGCATCCTTCTGAGTGTCAGCCTCCTTAGCCAACCCCAACAACTCATTTTTTCTCTCTTGTGCATTCTGCTTCCTCATGCCCTGCCTTTGCTCAGTGCAGTGTGGTCTCTCTGGTTCATAGGGGCTGTGCCGGAGAAAGCAGGTATCAATTTGGCATAAGCAGAGCTTCTTGGAATAGAGTGGATGGCTTCAACCACTGCCCTATAAGCCTGGGGAGAGGACAGAGTCCACAGAAGCAAGGCCACAGTATGATACGGCACATATGTGGATGAGAACTTGGGGTGAGGGGAAGCTCTGGGATACCAGCAGAAGGAGGATGGGTCAGTGGAAAAAGGCCAGGCTGGGAGGGTCTCCAGGCACTGGAAACCTTCCTACAGGAGTGGAAGCTGCACTGGGTTAGAAGGTGGGTCTAACTGCTGTGGGAGGCAATGAGAGGAGCAAGGTGCTATGTGCTGAGAGAGGTGGACTCTATGTGGGTGGTGGTACAGCAAGGGTAAATCCAGGAGCTCTGCTTGTCTCAAGGATGTGGGAATTGGGGGTCTTACCAGGTGGATACCAGCTGGGTCACAAGGTGAGTTGGAGTGCTTTTGTTTTGTATATATTAGTCCCTCAAGCTCCCTTTGGGTTGTCCAGATTAAGGTGAAGAAGCAGCCAGCCAAATAGCTCAGGGGATTAAAGCACCTGCAAGCAGGCACAGAGGCTGGAGGGCTTGATCCTCTGGCCTGCTGTGCTGGCCCCGCCCACCGGGTGCACTGAGAAGGCAGTTGAGACGGCGTGGTGTTATACAACCTGTAATCCCAGCACATGGGAGGCTGTAAACAGGGAGATCGCTACAAGTACAATCTAGTAGTGAGACCCTGAACACCCTGTAGACCCTTCCCTAAAATACAAAAAAAAAAAAAAAAAAAAAAAAAAGGTGAAGAGAGAGAGGTCACTGTGGTAGGTGAGGACAGCCAGGGACATGCGTAGGCAGGGCAGGTAGTACCTGGCAAGCCAGTGGTGCCAAATGCAGGATACCTGTGGCTGCCTATTTTGTCCACAGTATCCAGGCCAACTGCGTGAAGTTGTCTACTTGACCTATTCACCAGGGTCAGCTTCTCAGCTCCAGCAGGAACTGGAGGGGAATGGGATGTGGTCAAGGCCACACTGGAATGGAGGACATACCAGGCCATCCAGCAGAGCTAGATGACTCCAGACACTGTTGACAATAGAGTGCCTGTTGGATATGAAGGGAACTGGTGGTAGGCAGGGAAGGAAAACAAGTCACCTAGCAGGTGGGGAAACCTGAGGACTGATGGGCTGTTTGGTCTGCCCTCTGCGGCCTCCCTCCAGACCCCACCGATAGCCTTGTGTAGCCGGATGCTTGCGGCTGATGCTTGCTTTGCTGCCTTGATCCTCAGCTCCACATGCAGCCAGAGCCAGATCTCCCAGTGTGCACGGGCCTGGCCTCCCACCCCTCCTCTGCGTCTCCTGTCTCTGCCTCCGTATTTCCTCTGCTCCTGCTTGGCACTGGTGGGCAACCCTGTGTAAGGAACATCTTCCTCACTTTGCTGCCTGCTTCACTACTCAGCTCTCTGCTCTCACCCCTGCCACTCTTCATCTCCTCCAACATCTGCCCCAGCCTCTGACTGGTGCAGCTGCATCAGCAAGGGCCCAAGCTAATGGTCTGGGCTGAGCAGACTGGGATGTGTTTTCCTATGAGTAAGAAGTCAGAAGAAACCCTGAACTGCAGTTACCTGGGCAAAGCGTTCATCTTGGTGTCTGCACTCATACACAGTGCTGATAGATGTGTGCTTGGCAGCGTGAGTTGGGAAGCTAGCGTGAGCCAAAGACTGCAGACAGCTGGACAAAGATGGGAACGCAATGATTCATTTGTTCATTATGAAGTTCAAAGAGAGGAACAAGAAACTAACAAAATAATCCAGGACTGTCTTTCTTCTCTGGCTTGTTCTTTGACTTCTTCCAGGCTCAGGCTACAAGGCCTGAGCTCTGCTTCACTCCCTGATGGGCCCCCTGGCTCCTTCGCGGTGCATTCTGGAGACTGCTGTGCATGGAGGTGAGGGTCCTCCTCTGTTTCTCTGGTCTGCTGCTTGCTGCTGAAGTTCATGGTTTCTGACTGCCTGGCCACTTCTACCCTATCTTTTTGGTGGTTTTGTCTCTGTCTGTGCCTCAGGATGTGCCTTGTGCTCCAGCTTGGTGGCAGACTTCCTCTCAGAGCCAAGTTTCCGAGTAGTCTCTAAAGGCTTTTGCCTTGCTTGAATGAAGCAGGTTGTGCTCTCCAGCACCTCGGGATGAGCATGCCACGAACCTGCAAAAGGTTATTGTCAGTTGGCCACTCCTGCCCTGCAGGCAGCGCTCTGAGAAACTGAAGCCAGACAACGTGATGTTGATTTCTTTGTCAAGGAGGAAGGCTTTGAGCCTGAGATCTGTGGTTGGTGTACAAGTCGTGGCAGTTCCTGACTGCCAAGGAGAGCTGGCAGAGCCTCCTACCAGGATCACTCTATTTCAGGGTTGCCTGGGTTTTGATGAATTCAAGGAAATTGCCCTGCCCTCTGAACTCTGTTGTGATGTAGAGGTGTGATAGCTCAAAGATCTTGTTGATTTGATGATGGAAGAGTGGTTTAATATCATCATCATCATCTCAGTTTTCCTTGGGAGGAATTTCTCTAGGTAGTCCTCAGGGGATTTTCTGTGGTTACCTTGAACACTATGCTAAACTTTAGACATTCAAAATGTACAAATTTGACTTTTCCTTTACAAGCCATCTTCCCATTTTATACTCAGGGTATAGCCTCTTTGCTTGAGGATGCCCCTTCTATGTATGGTGCTGGAGCGCCCAGTAGCTCTGAGGTTGCCATCTAAATCCAGCAGGGCCAGTAGCTACCTCAGTTACACTGTGGATAGAGTCCTCTGGGCAAGCTGGCCTGCTGTCTCTGCTTCCTAAGAAACCAAAGCTCTAGGATAGAACATTCAGCGCGGTCTCCTTGGTGACTTTAGTGTGTGAAGTCGCAAAGGAGGAGTGTCCCCGAAGAAGGAAGCCATGGACTGAGCTGTTTGGACTTGGAACCCTGTGGGTCTGCCACTGGGCTGGAACAGAGTTAGGGTCAGCAGAGTGACCGCTCTGCTTGGCTGAGATTTAAGGAAGAGGGAGCTGGGACTGCATGTGGAGCAGCGGCTGATGATTGCAAACTGAAGCATCCCAGGGAACCAAGGGCAGGTGGCCCTAAATGTCAGTATGCTAGCAAGAAACAGAAGACTCAGCCAATTTAGGAGACTCTCAAGAGGGCTTATTTTAGGGGTAATTTACAAAAGGGGAGCAGGGTATAGAAAACCTGAACAGTAGTGCAGGTGCCCTAAGCAGTAACAGATCCTTGGGCTACTTAGAAGAGGGAGGTAATAGAAAGCTTAGTATAGAGTGAGAATCTGCAGTACCAGGACTACAAATTCTTTTTTTTTTTTTTTTTTTTGACTTAGTACAGGGTCTACAGCGCCTCACTACATAGATTGGACTTGTGATCTCCCTGTGTTCAGCCTCTAAGAGCTGGGATTAGAGGCGTGTGCCATCATGCCCAATCTCAATCACCTTCTCGGCACACCCTAGGTGTGGGGCCAACATGGCACACTGGGGATGGAACCCTGCTGCTGCGATCTGCCTAAGCAGTCGCTTTAGTCCACTGAGCTATTTGGCTGGCAAGAGGATAGTGTTTTGTTTGTTCGTTCGTTTGTGGTACAAGGGATTGAACTCAGGACCCTGTGCTTGCCAGGCAGGTGCTTATTCTACTGAGCCATCTCCCTAGCCCCAGAAAGTTTAATATAGAAAGAACTACTCAGAGCAACGTGATAACCTTGGGAGATGGCAAGGGTGCAGCTGCAGAGCTTTGATGAATTCAAAGAGGGCAAGCAGGTTGGGGAGATAGCTCTGCGGTCTAAGGGCCTGCTTGGCAAGTGCAAGGTCCCGAGTTTGATTCCTGGCATTGCATGCGGTGCTGGCCCCGGAACCAGGCGTGGTGGTGCACACCTGTAGTCCCAGCATTGGAGAGGCTGAGACAGGAGGGTCACTATGAGCCTGAACTGCATAGCAAGACCCTGTAGCGAATAAAGAAGTGAACGAGTAAACAAACAAACAAACAAATAGAGCAACCCTACAGGCTGGTGGCAGGGAGGACATTCCTGACCTCTTTTCCCTCTCTTCAGCTCTTGATGCTGTTCACATAGGCAGCCTGCAGGGCCCCAGAGCAGGGCTGAGAAATTTGCGAGTGGGTCAGGAGGGACAGAGACCCCCACTACAGCCACTGCTAGAGCTCGGGACGCCAGGACCCTGCCCTCTTGCTGCACGGGTTGGCTGGGCTGCTCATGCCTCTGCGCTTCTCTCTCCCCAGCTGAACTTTTGCTGGCTTGCTTCTCTTACAGTGGCTCTACAGGGGCACGACTGGCAGGCGTTCTATTCTTGGCTGTGAGTTCTGTCTTAGGGACCTTCCAAGCCCATGAACTGGGCTGCATTCCCAGGCCTGGGGGACAGAAGACGAGTCTAGATCCCACACTGAACATGGGCTGCTGCTCCTGGGAACATGTCACGTAGACAACAAAAGCAGCCAGAGCAGTGCTGAGCCGGGACCATTTTTTCTGTGGCAGCTGAACCCCTCCACGATGAGAAGTCCCTTGTGTAGCACCTGCTTTGGGCCATGTCCTGGAGCGAGCAGGAACCCCTGAAACGGCTGGTGAGGCTGCAGGGCAGGGAGACCCTTCTACATTACTGGTGGGAATGTAAACTAGTACAACCATTATGGAAATCAGTATGGCGATTCTTCAAAAACTAAAAATAGAAATTCTGTTCAATCCAAGTCTGGTTTAAACTGGTGGTTAATCTTGATCATATTTGCCTAAAGGGAGTGAACTGCCCTCTCTCACCCTTGGGAACACACTTGTCACCCCTGGAAACCTGGGACCCTCAGGAAGACACCCAGGAGAGGGTTAGTGAGACAGAAAAGGAAGCTGACCTTTCTTTTTCTTATCTAAAAGGAGTGATTCTCCTGGCAGCTGTCAGGCACCTCTCCTTGGCTCCCCTTGCCTTTCCAGGGTGGTTGGGGCAACTAGCAGCAGTGTCTTCCTGCAGCCCTGGGGTAGTTTCTGTGGCTCTCAAGGACCGGTGTGATTATGGCCTCCAAAAGAAGGAAAATGACAAGGCATCAGAGCCCACTGCTGGGTCCCTGGAGCTCCAGAGTCCCAGGGTGCCCTCATCAACATGGTTGTCCCTCTGTTTGCCATCACATGATCGAGACACCTGCAGGGAGGGTGGGCTTAAGCCCCAATGCCCTGGCTTGATCACCCAGGAATCCAGGCAGCACAGTGGTTATGCTGCTCTGGTCCTTGAGATAGTCTGGTGCCTTGCTTTGGTGTCCTGGGATCTGTGAGCAAATATTTTCTTCCTGTCTTTTTTTTTTTGGTGGAACCTGGATTGAACTCAGGCCCTTGCGCTTGCCAGGTAAGCACTTATTCTACTGAGTTATCTCCCCGGCCCTTCGGCCCTTTGTCCCGTTTTTAAGGGAATCTAAAACTAATTAGAGTTGGTGTTGGCCAATCATTTCTCTTGTGCAAATTAGGTGCATACACTCTGGGAAGTAGCTTTAAAATTGTGAAATTTTTATCTCTGCCTCATCCTTGTTTGTCCTCTGAGATCCTCCAGCCCCTTTGGGCTCTCTGTAGGACTCACAGTATGCTAAAAGGCTCTCCCCTTGGGTGCCTAATTCATAATTAAGATTTGATCAACCTCTTGGTTGTGATTTCAGGAGAACTGATCTGCCGGGGAATGGAAAGAAATTTCTATAGGAACAAATTCCCATAAGACTTGGAACTAATTGGAAATTGGTTAGTGGCCCCTAACGGTTTGACCTGATTGATTGTTTTCTTGTTGGGGCATAGATTTCTTACTGAAGATGGATTTTCTGTCAGGCAGGCAGGGACCTCAATTTCTTTTTTTTTTTTTTTGGCAGAACCGGGGATTGAACTCAGGCCCTTGTGCTTGCCAGGGAAGCGCTTATTCCACTGAGCCATCTCCCCGGCCACTCAATTTCTTAGATTTCCCTGTGTTTCACTCTGACTAGAGTCTGCTCTGTGCTTCCGCCCCTACACCCTCACACCCATCTCTCAGACAGCACCCCCTGCTGGTACTGTGTTCTCTGCCCTTGTGGAGGAAAGCACAGATGGTTCTTCAGGGTACTATTTTTTGGGATGCAATCTGTTGCTGTTGTTTCTTTCTATTTTTTTCTTTCTTTCTTTCTTAAGACTGCAAAGGAAAAGAAGGGCTCTTTCCTTTGTGATTTGGTCATAGCTTTCTTACCCAGATGTCCCATGAGAAGCAGCAGGTCTCAACTTTGCAACCCCTCCATCTGATAAAATCCTTGCCAGAATGTCGGGGTCACAGACAGCATGGCAAGTGACACACTGTTAGCATGCTGTTAGCTAACTGGGGAAAGTTGAAGGAAATAGGTTTAAAGAAAAAGAAGCTGCTTTTCTTTTTGTAACTTGGCTTGTCCTCAGTATCAATTGGGAACAAGATGTGGGAAAAAGGGGTCCCTTAGTCCTAGCACAGCCTTGCAGCTAGATTTGTTCTAAAGGAGGAAAGGTAAACAGGGTGACGTTTTTATGTCCAAGCTTTCATATCTCTATACTTGGGTAAGTTTTTACCTTCCTGTCAGACCCCTTCCCCTTCTTCTAGCTGACAGACAAGGAGCCTCCCGGTGACTCTTGTCACTCCAGCTTTACCTAAGGCCCTTCCACCCCAGCAATCCATGAAGCAGCAACACCATATCTCTGTACTCCCAATCTAGAGGGATCCAGAGGGATCCAGTCCTGAGAGCACCATGTGTGCGGCAACACACCAACCCAATCCCCTGATTCTGTCCTCTCTGGGTGGTGACAGGGGGAAGAAAGCCACTATCCAGGTGCACAGGTCTTTCTCTGCGTCCATCTTTGGCATACGTAGAGAGGCTTGGTTGAGTCTCTGAGGAGCCCAACTGTTTTACTGATTGAAGAGGCCACCTTGGCCTTTAATGTGCCCTTGATGGGCACATCATGGTACAGATCTCCCACTGCCGCTTGGTGGAGGAAACAGGGAGGGCCAGGACGGAAGAAAAGATCGAGTTCTTAGGTGTGATCTGAAGCTCCTAGCTGCCTCACAGTGACCTCACTAGTAGTGCCTTGGTGAGACGGATCCCGCAGCCATGACGGCCAAGAGTGCAGGAGGCTGAGGGGGGGTGGGGG
>NW_004524597.1:18831251-18832183 GCF_000260255.1 Octodon degus | reverse complement strand
TGATATGGAGTGTCACTTACGAGCTTAGAAATTGTGTTGTAGAAGAGGCCTCTGAGGTATCTTGGGAAAAATACAGATATTTAGAATCCAAAACAGGCACAACTAGGGAATCTCCCCATGTCACATCAGATTTAAAATAATAGAGTACAGAACAAGGAGAAGTGTTAAAAGCTGCATGAGAGAAATGCCAAGTTGCTGATGGAGACAATCCCATCCCATCAACTCTCTGCAGGTTTCCTGACAGAGACCCCTAAGCGCGCGGGGCATGGAACATTGTATGTCAAACTCTGAAAGAAAACACCGGCAACCTAGAGCACTACATCCAGCAAATCTATCCAAATTGAAAGCGAAACAATAACCATTAGGCCAGCACTGCCGAAGATCCTTTAAGCAATTCTACTTACCGAAGAGAAAAGATAGATAAGCTATTGAGAATTAGAAAAGGATCAAATATAGAAAAGTAGCAAAATGAACACTTACATCTCTATAACTCTGAAATAGAAATAGTCTTAATTATTCAGTCAAAGAACAGACTCACAAATTGGATTGAAAACAAAAGACTCAGAATTTGGCTACCTGAATGAATATACTTCAGTGAAAAAAAATATTCCACACTAAGACTGAAAAGCAAGGAGAAGTAGACACACTCATACCTGACAAAGCAGACTTCAGGACAAAATTAGTCAGAACGTTATACCCGTAGACACTTGGATCAGGTACATGTGTTGTCTGGAAGAATTCACCAGGAAGTGATGCTAGACTGGCTCTGGAAAGGTGAACTGAGGGCTGAGTGTGTTTATACAGTTGGGGGAAAAAACCTAATATCAAAAAATACACGCAGGGGCTGGAGAGATGGCTCAGTGGTCTAAAGCACCTACTTGAAACAAGCTTGGCAAAGCACAGGGACCGCAGTTCGATCCCCCAGCACCACA
>NW_004524597.1:18821241-18821786 GCF_000260255.1 Octodon degus | reverse complement strand
CCTTGTGCTTGCCAGAGAAGCCCTTATTCCACTGAGCCATCTCCCCGGCCACCGGCATTAATTTTTTAAGTGTCGATTTTATATTCCCCTTCTTTGTATAATTCACTTAGCCATCTTGCTACATAGCTTAGACTCCTAGTGATCCTCCTGTCTCAGCCTCCCCAGCGCTGGAATTACAGGCATGGGCCACACACCTAGTTTCAGGCTGGCATGTCCAGGGCCGGCCCGAGATTGAATCTGGCCCTTGCACTTGCCAGGCAGGCACTTAGACACTGAGCTATCTCTCCAGCCCATCTTGCCTAGGTACAGCACGGGAAGGCAGCAGATCCTATGCCAGACAGGCTTCAACCTCTAGATTGTGCTTCTGAGTAGACCAGTATGCTTTTCTATTTTTTTTCTATTTAATAGTAATTTAGAATAAGCAGATTAAAAATAAAAAACATTGAGTATAGCCAGGCCTGATGGTGCATACCTGGTGCTGAAGCAAGAGGATTGCCACAATTTTGAGGCCAGCTTCAGCTACATGGTGAGTTCATGGCCAGTTT
>NW_004524597.1:18817838-18820846 GCF_000260255.1 Octodon degus | reverse complement strand
AAAAAAAAAAAAAAAAAGAAAGAAAAAAAAGTGTCAAACCAGGATTTTCACCAACATTATGTTCCATCTAACAGGTTTTGCATATGTTTACCTTAGCATCACAGAGGATGTAATACAGCCATGTAACTGTAATGTTTGTTTTTATTTTTCTAGTACAAGTAGCCTAATTCAGTACAATGGAACATGAAAAATCAGATTTGTTAGTTTTGGAGGAGGTCAAAAGTGAATCATTAATTGCTTATACGTAGATGATGAATATGACCCATTATGGTAAAATGTCTGTGTTCATAACAGAAGAATGGCCTGGGTGGTTGTGGGGGTGACAATGATCATGATGATGAGGACTTTGATGCTGGCCATGTGAGCCAAAGTTTCTGTGACAGTGAAATGGAGCAAGAATCAACTAAGACAGACACGGGGAATGTGGATCTCCTTGATTCAGATGACGAAGAAAACAGCAATATGAGTACGTAGTTGGCTGATCAAAAGCAAATGGAATGATCCCATATTGGAACTAGATCTGAAGAGGGTCTTGGCAGGGATAAAATGTATTAGGCAGATTGCCAACACTGCCATTCAGTGTTGGAAAGTGTAGCAGATGAACTGTTACAAGATATTTGTAACATTTCCATGTTGCAAATTGAAATTTGTAACTGTAAAATACACAAAGGCTAAAATACAAGTAAAACTTTCTGTATCCACCAACAGCCATATTAAAAATGTATTGATTATGATACCTCATTAGCTGAACTGAAAGCATTTATAGGCCTGCTGAACTTAGCAGGGATTTCTCATGGTAATTGCAGGAATGTAAAAGACTTATGGAAAAACAATGGATCAAAATATGGCATAAAACTTTATGCGCTTGTAGAATTTATTATGCTTTCAACTTAAAAATTTATCCTGGAGGGCTGGAGACATAGTTCAGTGGACTAAGCACCTGCTTAGGAAAACTCAGGGACTAGGGTTCAATCTCTGGCACCACATGCTGCACCAGTACCACCGGTGGGTGCACTGAGCCAGCAACTGAGACAAGGTGCAGTGGTATGTGCCTATAATCCCAATACTGGGGATGCTGAAAACATGAGGTTCACTACAAGACCAAGGTGTGTAGTGGGACCCTTACCAAATACATTAAAAAAAAAATCCTGGAACTCAGCCATCAGGACCTTAGTCATATAGTAATAAACTGAATGATGTTGTGCATAGACTTGTTGCTCCCATCTCCCAAACTTATCAAAATGTGACATTCAACAGTTGGTTTGCCAGCGTCCAGTTGATGTCACATTTAATAACAGACCACAAGTTGACCAGCACAGGAACTGTACACAGGAACAAAGCAGAAATTCCAAGTGAGAGATTGCAACTTCAAAACCAAGAATTGATAGTGAAATCTTTGGATTTCAGAAAGATTTACACTGGTTTCATATATGGCAAAGAAAAAACAAACTGGTGCTGCTGATGTCAACATTGCACCATGATGGAAATATCAGTAGGCAAACTTGGACAAAATGGAACCCCGAAAATTTCTACAAGACCAAAGGCAGAGTAAATGTTGTTGCTGAGTTATGTAGCAACAGTGATGCCACTTGAAACACAAACTATTGGCCAATGGTTGTGTTTTACTTGATTATAAATCTATATGACAGAGTTTGATAGCTAACAAAGAAAATAACAGGTGCAAAATACCATGGGGAAATTTTCTTAGAGGTTTGGGACTGGAGCTCATAGGAGATCATTTACAGCAGATGAAAGACTAAATATTTCTGTGTAAGGAACTATGCAAAGAAATTGTAGGCCATGATGGTGACCTGACAGTTGAACAGGCAGGTACAGCATCCTCAAGACCTACTACAACAGCAACAAGAAAACCCAAAAGATGTCAGCCTGTTTCTGTTCTTTTTCAGATGTTGGTCACCAAAAACCAGTCAATGTTGAAAATTTTGATGCTTTTCTATAAACATTTCATAAACATTAAAAATGCAATTCTTAATTTTTGTGATTTTTTTCCTAATGAGAACTCATTGCTCAATTAATATAACAATAAAATTAAAATTAATAATTCATCAATAGAAATATCTAAGGAATAAACGTGAGTTTGACATATCCATGTTTATGAGACTTTGTGACAAAAGGATGTGTGGGCTAGAGGAATAGAATCAATGTAAAATAAATGTGCAGTTACACAGGGAGTTTATTAGATAAGCTTACAGGTCAGAGGCAGGAGCCCACAATAATCATCTGTGTTGGATAGTGGCAGGGTCCAGTAGCTGCTTAGCTAACAGGAGAGATCAAGGCTGCTCCCCCAGCCAAAGGTCAAAGGTCAAGGGCCTGGGAGGTCACTTTATGGTCATTGGTGTGGGTCTGCACTAGAAGGCTGAAGAAACTGGAGACCGATGTTGAAAGACAATGGTGAAGATTGGAGTTCTTCCCAAATGGGCACTCTTCTTTCTTTCTCTCTGCATTCCATCCAGGCTATAAGCCATTGATTAGTAGCTGCCATATCTGGTATGGGTCTTCCTCCTTTAATTTGCTGGTCCATGTGTCAAACATCTACAAGCACACCCAGAACTGGGCTTTACTAATAATCTAGGTGGTTCTTACTCAGGTCAAGACGACATATCACAATTATTGGGCACAGGATGCTACTAAGAATAGTATAGTGAAGGATTTGGGATTTTCATTTGTTGTTTTGGAGATAGGGTCTCACTGTGACCCCAAACTTCTGGGCTCAGTGGTCCTTCTATCTCAGCCTCCAGCACAGCTGGGACTACAACATGTGTCATCATTCCCAGCAGAATTTTAGATTTTTTCACAATGATTTTCTCCCTTCCTCCTCTTCCTTCCATTTATTTCTTGTGCTGGGAATTGAACCCAGAATCTTACACTGAACTACATCTCAGCTAATTTCATTTTTTGTTTTGAGACAAAATCTTGCTAAATTGTCCAGGTTGGACTTGCAATCTCATCTCAGCTTCTTGAGTAGCTGGGATTGCAAACATGTGTCA
>NW_004524597.1:18816546-18817667 GCF_000260255.1 Octodon degus | reverse complement strand
TTCTCCTCTCTCTGTCTCTGTCTCTCTCCCTCTATCTCTGTCTCTCTGTGTCTCTGTCTGCCTCTCTCTCTCTCTCTCTCTCTCTCTCTCTCTCTCTCTCTCTGTCTTGTCTGTCTGTCTGTCTGTCTCTCTCCCTCTCTCATCATCTATCTATCATCTGCTGACAAGGCCTTACCACGTAGCCTAGGCAGGCCTTGAAATTGCAATCCCTTTGCTGGAATTACAGGTGTGCAGCATCATACCTGGCTCTGTCACAATCATTTTAATTGTGCAAATTAAAATGTCTCTTCTTACCTGCTTACCTCTCAGGCCTCTTCTTACTTCACTTACTTTTAAGAAAATCCCAGTCCTGAAGATAATGTGGTTGTAGCTTCCCTCATGTCTGCAGCTGTCTGCTCATTTAGCCTCTGACTTAGCAAGCCAGTTCTTGGAAGAAAAAAAAGAAAGATCAGGAAAGCCTTTTTTGCTGAGTTCCATAAACCATTATTCATCATCAGTAATCCTTTGGTACTGTCTCATTCTTTTTTAGTGGGAAAACATGATAACTATCACTAAAGCAATTTTTTTTTTTTTAAAGAAAATGTAATCCATCTGCTCAAAATACAGATTCCTCTGGTTTTGTTTCAGGTCTTTTAAAAACCCTCTGCTCCATTTCTTTGTTAAGGGAAGAAGAGATCCCAGGCTTTTGAATATCTTCTTGTCCCCACCCAGCTGAAAATTCTCCTTCCCCATACCTCACTATTTGTCCTTTGAAGCCAAAGCTGTTTTTATTTAAAGTCTGCCCTGAATGGCTTTCTTGACAGCCCCAGGCAGGATCTGAAGGCTGCCTTCTGCACAGGCCGGGAGGTGTCAAAGTTTCCACAAACAGGGCTGTCCTGTTATCCACGTGAGCTCACATGCGCAAGGAAGAAACACTCGCAGGGCTGGACCCAGATAGTGGCGTGCACGTGAGGAGCAACATACTTTTCTTTCCAACTTGTTACTATGGTGATCTTTGATGTCTCATTTTTGTAATTAAAAATATATTTGGGGGCTGAGGGTATAGTTCAATGGTAGAGCACTTGCCTAGCATGCACAATGCCCTGAGTTCAATCCCCAGCACTACAGAAAAGAAATTATTA
>NW_004524597.1:18813480-18815606 GCF_000260255.1 Octodon degus | reverse complement strand
ACTTAAATTTTAGGTTTTTTTAGGACAAGTCTTGCTACATTTTCCAGTGTGTTCCTTGGCTTAAAATTTTAAGATTTTAAAGGTGAGAAAAAACATGTCCAAGAATCTTAGCAAGGAAGGTTTTTCAGGAGTGGGAGGTAGAGGAAAGGTCTGACCCTCATGCCCCCTTAAAGTGCCACAGGACCCCACTGTGGAGCGGCCATGGCGCAGGGAGCAAGTCAGATGTGGGTGACGTGGCTGAGCTCCTGGTTCAGAGAGCAAGTGAACCCACCACTGTTATAATATGGTGCAATAGCCCATGATGGCCCCAGCCCCAGCAGGCCCTGGCAGCCCTGGTGGCTCAGACGAAACAGTAGGAAAGGCCTGGGACCCAAGAAAAGCTCAGCGTTTGTCACTTTTCTCATCCCTGGGACAAAATATCTAATACTCACAACCTAAAGGAGAGGTTTTTTGGGCTCATGTTTTTGGTTTGTAGTTAGGTAGCTCCAATGGAGGAAAGCATGGCAGAAAGACCCGGTAGAGGAGAGGCGCTCATGTCACAGTGCCACAAGTGGGGAAAGAAGGGAGGAGCCAGGGTGGAAGATGAGGAGGGTGCAAATTCAGTGCCTGCCTTCCCACTGGGTGGCCTTCAGCAGCAGCATTCACCACATTTTTAACATCACAGTTGGTAAAGACATAGAAGAGAACTCTCAGAACTGTTTCAGAGAGCAGCAAGGGTAAATAAGTTTTAAAATAGGGAGAGTATTTTGAGAGGGATACATGGCAATGTGTTTTTTAAGGGCTTGGGACAGTATTGGGACATATGGACAGATGCGTGTAGAAGAAGACAAGGTGAAGACACTGTGGGGAGATAGTCTTGTGCAAGCCAGGGAACATACTCCAGAAGCTCCGAGTTGTGGAAAAGATTCTGTCTTCCAGCTCTCAGAAGGAACTAGGCCTGCCCAGGACTTGATTTTCAGACATCTAGGCACCCAAATTGAGAGACCGCAAATTTCTCTTGTTCAAACCACCCAGTTTGTGGTTATGACAGCCCCAGGGAAGGAATCCAGATAGGAATAATATGAATGCCACCTTCTAGGGCCTGAGGGAACACACCTGGGGTCTCAGAAAAGAAAAATCAAATACGGATGCCAAACTCCAGCCTACAGTCATTGTCTGGGCCTAAGGCCAGGCTTGGTGGCCCCTCTGTCCCCCATTGCCCCAGAAAGAGGGCACCAGACACTTCCAGAGCAGATGTCTGGGATGCATTTGGAAACACTGGCAGAGGAGTTTCAAGTTAGAGCCTGTCCTACTCAGTGGGAGAACCAGCATCTGGATCCTGTTTGCTGTCCCCTGGCAGGGAATTTGAGCAGAACTGTGGAAAGTATAAGAGGAAGGATAACTCCCTCTGTAGCCAGGGCCCCAGGGTGGCAGCAGGGAGAAAGCAGGACCTAGAGTCACTCAGGCCAATTATGTCACCTCTTTGTTGAAGTTTTTCTCATCTGTAGAATGAGTAAAATAGTGGAATTTACCTCCACATATTGCTACCAGGATTCAAGTGGATAATGCAAATACCAGAATGTCTAATGAAGTACCTTATATTCTTTTTTAAAATATAAATTGTAAAATATACTGTCTTCATCTAGTTTCTGTTCCTATAGCAGAATACCTGGTCCTGGCTAACTTACACAGGGAAGAAGTTTATTTGGCTCAGAGTTGTGGCGGGTGATAATTCTAAGTGCATGATACCAGCTAGGGCTTTGTGCTGCATCAACCCATTGCGGAAGGCAGAAGGTCAAGCAGGTATGTAAGGAAGGAAACATGAAAGGCAGCGTCTCTTCGTAATAACTAGCTTAGTCACTTTTTCATCACTGAGCAGCGATACTCACTACCAAAAGGAAGAGATGCTCACAGATCACGGATTCAGCCCGTGCTCAGCAGGCTCCCAGGCAGAAGCAGGATGTCAAGGGGCCCTGAGGCGGAAAAGATGCTCACACCATGGCCACCAGGAAGCGCAGCAGAAAAGGGAGATGGAGCGGGAGAAATATGACCAATGTGCGCATGTGCATGGAAACACACACCACTGTCTTTTTGCGGCTGCCTCATTTCACTTAGCATAATGTTTTCAAGGTTCTTTTCTGCTGCAG
>NW_004524597.1:18807507-18811559 GCF_000260255.1 Octodon degus | reverse complement strand
GAGGGGAAAGGGGTGCAGAGTGAAGGAGGAATGTAGAGACCGGACAGTCCTCGGCTCCTGATAAGCTGTCCTGGGTTTATAGCTGTGTTCTCAGGGTTTGAACTGGGTAGGCAACTTTGTGACTGATGTGTCTAAGAAAGCCTGTTCAGGGGGAGCCGGAGCCGGAGACGAAAGACAATCTCTTTTGATAGAAAAGACAGAGCTTGTTGTTTTCCACAGCTCTCGCTTCTCTGTGCTTCCAGGCTGCCACCAGGTGAGCAGCTTTCCTCCCTTGAGAAATTTTCCCTTAGAGCCCCCCCAAGGAACCCTAACCCTTTCACTGAAGCCCTCTCCTCTAAGTTGTGGGTTCTGGGCACTGTGTCCCAGCACTGCAAAGCTGACTAATAGGACATTCCACCAGCAAAAGTCTTCCAATTTCTGCACATGCTCACCAGCACAGTATTTTCTAGATTGATTTGTTTGTTTTTCAGTGCTAGGGGTGCAACCCAAGACTTTGCACATGGTAGGCAAGTGTGCTACCCTGAGCTATGCCTTCATTGTTTTTATTTTTAATTTTGAGGCAGAGCCTCACTGAGTTGTCTAGGCTGGCCTCAAACTTGCAGTCCCCTTGTCTCTGTTTTCCAAAAGCATATGTGTGCCATCACACCTGGCTATTTCCTGTTTTTGATTTGGTTCTGTTTTGTTATTTTAAACAGAAATGGGAGAGGTGGTATGCCACTTTCTTTTTTTTAGACAAATATTATATGCTGGTTTGTGTTGTGGAGAGCCCTCAGCCGCCTCTATGTAAGCACGAAGCAGCCCCTCTGCTGATGTGGCTGAGGGACAGCACCAGAAAGGAGGCCCATGATCAGTGTCCACTCTTGGGGGTCACCTGGCTCCTTACCAAACCTCAGGGCATCTGAAGGAGGCATTGTTCCTAGGGATGCCTGACTCATGGGACCCTGATGGAGTCCTTCAGTGTTTGCACAGCTGCCAGGAGACCCCAGGGTTCTGTGGGCAGCCGACTGCATGGAAGGGAGGTGGAGAACAGTGGCCTGGATCATGATTGAGACCCACCCTGGACTGGGGAACCATGCTGGTTTGGGGCATGTTTCGGTTAGTAAAAGCTTTATTCATAATTGCTATATATAAAACCTTTGGGAACCAAAATGAAGGAATTGCTGAAATGCTGGGAGGATTTAGGCTAACTGGGGGTTGTTCAGCCAGCTTCTGACAGGGGTTTTGGAAATCTCCCCCTCAGTGGTTCTGCTGCCACTGTAGCCAGGCTAGACTCTTTCTGAGAGAGCACCCAAATTCCCAGAAATATAGCATGGGAGGCGCCTAACACTGAAGAGGGGAGAGACCCTGCTCATGATGGATGGCAGTGGCTGGCCTCCCTGGGCCTGGAACCAGGGGATGCTTCCAAAACTGGGGTTCTTGCCTCCTTGGCCAGCCTCACACACAGCTGGGCTGCTCTCTGGCCTCCCTCTCCCCAGCGAAGCCTCACCCCAGCACTGAAGTTGCCCTACAGACGCCATCATAGGATGAAAGAGCTCTTGGATGACTGGTGGCTCAAGTAGCCTTGGGGTCAGTCGTCTTCCTGGCCAGCTTCACCATCCAGGGAGATGGAGCCACTGGAGGAAGTGGCAAGGCCACATATGTGGGCTGAACATCAGGCAGATATAAGTTACCTGCTGACCTGGGGAAGAGATTCACCTTCCTCAGCCCCATGTCCTGCCCTGAAAAATGCAGAGAACAATAATTAACACCTGATAGAGCAGGCGAGACCCAGCGAGGCACTGTACAGTGTTTATGTTTGCACAGTTAGAAGTGAGAACAGCTGGGCAAATGGGCGTCTAACATTTGCAACATGGCCCCGGATGTCACTGCTCACTCTCCACCCACAGGTCTCTTCTAGAAATTGCATGCAGAGAAAGGATCTCTGTCAATGAGGATTCTGGTTAAAGTTTTAAAATTCACAGCAAGCCCACTCTGCATAATAAAGTGCCAAAAACACAACAATTCTTTAATCTGGAAGAATTAACTCTTGGGCCCAGAAATTCAGAGCATGCCAACAGAATTCTTTCCTTGAGCTGACAGTTTTCAAAAGGCAGTTGATTTTAGACTTCTTTCTACGTGTCAATAAGCCTCCCACAGCTCTGACAAAGGGCAAGATTGTTTTAATGTCTTGGTAAGAACCATGTATGTGGGGCCTGAATTAATGGCAGCTCTGAATTTCTCCTGCTGAGCAGAACGCGATATACTCTAATCCCCAAGAGATTCAGTGGCAGCTCTGTGGCCTGAGCATTGTACAGGGCAATATAGGGCAAGTTCTCATGCATCCCCACACCCATCAGTTTGTGCGCACTCCCTGTCTAAGCTCAGGTTCAGCACTATGAGGCAGGAAGTGTGTACAGCCAGCTGTATACACAGATGCTAGATAAAGCCACAGTCGAGTAACTGTGCAGTTTTGAGTGACATGACAAGTAAATGTGAAGGAATGGGGCAAGGTGTGTGAAAGAGAGTAAGAGGGAATACCTAAGGTAGACAGCAGGGCCTGTGGAAGGTGGTAGGCAAGGAAAATCTGTAGGCTGAAAACTGAAGGCCGATGGGAATTAACCAGAGAAAAGCAAGGACACTGGAGTTCCTGGGTGAGGACATCGGTGCCAAAGTCCCCCAGTAGGATATGTCGTTAGAGGAGATAGAAACTGTTTTCAAATAGCTGGCAATGTTGGAGGCGCAATGGAACAGAAGAATTCTCGTCGCCAACATTGTCAGATGAAGCTGAAGGCTCATAACTACTCCACATGCGCTCATATGTACTGTGCCCCGGGCTGTATCCAGAGGCAAACTGGCCCCTTTCAGTTCCCAAAGGCTGCCATCCATGGTACAGGCTGAGAGGCAGGAAATAGACAGGTGAGGGCACATACCCTGGCTGCCACAACCTGGCTTTTCATCCCACTTCCCCTTTTAAGGAGGAAAAGGCCTCCAGCCTCTCAACACAAGAAATTGCATGCAGAGAAAGGATCTCTGTCATTATTTTGGAATTTATATCAGTGGCAGTGTACCTATGGCATGCATGTTGTTTATTTTTCTTTTAAGACTTTTTTCCTAAACTAAATCCTCAGTATTGTGGTTTAATTGCAATGTTGGTGCTTTGTGATAAGTGGGTTTTGGGTTGCAGGTTGGTTACACATCTCTAAAAGGTTTGCCACCCCGATTAGATATCACCTTGCATACTTTATTTTAAATTGGTTTGAAGAAGTATAGGAATAAAAAGTGAATTTCCACTTGATCTGGCTCTGCTTGAGGCACAGGCTGGGAGAGAACACATTGTGTAAGAAATACAAAGTTCTCCAGAGCAAGAAGCTGCCGGGGACTGCTGTTGCTCAGTGCTCGGCATCACACCGCTGGCCTCCCTACCAGGCCGACTGAGCAAATCCTCCACCGGCATGAGGAGGCCAGAGTCTGAAACAGCTGCCTGGGAAAGGCGCCCAAGTCCTGGGTGCCATGAGGACAGCGAGACAGAGAGAAACGCAGAGGGTGGAGGCAGAAGGACTGGAAAACCCTGGCAGTGGGAGAAGAGAGAGAAGAGGGGACGCTGAGGAACCAGACAGGGAGAGAGTCAGTACAGCTCCAGAAGGGCTAGAGATGCCAAACATTGGGGTAGGTCAGGTGGAATGAATGATGCTACGCTGAGCTAACATCTAGAGGAAAAGACCAGGGGATGGGGACATCTGGAACCCACAGGCCCCAGGGCCAGAGAGAAGGTGCCTGGTCCATGGGTGCTGGGAGTCTGTCCTTTCTCATCCTGGACACCACCTGAATCATGGGCCTGAGAGAACCTGTGATAGCAGGGGCACAGGTGGGAACTAAAGAGAGGACAAGTGAGACAGTGCCAGAGACCAAAAGGAGAGCAGAGCTGGGGAGCCTTCAGCTGAGACCTGGAGGAGGAAGCCATGCTAGCATCCTGCAGCCACAGTCCTGAGAAAACTGCTCTCCTGAACCTGGCAACATCGCCAATGAGGACCGCCATTGTTAGTCATCCTAACAATGTGACAGGATTCTTCTCC
>NW_004524597.1:18800687-18806939 GCF_000260255.1 Octodon degus | reverse complement strand
TTTGGTACAGGGTCTCACCATGCAGCTCGGACTTGTAGTGATCCTCCTGTTTTCAGCCTCTTAGTGCTTTCTCTTGTATTCTTACATATCCCATGATAAGTAGTTGCTTTGTAGAGATATCTAAAAAGGAGATTGTCATGGCCAGCTAGGATCTTGGCTCCTTGTTATGCATTAGGCAAAGGCTTGTGAGTTGACCTTGGGATTTGGCCTGCAAGGGAGGGAGTCTCTGAACTGTGCGTGAGAGAAAAGTAGGTACCCTTCATCAGCAGGGTAAAGAAAAAAGCCAGATATAGGAGAGCAAATGAAAAGTGGAAGTCAGAGGATCAAAATCCAGTGTGAGGGTGGGGTCAGAGGGAAAGCTGGATCACTCCTGGATCATGGAACCTCCTATATCCCAGGTCTGGTGAGTGAGCCATCTTGGGAGAAGTTCAGGCTACCTGAGGGAGGGAGCCAGCCCCTCAATTTCACAGATTTTTTTCACTCTCTAATGGTACCTCCCTCCCTCTGTATCCCATAAGTCTCCCCTCAAGTCCCCTCAACACTAATCCTTTTCTCCACTGTAAACATAACTCCAGTAGAGTACTGACTTTCTGTTTCTTTTTCATCTATTAATATGTCTCTTTGCCTCTCTTCTGGCTAAGCAGGCTCATGATCACTCTAACCTCTCTCCCAGGAGGAGGATCGCCACCACAAGACATGCTCAAGCAAGGACTTTGGAGAAACTGAAAGCCGGAAAGCAACAGTGCTCTGCAAACAACTAGTGCCTGGGAACGGTGGAACTTTGGGGAGACAGAAGGTTTGGCCGACCTAGAAATAATGTCACTCGTTCCTCCCACACAGTGCCTCTGGGGAGTCCACAGCACTCCCTTGCCGGAGGCTGCAGAGGGCAGGGAGCACTGGGACTGCAAGTTCACAGGTTAAGAGAGTGAAGTTTTTGAGAGAGTGACCGACACAAGGACCATGAGCAGATGGACAGAGTAACCCCCAGGTCAGAGGGCTCCTCGTTATGCATTAGACAAAGGCTTGCAAGTTGATCTTGGGATTTGGCCTGCAATAAAAGGAGTGGAAGTCAGAGGTCCCCAGTGGAAGCTGACAGGGTATGATGTGGGGGAAACAATGCCACATGTGTTCTGTCTAAAATTAACTGGGGTGGTCAGATCTTGGGATAGAGACAAAGGCCTAGAAGTAACCACCAAACCCTGAGCACTGCTTGCAGCAGGAGGCCGACCTAGAGGAACAGCTGGATTGACAGCTGGTAGTGAAGCAAAGTATGGGTGAGGGGACCCAGACTTGTGCTTGAACTCAGACTGTAAAAGGGACCATGAGGAGAGCTCAGTGGGGAGCTTTTGTAACAGCAGGAGGTCTATCTATCTAGATATCTATCTATCTATCTATCTATCTATCTATCTATCTATCTATCTATATTTTTTTTACAATATCTAGTTTAGACCTTACTTCAGCTTTTTTTTTTTTGGTGGAACTGGGGATTGAACTCAGACCCTTGCGCTTGCCACCAAAGCTCTTATTCTACTGAGCCATCTCCCCAACTCTTCAGCTTCTCACACTAGGAGACAATATGATGTTTACACATGTGTGTCTGGATGACTTCACTTATGAGTATGTTTCAAGTTGCATCCATTTTCCTATAAAAGTCTCTAGTTTATCCTTCTTTATAGCTGAACAGTACTCCATTTCATAAAAAGACCACATCTTTTAAAAAAATCTATTCTTCTGTTGAGGGGCATTTGGGTTGTTAAGCTATTACAAATTGTGCTGCTATAAACACGGATGTGCTTATTATTATGGTTTGGGGTTTTTGTAAGGTGAACAATATAGTACAGGACACATTTTGTAGTGGTATTTTATAATGAATCACCCAAGAATAACATACTAAAAATGCAGGCAATCTATCTACACACTAAATACTAAAGAACCCAGCTGAGGGCCTAGAGCTCATAACTGCCTCCCACCAGTCCAGCTGGAGGCTTAGAGCCCACAAAAAAGTCTCATGCAGGCCCACCTCATGGATGTGTGCTGGAAAGGCCCAAAGGTCAGTGGAGGAAGCTAGGAAGTCTATGCCAGTGGGATGAAGGATCTGTGCTAGCAGGCTGAGCGATCTGAACTGGAGGTAGAAAGCAACGCTCAAGGTAAGCACCAGAGCTCCCCCAAGAGTGCCACACCCGTCCTCAGAAACAGTGAGGTCCCGAGCTCCTCCAGCGATAAGGGAAGTCAAGTTCCCATCAGGAAAGCCAATGAGACAAGTTGCATGAGGCCGAGCAGTGCACCGTCTTTCCCTCTAGAGCTAGGAATTGATGCTCAAGATGAGAACCCAAGCTTCTCCAGAGTTCATCGGGAAAGCCAGCACGACAAGGTCCTGCAGCGGAACAGCACAAGACAACTGGCAGCTTCCAGTGGCTCCAACAGCTTCTCCAAACAGCATCCCTAACAGCATTGCAGCAGCTTCTGTTCTACCTTTATGCTGCTGGCCACAACCCTCAGGGGGCCTCCCACACCCAGCACCACACTAGTTTAATTCAGCTGGGTGTAGTAAGTTGATCACCAGTTAGTTATCCACCACACTTACATATTGCTGTGATATGATGCTTTAAATTTTTTTGTGAAGATACCCAGAAGGGTATAGATGGGACTTCCAATCCATTTTTTGAGGAATCTCCTTACTGATTTCCACAGTGGTTACACCAGTCTACTTTCCCACAAGCAATGGAGAAGGGTTCCTTTTCTCCCACAGCCCCTCCAGCACTTATTATTGGTTGATTTCTTCACAGTAGCCCTTTTGGGGATGAGATGGAATCTCAGCACTGTTTTAATTTGCATCTCTCTAATGACCAGTGATACTGAACATTTTTTCATATATTTATTTGCTGTTTATATTTCTTCTGAGAAGTGTGTATTCATCCCAGATACCCATTTTTGGATTAGGTCTTTAGATTTAGGGGGTCTGATGTTTTGTGTTCTTTGTAAGTTCTTGATAGTTACCCTTTGAGGAACAGCTGACAAACATTTTTCCCACATTGTGCGTTGTCTCTTTACTCTGTTGGTAGTTTCTCTTGGCTGTGCAAAACCTTTTAATAAGGTGACATCCCAGTTATTGATTCTTTGGTAGCTCCTGTGTGCTTGGGGTTTTATTCATAAAGTCATTGCCTACACCAATGTCTTCAAGCATTTTACCTATTCCTAGGCCAGGGATATAGCCCAGCAGCATAGTGCCTACCTGGCAAGTAAAAGGTTCTGAGTTTGAATCCTAGTCACAAAAAGAAAAATAAAGTTTTACTTATTCTATCTTCCAGCAGATTAAATATTTCTCTTTTAATATTTATATCTTTGATATATTTTGAATTTAATTTAGTGCATGGTGAAAAATACGGATCCAGTTTTAATCTTAGGCATGTGCAGAGCCTGTTTTTCCAGTACCATTTATTAAAGAAGCTATCTTTCTTCCAGTGAATGTGTTTGGCCCCTTTGTCAAAGATAGGGTGGCTGAGGATGTCTTGAGTTGTTTCTGCATCTTCTGATCTGTTCCATTGATCTTTGGATCTGTTTTTTTTTGTTTTTTGTTTGTTTTGTTTTTTTTTCTGGTGCCATTTTGTTTTTATCACAATAGCTTTATAATATAATTTCATTTCTGGGCTCGTTATGCCCCCTGCCTTGCCTTTGTGGCCCAGAATCGAACTTGCTATACTAATTCTCTCCTGGTTCCAAATGAATTTTAGGATTTTGGTTTTTTTAATAATTCTCTGACACATGCTGTTGAAATTTTGTTCAAAACTGTACTAAATCTGTTTGGAAATATGCCCATTTTCATTATATTGATTCTTTCTATCATGAGCAAGGGATATATTTCCATTTTCTGGCATCTGCTTCAGTCTCCTTTTTTATTTTTTAATTTTTGGCAGAACCGGGGATTGAACTCGGGCCCTTGCTCAAGCTCCTTTAGCAGCGCACTGTAGTTTTCAATGTAGAGGTTGTTTACATCCTTCATTGATTCTTAGGGTTGATTTTGATTTTTTTGGATGCTATTGTGAAAGGTGTTGTTTCCCTAATATCTCAGTGAGTTTGTTATTTGTGTACAGAAAGACTATTGATTTTTGAGTGTTGACTATTTCTAGCACTACACTACTGAATTTGCTTCTGAAATCTAGCAGTTTTTTAATGGAACTTTTTGGGTCTTCTATGTAGAGTGTCATGTGGTCTGCAAATAATGATAATTTAACTTCTTCCTTTCATGTTGTTGTTCCTTTTATTTTCTTCTCTTGTCTAATTGCACTGGCTCAGGTTTCCAGAGCTGTGTTGAATAGGAGTGGAGACAGTGGACACCCTTGTCTCATTCCTGCTTTTAGAGAGAAACTTTCTGTTTTTGTCCATTTAGTATGATTTGGGTTGTTGGTCTGTCATAGATGGCTTTGATCAGACTGAGATAAAGACCATCTATTCCAATTTTCTGTAGGATTTTTATCATGAATGGGTGCTGGTTGTTGTCAAAAGCTTTTTCTGCATCTATTGAGATGATCATATGATCTTTGTCATTGGCCATTAATGTGGTATATTACATTTATTGATTCACATATGTCGAACCATCCCTGGATCCCTGAGATGAATCCAACTTGGTCATGATGTATACATCTTCTTGATGATTGCAGAGTTCTGTTTGCCAGTATCTTTTTTTTTTTTCTTTTTTTTTGTATTTTAGGGAAGGGTCTACAGGGTGTTCAGGGTCTCACTACTAGATCAGACTCTGTAGTGATCTTCCTGTTTACAGCCTCCCAAGAGCTGGGGTTACACGTGCGCCCACCATGCTCAGTCTCAATTGCCCTCTCAGCATGCCCCGGGATCAGGACCATCATGGCAGGCCCAGGGATTGAAACCCGCCCCCTTGGGGCTGGGAAGATGGCTCAGTAGAATAAGTGCTTCCCTGGCAAGCTCAAGGGTCTGAGTTCAATCTCTGGTTCTGCCATAACAAAACAAACAAAAAAGAAACCCTAGCCCCTGCGCCTGCTTGCAGGTGCTTTAATCTGCTGAATTATTTGGCGGGCCCTATGTTTGCCAGTATCTTATTGAGGATTTTTACAGCTATACTCATGAGGGAGATTGATCTGTCATTGTCTTTCTTTGTTGGGCCCCTCTCTGATTTTGGTATCAGGGTAATGCTTGCTTCCAGGATTGAATTGGGGAGTGTTGCTGCCTTTTCAGTTTCATTAAAGAGTTTGAGAAGTAGTGGCATTAGGTCTTCTGTAAGTTTCTCGTAGAATTCAGCAGTGAATCCATTTTACTGCTTGTTCAATTTCATTAATTGATGTTTATTTAGGATTTTTTTATATCTTCTTGATTCAGCTTTGGTAATTCATATGGAATCTGTCCATTTCTTCATTTTCCATCTTATTAGAATACAAGTTTTCGAAGTAGATATAGATGATCTAGATTTCTGAAGGGTCTGTTGTGACTTCACCCTTTTCATTCTTAATTGTGTGGGTTTGAATCTTTTCTTCCCTTTTTTGATAAGGTTGGCTAAGAGTACATGATTTTATTTTATCTTTCAAAGAACCAACTCTTTTTTTTTTTTTGTATTTTTTAGGGAAGGGTCTATAGGGTGTTCAGGGTCTCACTACTATATCGGCCTTGTAATGATCTGCCTGTTTACAGCATCCTAAGAGCTGGGATTACAGGTACGCACCACCATGCCCAGTCTCAATTGCCATCTCAGCATGCCCAGGGAGGCAGGGTAGACATGGCAGGCACGGGAAGAAACCCTTGGCTCCTGCGCCTGCTTGCAGGCACTTTAATCCACTGAGCTATTTGGCTGGCTCTCCTGCCACATTCTGAAGTGACAGACCTATCTTACAGCCCAAGACATGCATACAACCACACCCGAGATCACAACTCTAGCTGTGATCGGCTGAACATTTGCTAGGTCTGGGGGTAGACCTCACGCCATGCCATGTTGGGCAGTGCCAGGCTACTGCTCTGCTGAAAATGCAGATCCCAGGGATCCTAAATCCAGTGCCAGTAAGAACTACAGAAGGGCAAAGCTTAGTATAGTAAAAGATGGTTTATTCTGGAGGAAAGATGGAAAAGAAAGGATAGAAAGCTACCATGAGGTGGTAGAGGGCTTCAGAGCTGAAATCCCATGAGCTTTTATCTCTGCTTCCTTTCACTGGGAAGGAGTATCTTTCCCATCCCCCTGGTGGGGGCTTGACCATATCTGATCTGTTGCCTCTACTGTCTTTTTTTTTTTTT
>NW_004524597.1:18796006-18800412 GCF_000260255.1 Octodon degus | reverse complement strand
CCTTCTGAGCATTTGTAATGAATATGCCAAGGGGGAGGGTCTATTAGGAAGGCAGCGTACTTAATAAGTAAAGGGGACTTGTGCACATTGTGTATCTGCTATAATATTACATTGATATTAAAGCAAGAACATACATGTGTATACATGTAGGGTCTTGTGTGACATATTAAATAGGAGTCTTTAGGTGGGTGTCTCTTATCACCCTATTATTTTCAGATGAGTGGGGAGAGCTGGCTTTCCTGGTAATTGTGTTGCCTGGTGTCTCTCTCAAGTCTAGCTAGTTGTAGTCTCTTTTGACTTTTTAATTACCCTACTTGCAGAGTCTACCTGTGAGGGCAGAAACTGCCCTTAATAAGTTTCCTTATTGAGTTTAATAAAGCTCAGTGAGGCCTTTATCTTATGTTTTCCCTATCCATAGTGCCATCTGTCCCTATAACCTATGGGTTTTTCCTCCAGGGGCTGTCATCTTTGGACAGTGGTTTTTCCTCTGGCCCCCTGTAGGAGGGGACCTCCTGCCAGTGCTCCCAGCTGTGGTGCTGCTCCTGTTCAGCCACAGAAAGGATTCTGCCCCAGATAGAGGGAAGGTGTGCATCATGTGTGTTCACCAGCATATAGATGCCACCAGGAGAAAAGAATGGGTCACGTTCTGGTCATTGTGATGCCATCTACAGCAGTAGGCCAAGTCCAATCAGCTCCCCTGTCCTCCTCCCCAGCCAGAAGCTCCATACCATACAGGGGAAGGTGGGGTAAACATTCCCCCGCTGCCAGGCCATGCACCTGAGGTGAGTGGCACATTGGCTTTTCAACCCACTCCCACAAGAAGGGCTCTGTTTTGTCACCTGTGGCTACCTGTGGTGCACCCATTGCCATTTCCCTGGGTCCTAGAGCCATTACTACTGAGGTCTCATTGAGGCTGTGTCTCTAATGCCAGTTTCCTCTTTCCCCTGACCTGGTTTATTTTTGCCTCTTCCATTTACCTTGGCCCATGTGCTTTTTAGTTACTATGAACAGAGCATTCTCCAGACTTAAAAAAAAAAAACACCTTGATGAGTTCATTACAAATATTAGAACTCCTCAGATACAGACTTCTTGGGGATGACTTTTTGAGTAAAAACCCAGCCCTTTGACTTACTAATTCATCATGAAAGATATAAAGAAAATTTTGCAGGGTGCTCCATGCCTGATAACAGCTGTATCCTAGGACAAGGAGGCTTGCTTTGCTCTGGCTAGAACTATCAGATCCTGAAAACAATGGGGGCAGAGCTTCTGCCTAACCTCAGAAAAATTGGGGCCGATTAACACTGTTATGGTTTGATCAGCAGTGTCCCTCAAAAGTATTTTGAAGGTGATTGGGTCATGGGACACTACAGCTAACTTGCTTGTAGGAAGTGGGTTTTAGAAGGAGGTGTTAAGGGGGGCGTGACCTTCAAGGGGGTGTCTTCCTCTCTGGTCCTCCCTTCACTCTCTGCTTCCACATGCTGTTTCTGCATTTCAGCTGCCAACAGGGGGTGGGGGATTGGGGGCTGGGGCGCTGTTGTTGGAGTTGCAAGCCAAAATCAACTCTTTTAATTTGTGGATGTTGGATATTGCAGGCCAGCAAGAAGAGAGCAGCTAAGACCAATTTTGGTAACAGAATGGGGTCATTGCTGTGAATATCTGACCATTTGGTTTACAAGTGCTTGAAGCTGGCTTGTGGGAGAAATTTGCAAAATTTTGGAGACACCAGCCAGAGAAGTTCTAGAATGCTATAAGTGGAGCTTGATGGGACATTCTAGTTGGAGCTGAGAAGATGATAGAAATATGTACAGTAAAGGCCAGGTTCAAAAAGGTTCAGTTAGGAACAAAGATTCTGTTGGAAGTTGGACTGGAGACCATGTGTTATGCTCTGACAGAAAATGTGTCCATATTATGCTCATGTCCTGAGACTTGGTTGAGAATGAATGTAAGGGTGGTAGACTAATCTTCGAAAAGAAATTTAAAGACAGCCCAATTTTCGGGTTATGGCGTGGGTACTGCTGGTGGCTTTCAGCCAAGCCTATTTGGTAAGCTTTCTGTTTCACCAGAAATGAAGGACCTGCAAAGTTGGGGCACAGAAGAGCATGTTTGCTGGAAAGGCTAGCCTTGGGCCGGGAGATAACTCAGCAGTGTAAGCGCCTGCCTGGCAAGCACAAGTTTCCAAGTTTGATCCCCAGTACTAAAAGAAAAAGATTAGCCTTAAAAAGAGCCAACTTACTTTGCATCAGGACAATAGAAAGGACTTCTTGAGGCCATCTTAGAAATCAGCACCCTTCCCTGGTTTAAAGGTGTAAAGGGAAAACGCCTTTCACTTTGAGCTGAAAGTCCCAGGGAGTCACCTGATTGAGGGCCAAATAGGGAAGAGTTTCCGTGAGTTCTGCAGCCAGGCACTGGAAGGCCTCCGGGATGATTGTCCAATGGGCCCTGGTTACTCCTCTAACTGGGGAGAGCGCTTGCCCCATGTGGTGCTGGCTTTGCAGGCGTGGAGGATGCAAGTGTTGTGGGGTCAGAGAGGCTTCCACACAGATTCCAAAGGGAGGTTTAGGGAGTCAAGCAGTTTGGCCCCAGAGAGTAGCATGCAAATCTTGGAGACTAATGATGAAGATGCAGAAAGGATCCTGGGAAGTTAGAAAAGCCAAGAATAAGGAACATCTGCTGAGCAAAGCTGCAGGGAGTGAGCCAAGGGACCGTGGCGGGCAGGCCGTGAGAGTTGCCTGTTAGTGCTTTAGGGGCGAGTCGCCCGGGATGCTTGCAGCACACAGATCACACAACTGATGCCACATGCTGGGCACAGAGCTACGAAATGTAATTACCCTGCTGGGTTTCAGTCTTGCTTTGGTATGATTTTTTTATTCAGGTTGTTTGCCAATCAGGATAATATGTAAAAATTACATAAAAATTTTAAGGCACTATGTGGATATATATATATATGGTCTAATATCTTGATTCTCATGAATAATCTAAAATAATTAAAATAAGTAAATAAAATTGGATTAATATGCTTATAAATATTTATAACTACATCTGAGTCATTAGTTGCTAAATTCAAGCGTTCTTGACTTCTTAACGTTAAAAAAAGACAGTTGGGTATATTAAATGTGTTTCCATAAATTATTAATATATACATGTTTAAGATTTCTTTTTGGACACAGAGTCTTGCTTTGTTCAGACTTATCTTCATCTCACTATGTAGGCCAGGCTGGCATGAATTTGTGGTAATCCTCCTACCTTAGTCTCCTTATTGCTGGGATTATAGGTGTGCACGATCACACCCAGCTAAAATTGCTTTCTTAAATTTTTCTAAAATGTCATTATGTATTCCTATATCAAAATACATGAAGCTGGGCATAGTGGTGCATGCCTGTAATCCCAGTACTCAGGAGACTGAGGCAGGAGGATCACTGTGAGTCTGAGGCAAGCCTGCCTCTGCTACATAGGGAGTTCAAGGCCAGTCTGAACTGCACAATGAAACCTTGTCTCAAAAAGACAAAAAAATTATATATATATATATATATATATATATATATATATATTTACACACACCTATGTATACATACACATATGTATAAATAGATGAAGTATGATGAAAATATGCAGGTAATTAAAAATTTAAAATTAATTACAGTAAACAACATATTGTCACCTCAGAAGAGTTTCTCTCACTTCAAACACACTTTTCCATTATTCTTGTCACTTTTATTTTTTTTTCTTGTCACTTTTATTGACATTTACTTTTTTTCAGTCTATGTTCTTGCTCCTGCATTTTTAGTACATGTTTACAGTACGTAATGTTTCCATTCTTTGTGGTGTGGAGTTGGGATATGCGCAAACACATCTTCATTCCTTCCTCCTTCACTCTCTCTTCCCTCCTCCCTCCTCCTTCCATCTCCTGATCCTTTTCTTACTTAAGCAAGATCTACTTTCTAGCATCTTTTATTTTTCTCTTCATATGTAATTTGGGTGCAATTTTTAAACTTGTGTGTTTGATTTATTTCCCTTAGTGTTGTGTCTCAAAGTGCATCCATTTTTCTCCAAATGCCTCAATTTTACCTTTCCTTATGGTACAGGAGTAGTCTCTTGTGTGTAAGTATTACATTTTCTGTTGATAGGCATATAGGCTGTTTCCAAGGTTTAACTAATATGAATGGTGCTGCTATAAACATGGGAATACATGTGCCACTATAGTAGGATATCTTTTTTTAAAAAAATATATTTAGTGCAGGGTCTCCAGGGTCTCACTACACAGATAAGACTCATTAGTGATTCTCTTGTTTTCAGCCTCCCAAACACTGGGATTACAGGTGCAGGTCACCATGCCCAGCCTCAATCACTGTCTCAGCATGCCCTGGGGGTGGGGCTGGCATAGCACACCAGGGATCACACCCCAGGCC
>NW_004524597.1:18793855-18795646 GCF_000260255.1 Octodon degus | reverse complement strand
AAACACTTTCAGAAGATAGTCAGAAAAGGAATAGGTAGGTCAACTGGAATTTCTAGTTTTAGTGTTTTTAGGACTCTCCATACAGCTTTCCACAGTAGCTCTACTAGCTGACATTCTCACCAATGAAGATGGGACCACAGTGTTTTAATTTGCATTTCTCTAGTAACCAATGGTGTTGGGCATTTCTTTATGTATTTATTGGTTGTATGTACTTTTTTTTTTGTGACATGTCTATTCATTTCACTTGTCCATTTTTTTTCTTCTAAATTTTGAGACAGAATCTTGCTATGTAGCCCAGGATAGCCTTAAACTCATGGTGAGCCTCCCGTCTCAGCCCCACCAAGGGCTGGGATTACAGGCATGCACCACCATGCCCGGTGCTTGTATTGTTTTGTCTGAAACAGGGTCTCACTATGTAGTTGAGACTGATCTTGAACTCATTTTTCAGCCCAGGTTGGCCCTGAACCAGCAGAGATCCGGGGATTACAGGCATGTGCCACCACAGAGTGACTTGCCAATTTTTGATTTGGTCATTTATTTTGGAGGATCTAATCTTTTTTTAGTTTTTACATATATTCTAGATATTGGCCCTGTGTCTGAGGAATAGGTGGAAAAATATTCCCCACTCGGTAGGTTCTCTTCTCATTCTACTGGTTGCTTCTTTTATGTGCAGAAGTTTTTCATTTGATTTCACTTGTTGATTTCTGAACAACCATGATTCTGTTCAGAAAGTTCTTGCCTGCCCCTATGACTTCAGGACTTTTACCTTGTCTTTTAGCAGGTTGTATTTCTGTTTTAAAATGTATAGTAGTTATTTGATCCATTTTGATTGTAGTTTAGTACATGGTAAAAGATACGGTTCTAGATTCAGGCTTTTGCATATGCATAGCTAGTTTTCCCAACACCATTCATTAAAAACACTATTTTTCTCCCAGTGTATGTTTTTGGCTCCTTTGTAAAAGATACAATGCTTGATTTTGCTTGCAGGTGCTTCTGCATCCTCTATGCTATTTTGCTGATCCACATGTATATTGTGCCAATACCACATTGTTTTTTTGTCACTGTAGCTTTATAATATAGCTTCAGGTCTGGGATTCTGATACCTCCCACTTTGCTCTTGTTTTCCAGGATTTCCTTGCTATTCTAGGTCTCTTCTGTTGCCATATAAATTTTAGGATATTCCCGTTCTATGAGGAATGTTATTGGTATTTTGACTGGGATTGCAGTAAATCGGTATGCCAATTTTGGAAGTATGGTCATGTTGAATATACTGGCTGTCCTATCCTGGAACAAGGGATATATTTCTATTTTCTGATGTCTTCTTATCTCTGGTTGTATTTATTTATTTTTTTGTGGAACTGGGGATTGAACTCAGGCCCTTACGCTTGCCAGGGAAGCGCTTATTCCACTGAGCCATCTCCCCGGCCTGTATTTCTGGTTTTAGAGTACTATAATTTCACTGTAGAGGTTTTTAGCTTCCATAGTTAGATTAATTCTTAAGCACTTAATTTTTCTTATTGCTACTGTATATGATACTTTTTCGATAATTGTGTTTATGTTTCTCTGGTGTTTCTCCTACCTCCCTCTGGTCTTTTATATTCAGTAGTACTTGTTTTATGAAGTTGGCTGTGCCCTAATTTAGTGTGTATTTGTAAATAAGTGTCATCTCTTCCTGTTAGATTACTCCCTTAACCTAGAGGTAGTACCCTTCCCTTCTCCTCCCCCTTCCCCCTCTCCTCCTCCCCTCCCCCTCCTCTCCCTATTATTCCATGTCTTTGCCATATTCTAAGA
>NW_004524597.1:18792020-18793755 GCF_000260255.1 Octodon degus | reverse complement strand
TCCTCTTCCTTTTCTTCTTCCTCTTCCTCTTCCTCCTCCTCCTTCTTCATTTTAGTACGGATCCACAGGGTCTCACTAGGCAGCTTGGACTCATAGTGATTCTCCTGTTCTCAGCCTCTCAAGAGCTGGGATTACAGGCACGCACGACCACGGCCCAGTCTCAAATGTGTTCACAGCGCACTCCGGGGGCGGGGCCAGCAGGGCACTTGGTAATCAACGCCCCCACTCCAGGTCCCTGTGTCTGTCTAAAATGGCGCTTTAATCCCCTGAGCTATCTGAGTGATCCTCATTGCTTCTTTTGATCAGTTTTGCCTTAAAGCCCACTTGTGTGGAAATAGCATAACCATCCCTGTTTTTCTTAATGGGTTTACATTGTGTGGAATGTTGTTTTCTATCCTTTGACTTTTTTTTTTTTTTTTTTTTTTTTTTTTTTTTTTTTTTTCCAGTACCAGGGATTGAACTCAGGACCCTGTGCTTGCCAGGCAGGTGCTTATTCTACTGAGCTATCTCCCCAGCTCTGTCCTTGACTTTTAGTCTCTAAAATTTTTTTGGGGGGGGCGGTGGGGGGGGATGAAATGTGTTTCTTGTATACAGCATACAGCTGGATTTTGTTTCTTGATCCATTCTTCCACTTTTTGCTTAAGAAATTGAGACCATTCACATTGAGATTTATTACTTGTAATATGGACTTATTCCTGTTGTTCCCTTATTTTTCTGTTGTGGATTCTCTCTATTCCTTCTGTGTAACTGCTCACCCTACTGTTGTATTCATCTTACTGGGCCTTTTATCATGGCTAGATGTGTACTAATTTTTTTAGTATACATCTTACTATTCTGTCCATTATCTCTTTCTAGTAGAAACAATGAAGAAGTTGAAGATTTTTCAGAGTGCTGGTTTGGCACTCGTGAATTTCTTTAGGTGCTCTTTATCATAAAATATCTTATTTCTCCATCAACTTTGAAAGATAATTTTGCAAGCTATGTCAGCCTGGGTTGGAACTTGTTTCAGGACTTGAAACACTTGATTCTAAGCTGTCCTGGCCTTTTTTAAAAAAAAATCAAATATATCCATATTTTATTTCTGGGGCTGGTAACCTACATAGATTTCACCAAATAATGACACCCAACTGAGGTGCAGCTTGGAGTCAAATAACGGGGACACTGCCTGGTCATAAAAGCATCATGAAAATGAGGCCCAGGAGATTTTTATGATCAGTCATGTCAGAAAGTAATTAAACATAAGGTTGTCTCAATAAACTTTGCTTGGTTTGGAGCTATGAAATAATCTATAATTGGTCTAAGATGTTCAAAACTTTTATTATTCAATTATTATTATATTTAAAATTTTATTTGAATACACTTGGAAATTATCTCATTGCTACTCCCTCTTTCAGGGATTTCTGCAACTTGATTTGGGTCCCAGAATGTTTTTGAGGTAATTTTCTCCTTTACTCTTCACACACTTGGGCACAGTATACCTTCATTGCTTTATCTTTTATGAAATCATTCATTTCCTTTTCATGCAAACTTACAGATACTTCCCAACTCCTGGTAGTTATTTGGTTTCCTATTACTGAATACGGTACCAGACATTCATATATTAAAGGAGGATAGGTTTAACGTGGCTACATAAGGGGGATTCAGTCCAAGTTCAGCTGGCTCCAAACATGGGAGAAAGGTGGTGCAAGGCCATTTAGAAGAGTAGTTGTTCAGTTAATGGTGGCCAGTAAGCAGA
>NW_004524597.1:18783257-18785375 GCF_000260255.1 Octodon degus | reverse complement strand
TTCCTCATATTTGGAAAGTTTTCTGCTATTACTTCTGCCCATATTTTTTCAATATCACTTGTATTGGCTCTTTCTTTCACATTGCTACCTATTAGTCTCACATTGTTCATCTTTGCATCATCTTGCAGGTGATGGGTTATTCTTTCTTGCATCCTTGTTGTTTTTAAGAGATCCTTTCTTACCTTTTCACTAGCTGCACCAGCGTCTTCAAGATCTGAAACTGTCTTTACTTTCACTTAGTTTTGCAAGCTTGTGATTGAGATTTTAAATTCCTCTATATCTCTTTGACTCTGCTTCATGCGATCTATTTCTTTCCTGTATTGCTCATTCAAGGAATCCGTCATTTTTCTAATTTCTATTTTTTTTTATCAATGTCTTCTTTAGAAGCAGTTATAAATTCTTTTACTACAGTGTTTTTTTTTTTTTTTTCAGATTGGGTTTCCTCCCTATGTTTCTGCAGTTGATTCTTTACTTCAAATGCTATGAATTCAGAGAATTCTTTTTTTATTTCAGAACGTTCAGCTCTGAGTTCCTCTTTAACTTTCTGCTATTGCTTATTTACTAACGATGCTATTAATTTGTACATTTGAGCTGAGCTATTAGAAAAAAATTCCGCTCTGGGTTCCTCTATGACTTTCTGCTGTTGCTTATGTACTATCGATGCTATTGATTCATACATTTGAGGTGAGCTGTTGTCCTCTGCACTAGTTCTGGGTGGGCACTGGGTTTCCTCCATATGTTTCTGCATTTGATTCTTTACTGCAGATGTTATTAATTCAGGGATTTCTTTTCTCATTTCCAATCTGAGTTCCTCTGTACCTTTTCTGCAGCTGTTTCTTCATTTCAGAAGCTGTTGCTTCATTGCTTTCAGCTGTGTGATTCCCAGTTTGTTCTGTGTTAGTGTCCTCTGCACTTGTTATGGGTGGGCTTGGGTTCTGAGATTGCATTTTGATCCTTCTCAATGTCATTTTGTGTAGCACTGTCTTCTGACCTTTGATGTAGATCTTTGGTGCAATTATAACCTTAGCATCTACTGAAGTTCAGGTGCAGATGAAAGTTTGGATATATCCAGCTGTGCCTAGTTTGGGTCTGGCCGCTGTGCTCAGCTCCTTCCTGCTGCTGCCCTTGGGGGTGAACCTGTTGTATCCCTCTGGTGAGATGTTCTGCTCTTGGACTAGCTGGGTGGTTCTTTCCCCTATACTCTCTGCAGGGATTTCAGCTGCAGGGTTTCACCCCAGTCATGTATGCCAGGCCTGAGCTGAGTTTGGATGGGACAAGGTGGAGTAGGGGGGATAGGCAGCTCTCCCACACACTCACTGGGCCTGGGCTAGGACTGGATCTGGGGGTTCCCAGAATGAGACAGAAATTCCTTCAGTGGGCAGAGTGGGGGTACTATGGAGTGGTGTGGGGCGTCCCAAGGGGGTGAAAGAGGGTCTCACCCACACTGTGCCTGAGCTGAGACCCAAAATGTTTTTCACCTGGTCATAAAGTAACAGCCCTGAGGAACTTTGAATCATCTTAACCAAAAAGAAAAATAATTTTTTTAAATACATATCTCACTTTGACTTTGTCTTAAACACTCACCAAAAAATATAACCAGGCCAGGGATATAGTTCAGTGGCATAGTGCCTGCCTGGCAAGCATAAGGTCCTGAGTTCAATTCCCAGTATCCCTCAAAAAATACATATATAACCAAATAATCAAATAAAATGATTGGTAGTAATACAAAATCAGAAAGAGGTAGGGTATAAAAAGGAGCTCCAAACTGTACCCACTGTTATTGGCAGCACTCAACTGCACCTACAGCATCTTAATCTATACCCATGAGAGGTCATGAACTCCTCCACAAATGTTATTTTACTGTGCTTTCAGTTCCCCCTCAGATAAAGATCTGGATTCTTTTTTTTTATATTTGAAAATTTTATTGATAAACAGATAGCAATGAGACAGTTTCAAATCAAATCGGAAGTACAGTTTCAACAAATAACACACTGCATATATTCTTCTTAGTGGTTTATTGCTGTACAAGATGCGGACTTAAGATCCTATTTACAAACCCCATTAGAACAAATCATTCTATTCATTAAGAGAATGCAACTATATATCTATCCTAACCAC
>NW_004524597.1:18782371-18783157 GCF_000260255.1 Octodon degus | reverse complement strand
AAAAAAAAAAAAAAAATTCTGCCCTTGTACTGGACTTCTGGGATGTTGAATATGATGTGTCCTGGAGAGATTCTTTTCTGATCATGGCTGACTGGGGTTCTCTGTGTCTCATTTATCTGTGTTGTCTTATTTGGAAAGTTTTCTGCTATTATTTGAATAAACATTTTTAAGCCATTTATTCTGTCCTGATTTTTACTAATTCCAATTAATCTTAGTTTTCTTTGGTATATCTAGTAGCTGTTGGACACATGTTCTCTTATAGTTTCTAAGGTATCTTTCTTTCATTAATTGGTCACCCAGTACAGCCCTGTCTTCTAGTTATGACTCTCTCTGACTTCATACTAGTCACTCTGCCACCCATATTTTCAATAGAATCTTTAATCTCCTGAAACTATTTGGTGTGCTTTTTTATATATTCCAATGCTTTTCTATGCTTGGTTTTTCATTCATGGTTTGCCTCATTTGGTTTAGCTCTGCTAGTTTTCTATTATTGTCTTCTGTAGACTTGGCGATCATTTTGTTTACTTGACCCAATATCTGTTTATTTATTCCTTCTGTGAGTTACCAAATGCCTTATTGATCTGTTTTGTTATCTCTCCTAATATCATTTCAAATAATTCAGGTTTATGAATCATCCTCTTCAATGTCCATTTTCTATTTCAAAGTGCTGGATATCTAAAATAGATTTATAGGCTGGAGAGATGGCTCAGTGGTCTAAAGCACCTACTTGGAACTAGCTTGGCAAAGCATCAGGGACCGCGGTTCAATCCCCCAGTACCACATGCC
>NW_004524597.1:18765474-18774161 GCF_000260255.1 Octodon degus | reverse complement strand
AAGATGCGGACTTAAGATCCTATTTACAAACCCCATTAGAACAAATCATTCTATTCATTAAGAGAATGCAACTATATATCTATCCTAACCACTTTGAATGCACAGATACAAAATGGACATTCATCTGTATACCCCATTAAGATCTGGATTCTTCTCTCTCTCTCCTCTCTCTCTCTCAGCTTTGTACATTTGCTATCTGGAGTCAGTCACTATAATGATCTTCAAGTCTACAATACAGAGGCCAAATCCCAGGGCCTGACCCCTATAATAAGAGTTTTAATGGACCAGTTTTCACACAAAACATAGAAATCTTTATTTAGTTTATTCCTTGGCCACTAATTAAATCATTTTTTCTGAGCACAGTTCTTAATAATTACAAAATATGAAAAAGTCAATTCAGAAAGGTCAATTACTTTAATAGATCAGCTTTGGACATAATAACATCAATTTTAAATATTATCACATAATTCATGGTACAGAAAAGAAATTTTGCTTCAAAATTAGAAAAAAAATTCTCAAGAAAACTTGGCAAGAAGAATAGAAATTAAAAAAGCAATTTTGAAAATATAGTCCATGGCAGAGTAGTACACAATGACTCTAGAAGTCTTCAAAGAGGAAACAGTTTTTGTTCCATATTTCTCCACTTTTTAGTGATTTTCTAAAATTGAGAAGACTCTCAAATTCAAGTGTTGCTGGGGGGGTGGTTGTGTGTGTGTGTTTTATGACAGGATCTTGCAATGTAGTTCAGGCGGGCCCTCAGCTCACAATGCGGCCCATGCTGGCTTCAAACTCATGGCAATCCTTTTGCCTCAGCCTTCTTAGTGATGGGATTAAACATATGTGCCCCCATGCCTGGTAGCCAAATTTGTTGTTGCTTTTAATTCACATAAAGTTTAATCAGTCAAGTTAATGAAACTATAACAAATTTTGAGTTAATGTATGGCAACAAATTTAACTTCTGTTGTAAATAATAGAGTAGTTAATGTTTCCATTGACAATCTATGCAGCAGAAAGAGCAATTGCATTAAATCTTAATTCATCAGGAGTACATTTCATAAACTTGCAAACTTCTATGTCATCTAGTAAAGTCTCATCACTAGTTTTCCAATAGTTAATCAGAAATGGTTTCCACCTATATAATTCATAGAGAACCTCATCTATATGAACTAATGCAATTAAATGGTCTACTTTTTCATCTGTATTTGGTGCCTCAGTCTAACCTTCATGGGCTCTTACTCTCATGAGTAACTTGAATACCATCATAGTTCTCCAGGCATCTGGCTCGTTCCTCACTGACACAGACTCCCCCTGGAAGTTTTTCAAGGTTGATCCAGATTCTTTTTCAAGATGGCTCACAGTATCATGGTTCAGTCCAACTGTTCCACAGACATTGCTCATGGTTTGCTTCATGAAATACACTGATGACATAGCATCCTCTCCATGAGATTTTACTTTTAGCTCCTCTTCAATTCTGAATGCTTCATACTTTCCTGTAATAGGGAAGAGAAGTCACACCGCACAGGCAGGATCCATTCCATATATATCAACAAGTTGCCAGTTAGGTTGTAGACCTAATTGTTTGGGAAATTGGTTGGTAACCTCAGGGTTGGCCTCTGGCAGCAACCAACACTGGCCCTCCATGGCTGCCATGCTCTCTCCAGCTCTTCCTAGTTGTTCTCAGTTGGATCCTTTAGTATCTGTTTTTGTTTTTGTTTTTATGACTATTATTCTTTGATTTATCTTCTTCCTTTACTTCTGCTTTTTGCCCTCTGTTTTCTTCTTGTCTTATTCAGTTCTAACTTTCTCTGCTCCTTTTTCATGATCAACGAAAATTTCCCATGATCCTTAGAATGTGAGAAATCTTCTTCACAAGCTGATTGTCTGGTGATCAAATAGAATTTTCTTGTATGGATCTTGTCCGTCTTCCTCTCCAGCATCTTTCTGAATAGCATCTTTTGTTACTGTCTCAGTTACTCTTCTCTCGTTGCTGGTACAAATACCTGACACCTAAAATGAAGGAAGGAAAGGTTTATTTAGCTCACAGTTACTGGAGGTTTCAGTCCATACTCAGCTGGCTCCAAGGCAGAGTGGCACAGGGTAGAGAGTGTCCATTCATGGGCAGCAGCAAAGAGCAAGAGTAAAATGGAAGAGTAACAGCAGCAATGTCAACAGAGAGGGGAAGTCTCTCTCCCTTAAATTGCATTCAGGCTATCCCCCAGGCTGGGGCAGGTACACATCCATAATCCCAGCAGTACTAGACCCATAAATCCCAGTGGATCATGAGTTAGTCTCAAACTCTGGAAGCCCCCACCCCATGATTGTATGAGGCTTTGGGGGGACAATTAGACAAAAACCATAACAAGTACAGCTTGCATGTGGATACCAGATACATGAGGTAACACACACACGTTTTTGAATAAACAGTTTTATCTTTTCCATAGATTCTGACATGTTCTGGTTTGTCATGTTTCAAGCCATGTCCAAAATACTCATTATATGCTGACTCATTAAGGATCTCACAATCAAGAGCAATTGCAGCCTCATACGTCCAACATCAAACAACACTGTGGATTGTGTATCCCCCTCCTCCAAGTACTGGCAGTGGTGAGTTAAAAGTTTTGAACTTCTACATAGTCAGCATGACCTTCAACTGTGAGATTGAAGCAACCAAACCTATCACCAGATAGAGTCTGCTTCACCCTGCCAAACCACAGCACTAAGCTGACTGATACCTTTCCACCAATTTTGAGACAATAGGTTTAAAATATCTGCCCTTAAGACCTGTCACCTATACCACTGACAGCGGAATATTGGCCTCTTCCAGTACCAGTGTCCCTCAGGTCTCTTGTGCCAGTAAAGTGCTCTCCATACTGTGGCCTGAGATGGCATTTACATGATCTGATGCACAAAAAGCTTCTTCAGTATCATCACCATGACGGGTATCTGTGTTGATACAGAAGATTCTCTGTGATACTTTAGTGACTCAAGGGTGGCAAAGCACAATATCATTAACATACCAGAATCATGACGCTTCTGGTATTTTTGCATGTTGTAATCCACCAGCCCAGGTAACATCCAGACCAGTTTGTTGTTGGTTTAACTTCATAGTCCCAGCAAGTGAGGCACCAACAGAGAACTGGAAAATTCACAGTCCATCAGACGCTGGGCAATCTTCCCCTTCCTTACATCTACATCTGCTTATTATACTAAGATACACTACCTGGACCCAGGGACTGTAGAAATTTGATATGGTCATCACTATGGTATTTTGCCATTTTTTGGCAGTGGCATTAGAGGCCCTCTTTCTTTCCCCTTGTGTATTCTGGTTTTCTTTGGAAGAGCATAATTTCATTTATGACATTATGACCCCCCAAAGCAAAATAACACACACAATCCATGAGACTTTGAGATTGAAGACTTTTCCAAATCCCCTTTTTTCTAAATCTTCCTCCATCTCTCTCTCTATATATATATTTCCTTTTTGTGTATGAATCATAATTTAACAGCAAATTATGAGTCACATGGATTCTATGAGGTTTGATGGGATGACCTTGTCCATTGCTATAACTTTTAAGGTCACCTTTCCAATGTCATATTAGTCCTTTAAACATAACAGACAAAAACTTGCCAGAATCTATGAAAAGATAAACAAGTGTTTATTTGAAAACTTGTGTGTGGGGGCTGGGGAGATGGCTCAGTGGAATAAGTGCTTCCCTGGCAAGCACAAGGGCCTGAGTTCAATACCCGTTTCTGCCCCCCCCCAAAAAAAGAAAACTTGTGTGTGTTACCTCACATATATTAATAGCCCACTTCCTTCCTCTCTCCACCCCCACCCCGTGCCATGGGCCCCCCGGCTCCTGCTGCTCCCCTGCTCCTCCTCTCATATCTGCTGCTCATAGCTAAAATTTTAAAGCTTAGATTTTCTGTTGACAAAACAGATAGGAATCTCCATACTCTTAACCTCTACCAATTGTTCTTGGGTAAATACCTTAACCCAAATAAAGGTTAACATTACAAATTAAAGGGTTATGTCAAGTACTGCCTAATTGCTACTGTTTTGAGAGTCGCCATTCATCATTATTCTACTTTTAATTTTTGGTCCATGCTTGTTTCACACATAAAATTTGTATCTGCCAGACCTCCAGTTCCAAATCAAGCTGATATTCACCCTCACTGTTCTTAAAACAAAACATTGGGGCTGGGACTATAGTTGAGTGGTACAATGCCTGTCTGGAAAGCAGAAGGTCCTGAGTTTGAAACCCAGTACTAAGCCCCCCAAAGCAAAATAACACACACAAAGTAAAATATTATACTTATATTCCTGAGAACTTGCAGATACATCTGCTGCACTGCAAGACCTGTGTTCACAAAGTAAAGCAATGCCAGGCTCTGTATTAAGACTTGTAACTTGCTGATTCCCAATTTTCCAAAGCAATAAACTCTACCTTCCCATGTCTCCTTTAGGTCCAGCAGGACGAGACCTGTGATCCCTGGCTAGACAACATCAGCACTACCCTCTCAGCTTGAAGCATCTATAAGAAGACGAATCTTCAGGCCCTCTTAAACCCTCACAAAGAGAGAAGTCTCGTGTGAGGGGTGGGGATGAAGTAAGAGAAAAGAGATAAAGATGGGTGAAAAGGAGACAAAGAAATTTATAATTTTAAAATTGTGCTTTTAAGAAAAACTGACATTAGCATCAAGACACAAGAGCTAGTCAGGCCTATTTCTCTTTAAAGAAATTCCTCAGGGTCTTAGTAACAGAATTATGGACCTGTGCTTTTCACCTGCCACTGCCTTCCCCTTTTTCCTGAAAAGTGGGACCCCCACCTGCGAGTGGGCCCACCCCCTTCACCTGTAAGAAAGGCCATCACTTTCACCTGCAAATTGAACCCCCTCCCCATAGAGTTCACCCCAAAACAAAAATATACCTAAGTCAGGGCCACAATGCACCTCTTACTCTCAAGAGCCTTTCCTTATTCTTTTCTTTGATTGTGTATGTTTTTAAAAGTCTGCCTATGGGCCAGCGAGCCAGCTCAGCGGACTAAGCGCCTGCTTTGGCAAGTGCAGGCCCCAAGGTTCAATCCCTGGTCCAGCACGCTGCGCTGGCCTCACTCCTGGGGCACACTGAGCCTGCAACTGAGTTTGGGCGTGGTGGCACACGCCTTTAATCCCAGCCCTGGGGAAGCTGAAAACAGGAGGATCACTACAAGTCTGAGCTGTGTAGTGAGACCCTGTACCAAATACATAAAAAGGGAAAGAAAAAAAAGAAAGAAAGAAAGAAAGAAAGAAAGAAAGAAAGAAAGAAGAAAGAAAAAAGAAAAAAGAAAAGTCTACCTAATAAACCTCTTTAATGCTGTTTCTAAAATGTCTTCAAAATTGTTTCTCTGTGACAGCAAATTTGCAACCTGGCTCATGGCTGGGGTGTGTCCAGATTCCCACCTTCACTTTGGCGGCTTCCTCAGCTGACAAAGTGGCTTTATCTTGGTTCTGCATGCCTACGTTCTGTTACTTGCCACCCAAGGAACAATTGCCTTCACTGGAGAAGTCACGCAGCGCTATGCCTGGTGCCAGCGCTTCTGCGCTTGCTGACAGTGCAGGCCTTCGGGTGACTGTTGGTGAGTTACTTTTTCTTGTCTGTTTTTCCTTTCATTTTGACTGCCAGGCTTTGGTTTATTGGTGGCTGTATTAGGTACTATCATTTGTTTCAGAATATTTGTCAGAACTTAAATTTGCCAGCGATTGTGTGCTTCATTTTTCACTCTTTAATTATCTGACTTTGCCTCAATTAGCCTATATTTAAGAAAAGTGGGGATACTTGACTGTTTGGCTTGGCTTCATGATTGCCTTCTTGGGGAGCACTTGTTCTTAAATTATTGCTGTTTTTGGTGCTCGGAGAGATCTTAGGCAACAAAGCAAAGGACAAAAAGTGTAAATCTCTGGATAGATGATATAGTACATAAAATGTCTACATGTTAACAAAATGGGAAATATTTAAAAACCCGTTGCAAGGGTCATTTTAAAAATATCCCAAAAATAAATAAATAAATAAAAATAAAAATATCCAAGAGCTGGGCTGGCCAGATAGCTCAGTGGATCAAAGCCCCTGCTTAGGCAGACTCAGGGACTGGGGTGTTTGATCCCTGACGTGCCATGTCAGCCCCGCCCCCAGGATGCACTGAGACAGCAATTGAGACTGGGCATGGTGGCGCACATCTGTCATCCCAGCGCTTGAGAGGCTGAAAACAGGAGAACCACTACGAGTCCGATCTGTGTAGCGATACACTGAAGACTCTGTACTAAATAATTAAAAAAAAAATTAAAAAAAGGAAAAAATATCTAAAAGCTATGATAAATTAGAGCAGGGATGAAAAACTTCAGCAAGGTCAAACTCAGATTGAAGGACTACAGGCGTTTTGCATCTTGGAGACAAATTCTTCCCCTGCTTAACTAGGAATTGAAACTTTACACGCGCAATTTTAGGATTAAGACTTGCTTAGGGCTATGTTAAAGGAAAATTAATCAGCAGTAAACATTTTAAAGCTGGTAAATGATAAAATTACATCTTTTTATGTTAGTGTTCACATGTGTATAATATGCTTTGTCTACACGTGTGCGTATAGTTTGTAAACTGTTCACATGGTAGTGTTACCGAGTAGCCTGCTTCTAAAAGTGCCTCACCAGTGGGTCCTTTCTCCCTCTGGACTTAGATCCCAGGTTCTTCTCGTCTCGAACAACGAATCGGACAAAATAAGCAAAAAGAAACCAAAAACAGTGGCAAAGTTTATTCGAGAAAGTAAAAGCAAAAAGTAAGGGCGAAACTGATGCTGCAGAGTAAGCCCTAGGACCGAGTTAAGAGAGAAAAAAAAAAAAAAGCAAAAGCAAAAATAAAAGCACACGTTGCTTTCCCAACGTGGGATACTAGGATAGCAGCTCTTCATGGCTCGCTTCTCCTTTTATACTATTCAAATCTCTAGAAAACCCACAAGAATTTCTACATACATACGGGTCTTGCTTGAGAGCAGCGCCGGGATCCCACGTCTCATCCCAGTGTGCTATCCTATTAAGTACCGGGTGGAGTTTAGGAGCACGCAGGGTTTAGGAGCTGCTCTGCACGTGTTCTGCACGTGTGTGCCGGATCTTGTCATGAACAGGTTACACCCACTCCCCCAGGCAGCCTTGCTATGTCCTACTCTCCTGTCTCAGTAGCAAATGAATTTAAACGCAAAAGTGCAGTCATTAATTAAGAAAACGTAAGCTGACATGCCTTTTATTTCACCTGGCTTGAGCAACTCTTCGAAAGATACAATAAATGCGTCTTCAGACCTGATAGCATGCAGTTTTACTTGTGTTGTTAGCCAATTAGGATTACATTTTGTGTGTCTGAGATACTATGTCTTATACAGAGCAATTTTTTGATCTTTTTCCTCCCTTTTTTTTTTAGGCAGATAGATATTAGCAGGCCTGAGGGAGGACGGGGGGTGGAGTTCAAAATAGCATATTTTGCCAGTTATATTAAGTAAAGAAACAAAGACTTCAATATGTAATATATTTATAACCATTTGTTAAGTCTCATACCTAAAGTGATCCTACAGAGCATAATGGCTTTTTTTCTTTTTTCTTTTTGTTTTGACATTTTAAGGGTATATATTATCCACATTCCTTAGGCTACCTGGCACCTGGCCACCTATTTCCACAAAACGGCGCACGATGGGTGTGATATCAGATGAGGGTGTGTTCTTTAAAATCCCTCCCTCCTTGGGCCAAGGCCTCATTTAGATTCCCATTTGATGAAGGCCAGGCTAAGACCTGGTATAGATTCTTGTATGATTAAGACCCCTGTGGAAGGCTAACCACTGAACGAATGAGGAAGACATTTTTGAGACATCAACATTCCAAAGTAACTTCTAAGTAAAGTTATTGGTAAGCATCATCGTTACCCTCACTCCCTAAACCAGAGGAGTTTTGTTTGTTTGTTTGTTTGTTTGTTTTGGATGTTCATTCCTGCAATCGACTTTATTTGACACAAAGTATTTGGGGCAGTCTCGTTTGAACGGATTGTTGCCTTTTGGAAGGCAAAATGATTTAATTCTTCAATCAACCCTTCCTTTAATCCCCCAAGACTCCCAGAGGAGAGACTCCCAGAGGAGAAAGCCTTGTGAACATAAAATTGTATGCTTGGGGCAGGTGTCTGCAACAATGTGCACTCCCGCACTGTGAGTCTTGACTCAATCTTCCATCAAGGGCACTGTAAGGTTCTATCTAGATGTCCCTTCAGAGCCTCGTGGGCTCATGGGTGTGGTTCTTGGGAGGCGATTGGATTGTGGGGATCAGTCGAGCTCATGGATTAGCCCACTAATGGGTTTACAGCTCAATGTGATGTTGGGAGGAGATGGCCACTAGGGGCTCAGCCTGGCCGGGTCTCCCTCCCTCCTTCCTCCTCTATCTCGTTCTCCGCTTCCCACCACCATGCTGAGAGCTGTCTGTCTTCTGCTGTGCTGCCTTTGCTTTGGAGCTGCCAGCTTTGGACTTTTTAGTTATAATTTCCTTGCCTCCAATTTCTTTTTTTTAAACCGGGGATCAAACTCAGGATCTTGCACTTGTCAGGCAGGTGCCTTTGCCACTGAGCTATCTCCCTAGCACTTGCCTCCTTTTTACTTCTGATTTTTTTCTAGCCCTCCGTCTTTCTT
>NW_004524597.1:18753212-18758118 GCF_000260255.1 Octodon degus | reverse complement strand
TGGGAGAGGGTCCGGCCCACGCTGGGCCTGCGCTGGGACTCCTGACTAATTTAAATGAGATGAAGAGAGATGATCTTGTTGTCAGATAATCATCTTTTGATAGTATGAAAAAGAGGACAATGACATTATCAATTCATTGATGCTTGAGCTTTATTTTATAACCTTGTTAAACAAGCTGGGGCAAGAAATTAACAGTGGAATATTGATGAATAGTAGCTCCAAAAAATAACAAAAGTCAGAAACATTTGGTAATATTAACCTCTATTTGTTTTGAAGTGTTTATCTAAATCGAATAGTGGAGTTTAAGAGCCCACAGACTCCTCCTTGTTTATTTATAAGACATCTAATGCTAATGTTTACTGAGAAACTTTTATCTTTTTCTTCTCCTTTGCATTTTAGGCTGGACTTGAACTCACTATGTAGCTTGGGCTGACCTTAAACTCAGAGATCCTCATGCCTCAGCCTGTCAGTGCTGGAATCACATGTGTGCACTACCATGCTCAGCTATTTATTCTTTAATTATTTTGTTACAAAATTTTATTTTTTCATAGAAGTGTTTCAATATTTTATTTATTAATATCTATTTGTGTTATATTAAAATGAAAGAAATCTAATGTCCTCTCAATTATTTTTTATTATTTTATTTCATTTTTATGTGTTTAGCACAGGGTCTCACTATGTAGATCGGACTCGTAGTGATTCTCCTGTTTTCAGCCTCTCAAGTGCTGGGATTACTGTGCGCCCCACGCCCAGTCTCAATCACCATCTCAGTGCACCCCGGGGGTGCGGCTGGCACAGCAGGCCAGGGACTGAGCCTCTGCCACTGCGCTCTGCCTGAGCAGGTGCTTCAGTCCGCTCAGCTATCTGGCCGGCCCTTGTCCTCTTAATTATAACAAAGGTCAATGAATATATTTAATGGTTATATATTTTTTTCACAAATGGGCATTAAGACTTTTATAATAGGGCTCTATTTTGTAGTCTTGAAGACTTTTTGTAATGATTGGCTTCAGATAATATAATCTACAAAGTCTCAAGTAGCTAAGAGAAATTTAGCTTGTATCACAAAGGTAAGAAAGCTTCCTAGCTAAAAGACTTGCATTGCCATTTTAGTCTCATAGGCATACCTACACACGAAGCTCAATCTTTACTGAGAGGTATTTGAAAATATACTCAAATAATATAATGGAACTATATTAAGAGAGACTGCAAGACACGATTTTGGAAGGGCTAATGAGATGGAGAATCAAAAACTTTTTGGCTGTAAGTTACCAATGTAGCCCAATGCTGCCAGTAGAGGACAATACAGTGTTCAGAGCCTCCATTTTATATTTAACCTAGCTTTTTTATTATTGTAGTCGTCACTATTATTGTTTACTTATTTCTCTATATATACTTTATTACTGTAGGTTGGGGTGCTGGGGTCTCCTTTTACAGGTGCTTTCTAGGTTATTTGTGCCCTCAACAAAGAATTGGTGAAGATAAGGACAGGCTTGGCAGAGGAAGTGTGGGACAAGTAAAAGCAGGAGAAGAAGTGCACTCTACAGCGTGAGAGTAGGCCACTGGCCCGCCCTGCGCATCTCCCACTGCGCCAGCTGACATCAGGTCTGGGCTTTGGATCCCAAGCTTCTGGAAATCTCGTGAGAGTCCACATGCGGGGCTTTGGGAACTGTTCTGCGCACTGGTCCTGGAACTTTGCAATTGATAGGTGACATTCTTTCCCAGCTAGCTGCCGTGCCCTAATTCCTGCCTCATTTTTATATACTTATAAAAAATATAAACATATATAAATATATACAAAATTTTTTATTGTAATTTCTTGCTTGGTGTTTAAAACTAAGTTAAAGTAAGACTTAAGTTAATTACTGTATTACTGCTTGGGGTGTTGGGTGACTCAGAGTTGTAGGGTCTTTGTAAAGGTGTCCCATCATGCCCTGGGTCCTAGTCAAAATATCACCTGTCCTCTTAGTACAGTTATTTTTCTTAGTTTTGGGTTTGTTTGTTTGTTTGTTTTGTTTTATTTTATTTTAGTGAAGGGTCTACAGAGTGTTCAGGGTCTCACTACTAGATCGGACTCAGTGATCAGACTGTTTACAGCCTCCCAAGAGCTAGGATTACAGGCTTGCACCACCACGTCCAGTCTCAATTGCTGTCCCAGCACACCCCGCTGCTGAGGCCTGCAGGGCAGGCACAGGGATCAAATCCCCAGCCCCTACACCTGCTTGTCGATGCTTTAATCCACAGAGCTATTTGGCCAGCCCTTAGTTTTGGTTTTTAAGTTATCATTGCTCAACACCCAGAAGGCCAGTTGTATCTTGAAGAGAGAACAGTAAACTTTAACCTTAACTATTGTAATGCTCTTTTAAATATTAGTATTTTAAAATTAATTTTATTGAGAAAAAAATTTGTAATTCAAAACAAGTTTTTAGGAGACTTACAACAATTAATATATTGCATATTGTTGTCTTAGTAGTAGTCATCCATCGCACAAAATGCAGACACGATATCCTGTCCAAACACTATTAGTATAGATCTTTCTTCTTATTGAATTAGGAGAAAGTAGCTATATATCTATCCTAACTATTTTGTATATACAGATACAAAATTGTCCTGCAATTATATCACCTTTTTTTGTTCAGTTTTGTCAGAGATGGGCATTCCATTGCCATCCAAATATTGTAGGTGCATGAATTCAGCAAAATATTCCAATATAGTCCAGTACTCCACAATAGTAATGGGTTATCCACAGGACTGGCAATGTCGGAATCTGATGGCTTGAGCCTTCCAAAGCTCTGCATATTAACATGGTTTCACTTTTCAAACCTCGTTTCTACACTTTTCTGCTGGATGATTAAGACCAAGATAAAGCAAGACCTATATAACAAAAAATGTAACTTTTGTATCTGACATAGTCAGTCAAATCACCTCAGGATTTTTCCCAAAACCCTGTACCGCACTTTGTAGATCCTTTGTCAGTGTCAGCCGTGTGGATGAGTCATGGCCATTGCTTGACCAGTTTGCTTTCTGAGAAAGCCTGAAAGAATGTTTTCTCTCCACATGACTCTCCTTAGGCACTTTCTACGTCATCGATCACATTGCTCTGTGGTCCCATAATCTCCTTGATCAGAATTTGGGGCACAACTGAGTTACAGGGTGTTACAGTACAGGTTCTCCTATTCCTGAGTCCTCCCTGACCTTGAAAGGCTAGGGCCAAAATGTTGGCTGTCCTTGCAGCCCTTCTTTTTCTCTAATTTTTGATCTGCAAACTTAGGTTGTTAACCCTCCTGAAGAGAAGCTTATTATTGCCCTACAACATATACAGGTGGGTTTAACCTCACTATCTGTCTGAATATCAAACATCTTAAGCATAAGATGGAGCATCTGTAAAAAAAACAAAAACATTTACTTGAGATACAGTCTGGCCATAATTGGTATGTCATGGCAAGCAGTATTAGAAGACCAGAATGACAGGCTTTCCAAGCATGACCCCACTATTACACATTGCCATCTTCGGTGCAGTCACTCTAAATATTGGTATTTTGAGCATATAAAATATGACTGAAGACAACTATCTCTTTTATTAATCATAGTCAACAGTAATATAAGTTAGTGTCATATTCTAGCTGTACCATAGGTGGTAGTATCAGCTTAATATGCTGCTTAAATCGTCTTTTAGAAATTTTATAAGTCAAAATTTTATTTTTTTGTATTTTTATTTTTATTCTTTTGACACAAGGTCTCACTATGCAGCTTGGACTCATAGTGATCCTCCTGTCTCAGACTCTCCAGTGCTGGGATTACAGGCGTGTGCCACTTCGCCTGGTTTCAGCCTGGCGCATGTGTCCTGGGTTCTGGGGCCAGCATGGCATTTGGTCCTGGGGATCTAACTGGAGTCCGTACACTTACCAGGCAGGTGTTTAGACCTGCTGAGCTATCTCCCCAGCCCAGGGCAAATTTAAAATCAAGAACAAATACAGCACTTTAGCATAACAATTTTGATGACATTATTATACTAAAACCATTAGGATTTTTATTTCTAAAAATATTTTTAAAATTTCATTTTAGCATAAAATAATTTACCAATAGGTTATCTTGGGGGGCTGGGGAGATAGCTCAGTAGAATATGCACTTGCCTGGCAAGTGCAAGACCCTGAGTTCAATCCCTGGTTCCACAAAAAAAGAAAGAAAGAAAGAAAGAAAGAAAGAAAGAAAGAAAGAAAGATTATCTTGGTCTAATTATAAAATACTACAATTTTTTTCCTAATTTACCACTTTTTAAAATACAGTGACTAAATAGAATGTGCTTGTTTACGGATGTGTTTTATAGATAGCTATTGTCAAATCTGTAATTTTTAGAATGACATTACCTGGACAATATATTGTTTTGGCAATCTAACTATCATAACAGAATTATGTAACAATCACATAAACATAAGTTAGAAAAGTCTATTATCATTAACAAGTTTGGTAAAGTGTTCCCTAGTATGATAAAAATTTTTTTTTTAACTTTTGCCTCCTAGAAGGCCGATGTACTTGGAAAATACAAATGTATTAAATTTACCATGAGGTTAGCAATAATTAACATCACAATTGTATAGAAATCTTCACATATATTGATTTAGTTTTTATTCTTAATGCAAAATTTAGATGCCTTTAACAAGTTTATATGGTATAACTGCACTGACAAGAATAGCTCATTGGATTAAAGCACCTGCAAGCAGGCACAGAGGCCTGGGGTTTGATCCCAGGGCTTGCTGTGCTGGCCCTGCCCCTGGGGCACGCTGAGATGGCCACTGAGACTGGGTGTGGGGCTGCACACCTGTAATCCCAGCTGTAAACAGGGGGATCAGTACAAGTCCAATCTAGTAGTGAGACCCTGAACACCCTATAGACCCTCCCCCCAAAAAAA
>NW_004524597.1:18733661-18752537 GCF_000260255.1 Octodon degus | reverse complement strand
TCTTTTGGAATGGGGAATCTAATTCAGGGCCTCTCCTTTTCCAGGTAGGTGCTGTGCTTCTTAGATATGTCCCCAACCCCTTGAATTTTCATAACTTTAATTTTTTTTAATAACATTTGTTGGGAGGAGCACAATAAGACTTAGGAAAGTACCCATCTGTGGAGAAACCCTGAAACCACAGAGGGGAGTTTTGTCTGTTCTTAGGCCCAAAGACATTTACTTAGGGGAAATTTTTCCAACAGCGTTTTTTGTTTGTTTGTTTGTTTTTTCAGAACCGGGGATTGAACTCAGACCCTTGTGCTTGCCAGAGAAGCGCTTATTCCACTGAGCCATCTCCCCAGCCCCAACAGCATTTTAATATAAAGTTAAATATCAGAAATTTAGCTGTTGGACAAATTAAGGAAGCAATCTTAAACTTTTGTTTATATATTAATAATTTATGAGACATACTTAATAAGCAAAGAATATTATAAGCTTTAAGAAGCCAATAATATTGAATATTTGAACTTATATTTGGCAACTGATGACTTAGATACTGAACATTTAGAAGTACTAGGCTTGTTTATATTTATTTTTTCACTTTAACAATTATTTTAGGGCCTGCCAAATAGCTTAGTGGATTAAAGCGCCTGCAAGTAGGCACAGGGGCCGCGGGTTCGATTCCCGAGCCTGCTGTCTGGCCCTGCCCCCCACCCAGGCATGCTGAGATGTCAGTTGAGACTGGATGTGGTGGTGCATGACTGTAATCCCAGCTCTTGGGAGGCTGTAAACAGGTGAATCATTGCAAGTCTGATCTAGTAGTGAGACCCTGAATACCCTGTAGACCCTTCCCTAAAAATATAAAACAACAACAACAAAAACCCAAACCCAATTGTTCAAGATGATCTAAGGGCCAGCCAAATAGCTCAGCACATTAACGTACCTGCTTAGGCAGATGCAGTGGCCAGGGTTTGATCCCCAGGTGCTGTGTTGGTTCCACCCCCAGGGTGCTGGGCATGGTGGCATGTGCCTATAATCCCAGCGCTTGGGAGGCTGAAAACAGGAGAATCACTACAAGTCCAATCTACATAGTGAGCCCCTGTAGACCCTGTAGACCCTGTACTAAAATACAAAAAAAAAAAAAAAGATGATCTCGGAGAACCAAAGCATGGCACACTTGACACTGGCAAGCTATGCATATAATATCCTTAACCAATGAAAAACTCTTCAATTATTATACATTGAAAACATGGACATTACATTTATAAAAACAAGTTTTTAAAGACTAATACTATTTTGATTGGTTAACAGTGTGGACCAAAACATATCGCCAACTGTGAGGACGTCTTTACTCTTATCGGCCACTTTAAATTAGCTCACTGTTAAGTCTTGGGAACTAAAAACATTTGGGCTATGTTATGAGGCTTTCTCTCTAAACTGGTTTCAGCAGACTTTTTGGAGGATAACATATACCTGAAAAAGTTAATGCACAGAAACATCCATACATATTAACCTAAATCATAATCTTATGTTATCAAACCTTAAGTTTTGTATCTGCAAGTTTCACAGAAGCCTTTGAGCCTAGCAGAGTTTTTCAGACCTTTATTTTTATTAGTGCGTGTTGCGTCCCTTGTGGGGAGCTGGCACGTGCACGGGACACACCTGTGCCCTTCCATTGCTCTCCCTCCTCCTCGCCCCCCTCCTAGGTCTCTCAACCCCCTTCCTGTCTGGGAAAGGTCCATCTCCCTATTTCCTGTTAAAGAGCCCAGCAGTATTTTACCCTGTAATGTTTTAAGTGAGTTTGTATATCTTTGAATATTTGTATAACCAGTTTTATTATTTTTTTAAAATGGAAGCAGAGCCAGAAATCTATAAAGGCAAAACATAAAAAATAACAATAAATTGGCACGTGCTGAAAAAAGATTTAAATGAAACAGCTGTGGGGGTTTAGAGAGAGAGCCTCATAACATAGCCCAAATGTTTTTAGTTCCCAGGACTTAACAGTGAGCTAATTTAAAGTGGCCGATAAGAGTAAAGACGTCCTCACAGTCGGCGATATGTTTTGGTCCACACTGTTAACCAATCAAAATAGTATTAGTCTTTAAAAACTTGTTTTTATAAATGTAATGTCCATGTTTTCAATGTATAATAATTTAAGAGTTTTTCATTGGCTAAGGATATTATATGCATAGCTTGCCAGTGTCAATTATTACAACAGATTAGTAAGCAGAAAAACAGACCAGAAAACATATAGAACACAACAATTACATTCAATCAGAATGTACTCTTAGATGTATTGGCCATCCTGAAGTATAATGATGTTCTTTTTTCTTTTTAGGCTTGTAACTATTAAAAGGCTAGAATTTGTTCTAGGAGTTATTAACTAGCACACCTTTTAATGTAAACAATAATATTTTTTGAGTATTATTTGAGGATTTTTTGAGTATTATTTATTATTTTGTTTCGTTAACTCTATAGACTTACAACTAATAGGAGTTAAAGGGAAAGAGACTTGAGCCATAGGTTGTAAGATGGAACCTTTGTTCTTCCTCCTTTTTATAAAATGAAGTTTGAGGCCTCGTCTTTTCATGTTGTAAATTTAGATTTGGAGAAAAGTAACCATTTACAATCTTTTGTCTTTAATCGGCTCCCTATAAAATATAACCTGAAGGTGACATTTTGGGTGACAAAGATTGAGTGACCCATAATCATTTAAGATGTATTATTTGTCTTTAAGATCTCTCGAGTATTTTTGAAAAGAGAGAAAAAAGAAAAAGAAAAGATCGGATCCTGTTTAGGTTCCCCGGGTCAGGCCCTCACCCAGGGTCACACGGTAGGTGAAGCCTGCCCTAACCTCCCTAACCTAAGGCAGTGGTAGCTGGCCTCCTCTCAGGCTCGGCCTGCGCACGTGACCTGCTCCCGCGTCCTAAGGCCACGCTGTGTGTGCAGCCCAGCCCAAACTGAGCTCTGGCCACACGCACAGCCTGCCTGATGCTGGGGTCACACCTTGTGTGAGGTCTACCCCAAGCAAGGTCACAGCACAGCCAGCCTATCCTGGGGTCACCCTGTTGGTGCAGCCTGCCCCACTTGTCACAACTACCTAGGCGTCCCTGCCTGTCACAGAGAAATCTGCTCATGTCCAGGATGGTCATCTCTGTTTGTGGCAGATAGCTAGTTCAACCTTTATCAACAGAAAAGACAGCAGGAAAAAGCAGTTGTGCATGACAGGTGGCCTTTACTCAGACGTTTGCTGCAAGGATCTTTAGACCTAGGTGTCACTGGGTAGCTCACTTAGAGAGAGGTCACCAATTAAACATCCCCGGGCTTGGGGTTGCTCAGTTCTTCCAGAGTTGTATTCTGGGTTTTTTGTCTGAAACAAAGAATTGAATGAAATGAGCAAAAAGCCGTGGCAAAGTTTATTTGAAAAAATAAAAGTGGGCTGGGGAGATAGCTCAGTAGAATAAGCACTTGCCTGGCAAGTGCAGGGTCCTGAGTTCAATCCCTGGTACCGCAAAAAAAAAAAAAAAAAAAAGAAAGTAAAGTAAAAGTGAAGAGTGTGGGAGATACTGGCTCTTCAGCATGCGCTTGGGCCGAGTGAAAGAGCAAAAGCAAGATAAAAGAACGCCCTGGAGAAAGCAGGGTGACCATATTGGGGGAAGCCAGGAGAGGAGGCTCTTCATGGCATCTGGGTCCTTTCTACTGTCCACATCTCGAGGAATCCCATGAGAACTTCTGCACTCCTCCGGGTGATGCCAGGTCTAGGCCATCCTGTGGAAAACCTGCTCATGTTCCCACAAGAAGTCCCTGCACAGGACTCTGGGGTCTGTTCTGAGCATGAGTTCCAGGATATTGTAATTAAAGGTCACAGCCACCTCTCCAAGCCCTTGTCTCCCATGTCACAAGAGACTCGGAACACATACAAGCCACTCATGGAGAGTTTACAAAGCCCAGGGATGTCGGCTGCTATAAGTCATATATAGCATAATTTTAAATAGAGAGATAAGCTTAAGGCCAAAATTATAAAAATACCAGAGCCAAATACAGAAAGGAGTAGCTCAGCGGGCTAAGCGCCTGCTTTGGCAAGTGCAGGGACCAGGGTTCAATCCCTGGTCTCGCATGCCCTGCCAGCCCCGCCCCCAAGGTGTGCTAAGCCTGCGACCGAGTCCAGGCATGGTGGCGCTCGCCTGCAGTCCCAGTGCTGGGGAGGCTGAAAACAGAAGGATCACTAAAGTCTGAGCTGTGTAGTGAAACCCTATACCAAATACATAAAATGAAAAGAAAAAAAAAAAAACAGAAGGCAAGTTAGCATTTGAGAAGCAACCCCAAGAGGCTCTAGGGGGAAAAAATCCAAAACCTAAAGCCTGTCCTGGACAGGCAGCCCTAGGGCCCAGGAAGTTCCTGGTAGGCAGCTGAGGAGGGCTGAAGAAGAGCCCTCTGCAGCCCTGTGGGCCTCGCCCACCGGCAGGGAAAGGCAGAGCCACACTTGCCCTGCCAGTCCCATGTGGTAGGGTGCGCTAGGCTCGGCCCTGGAGCCCAAGACGCTTCCTGGGTTCCCAGCTCCCAGTGATCCCCTTCACCCTCTGACTCCCTGCCTCTCCCTGATAACTATTATCAGAAAAAGTTAAAACATTTGAGTTTGCTGACAGACAAAAGGCTCAGAGTGGGCGAGAAGGGGCAAGAGGGTGACTGGGGATGATTTAGGGGAGAGAGAAAGGAAAAAAGAAAACCAGTGGGCTCCTTTTTGGTCTGAGTCCAAAGCTGCGGAATTTTGGAGAGGAGAGAGAGCGGGGAGAGAGAAAGAGACAGACAGAGACAGAGACAGAGAGACAGAGACAGAGACAGACAGAGACAGAGAGACAGAGACAGAGAGACAGAGACAGAGACAGAGACAGAGAGACAGAGACAGAGACAGAGAGACAGAGACAGAGAGAGACAGAGACAGAGACACATGCAAGGGGTTGGGAGAAGTGAGGAAGAAAAACTCAAAAAGTCTTTGACTGGGGCTGGGGAGATAGCTCAGTCCACAGTGCCTTCCTGGCAAGCACAAGGTGCTGAGTTCGATTCCCAGTGCCAAGACAAACAAACAAAAATAACAACAAAGCCTTTGGCTGGACTTAGTAGAGTCACTGTGCCAGTGCCTCTCCTTCTCCTGGCTGGCTCAGCAAGAAAAAATGTCACTCACTGGGCAGGGTGTGAGGATGTCCCCAAAACCAAAATAAGGAAGAACCCACGCTTTTCATAGAATGAGCTTGTAGGTTTGTTGAATCCTGTTGTAGAAAAAGAATCAGGAGTTGGAAGAGGCACTGGAGGGGTTTTATTAGGCAGAAATGCAAAGGTACACACTCAGAAAAACAGAGTGCAGGCCCTCAAGGGAGAGAGGCTCCTGTTTCTTGGAAAAAGGAACATGCCGGGCAGGGGCTGGGAAAGGTTCCCCCTGGGACACATTGCCAGTCGTGCATTCTGGAGGTGTGGGCCCAGTTTGTGTTGTTGCTGTTTGTTTTAAAGGGGGTAATTTATTTATTTCTTCTTTATCTTTTTTAAAATCCTTATTTAGTACAGGGCCTCATTACACAGCTCAGACTCGCAGTAATCCTCCTGTCTCAGCCTCCCCAGTGCTGGGATCACAGGTGTGCGCCACCATACCCGATGTCTCTGTTACTCTTCTCTCATTGCTGGGACAAATACCCAACACCCAAAATGAAGGAAGGAGAAGTTTCTTTAGCTCCCAATTAGTGGAGATTTTAGTCCATACTCAGCTGGCTCCAAGGCTGAGGGCACATGGCAGAGGGCAGCCGTTCATGGCAGTGGCAAAGAGCGAGAGGGCAAAGGGAGGAGCAGCGGCAACAATAGCTACAGAGAGCAAGTCTGTGTCCCTTAAATTGCATTTGGGCTTTCTGCCCCAGGCTGTATGTAGTCCTCACACCCATAATCCCAGCAGCACTCATAACCATAATCCCAGCAGCATTCACACCCATAATCCCAGTGGGTCATGAGTTAATCACAAACTCTAGAAGTCCACTCCATGACTGCATGAGGCTTTGGGGGGACAACTAGACACAAACCACAACACCTGATTTTGGTGGCCGGCTCAGCGCTTGGTGTTCAGGCCCTGCACGGCATGCAGCACCAGGGAACAAACTCGGGTCTTTGAGCTTGCCAGGCAGCCCCCTAAACCACTGAGCTATCTCCCCAGCCCTGAAGGGTAACTTAAACATTCTTTGGATTATCTTCACCTGCTTCTTTATCTTAGCATCAGGTTTTTGCTCTTTGTTTTCTCCATTAAACCAGATTTATAGACTTCTAATATTTCTAGAAAAATTTTTGGGTGTGACACATCTAAAGAAACAGCCCACGTGTGAACAAGGAACTGTGTTATGACAGCACTGGGGAGCTGTGATGAAGCCCAAAGTCACAGTGTTCTCAAAAGTACAAATTTTGGTTGTGATTTTCTCATCTTTTTATCTATTTTTTATGTTTTTCTATTCTCAGAAAGGAGACAAAGGAAGTCATAATTTTATTTTTTATTTTCATTTTATTTATTTATCTTTTTGAGACAGGGTCTTGCTTTGCAGTTCAGGCTGACATTGAGCTCTCTTTGTAGCCCAGACCGGTCTTGAACTCACAATGATCCTCCTGCCTCAGCCTCCCGAGTACTGGGATTACAGGCTCGTGCCACCATGCCCGGCTGAAAGTCGTAATTTTAAAAATAAAAATGCAGCTTCAGGGTACAGGCCCAGTTTGATTCTTTTCCTTTTCTCCCAAGGCTAATGAGCATGGTCAAGTCCCTTTTTATCTACAAGTGGGCCTCCGGGACCGGTGAACAGATCTCCCCTCTCCACCAGGAGCAGCGACCTTTCTCTGTGAGTGGGCTGTTATCTGCCTGTGAGCCGAGGATCTTTTCCTACAAACCAAGACAGAACTCCCAGAAAACCCACAAATTCAGTAGGTTTTCATCATCTCAGGAGAAACACAAATATTCACAGTTTAAAGAAATAGTGGGCCTTACTCAAAGGCCTGCACTCTTTCCTTAAACGCAGACACTTTGCCATTTCTGCCTAATAAATGCCCTTGTGCTCCTAAGGCTCAGCCAACCCGCAGCTTCTTCCGTGGGTGCGAGTGCTCTGGTTCATCTCTGCGTCACAAACCTCCTTGAACCCTGGGCAATGGCAATGGCTGCCTCAGTGTCCTGAATTCATTCAAAACGTTTACCTTTCATGGTCGTTTTGACTTTGAGGAAAGCCCAGAAATCTCTTCATGCCAGATCTGGCAAAGTAGATGGATAAGAACATACCAGGATGTTTTTATTTGACAGGAATGGCTGTTGCTTGATGAGTATGATAAAAAAAAATTATGATTAATGTTGAAATCAAATATTTATTAAAGTCAAAGACACATTTCCATTAGTCTCCTTCAAAATACCTAGCCCATCACTCCAGGCAATGTATCTTTTACTATAATAAGTTTCTTCTAAACATTCACGGGCTTTTTGCCAAGATGGCACCAAAGGCGAAGAAGCTGCCAAGATGGCACCTAGCCCTCCCAAAGCTGAAGCCAAAGCAAAAGCTTTGAAAGCCAAGAAGGCTGTAGTGAAGGGCAGCCACAGCCACAAGAAGAAGATACAAACGTCACCCACCTGCCGCCATCCCAAGACACTGTGGCTCTGGCTCCGGAGGCAGCCCAAATACCCTCAGAAGAGCGCCCCCAGGAGAAACAAGCTCGATCACTATGCCATCATCAAGCTCCCCGAGCACAGAGTCAGCCATGAAAAGATGGAGGACAACACCACACTCGTGTTCATTGTGGATGTCAGAGCTAATACGCACCAAATCAAATAAACTGTGAAGAAGCTCTGTGACATCGATGTTGCCAAGGTCAATCCCCTAATCAGGCCTGAGGGAGAAAAGAAGGCACGTGTTCAACTGGTTCCCAATTATGATGCATTGGGTGTTGCCAACAAAATTGGGATCCTCTAAACTGAGTCCAGCTGGCTAATTCTAAATATATACTTTTTTCCCAGTACATAAAATAAACATTCACTGTATTTTACGGTCACACTTTGTATGTGTGGGACGGTCCCTAGAAGTCATGTTTTTACTCTAGATTGATCACATGTACAGCCGAGTGTGGGGCGCATGCCCATAATCCTAGCACTTGGGAGGCTGAGGCAGGAGCATTACTGTGAGTTCAAGGCCACACAGGGGTACAATATGAGTTCAAGGCCACTCTGAATTGCACAGTGAAAAATCCTGTTTCAAAGGGACAAAGAAATTTTAAAAATTAAATGTGATACATGTTCTTAGTTGGTAAGCAGGCATTCATTCTTATAGTCTATATCTAAAATTTTTTGCTGTTTTGTGCACCTACAAAATCCCAACAGTGTCACTTTACCCACAAATGTAGCCTAATGACTAAACCACAGTTCTTGATATTTGACATTATTAAATGATGCGCTCTCTCAAGTGGTAACTCACATTGGTTTGCAGAAAAAAGAGAATACACTTAATGCATCTTTAATAAAACTAAACTTATCTCACAAAGTGGTTCCTTTGATTACTTTCTCTGGTTACTTCCTTTCCTAGTTCAAATCAACAGTAGGGACTGGATAAGCTTTGTTCTTGTCAGTTTTACATTCTCTTGCAAGCTTTGTAACTATTGCCTGCCAGAGTGCTAGTGTTTTAGGGTTCGATCACGGACGGCACAGCTGAGGTTAAACTTGGTGATGTACACTAGGTACACTTAGCCTAAGAACCTCTCTTTCTAAGCCTCTGTTATTGCTCACATTCAGCTGAAAGGGGTTTAGCCACTGACTACAGTTCTTTGTCACTTCCCCTCCCACCAGGGACACGACCTGACTGGCTACTGGGAAAGCTTTCCTGACAGGAGGGACAACAACCTGCAGATGGTTGATTGGCGGTACCTTTGGGGAACAAGAAAATGTATTCAGAGACAAGCAGGGAGGAGTAATTGTGAGCATCAAACAGAATCGCCTGTGCCCACCCTCCCCCCAACAGGAACCGAGCTACAAAGATCAGAGAGAAAGCGTTTCATGCATGACTGCCTAAAAGCAGAAAAAGCCCTTCCAACAGGTGTGGCTGGTAGCGCTCTCCTGACCAGCTCCTTCTCGCATTTGGCTCCACAGACTTGAACGGCATTTCTCAGGCTCACGCATCTGGCTCCCTCTACTTCTGCTCCAGCTGTCTTTGACGGAATCCACGAGCCAGTCCAACAAGAGCTCACCAGACGATGACACAGCGCACCTGAAATCCCTCAAGATGAAGGGCTTGACCAAAGCAAGGGGGGGATGTAACTGAGAAGCTAAGACAGATCCTTGAAAATAAGATTTAAAAAAAATAGACAAATTGTTTTCTCCAGCTTCCTCATGCTGAGAGTACAAAGGCACCACCCCGTAGGCCTGAAGCCAGGAAAGGGTCAACACTTCCTGTCTTCTGGGCTGAAGCTCGGTTACCTCTCCTTATGGTTATTTCCTAGCTTCTGTGCTGTCCATCTATAAATCAGAGTGCTTCAGTGTGCTCGAGGGGGTCGGATTAGCTGTCTTCCCAACATGGTCAAGCTGCAAATAAATAAACAAACTTAGTTTTCTTTCTTTCTTTCTTTCTTTCTTTCTTTCTTTCTTTCTTTCTTTCTTCTTTCTTTCTTCTTTCTTTCTTTTTCTTTCTTTCTTTCTTTCTTTCTTTCTTTCTTTCTTTCTTTCTTTCTTTCTTTCTATCTTTCTTTTTCTTTTTAAAGGATTTTCTTTTACTCCTGCTTAGGCAGGCGAAGAAACCCAGAACCCAGAAGCCAGAGCCCAGGTCCAGACCTGAGCAAGGCCACTTGGTCTTGCCTCAGCGAGTCCACACTTGTGGTCCTGAGCTCACCATTTCTGACCCAGCAGAAATGAGGAGCATATTCCCGCTGAGCCACCAAAGTCACCACCCCCACCTCCGTGGCTGCAGAGCTGGCAGTGTTTCGCAGGCAGCTCCCTCTGGGCTGCCCAAGACCAGAATCCTGAACTGCCTCTGTGGCTGAAGAAACCTCCCCACTGGCGGGAGGCCGGAAGCCAGAATTGTGGGATCAGTTACTTAGCGTAGTCTGAGGCAGGAAGGAAAGAGGAGTTAAAAAAAAAAAAAAACCAAACAAACAAAAACCTTTGATCTTGGTTGCTTGATTTCCCAAAAGCTCCATTTCATTGTGGCTTCGAGTCAAGAGAGGATGGGCGTCTAGAATATCTGCAGATACGAGAGTTCTTCAGATGTTATTAGGTAGGCGATAAGCTAGTCTCAATGTGGGCTTCTGGCAAAATGGGCCAAAGCCCAAGTTTTCGTGCAGAGCTCCCATGCGTGGGCCTAAACACAGAAGCAAAGTAGCGAATGACCTGCAGTGGATATAAAAGGAAAAGTGACCCCTGGTAGGAAAGCACCCCCACCAGGTTGTACAACCGCAGGCTCTATGACAGCAGAGACCACATCTATGTTTCATGCCACTGTGGACCTTGACCCAAGCACTAGGGCAGACCCCTAACAGATGGCCAGTAAGTATGTGTGAGCAAAAGGAACCATCTGGTCACCCAGTGGCAAAAACCTGAGAGGAGTGGAAGGGCCGATACGTGTGTGCTTGCGTATGTGAGGGTGCGGGGGTCAGTTTTGTATACTTGCACATGTGTGGTATGCACATGGGTGTGGGTGTGTGATGGCTTTTCTGATGGTGACCCTGCCCCCTAGCCACTGACCTTCCTGGAGCCCTACCCTTGCTGGGCAGCAGCCTCTCACCTTGGGCAGAAGTGAGGAGGTGCTGAACACAACAGTGGTTTCTCTGCCCCCTGCTCGGCAGGGGCCTCCCAGGGCCAGTGGGAGACGGGGAGGAAGATGCCTGTTTCCCTCTAGACCTGTCTAAAGGACAGAAACAACACTTTGCTTCCAAGAGTTCTATGTCTAGTAGGCTTTTTCAAACATTTCTGTTGGTTCTCACTGATACCATCCCAGCATTGTGCAGCACTCTGACATAGTCACAGATGGGGGTCTGCCCATTAGCTCAGTTGTTTAAGTGCCTGCTTAAGCAAAGCAGTCAGGCTCAGGATACTGTGGCTAGATCCCCAGATCCTCATGCCTCACCAGACCTGCCCTTAAAGCATCCTGAGCCAGCACCCCCACCAAAAAAAATCTGTGACATATTCACAGCTGGGTTCACATCTATTTAGTGAGCGTTACATTCATGTGATAAAATACCCAACAAAGTCAACCCGAACAGGGAAAGGTTACTGTGGCTTATGGTTTCAGAGGGTTCGGTGTATGGTCTTCTGGTTCCAAGGCAGATCTGTCATGAGGGAGGGCTCAGTAGAGCAGAACTGCTCACATCTTGGCAGCCAAGAGGCAGAGCAAAAGAAAAGAACTAAGAAAAGCCATACTCTTCAGGATCACACCCCAGTGACCACCTCCTACCAGGCTGCCCCCCTCATGGCCTATTGGGCAATTAACTTGTCGATGTGCTAATCTATTGATGAGGTTAGTACTCTTGTGATCCAGGTACCTCTCCAGGTGTCTCTCAATCCAGTCAGTTGACCATCAAGATCAGCTGACACAACACCCGAGGAAGGCTACTTTGCAGTTATTTTGATCGGTCTTGAGCACAGTTTTCTCCTGTGAATTGGGGAAAGTATTATTACCAATCGTGTCATGATGAGAAAATGAGATCATGCTCTGTCTTGGGCCTCATGTTCTGGGAGAAGCCAGCTGCCATGTTTTAAAGTGCCAAAGTGGCCACATAGAGATATTCAAGTGGTAAGAAAGGGAGGCCTCCTGTCCACTGCCCCATCACCATGCCCACTACCTGAGGGGGCCATCTTAGTGGTGGATCTTCCAGTCTGGGCAAGCCTTCAGAGGACCAAGCCCATGCTGATCCCTACCTAGATGACAACCTTATGGGACACTGTAACCCCAAATTACCCAGCTAAACTGCTCCACAGCCTCTGGCCCAGAGAAACTAGAGGATAATAATTGTTCATTATTGTATAAACTGCTAGATCTGGCATAATTTGTTTTGCAGCAGAGGATAACTAATACATATGTGATACATACTGCCTGGCACATGGTAAGCATACAATAAATGACAGCAAGGTGCAAATAGTAATCAAATCCTCTCTGGAATCATGCTTTGTAACTGGTTGAGTTCATTATGCAAGCTTCCTTCTTTGTGTGCTTCTTTCTTTTTTTTTTTTTTTGGCGGAACAGGGGATTGAACTCAGGCCCTTGTGCTTGCCAGGGAAGCGCTTATTCTACTGAGCCATCTCCCCGGCCCCTTTTGCTTGTTTCTAGTTAAGGCAGCAGAGGACTAGTTCTACCAGGTTTCCCAGTGCAATTGAATCCCTCTTGGACTTGAAGAGGCCCTCATTTCACAGCTAACAGCCATCTCCATTTGGACCAGGTAGTGTATTTCCTACTTTGTGTGATGTCTCCAGTGATGGGTCTATTTTTAAAAATTAACAGTCATCCTTGAATGAATGCTTCCTTGCATGGCCCCCGGGCTGGGAGTAGAGCTAAGTGGTATAGCACTTCCCAAGCCTGTGTGAGGCCCTGGGTTCTATTCCCAGTACTGAAAAAACCCAGTAGAAAACCCTAACATTAGGAGTAACCTTGCTGTCTCCTAATCTCCCCTCTTATCTTAACCTAGTGTCTCCATCTTCCTTCTTGGGTTCCTGGACTTCATCTACCTATCTGCCACCTTCAATACCACACTATTTCAGAGTTCTTCTTTCACTGTTTATGCAAAATCTCTCACTATTGAGACCCATCTTGGCCTGAGTAGGTGCAGTCTGCAATCTGTGTTTCCTAAATGTTTACACCTGAGCTCCTGAAGGCGCAAAGCCCTCCTGAGCCAAATACAGCCCCATCTTCCTCCAGGCCTTCCTGTCTCATCAAGCTAGAACGTGGTCCCCAGCAGCAGCAGCAGCAGCAGCAGCAGCAGCAGCAGCAGCACGTGCTCTGGAGGCAGCGACATTTAGAATAAAGGCTGATGTCTCTGTTCACTTTCTGTGGCTCTCACAGAATACCCAGGAATGGCATGGTATTTTATAAGCAAAGAACTTGGGCTCACATTTCTGGAGGTTGGGAACCCCTGTGGTATAGCACCAGGGTAGTATAGAAGACTTCTCGCTATTAATCATGTACAAAGTGGAATCATAATGGATTCAGCTGACCACTGCCTGCTCTACTATCTCTGCACCAAATGGAAGACCTGATTGTGATCTCTGCGTCAAGCTCCACAGGATCAAATGAAACAACCCTGGGTGGGCAGTTTAGCTGAGGGTCTGCTCCTTGGGCACTCATAAATATTCACCATTAAAGTGGCCAGCTACCTGCCATCCAGCAAGTTAGCACAAGACCGGCCTTTCTCCTCCTGGCCCTGTGTACTGCTATCCCCAACGTCTTGCACTAGGGATTTGAAGAATGCTGCATCTGCTCACTACCCTTCTCCTGGGGTAGCGGGTGGTGTGAGAGGCTTTCTGGAGGTACACCCTCCGTGCCTAGTTCAGAGTTGTAAAGATGCAGCCAGAGTCCTTTCCAAAGAGCCTTCCACCATCTCGAAGGCCCATCAAACACCAAATTATAGCACAAGCCCTTGTCAGTCACCCCCACACCCTGCAGCAGACCCACTAGCAGGAGATCAGATGCCCCAATCGCTGAGGGTTAATTACTGACTTGGCGCTCATGTGCTTGGTGAGAACTTGCAGATTTTTTTCCCCCATTTCTCTTTCCAAAGGCATAAACATTCGTACAGGAGGGGATGGGGATGGTGTTTATTTTGTAGCTAACAAGTCTTTGGGCTGGTGGCTGGTGTGAGCACTCTGCTGGACCTAAGGAGAAGTTGCCTTCGGGAGGCCCCTTGACCCCAGTAGGTGGCTCTGGGTGACTTGGAGTGGGGCAGGGTGGTGATGCAGGCAACACTGGAGATGGTAAAGAGCATGGCTGGCCTAGCAGCTTCAGCGGCGCCCCAGGTGACTTCCCCAAGGGCTCCCAGGCTGTTCTGGAAATGCACGCGCCCGAATTTCAATTGACTTCCTCTGAGTAGCATAATGGTGAGAATGTTTCCCTTTGTATTTTGTGCTTTCCAAGGTTTAAAAAAAAAAAAATCAGCGCACATTTTATTTTCAGAAGTGGCACATGTGATGCATGAATGTACCAGATTCAAGCCACATGGAGGTACATCAAATAAGATGGGAGCGCGTCTGCCCCTCCCTTCTTCCTCTTGCTTCAGAGGTGACCACAGCGAGCATTTGATGAGTACTTTCCAGAGCTTTCCTTGTACTTTTGCAGGCACATAAATGTATATCTTGAAACATTTTGTCAAAGAATGGCCCAGTGACATGTGCATGTAGTCCCAGCTACTAGGAGGCTGAAGCAGGAGGATCCACTTGAGCCCCAGAGTACAGGACCACCCTGGGCAACAGGAGACCCTGAATCAGGAAGGGGCGGGGGAATGGTATCATACTTACGTTTTGTTCTGTGTTGTGATTTCTTCACTAAGGATGGTCTAATAGCATATCTGTACATGTACTACATTAATTTCAAATGGTAACACAATTTCATAAAATGAAGGTTGATTTTTAAAAAATTTTATTTACTTGTCTTTTTGAGAAAGGGTCTCACTATGCAGTTCATGCTGGCCTTGAGTTCACTTTGTGGCCCAGGATGGTCTCAAACTTGCAAGGATCCTCCTGCCACAGCCTCCTGAGTGCTTGGATCATAGGTTTGCACCACCATGCCCAGCTTCTGAGCTCCTTTTATAATCAGAAACAAAGACATTTTTAAGAAAATACTCTTCCATCACTGAGTCCTATGGGCTCAGGGCTCTGGAGGTTCGACCTCAGAAGGTCAGAGTGCTGCTAAGATGTCACAGTGACAGGGAGAGTTCAGGGTCACAGTCCAGGTTTAAGGCCTGGAACCCAGGAAAGCCCCCTACTTCACTGGAGCTTGCCTGAAGGCGGAGATTCTTTCCCTGCAGGTCTCCTATTTTACCACAGGGCGGCGATAGTGAGCAAGGCTTGCATGTGCTGGCTCCTGATGGGAAAGAGAGTGCAGGAGGCAGGGACTGGGGTTTTGTGGAAGGGAAAGCCGGGCCGCAAGCTGGGCCCAGGGTCTTACCATGCCTGTCTACCCAGCTAAGGTCTTGAGGGAGCTAGCATGACATCTAAACTCTGTTCTTTGAACCAAAGCAACAGAAAACGAAACCCACTCACCATAGGCAGGGATCAGCAAAGGAGGCTTGAAAAAGTACACAGGAGACCCTTGTGTGAAATGGGGCCACTTGTCGAAGGGGGAAAAAGGGGTTGGAGAGTTGGGGTAGCTATTTAAAGGAATAAAGTGTGGGATTATTACCTTGTTGTTGTACCGGGGACCAAACTCAGGACCTTGGGCTTGGCAGGCAGGCACTTATGCTGCTGAGCTATATACTGGGCCCAGGATTATTTTCTGAGGAGGGGATTGCTCTTACTACGTGTAATGTGCTAAGTTAGTTAAATGGGCCGGCTCGTCCGCGATCCCCTTGTGCTTTAGCCCTCATTTGCCCAATCACTGCTGACCCGGCTCTTACTCTCAGTTCTTCCCAGTCATTCTCGATTTTCTGCTAAAAGTCATTAAAAACAGGTGGTTATGGTGGCAAATGTCTAGAATCCCAGCACTCTGGGAGGCTGAGGCAGGAAGATGGCAAGTTTGAGCCCAGTTTAGGGACATAGCGAGATGCTGTCTTAATAAAAATAAAAAAAAAAACACAAAAGGGGCTGGGAATAGAGCTCTTGGCAAAGGCGCTGAGTTCAATTCCCAGGACGAGTGGGGTCACTGGGGCCAGTGACTAAACCCAATGTAGCATACCTATTTTGTAGATGGGCAAATGGAGATTGGACAGACCAGTCAATGTGCGCTGACGCTGAGCACAGTCCCCACGGTCCAGAACTCAAAGCATTTCCTCGAGGGGGAATCATCGGCTTACTTAGTGAGGCCAAATCACTTGGCCACGCTTCTCTACACAGCACGTGACATGGCCTCCGCACACTGCCGCCTTCCTCAGCCCCAGCTTCCAGCCCATGTGGTCCTAAATAATACACAGGTCCAGCTTGGAGTTGGTCTTTGGGGTGGAGAGTTCCAAAGTCTTAGGCCCAAGTTAGGAAGAGAGGGATGGGGCAGGGTGACTGGATGGAGAATGGTGAAGCGTATCAGAACAGCTGGCCTCTATATCAGCTTGTGGGGCCTCCAGAGTCAGCGGGGGAGGCCAAGGGCTTCGGCAAGTTACATCCCAACTGTCTGCCCCTTTGCTAAAAGAGATTCAGATGCTAAAACCCAGCCAAGCAAGGTGGTGTGCAAAGAAATCAAGCCCTGGCCGCCCCGCAGAACCAAGATGAAAGGCAAGTTTCTAAGAGACTTGCTTTCCGTGGGAAAGGGAAGTGATGTTCGCCTGGTGTTTGGCTGGGCATCTGGGGGATGGTTCCAACTCATGGGTCTTAGTGAAGGAGAATAAGAAATTGCTGAGAGTGCAAACTGGTTATAATTAAGAGAACCTGGGAGACGCAAAACAATGTGAGGGCTGACAGCTGTCCTGGATCCGGGGCCTCTGTCCTTGGAGCCACTGCGGGGGAGCTGGGAGCAGCTCAGGAAACCAGCTGCCCTCCCCTGTGGTACAGACCATGTGGGCTGAGTGCAGGCGGGTTAGGGGGCTGGGGGGGGTGCCCCATATACCCCAGGTTCAGGGAGTGCCTCGGCTGCCTCAGTTCCCCCTTCCTGCTTCTCCACCAGCCTTCCTTCTCTTCTTCCACAGCTCAAACTCACTCAAGAAAGTGAGCAGGCTTGCAACGGGCTCAGATCCTGACTCTTGTGCATTCTGAATGAGCTATTTAGCCTCGCGGAGCCTCATTTCCCTCATCTGATAAATGGGGATAAAAGCAGTGCCTGATCCATACATTGCTGTGAGGGCTCAATTAGATACCATGAAGTCAACATTGAACCCAAACACTGAATTCAGTTTTTGGCTTCGGTTTTTGGCCAATTCAGTTTGGGACTAGAGTCACGGAAAGAGTAGAGTTTGTGAACAGAGGTACCACTGTATTCTGTGACATGTGAAAGTTTTGTAAAATTCAAGTTTCGGTGTCCATCAAGTTTTACTGTGACACACTATGCTCATTTGTTTACATGTTGTCTGCAGCTAATAACAAAGGACCTGGTGGCTCCTGTCACCCCCTACTTCTCATGGGGTTGCTTAGATGGTTCCAAAATCATGATGACACCATTGTCGAGGGTCTCAGTGAATGATGGCCTCCAACAGAGCTTGGTAGAACAGAGGTCATATGACCTACAAAGTCTAAATGTGAATTAATGAAAATGTTTACTATTTCGACTCGTATGGAGAAAGTATGCTGACTCCTGGTGTAAGTGTCTGGCAATCAGTGGTCACAGAAATGTATGGCTGGTTAGGAAGATTATTGTTGTTATTGTGGCCCCGTGGCTTCTGACTTTCAAATGACTGTTCATGGCTTAATGGAAAGGTCGTGAACCTCAAGTTCACAGAAAGGTTTCCGGGGAACTCTAGACTTCCACAATTGCTGTGTGAAGTCTTGTGTGTGGTCTCTTCCACCTATACTCATCTGGTGTTCAAAGGTGTGTCCCCAAATAGATGAGGAGGAATAGATTTGATACCTTCTTTGCCCCAGGCAACCCTCATGTGGTTAAGCTGTCGGAGCTGTCTGGCGTGGACTGACAGGCCCTTCCCTCCACTAACTAGACCAAGCCTTGGTTTCCTCACTGAGTTGTTGCGAAGATTAATTCAGTAACACTGGTCTGGTGCTTGGCACAATGTCTGGCACACCACAGGAACTGCAAAAATGAGAGCTACAATTACTATGTTAACCTTGTATATGCACAAATATTCCTTAGCTCGTTCAGGCTCACAATAAAAAGTTGTCCTAGCCAGGTGTGGTGTACATACCTGTAATTCCAGCACTCTGGGAGAATGAGTCAAGAGGATTATAAATTCAAGCCCAGCCTGGGTCCTTTCTTGTTGCTGGGACAAAATACCTGATGCCCACTAGTTATTTTAGCTCACAGTTTGTAAAGATTTTAGTCCAGAGTCTACTGGCTCTTAGGCAGGGCAACATGACAGAGGAGCATGCAGATGAGAAACAGTCCATGGTGTGGCAGGCAGGAAGCAGCCAGCCTTCCTTCCTTCCCTTTTCATTCTATCCAGACTACAAGTCTATTGGTTGGAGCCCACAATTCAAGGTGGGTCTTCCCTCTTCAGTAACTCCATCATTCACACCCAGCACTGTGCTAAACCAATTACTGGACTAATCTAGCATCACATCCATGATCCAGTCACCGCCTAAAGCCCCATCTATGAGCACACGAGACTGTGGGGTTGTGATGGTTGATTATGTCAGCTTGAGTAAGAGAAGCTCAACTAAATTGGCTCAGCAATTCCACACCCTAGGGAGGCTTGCCACCCAGATGCTATAAAGGGAAAACTACTTTCCTTAGGGGAGCTCCAATCTTTGCCATCCCCTTGAATGTCATCTCCTGGCTTCCAGCACAGACTCTCCAGCTTTGGATGCAGACTCACTGGCCTCCTGATATGCTCATGGGACACTGCTGTAAGCTGCAGACCTGTGACTAAATCCATTAGTCTCGTGTGCAGACCCCCTCTGTACCCTTCCACATCCGATGCTGTGGGTGGCCATTATAAGCCAAATTTGTAAATTCTTATGTATTTGAATATCCTGTGTTACATCTGTTTTTCTAGTAAACACTGATTGATCCATACAGGAGTATCTCTAGATATACTCTATTACAGTAAGTTAGTGATTGAGCAAGACCTTGTCTTCAAATATAAAATAAAAGACTGAGAATATAATTCAGTGCAAAG
>NW_004524597.1:18696160-18733476 GCF_000260255.1 Octodon degus | reverse complement strand
CAACTCTCAGTACACACACACACACACACACACACACACACACACAGAGAGCTGGGTGCAGTGGTACATGTCTGTAATTCCAGCTACTCCAGAGCCTAAGGCAGGAGGATCAAAACTTTGAACTAGAATAGGCAATTTAGTGAGATCTTGTTTCCAAAAAAAAAAAAAGAGTGGGGTGTGGTCTAGTGGCAGAATACTTTCCTAGCATGCACAAAGGTTTCCTGGTTTCCATTCTCTACTACAAAAAATGAAAGCAAGAAAAGCAAGATGCTCCTTTATTTGTTAAAAAAGAGATTAGAATTTTTACATATTTCTCACTTATATTTTTGGTGCTAGCAACTTAAGCAAGTTAGTTAGCTAAACATAGTTAAAACCCCAAATTACAGACCTCCAATTATGCCTTCAGATGTTCAGTGGCCTCATTTAAACAGGGACAATGTAGATGTTCTTTTTTTTTATTTTTGTAGATGTTCTTAACAGTGAAATAAATGAAATCTGCTGTTTCAGTAGTACAAAAGCCTATGCCATTTTGGGGTTTTCCAAGCGTGAGGCCCTCAAGCTGGGATCTCATTTCCCCTTAAAGTGCTTCTCCTGGAGCTACATGTCCCAACCCAGGCACACAAGCCAACAGGTTCATCCCAGAGCCTGGTGGGAAGAGGCTCAGCTCAGGGCATCCCTGCAGCCAGGCTGGCCTAGAGCTGAGTCTCCACACACAGGCTGGTGCCTGTCCAGCCCAACCCGGTGCTGTCTACCTCCAGGCACAGGGTGTAGGCCCGTTCAGCAGGGGTCTGGTGGCTCCAGACAACAGCTGGAGAGCAGAAGTGAAGACTTCCAGCTGCAGGCAAATATTGCTTTTTTGTGGGTGAAATATTTTATTCCCAAAGTGCCCCTTTCAGCTGAGCAAAAACAACCCCCTGTGGTGATCCAATGCTGCCAGAGGAACAAAAGCTTGCCAGTTCTTGAATCCAAAAGACTGTCTGTATTTCTACACACACACGCATGGCATGGTGAGGAGAGGAGACTGCTATGTGATTCTCAGGCTTGGAGACAAGGTCACCAGGCGCAGCTCTTCCCTCCACTTAGGAAGAAGCTTTGATTACCTGACGAAGGATGAAACTGCTGATCCCCTGGTGCTGGCTTCTGGGGATGTTTGATGATGTGACATCAAGGCTAGTGGTCCCAAGATGGGTGTTGTGGCACAGGCCTATTGTGGAGGGGAGGGAGGCTGAGGCTGGAGGATCACTGCAAGTTCAAGGCCAATGTGGGTACATAAGTGAGTTTAATACCAGCCTGAACTACAGAGCAAGACCCTGTCTCAAAACACAAAACAAATAAAAGTCAGTGGTTCCTAATATCCACGCAAAGTGGATAGGGTGGTCTCTTCCTGGCACCATTGTCCCATGACACAAAGGGATTCTTTAGACAGAGCAGCTGAAGGTTCTGGCCACTTTTATTTATTTTTCTGTTGCTGCCCAGTTTGTCTCTAAGAAACTCAGCAGGAAGGCCACCCTGTTTGTTTTCCACCAGCCATTTCCTGCCATTAAAAATATTTTCCTTCATGGAAGGAAAGAGCTTCTGGGAAAGAGAAGGAAGTCTGAGTGAAGGTAAACACTCAAGTGAAACCAGACCTTGAGGGTGCCAGCTGTCCTATTGCGAGAGTGGCGGCAGTGGAGGGGCTGGGAGTGCAAGCTGGACCTAGGTGGGGAGACGATGGGAAGAGGCGCGCACCGCTCTTGTCCAGGTGATGCCTCTTGCAGAAAGCACCTGGGTCACTACCATGTCACACACATGCCCTGCTGCACACCAGTCTGCCCTGTGACAGAGCTCTGAGCTGAAACAGTGTTTGCAGCCGAGGAACAAACATACCTGCATGGATGAAGGAGGCAGCGATTGGAATTTCACTTGTGCAGCTGTGCGTGGATTGCGACCAGATTTCTCAGACAAGTGAAAGTAGTGGTCAGAATCTGGTGGGCACTGGAGTTACCTGAGAAGCCTCCCAGGAAGGCCAATGTGGTAGGCCTGGGACAGGGCCCCAGGTACCCTTCTTTTGACCAAGCACACAGAGTTCCCTGGGAACCACACTCAGAAACATGTCTGCATCAGAGGTAGTGAGATTTGATGGTTCAACTGGCCCATTTCCCCTCTTCTCCAAAATCCCTACATACCTAGTAAACGTGGCTGGACTTAGGCAACCAAATGGGCCAAATAAGGTCCAGAGAATTTGCAACTGGGATGCAAAGAACTAGTAGTTTGTGTGTACCTGAACCCATCAGGTCAGAAACTTTGCTCAGGAATCCTTTGCTTCAAGGAAGCCCCACCCTGGCATGGGCCTGCCCAAGTGCCCCCTCACCTGCCTCAGTATGTCTAAGACACTGTCCTCAGCAGTCTCATGGGATCAAACAGAAACTGACCCTAAGGATACTTCAGTGGACTGTGCTCTTTCCAAGATTGTGTGGTCTTAGGCCATGTGTCCAATGCCCAATAGATGGCTCTGCCTTGATGGCCCTGAGGGCTCCCTCCCACTGGATCAGTCCAGACATAGCCTATTGAGTCTCCTCTCACACCTGGTGCCTGTATGTTCCACATCTTAAAGAGCAGCCCCTCTTCCTTTCCAGGGACCAGGACACAACACCTGACTATTTTGAACCTGTTCTTTACCCTGGCTTCATTCTAGAATAAAAGGAACAGCTACCACTGATTAAAAAATACTGGATAATAACTCACTTCAGGTACAACTGACCCTGTTGGTCAGATGAGAAAACAGGTGCTCATGGCCAGAGGGCTCCTCTGAGGCAGTCTGGCCCACATGCATGCCCCTGACCAAGGGGTTTGGCCTGCATGTCTCTCCCACATTGCTCCATTGGGCACTTCATCAGCTCCCTGGCATCTCTTGGCTGGGCCTGTGTACCCTGGAGCCTCCTGACTAGTCTCCTTGCCTAAGTTCTTACCCTACTCTACTGAACACAAAAAGGAAATTTTTTTCTAAGTTGGAGTCTCTCTCACTTCTGCACTGCAACTCCTCCAGGTCTTTGTTTCGTTCTCACAGTCCTCGAGCTAATGAAGGAGCATCTAAGCTCCAGTCATCTGACTCCAGAGCTGCGCTCTCAACTGAAGTCTCGCACTACCTTGCTGAGCCCATTCCCTCATCAGGAAATAGTGGGCAGTAGGTCCTGGAAAGGGATGTTTAGACACAAACATTGTACACTCCTTACTGTGTACAGAGCAGCACACACCTGTGACTCCTATGAATGTGACAAAAAGCAAAAGGTTGAGCTGGGCATGGTGGCCTGTGCCTGTAGTCAGGAGGGTGAAGCAGGAGAATCCAGGAGTTTAAGACCAGTCTAGGAAAACACAGCAAGATCCCTCTCTCAAAGCAACAAAAGGGAAAGGGTGGGAGAAGGGGAGGTAGAAAGGAGGAATGGGTTGCTCTGAGAAGCAAGGCGAATTCTACCTGGCATGATTACACAAGTGTATTAGACACATTTTCTCCCCTAATCTTTTCAGCCTCCAGAGGTGCAGGCTGTGATTTCCAGGTGGGTGATCTGAGGCTGAGCATGTACTGCCCAGCAGGAAGCCAGGGCAGACCTCGACCGCCCAAGCGCCCAGTCAGGGTACTGATTGGGAAGTCCCCGTGCTCTCCTCTGACCAGCTGCAGATCAGCTGTGCTCAAACAGGGACAAGACCTGAGGAAACCTGCAGATGCTACTGGGAAAAAGTGTGGGGGACTGCTGGTGCCACATCTTTCCATTCCTTGCTGCCCTCTATGCCATGGTCTAACGTGGAGGAGCTCTCAGAAAAACAAAAGCCCAGGGCCCACTGCTGTTTCCACAACAATGAGAATATTTATTTTCTTCAGACAGTAAAAATAACATTTTTCTCTCTTTTGTAAAAGTTAAGTACCATTACATTCCATTTTCTTAAATAACAAAATCCTAAAAATATATATTAAATTGTATACAGTGCATCACACTTCATTTTATATTTTAAAATACATGATGTTTCTATTTTATTCTCAAAGTTGCATATTAAGAGCATATTTACAAATAAAGCCTTGTCATCTAAAGTCAAAATCCCAGCTAGGAAATGACTTTGGATGTGGGAAGGTCCTGGCGCCATGTGAACCCCAGGGATGGCAGCTCCCTGCACAGGCAGGAAAGGGACCTCCAAGGACACTTCCCTTCTGAAGCAGAGTCCCCTCTGACTGCCCTCCTCCACCTGTTCCCTATCTGCCTCAGTGAGCGGGCTCAGCCGCTCCACAGGACAGGAGCCTGTGCCATGCCCCCCAGGGGTCTGTCTGTCTCAGAGATATCCAGCCTCAGGGAAGCCAGCAGAGGCTGGAAGATTTGAGAAATACCCCACACCAGGGCAGCTAAACTGAGAGGCCTGGCCAGGAGGTAGAACAGCAAGGAAAGTAAACAAAGACACCAGAGGAAACAGTCAAAGTGTTAAAAATTCTGAAGGTAGTAACAAAATCCAACATCAAACACCACACAGAAGATCTGAAACCCAAGGGGGTCCAGGATGACAGAGTTGTGGAGTGGGGGTCTGGCCAGGCTCTGGGAGGCTGGGTCTTGAGCGCCATCTGTCTCTAAGTGCTTGTGAAGATTAAGTGTGTGGTGCCCACGGGAGCTGGGCAGTGACTGTGTGTGCCCTACTGGTCAGAACAGCAGCCAGATTCAGATCCCAAGTGGGGTCAGGCAGGCTCCTGGCTGGGCTGACTCGGGCGTGGTGGGGCATCAGGCCCAGGCACGCCTCGGGTTCAACCTGAGGGCCAGGACAGCTGTACTTGTGAGTGCTTTGATCTTTGTGGGCTGCTGGCTGACTGCAGTCATGAGCCAAAGCCCTCAACCCAGTGCTGACTGATGTGGAGAAAGGTGCAGGGTTCATTCCTGCTCAGCCTCTGCCTTGCAGTGGACTGGACAAGCAGGAAGGGCACAGGGCACCCACGGCCCCCCACCAGCCTTCTCAGAGGCACCAAGGCGGTGAGATGCTGCTATAGACACCAGGCAGCCAGGCCCCAGCTGGCTGAGGTATAGTTACCACAGGAGCAACAGATGGCTGGGTGCACCCTTGAGAAGGCAGGCTGGGTGCTACAAGGCAGAAGGCCATGCTTTGGCCCCTGGAGAAAAGCTCTGAGACCTCCGCTGCCTCTTTCAAGGTCTTCTGCTGCACTGTCATTTACTTTCCTCAAGGTCACCCCTTTCCAACCCCACTTAACCCCTCCTCTCTTCTAAAAGTTTCTTAACAGATCAAGTGCCTGTTCCTGCCATGTTCTGGGAGCTGAGGCTCACCTCAGCTGAGAGAATTTTATTTCTCGGGTGTAAAGTAAATTTTATTTACTCACCATAGGAATGCTGCTGACAGGCTCTGAGGCCATGGCCAGGTATTTATGGTGTTTCGTTTGGGTCAACTTTCAGTCCTCCTCCCCCCAGCATGTGTCCTGAGGTGGGTTTGGGTTTCCTGGGGCTGCTCCCTGGAGAGGAAGTTGGTCCTTGGAGGCACTGGGCTGTGCCCAGACCAAGCAAGAGTGCAGGCGCATCACCTGCACTTCCTGGGGTCTCTGAGAAAGGACTGCCCCAGCTTCAGTTCAGGTAACACCTGGGCTGGGGCATGGCCTCCTGTGCCCTGAGATGTAAGGAGGGTAGGTGAGTGGCCTTAGCATCAGCCCAGGATAGCTCAGCAAATCCCCCTGGCCAGGCCAGCCCTTTCTGGGGACAAATTCCACACTGCCTTTGAGATATACATGGAGCTATTCACAGCACAGGCCCTTTGTGACTGCCCACACCTGACACCAACATTTGACAGGAGATTCCAGAAAAGCCCAGAATAGCCTGGAGGGGAACTGCACGCATTCATCTATTTTCAGTGGTCCTAGTGTGTTACAGGCTTCTGTCACTGGACTTAGGAACCTGTGGACAGCTGCTTCAGGGTGACCACCCTTTCTAGATCAAAGGAGGAAGACAACCCCCAGCAGCTCCTCAGCAGCCTTGCATAGGGCCTGGACCAGTGCTCTGCCAACCTGTGGACACAGTGTCCCTTTTCTCTTCTCTAAATGCTCCTTTGCTTACTGGTTCTGAATGTCTCTTCTGGACTTAAGTTGCCAAATGTCACCTCTGGCAGCAGACATCACCCAGCTGGCCCCATACAACTTTCTGTCTTCCTGGGAGCAGCTAGGTGCAGATGGGTTCCTAGAATCCCAGGAAGGGTGAAAGCAGGCAGTGGCTTAGGAATCTGAGGTAGGCAGGCTCAGAGCCAAGGAGGGCACCCAAGAGGGCAGACACACACAAGCACCAAGGCTTGAGTGCCCCGCAGGACAGCCATGCTCTCACAGGGTCATGGACTGCTCTTCTCAGATGCTGTTGACAAAGCCTGCTTCCGGATGGTGGGAACTCTAAATTATATGGCACTGATTCTCACAACCAGCAGCCACTGCAGCTGGAGCTCTCAATCTTCAGGCCTGTCCTTGGAGGATCTCCAGCTCCAAACCCTCCCTTCTCACCCTGATCTCTATAGGTCACCTCTCTGTGCAAGGGACGTGGCATGGGGCCAGGGATAGAAGCCCTCTCCCTCCCCACAGCACCACTCATAATCCCACTGGGGTCCTGTAAGAAAGGGCAAACTACAGTCTCCAGAGTGTTTGTATCTTCTTCTAAAGTAGGGTCTGTAAGCCCCATATCTCACACAATGCTGCCTAAGGCTATACCAGTCTTTACACTCCCTGCTCTGAACTGACAGCCGGTCAGCTGAGAGAACAGAGATCCCAAGGCCTGGTTCAGGTTCCACAGGGCCATGATCAGCTCAGGGGTCAGCCCAAATAAATCTCACAGCTGGGTGCAGTAGCACACTCCTAAAATGCTAGCTATTTGGGGGTGCTGAGGCAGGAGCACCACAAGTTGAAGTCAAACACTGGCAACTTAGTGAAATCCTGTCTCAAAGTAAGATGAAAAGGGCTAGAGACGCAGCTCAGCTGTGGAGCACTTGCCTAGCATGTGCAAGGTCCTGGGTTCAATCCCCAGTGCAGCCGCCCCACCAAAAAAAAGTCCAATTCAAAAGGAGTTACTGAGTGCTTATAGACACTTCCAGTAGTCTGTAGCAGGGATCAATGAGTAGATGTTTTATATGCCTACCCCTCAAGTTTGTTCTGTAGCTCACAGAACTACAGAAAGAAGCCTCTAGAAAAAAGCATGTGTGTGGAAGGCATCAGGTTTGATATGAATGGGAGGTGACCAGCCCTTCCTCTCAGGCCTTCTGGAATAGGCACATCTTAGTCCAGCACTCACAGTAAAGCTCCAGAGTTAGTACAGAGCACCAGCCCTCTTTACAGTTTAGGGCTACTAATACTCAGAGGAGTACTTGTGTGGAACCAGGCCAGCCATCAAGAGACCAGAGAATTCTTCCAGCCTGGCCGTTCAAACTGTAAAGACCAGTGCAAACTGATCTATGTGTGGACAAAACAGAAGAAAAGCTCAATATGCATTAAACCTACCCACCACCCAGCAGCCATCTAGAATGTACCTGAGCCCCATGCTAGCTGCCACCATCTGTCCCACTGACACTCCCATTGCTAGACCAGAAAGATGTTGGGAGGGCTAGGTAGTAGGCCTTGAGTCTCTTTCCCAAGTGCAGCTGATGAAGCAGGAGAAATCCGGGCTCCACTGCCCCTACAGCATGGCGTTCCTTCTCAGTCCCAGGACAGGGAGGCAGGGAAGAGCTGGTCTTTGTAGAGGAGAACCATGGCAAGGCTGACCCTGGCAGCCTTGAGCTCAAAGAGGGACCCATGTTGTAGGCATGATGGGGTTTTAGTCACTCACAAGGGGATTACGGTCATCTTGTTGACTTTGACCCTTGAGCTTCTTCTTGAAGATGGAAATTGATGTAGAAGGCTTATAAAAAATGCTCCAGATTTCTCCTGAAGTCCCTGGTTGATGGCAATCCCTAAGGTCTCCTGAAGCAGGAACACGATGGGATCTGTCAAAGAAAAACAACTTAATGCTTCAAACATATCAGAACAAAGCACCCCAAACAACCAACTCACAAGGCGCTTGTACCCATGAAACAGAATGTGTCCAGTGGGGCAGCTCTTAGGCAGGATTGTATAGCTTTCTTTAAAGATCTGGAGGACTACTATGCAGATATAAAGTGGCCATCAGAGGAGTGAAGCAGGGCAGATTCCTTCTTGGAATAACAAGAAACTAACTTTCTCCCTCCCTTCATCTGTCCACCCGTCCGTCCATCCACCCATCCGTCCGTCCGTCCGTCCGTGTGTGTGTGTGTGTGTGTGTGTCTGTCTGTCTGTCTGTCTCTGTCTGTTAGCCTCTGTGTCTCTGTCTCTCTCTTTTTTTTTTTTTAAATTTATTTTATTTCTGTGTGTGTGGTCAGCTCAGCCCACCAGGGGGCGGGGCTGGCTGGCATGTGGTGCTGGGGGATTGAACCGCGGTCCCTGTGCTTTGCTAAGCTTGTTCTAAGTAGGTGCTTTAGACCATTGAGCCATCTCACCAGCCCATCTCTCTCATATATACTAGGCAAGCTCTTAATCACTGAGCTTCATCCCAGCTCTCACCTCCCTATTCTAAAATTGTGAGACAAGGTCTCACTAAGTTGTCCAGGCTGGCCTTGAATTTGTGATCCTCTGACTCAGCTTCCCAAGTAGCTGCAATTGCAGACATATTTTCCTATGCTTAATAACAGGGAACTTTCTACCTGCCAGAATTATTCCGGTTTGGAAAACAATGGGCTGTGCAATTGAGTTTTCAAATTCTCCATTTTTAAAAGAAACATACAAACAAATGCCCTATCTTCAAATGCCATTCATCTGAAAGCCCACTTAGGTAAAATAGGGCAAGGGCAAAATTTTTTCTGCTTGAAACAGAGACCTGCCTGCCTAACTCCAGCTCTGCAAACCCTCAAGCTGCTAGGCCAGAGAACTACAGAGGGATTCTAGTGTCAAAGGGGGGTTAGGTACCCACTGTAAGATCTCAGCCATGCTGAGAGATGCGGGATCTACAGAAAGTGACCTGTGCTCTTGCTGCTGCAGGGAATATGTACAGGATTATGCCTGAGAGGCTTCCTCCAAAGATATGAAATTGTGAATTTAAAAAGCATAAATATAGCCAGGAAGACAACTCAGCAGTCTAAGTACCTGCCTGGCAAATGCAAGGACCTGGGTTCCATCCCTGGCGTACTGCATGCCATGCCGGCCCCACCCCGGGCCTGCTGAGCCAGCCACTAAAAGCAGGCATGGCGGCACACGCCTGTAATCCCAGTGCGGGGGAGGCTGAAACAGGAGGTTCACTATGAGTTCACGCTGCATAGTGAGACCCTGTACCAAATAAATAAATAATTTTTTCAAAAAAGCATGAATATGCAGTCAGTCCTCCAAATCTGGATTCTCTTTCTGTGGATTCAACTAACCATACATGAAAATATTTTGAAAAAAGAAACTGCATCTGTATTGAACATATACAAGCCTTTTCTTGTCATTATTTCCTAAACAATTTAGTAAAACAACTATTTACATAGCATTGACAATGTATTAATCATTGTAATCCACCGTAATTAAGAAATGATTTAATTGTTTCTTGGCCTTTTGACTAAGATCAAGTGTGGAGAACTGATTTAAATTTAAAGCATGCAAGTGAATATGTTATTTCTATGTCATGTTGTGTAAGGGACTTTTGCAGTCAAGAAATTTTGTACCCACTGGAGGAGGGGTGTCTTAGAACCACAGTCCCACATATACTAAGGAACAATGTGTGTGTGTGTGTGTGTGTGTGTGTGTGTGTGTGTGTGTAAAAGGCACAAGGATGAGCTTTAGTAAACAAAAGTAAGGACATTATTTCTGCTGAAGGCTTTCATATCTAGGATGGAGATATCCAAGTAAGGTCATCACAGCTTGGCCAAGGTACCCTTCATGTAACAACAGAGGATCCCATGGTTAATGTATGGCAAATGAGAAGGTCAGGAAACAGAGCTTTTACTGGACATCCGTATTCAGGAAGGCTCTGTAATGGAGAGAACCTGGACCAGGAACCTCAAGAAAGAGTCTGAATCTAGAAAAAATGAGAATAAACTCTGCTCTGTCAGTATACAAACATCAGAAACATAAACAGTTGCCCCTTTCCTGGAAGGTAGAACTATTAAACCCAACCAGCAAAATAATTTTCCAAATTGGTCAGAATTGAAGGATAAAGGTAAATAAGCTACTTAAATAATTGTTTAAAATAATTATCAACAGTTAATAAAATACTAGGATTCTCATGCTAAGACTGTCTCCCAGTTTCTAGAAGTCCTGAGGAAGAGACATGACATTGTTCTAGGAATCTTTACTCTTACATAAAAGAAGCTCTACAAGGAACCAGCACAAGTAGAAAAAAATGGAAAATATTGCTTTCTATGCCAGGATTGTTTCAATCCTCCTTGAAACCATATCCTTTGGACGCAGGAGCAAACATGATCCCGCCAACCTTAGTGAGATTTGTCCAGTTGTACATTTCACTCTACAGAGGAGGAGGAAGAATGCCTGCTGCCTTATGTTACTTAGGACTCCAGGCTTTGGCATCATGTTCTGATGTTACAACTGCACCCAGACAAATGAAGCATAGGAGAAAAGGAATGCTGAGCCTTCCCCTCCCTGGAACCAGGCGGCTCTCTTGTACTCACTTGAATGTGACATGCAGAAGTATCTTTGCCACAATGGCTGTGACTGTGAGGATAAGGAGAGTCGCTAAGCCATACACTGTCCACCCTGCAAATGCAAAAGACAGTGTTTACGCATTCTGATTGTGCTTCAATTCCCAAAGGTCTGTGCTGAGAGGTGCAGGCCCAGTTGAGGAGCTCCCCACAAGAGGAAGCAGCAACAAAGGTGGTGGGAGCAGGTGACCTGTGGTAAGCCTGGAGTGCCTGGCTTTCTAAGTACCTTGCCCTGTTCGAGAAATTCCTTTGGGGTAGAGGTAGGCAATATAATCCATATAATTAGAATAAAAGTGGGGTACCTTTTATCTCTACTCCTGGAACCATTGTGCCACTGTGGATGGTTACACAAAGCAGATTTTCTTATCTGAGAATGAGCTGTGTGACCTATGAAATCCTAGTGGGCCTACAGTCAACTGATGCACAGTGAGTAAGTATTGGTGAGGCCTCCTCCTTGACTCTCTATGGTGGGTTCTGCAAAGTTAGGGAAGTATGAAAAGCACTAGGCTAAGTCATTGCTGATGGGCCTCTCCAGCTCCACTGGCTCAGCTACAGGTCACATAGCAAGAACCCCAACCTGCCTCTGAAGAAGACCCAAGAACACTTTTGTTTCTATAACCACCCACCAAAAGCACTACCTTCCACTCTGTGGTTGCCAGCCCCTACTGCTGGTGCCCAGGAATTGCTACCTGGGACAGTCTGCGGTGGATGGCTGGGGCTGGTGGTGATGACATAGAGGACTTTAGAGGAGCGGGCAGCACTGACACTGAGATTGGCCTGCTCTGTGATCACCTCAGCCAGGGTCTGGTTGACAGTGGGCCTCTCCTGCAGCAGTTCTTCCTTGATGGCTAGAAGATCAAAAGGGATCAATGAGAGAAAACCAATGGAAAGAGTGAAGCGCTATGATGGAAGAGGGAGGCTGGTCAGGAAGAGAAGATCTTTATTCTGATTTAAGTCTGTGTGCAATCACTTCTACTGGTCCCCCCAGCCCCAGAGCAGAACACAGGAGGTTCTGGCTCTAGCCCTGAAGGAGGCAGAAGGAAGGGGCTGTCAACTTCTAATTATGTGACTGATCTCCTTGCAGACACCTGAGCATGCTTCTCTGTTTCCTTACCCTGTTCTCTGCTGCTGTTTTCCTGTCTTGAAGACTCTTCCTTCCTATCTATAGGTAAGTCTATAGACTGTCCCAACTGGAGGGCAGGCCTCTTCCCAACCATCTCCTATTGCATCAACCATCTAAACCCTTCTTGAGGTTTGTGATTCAGGACAAAGGCTGTGTCTAAACACCTGTGCTTCTTGGGTGAGGGCAGACTTGTGTTTGGCACCCATGTTTACGTCAGAGGGGCAGAGGGTATGGCTCCACTTTAAAAAGATTGGAAAAAGACAGTAGATAACTCTTTGGCACTGGCTGGAATGTTTAGAGGTGAAAGTGTAGATCAAGTGATCTCTTAAAAGTCCTTCCAATTCTACCAATCTCAGCTTTCTTCTAGTTATTCTTTTAGCCCTCTCATGAAAACTGTCATTAAAACTACTAAAATAGAAAAACTTAAACATAAACAAGTTGTGCAGTGGAGTGTGAGGTATGTGCTGTGCATTGGGCTAATCCAGAGTTGAATCAGTGCCTCCCGTCTCATTGTGCTCAACAAGAACTGCCCAAGATTTGAAAGTCACCCAGGTGGAAAAGAGAAGCCTGAGACACATATGTCCTGAGGAACCCTCTGTAAGAAAATCTTACCTTGGTATAAGACAGCAAATCCCTGGGCCTGATTGATACGATCAGAGAAGAAATACAAAATAACAAAATCCAGAGAGACATTAAAGGACAGAGGTGGGCGGTTTCTCCCATTGAATCGGACCAGGACTCGATGGGTGTATCCATCCAGCAGCTCCACCATGTCTGCAGAATCCCTGATGTCAAACAATGTGAAGTTGAAGTGGATGTGAGAGGCTCCTGGGACCCGAATCGTCCAGTAGCAGACCCGCCCAGTGGCATAGGTGTCAGGAAAGTCTGGGGAATAGACCACGGATGTCATCGCTGAGTAGTTCCCACCACAGGCACCAACAAGAGCTGCAGAAGACAAAAAAACCCAGCAGGCTTGAGGGCATACTCAGAGCATCCTCTCCATGCTGACATAAAGAGAACTCTTCCTAAAGAATGTGATCTCATTTAGGATACTGTTCTTATCTATAAAACCAGACCATCTTAGATTTCAGGATCCAATTGCAAAATGAATTACTCAAACTCTGGATAAATGACTGTGAAGACTTTTGTGATTTTTTTCCCAGGAGACCTTATATTTAGCACACAGCACAGTGGAACAGCTAGGTTGGGGCCAGGCTGGAGTCAGAGAGTCTGTGTTTAGGACTGACAGTTTCACCCTCCAGGCCTCTCCCTTCTCTCAGTTTTCAGGCAGCGGCCACCTTCTACTCCTGGGTCAGGACAGATGAGATAAAGCACATGAAAACAATGGGACCTCCTGGCAGGGGAGGCATGAAATCAAGGGCTTTGTGGCTGCTTGGGTGTCCCTAATACCTGATAGGTACAATGTACATAGGAGGTGTCCACATTCATTTTTTAAGCAGGAAGCTGTGGCACAAGAAAGGATTTTCTACATTCCCATTGCTTTGTACTGGATACATTGGATTTGTCTGAATTCCTGTTTATGACTAGCAGGATCTAGGAAGGGGACTACAACCACTTCCTATCTTCAAGAGTATAATGTAAACAAATACTGGAATAAAAGGCCTAGGGTGGAAATATAGGTCTACAATCAAAAGCACATTTTGGGGGAGTTTCGCTTCACTTCAAAATGCAGAAAGCAACAAGAATATGCTGTTGGGGCTGCAGGTACAGTTCAGTGGCAGACTGCTTACAAAGTCTGCATGTGGTTTGATCCCTAGCAGCAGAAGAATATAACATAACATATGTAACATAACATAACATAACATAACATAACATAACAACATAAGAAAGAATATACTGCTTTCTCATCCTATGTAGCTCAAAACTGAGAAGCTGAAGTCTTATGACAACAGAGGATTGGTTTGGTGAAAATAGAGGGTTGGTTTGGTTTCTTTTTTCTTTTTTTTACTGGCTCAGCCTGCCCTGAGGCAGGGCTGGCACAGTATGTGGTGCCTAAGCTTGCCTAAGCAGGTGCTTTAGCCCGCTGAGCTATCTCACCAGCCCTGGTTTCATCTTTGACAGAATATGGGAATAAGGGGTAATGCTGCAGAAACAAGCAAGAAAAAAGCAGCTAAAATTACAAACCAAAACCAAACAAAAAGTCTTAAAGGCTGACAGGCTGGGTGTGGGTTTACCTCTCAGTTGAGAATAACAGGGAGCAGCAGACACAATGAAGCTTGTGTCTACTTGCATGCTATTCTGTGCAGGCCTCCACACAGTGTTGCCAAGGGGGACTGCAGTCAGGCAGCTGGCCAGGGTCCCACTCAGTGTCACAGGTATGCCACAGATCATAGGCTGCCGCTGAGGAACAAGCATGCAACAGTGTCTGCTTCCCATATACTCCTCTTAAGCAAACCCTCTTGTTTCTAGCACCACTGGAAAGGGACTCAGAGGTAAAGATGTTCCACCTCTGTGGAAGGAAGTAGGAGACTCCTTTCTGACAAGTAACCACACAAAAACTCACTGCTTCTAGGTGCAGAGCAGAAGCAAAAGGCATTGGCCCCTGATTGGCTTCAGCCCTCCTGGGCCCAGGAACCTGCAAAGTACAGGTCTGCCACCCTTGAAGAGGGGCAACACAACTCTCTTTCCAGGACTGACCATAGACCAAAGCAGTTTGACTGCCAGGGAGACAAAGGGCCACACCCATACAGCCGAGGACATGTGCTAAGCCTAAGGATGAAACAGGAGAACCAAGAGTCCTCTTTCAAAACCTCCCCACAAACACAGCATCAAGTAACAAGTGACAGCAGTCTACCACTGAGAGAAAGACATGTGGTAGAGAAAGAGTCCCTCTGCACAGACACACAGGAATTACTCAAAGCTGAGAGTAGAACTGGAACATCGAAAAAACCCACTGGCCCCCAAGCTCCTGTTTCAGTGTACCAGCAGACTATTGCTAGAGGAATCTGAAACCTTATGTGCCTTGAGAGTAGTGTTCAAAGCAATGAAACCCAAACTCTGCTCAACTACTCCCAGCTTGATTTTATCCCTGTTGGGTATAAACATCATTTACCTTAGTATTTACCACTCTCTACATAAGACCTATGGTATTCAATGGAAAATATAGGAGGGAGGCCTCAGGACTCGGTGGTAGCACACTGCCCAAGTGTTGGGTGATTCATGGGTAGTAGCCAAGGCCGTGACGACTTCGGCAAGGAGCAGCAAAATAAGCTGGAGGCCCTGGAGTCCATCCACCCAACTCCTTCACAGCATTATCAGAAAATCCATCCAGTTTCACCATTTCTACAGTATCTGACACTGGAGAAAATAATGAAATTGTCCAGACTACCCTCAAGTTTACATACAGTGAAAAATACCCAGATGAAGTTCCTCTTTATAAAATATTATCCCAGGAAAATCTAAGTTAATGATGTCACAAACATTTAAAAATTATTAGCATTGCAGGCTGAGGAAAATCTGGGTGTGATCATGATCTTTAGTGACAGCAATGCAAGAAAAATTAAACACAATAGTAGATCAGATAAAAATGAGAAGAGAGGAGGAAAAACTAAAAGCAAAAGAAGCAGCCAGGTGTGGTGGTGCATATCTGTAATCCTAGCCCTGGGGAGGTTGAGGCAAGAAGATAACTGTGAGTTTGAGGCCAGCCTGAATTGTATGATGAAACCCTGTCTCCACAAGACAAAAAAAAAAAAAAAAAAAAAAAAAAAAAAAAAAAAAAGGCAGAAAAAGAGAAGAAGCAATTATTCTATAGCACACCTGTTACAACTAAAAATTTCTTATGTTGGAAAGCTAAGTTTGATGTAAAACTCTTGGGAATTAGAAGAAGCACATGAAAGAAGAAGAACAGGAAAAAAATCAATTGAGTGGCAAACAGCTGTTTAAAACAGACTACAGTCTCGACACATCTGATAGCCAGTTCTTGGAGGATGCTGGAAACAATGTGGAAGGAGGTGAGTTTTTGTTCCGGGAAATGGATGACTCGGATCTGGAGGACGCCGAAGGAGATCCAGACCCTAAGCCTGTGGATGCAGGGACTGGCTCCACAGTGATGGACTGTCTCCTTCTCTAGAGAGGCACAACGGCCACAGCATCTGTGGCTATGCTGAGAGGGTTTCATTTTCCTAAGAAAAAATAATTTTCAGGAGAATATTCTTCTGATAACTTTCATCACTGAAGTTAATAAACTGACCAGAATAATTCTTCACATATAAAATATTTACTACTTCTTAGTGAGGAACAAAAGATTACATATTTGACATTATTTAACATTGGAGGGAGATCCTATTTATAGCGCCAAGACTTAAAGGTAGATCACTGTCATGGACATAGGGGATTTATGCTCAAGAAACTACATAATTCATCATTTCTATCCTAGAGATGATGGTCACTTTTGGATTTCAAATATTGTCTTTTACACAGAGTGTTTCAATATTGAGATAAATACATAGAAAATTAAACCTGGATTGTAGGCTCTGAGCACAGTAAATTTAAGTTTTAACAGAACAAGAAGCCCAAATTATATGTGATAGGTTCTGGCCCTAGTATGAAATGCTAAAATCATTATGGTGGTCATCTAATATGGCCGATGCCCTTTAAACAAAAGCCCATCTTCCCAACACCACCTCCCCCTTCTTCTCCAGCTTAGCCTAAGACATAATTTACTTCCACTCTTCCTGCCACCTCAGGGAAGCCCCCAGTCAGCTCCCTCAGGTATATCTAAACATGCCCTTCAAACCTTTCCCCTGGCAAGAGGCCAAAAAAGCCTCAGCCTCCCTTTGTCTAGTCGTGAGAAAAAATTCCTCATCCTTCCCCACGTTCTCTCCGGTGGTCTCCAAGAAAATAAAGCCCCTTTCCCTTTTTCCTTCTGCCTCTTTCTCTGCTGCACCATTCACCTGAAAACACCTATCAATAGGCAGAAATAAAATGGACTTCATCACTATAATAGTGCCTGAATGCAAATTTTTATTGTTTATGAAAGTTGTATATTCCTAAGCACTTCTCAGGTTAGACTTATAAGCCCTACTCTGCATTTTATTTTATTTATTTATTTATTTTTATTTTTGGTGGAACCGGGAATTGAAGTCAGACCCTTGCACTTGCCAGGGAAGTGCTTATTCCACTGAGCCATCTCCCCGGCCCTTCTGCATTTTAAAAGTACAATCTGATATCAGTTCTACAAGTGAATAAGAAAAAGAAAATATACCAGTACTCTGTAGGAGGCTGAGGTAGGAGGATTACAAGATTAAGTCTAGCCTGGGCTAGTCAATAAGACCCTGTGTCAAACTTGGGGTAGATGCATTGTGGCTCACACCTGCAATCACAGCACTAGGGAGGCTGAGGCAGGGGGAACACCGAGTTTGAGGCCAACCTAACCTACATAGCAAGACTGTTTCAAAAAAAAATTTTAAAGGTCAAGGATATAGCTTAGTGTAAACATTCTGGGGCCAATCCCTAGTACTGCCAAAAAACACAAAACAAAACAAAATAAAATACCACCTAAAAGCAACAAAAAAGTAGAATATGACTATCAAGAAATAAAATAATTTTCAAAGGACTAGACTCACAAAAGACTCAGATCTTGGATCTATCAGATAGAAACTCTATGATGAATACAGATGGACCCAGAAAGCCTCACATACTCATGGGTGGGGCTTACAGCTGACTTGCTTTTAGGAGGTAGTCTGGTCAGAGGCCACTGGAGACACAGCCTAGAAAGGTTTACTTTCAGCTAGGTGTAGTGGTATAGGCCTGTAACCCTAGCACTGTGGTGTGGTGAGGGGGAGGGGGAGTGGCTGAGACAGGAGGATTATATAAAGTTGGAGTTCAGCCTGGACTACACAGTGAGTTCAAGGCCAACTGAACTATATAGTAAGACCGTGTCTCAAAAAAGCAATACATAGATAGATAGACAGACAGACAGACAGATAAATTTTCCTCCCCAGCTCTTTTCTTCCTCTTTCCTGTCTGTTAAGAAGTAAGCTCCAGTGAAATGCCTTCCTGCCTTAAAGTCAGCCAACTACAGACTGAAATATAAACCAAAATAAACTTTTCCTCCTTTAATTTGCAGGTGTTGGGCACTGTGTCTCAGCAATGATAAAAGTAAGGTTTTGCTACCAGAGAAGTGGGTCATTCCTGAGGTGCTACCTGACAACATGGTTCAGATGCCTTCTGAACTTGTTTTCTGGAGAAGTTTGGAAAGGTTGGAGATGAAGGATAGAGAGGCCCTAAAATGGTACAAGTCAAGTGTGTTGGAAGATGCCAGTCAAAGTTCGGAAGAACAGAATGCTGACAGTAATACAGATGGTGAGGACCAGGCTCAAGAGCTTTCACTTTGGTGAGGGGAGACAGAGAGCAGGGAAAGGGGACATAAAAATAATTAAGATATGTTATGTACATGCATAAACTCCCTGTGATGAATGTAATTACATACTGCAAATTCATACTAATAAAAATTAAAATTTGAAAGGAAAAAAAGGGAGTTTCAATTAGGAATAAATACTCCATTGGTAGTTGGACTCCAGACCATGTGCTCTGTTGGAAACTTTTTCTAAATTATGCTCATGTCCTGAGACTTTGTGGAAGAATGAAATTAAGAGTAGTGTAATGGTTGATACATCATGTCAACTTGAAAACTGAGAAGGTTAGAAGCTTAACTGACTCAGCAGGTGGCCAGGGGCTTCACTCTGTAAACATCCTTATCTTGTGCAAGAGGTGGTACAGAGATGGTGTGAGTGCTGCACCTGTGTGTGTGTGTGGGGGGTAACCTGCTTACAATGTAAGGGAGGAAGAGGCTTGTTCTCCCTTTTTTGCTCTTGTTGCTTTTTCTGTTTTCTGCCATATTGAACTACTGCCCTTGTGCCATGCCACCCTGCCTTGGGGCTAGCTAATTATGGACTGAAACCTTTACAAACTGTGAGCTAACTAAACCTTTCCTTCCTTAATATTGTGCATTGGGTATCTTGTCTCAGCAGGGAGAGAAAATTAAGACAGGTGGTAGACCAATTAATCTGGTGGAGGAAATTTCAAAGCAGTCCAATGCTCAGGCCATAGCATGGATACTGCTTGCTGGTTTTAGCTAGGTTTACAGTAAAAAACAGGAGCAGAAAGCCCATCTTAAACCTCTTCATGCTGGGGATATAGCTCAGCAGTATGAGCACCTACCTGGCAAGTGCAAGGTCCTGAGTTTTGATTCCTGGTACAAAACAAAACCAAAAACAACACTCCTCAGTTTTGCCAGAAAGAAATTTTCCATAAAGATAGACAGAGGACTGCTTGGCTGCTGAGATTAGCATTAAAAAGAAACCAAGTACTTTACAGCAGGACAATAGAAAGGATGGACTGAGGGAATGAGAGGAACCATCCAGGCCCCACCCATCACAGGCTCAAAATTGCAACCTGAAAGACTACTTGTAGAAGGGAGACACAGGGTACTGTGATTGGGAAAGAGAACAACTGCCTAGGAAATTTGTTTCCTGGGATTCCGTTCCTGCTATACAGCCATCCAGGTCCCTGGAGACTTCTGCAGCCTTGATACAAGGGAGCCTGGCTAGCTGATCAAGCCAGCAGCAGACTCTGGCATTGTCCATGTGGTGGTGATTTTATAGGCATGTAGAATGCAAGAGTTGTGGGATAATGGAGCCTTCCACCCAGATTTGAGAAGAAGGACTGGAATGCCAGACAGGGCAGACCATGCAGCTTTGAAAGTGAAGCTGAATGTTCAGTGCAGACCTAGGAAATAAATGACAACAACATGGAATTTCTGCCATGTTGGAGGAAAGCCATAAGAGACAGACAAAAACAGACCCAAAGAGAAGCTGTGAGGGCTGCAATTACTGGCAATACCAGTAATGCCAGTGAAGTTGGCCCATACAAGCTTTTTGGAGTTCACATGTCAACACAGCTTACCTTGGGTAAGAGACATGGAGCTACAAAATATGTCTGCCACACTGGGTATCAATGTTGTTTGGTCCTGTTAATTTCTATGTCCTTATTTCTCCCTTTTGGAATGGGAATGTTGACCTTGTGACACTGTATGTTGGCAGTTTAATTTAAAAAAAAAAAAAAACAAAACCAAATAGGGATTCATGGCTAATAGTTTGCCTTGAGTCTCAGAGGATTTGGACTTCTCAGTGATGCTGAAACTGTCAGGATTCTGGCAACTCTTAGAGATGGACTACATGTATTTTGCATAAAGGATGTGCATGGATCTTTTGGGGGCCAGAGGGGAATATTATGACTTTTGGAAGGTGGGGCTTTGGAAAGTAAATGGATTATGAGGGTTTATAGCTGACTTGCTCTTAGAAAATGGGGTCTGGTATGAAGAAGCAGATCATTGGGCATATGGCCTGCAAGGATTTATCTCCCTCACCAGCTCCTCTCTTTTCTGCTTCCTATCTGCCATGAAATGAGCAGCTATTCTTCTGCATGCCCCTGTATCCTGTCACCCTGTTTGGGAGCCAGTCACCTACAGACTGTGAGAATAAACTCCTCTTTCTTTCATTTACAGGTGGCATTTATTCCGTCTCAGCCACAAAGACAGTGAGGGTAATATTAGAAGCAATGAAACCCAAATGCTTCCCAACTACTGACAGACTGGCTTCATCTCTGTCAGAAGTAAATGCTATTCATCTTAGCAATCTACAACTCTTCTATATATGGCATATGATAATTAATACCACTCTGGTGGAAGGCTGAGGCACAGGAGGATTCCAACTTTGAGCTCAGCATGGACAACTAAGTGAGACCCTTTCTCAAAATTTAAAAAAAAAAGGGCTGGGGTGTAGGTTAGTGTGAAGGCCCTGGGTTTAGTCTCTAACACTCTCCCCCACCCTTACAAAAAAAAAAAAGAAAATAAAAAGAAATGATGTTAGGAAGAGAAGAAAGGAGCAAGGAGAAAGGGAAGAATAAATGAAAGAAGGAAAAGTAAGAAAGGAAGAAAGAAAGAGAAAAAATACATAGAAAGACAGACATTATACCTAAAAGCAAGTAATAAAGGGTTGGAATACAACTCATTGTCAAGAAGTAAAATAATCACAGACCTAGATTCATAAAGGACCCAGATGTTGGACTATCAGATACAACACTCTACAATGAATACACCAGTACCTACTAAAAACTAGACAACAGTGCTAAACTGGAAACTTCAATTGTGACATGGCAACTATAAAAAGAGTCAAATGTAAATACTAGAAATAAAAAAATAATATCAGAAAATGAAGTATCCTTTTGACAGGTTTATTAGCAGACTAGACATAGAGGAAAAAAGAATCAGAAAGTCAAAGAGAAACCAATAGAAATTATTCAAGGTAAAACACAGAGGGGGAAAACAAGTAAACAAACAAAAAAGAATGAAGCATTCAACAGCTATAAGACATTATTAAAAGGCCTAATATACATGTAACTGGAGTTCCAGAAGGAGATGAAAAAGAAAACAAGGCAGAAGAAATATATGAAGACATAATAGCAGAAAATGTTCCAAAATCAATCAATGATAAAACACAAATCTAAAAATCTCAGCAAACATAAGTCAAAACGAAAAACAAAGAAAATACACCAGCATATTACAGTCAAATGCTAAAAAGCAAAAACAGAGCCTCATATTCCTGAAGACAGAACAAAAATCCCCAAATCCTCAAGAAATGTTTATTTCCTTTTCTTTTTCTTATTAAGGCTATAGCAGAAATTTCAACAAACATACTCTCTTGGGTGAGGGTGTCAAGGTACAGAATCATACTTCAATGAACTCTAGGATGCTATCTAAGTGCATGATTATCTGCCAACTAAACATTTGCAAGTTGCCTTAAGCATTAGCCCAGTTCAGTCTGCCACAACAAAATACCAAACAGAGCATTTGTCTAGACATGACATCCTAAGATGTATAGGATGGTTACCAGCAGTCTCCAGGGGGCATAGTAGGTTTAAAAGATCAGTAACTGACTATAAGAGTTCTAGTCACCCTTTCTCCAACACACAAATATCCATATACTTTAGACAACATCTAAGTTAGAACCTACAAAAGCTTTGTTATAAATCTGGGCTAGGATGTATAGCTACTATAAGTAGTGGTTAATTGTGTCCCCACAAAATGGTATGTTCAAATTCTAACACCTGATATCTATAAATATGGCCTTATTTAGATACAGGGTCTTTATAGATGTAATCAAGTGAAGATGTGGTCATACTAGACTAGGGTGGGCTTTAAATTCAGTGACTGGTATCTTTATAAGAAGACAGTGAAACATGGATGCACAGCTATGTGAAGAAAACAGAGATGAAGTGATACAGCTATAAGCCAACACATGCAAGGACTGCAGGCAAACACCCAAATGTAGGAAAGCCTCCCTAGGGCCTTCCAACAACGCAGCTCTCCTGACACCGTCATATGGGGCCTCTGGCCTCCAGAACTGTGAAAGAATAAATTATTGTTATTTTAAACCATTTAGTTTGTGATACTTTGTTATGATGGCCCTATGAAACTAATGTGATGGTTTTGCTCAAAACTGAGCCATTCTACCTGGTAGAAATGTCAGGAGTGCATCTCCTTCTAAGTTCCCAAAAGGCACTGTGAAGGCTGGCCAAATAGCTGGACTAAAGCACCTGCTTAGATAGGCGCAGGGACCAGGGTTTGATCCTGGACATGCCATGCTGGCCCCGTCCCCAGGGCATGCTGAGCCGTGGACTGAAATTAGGTGTGGTGGCATGCACCTGTAATCCCAGCACTTGGGAGTAATCCCAGAGTTTGGGAGGCTCACTATGAGTGCAATCTGTGTAGTGAGACCCTGCAGTCCCTGTACTAAAATACATTTTAAAAAGACACTATCGATACTTTCATAGTAATCTCAACCCCTTCCTTTGCCTCATTTATGACACTCTTATCATCTTAAAATAGGGTGGTGTATTGTCACTGTGATTCTCATAAAGTCTCACTACCACTGAAGAGGTATGAGCGCGTTACAATAAGGACTCGGGGGCTAAGGAGTGAGAGCATGGTACTGGATAAAGCAATGCTGGGATTACAACCAATTCAGAACACATTCTGTCCCTGACTGGCCTGTCACAAAACTGGCAAATCAGAGAGGAGGTGGGTCAAGGCAAACTCAACATTAGCCCTGGAAAAAATAACTCAAAGGATATACTGTATTCCCAGATGCATCATAGGAAGACATAACTCCCCAATATAATTCTCTAATGCCTGAAAACACACTAATCAGATGATACTAAAGCTGATACTAAAAAGTCACATCTTTCGCTATATAAAATTGGAAGTCATCTTTTCTAGGTCTAAGCAGTAACTCAAGGCACTCAGCACAATTGTAGTCTATAACTTGTTAAATGTTCATTTTTTCCTTTTAGAGGACTAGCTGAGCCTGCATGTTTGTGCTGTATCCCAGGGTCTGGCCAGTGCCTGAGCTACCTTGTGCTCCATGAGTACTGAAAAGTGAATGAATGAATACATGGGAAAAAGGGGAGAGGAAGGGAAAGAAGAATGGAGGGATGAATACATGGAAGAAGGGAGGAAGGAAAGGTATGCTGCTCTGGTCCAAGAGTTCTGTCTTTTAGGCAGTGATAGGCACAAGGCATACTTACTATCAAAGAGGATGATCCTGCCATCACCTCCACAGGGCTGGGTGTGATCCCCAAAGCAGACGCTGTTGCACTCGGTGCTGGCTGCCTCTCCATACTTCCAATAATCAGGGTTGTTCCCACAGAAGCATGCATAGCCTGACTCCATCCCAGCAAACTGTCATGACAGACAAGTAGCACACAGTGAGTGTTGTCAGCCGGCTTGAAGGAGCCTGGCAGGGTTGGTCCCAACGATCAGTTTCATCTTTTCAGGCCACCCTTCCCCTGGGGCTTTTTGCTGGTTCCACTCTACCAACACTTGATTCCAAGCTTATGATGAACTACATACTATCACATACTATGAATATGTTTCCCTATCAATGAGTATCCCTTTTTAATGTTTGCATTTCTACTGTATTTAATTAAGGGGAAGAACTGGACATGGAAGCACACACCTGTAATCCCAGCACTCGAGAGGTTGAAGCAGGAGGACTGCCACATTTAGAAGCCAGCCAAGGCTACAAAGTGAGCTCAAGAGCAGCATGAACTGCATGGTGAGACTGTCTCATTTGGGACTCCCCTTTCTATCATCTTAAAATATGTCATCTATCACTTCTATCTTGTAGCTAACTGTGGTCTTGATTTGTACTTCTTTAATGGTTTAGGAAGCTGAATATCATTTTATGTGCTTATTTACCATCAGTGCATTCTCCTTGTGAAGTATCCAAGTCTTTTGACTATTTTTAAATTGTGTTATTTGGCTTTTTACTGTTTGACTTTTTAAAGTTTTTTGGTTATGTGAAGAATTCTTTTGGTATTTTATTGGGACTGCATTAAGTCTGTATATCAGTTTTGGAAATACAGCCATTTTGACTGCTTGGTTCTGCCTACCCAAGAACATTTACATTTTCTGATATCCTCTTCAATTTCCTTTTTTATAGTACTGTAATTTTCTTTATTGAGATCTTTCACTTCCTTACTTAGGTTAATTCCTAGATATTTACTTTTTCTTATTCCTATTATAAATAGCACTTTCCCCTCTAATTTCTTTCTTGATGGTTTCATTATTGGTGCACAGGAACAATACTGATATTTGTGTGTTGATTATGAGGCCTGCTATTATTAAATTTGGTTGTTAATTCTAAGAGTCTTTTGGTAGATTCTTTGGGGTTGTCTATATAAAAGATCGTGTCCCTTTTATTTTTTTTTCTTGCCTAATTGCTTTTGCTAATGTATCAAGTACTACGTTGAAACAGAGTAGGGGTACTGAGCATCTTTGTCTTTTTCCTGATTTTAGACGGAAAGCTCTCAGTTTTTCTCCATTTAATGTTGGCAGTAGGCTTGTCACAAATAGCTTTTATCCGATCGAGATAAGGTCCCCCTGTACACCTATTTTCCTCAGTGTTTGTAACATGAAAGAATGTTGGGTTTTGTCAATGGATTTTTCTGTTCTATTGAAACAATCGTGTTGTTTGTGTCCTTGTCTCTATGTGATGTATTACACTTACTGACTTGCATGTGTTCAATTATCCTTGAATTCCTGGGATAAAGCCTACTTGATTATAATACATGATGTTTTTCTATGATGTGTTACATTCTGTTTGCCAGTATTTTGTTGAGGATTGTTGTATCTACATAATCTATAGTTCTCATTTTTGGACAGATCCTTGTCTGATTTTGGAATCAGGTTAATGCTAGTTTCTAGGAATGACTTTGGGAGTACTTCTTCCTTTCAATTTCATTAAAGAGCTTGAGGAATATCAGTGTTGATTTTCCCTAAAGTTATTGTAGAATTCAACAATAAATCCATCCAGACCTAGAATTTTCTTAATTGGTAGACCAACCACGAATGAACCCAAAGAAACTGTTAAACTTCCTACCTTTAAATTATGGGTGTCAAATATTTCATTCCAGCAATGGGTAAGTGACTAATATACCTCATTTTTTCCCTCTATTTCTTAGTTAGCATTCTCTGAGAAAGAATATTTTTCTTCTCATTCACTAATATAGATTTATGGCTCAATTTATTCAATGGGGCATATTTACTGTATTATTATCATTATGTTTAGATTAGAAACTCAAATTATATCAGATTTGACTGGTAGGAACTCCTTCAAGGTGGCTTTTGTGTCCCTGTGGCAACTGTATATAACTGTCTATTTTCCTATATAAGATGTTTCAGGATCATTTTGCATTTTCTCAGAACTAGTACTATAATCAGTAATTTTCTCTAAGGAGCTTCTTTTAGTGGAGAATACTATTTAGAAATCAGATCTGGGTGCTAAGTATACTACTCTCTGCTATCAGTATGTCACTGATCCTAGGCTCACCCAATGGGCAGAGCTTAGAAACACATGTGTACATATATACACACACAAAGACACACCATGCCCTTATACTAATCCAATCCCTACCCAACATTTAGGCTTTATTCCAGTTTTTTTTTTTTTAATGTACTTATACAGAGTCTAAAGGGTCTCGCTTACCTTGGTCTTAACCATCCAGCAGAAAAGTATAAAAACAAAGCATAAGAAGTAAAGCCATGGTGTTATGTTGAGCTGTAGGGGACTCAGGTCAACATTGCCAGTGAAGCGGAAGACCCAATACTATTATGAACTACTGAACTCTTTTAGAATATTTTGCTGAGTTTACACGCCTATAATATTTAAATGATGGAACTTAACAAAAAAAGGGGATACAGATGAATGTCCATTTTGTATCTGTGTATTCAAAGTGGTTAGGATAGATATACAGTTACATTCTCTTAATGAATAGAGGAGTTTGTTCTAATGGTATTTGTAAATAGAATGTCAAGTCTGCATCTTGTACAGCAATTAACCACTAGGAAGAATGTATATAATGTGTTAATTATTGAAACTGTCCTACCAATTTGGTTTGAAACTGTCTCATTGCTATTTGTTTCTCAATAAAATTATGGAAAAAAATAAAAATAAAGAGTCTCACTACAAAGATTGGACTCATAGCAATCCTCCTGTTCTCAGCCTCCCAAGTGCTGGGGGCAGGCTGGCATGGCAAGCCAGGGATCGAAGCTAGTCCCTACATCTGCCTAAGCAGATGCTTTAATCCACTGAGCTATCTGGCCAGCCCTTTTATTCCAGTTTTTGATACATTCACTCATGCTCATCTACTTGATCACATTGGGTCACCTGCCTTCCCTAGCCACTTGTCTCAATAGGCCCTGAACCCTGAAAAGCTATCTTCCTTGCTTGGGACTAATTAAGGGACCTTAGATAGGAAGGAAAGAATGAAAGGAAGGAGGAGAAGTAAGAAAGAAAGAGAGAAAGACAAATCTTTTCCTACTTTTCTGATATAACAAACAATAGTATTATTGAGCCTTAAAGATTAAGGAATGAATTTCGGGAAAAAAAGAATGGATAGGAAGAAAAAACAATTATTTTGTCTTAGTAAACTGGCTAGGGCCCAGTAATCCATTAAGAAAGAAAACCACTACCTTGGCTTATTCTCAGATTCTCTGTGGATACAATGATAGCCCATAATACACAAGGGCACAAATACATAAGTCAGTCAGGGGGTCAAACAAAGATGCTGCTATGTATTGGAAATTTTCTTCCCAGTCCTTAAACAAAAACACTGCCTCACTCTCCTGAATCCTAAGCTTACTCCAATTTTTCCTTCTCAGAAAGTTATATGGTTTGACAGGCCTTTTAAATAACACATATTTTTAAATTACTGCAGCAAAATACACTTAAATCTTTAGCTTTTTCTACAGTTATATATCCACAGGGCCATTACCTTGAACCTCTGACTCCGACAGAAACTGATGCAGGTCTGTATGGTAAGTTTGTTGGATGTTTTACTGGTGCCAGTTAGAGGAGGTGGGTTTCCATGATCTTTGTAACAGCCAAGGTTTCCAGGCACTAGAGAGAAAGAACAAGAAAAAAGAGAATTTCATAACATCTGGCTGTGAAACACCAAGAAGGAAAAGCAATCTATGCCAGGTACTTTCATCTGAGCCAATATTTGTACTACTGAGGTACAAATAAATAAATGAATAATAAGTAACCAGCTTTAAAGTGGAAACCTCAGCATTCTCTGCTAAACACCATGTGTTTGCTTTATTCTGAAGTGTACTGGAGATCCAGATCCCTTTTTAATGTGCTCTAAGACATTTCATTTTACTATGTCAATAATGATAGGATTTAATACAGAAGAGAATGAACAAACAGTTTCCTAAAAATAGAGAACTTACAATATGTAAATTTTTTCATAGTCACTAAGGGCAAAAAAAGCCCCCAAAAGTCCATTACCCTATAATTTGTACTCAAACTCCTTGTTTCTTAAAAAATGCCTCAAGTGGGTTTCCCTAAGGTTTCTTGGGGAATTAGCTTCCTATTGCTTCTGGAAAAAATTACCACAAACCTACTGGCTTATAACAACATACATTTATCATCTTCCAGTTCTAAAGGCCAGAAGTACTACATGGATATTACAGGGCTAAAATCAAAATGTCAGCAAAACTGAGTCCCCCCTGGAAGCTCAAGGGAAGAGTCTGTTCCTTGCCTTTTCCATCTCCTAGAAGCTGCCAATATTCCTTGGCTTGCAGCAGTGCACCCCCTTCTTCCATCATAATCTCTTTCCCTCCCTCTACTTCTGTCACAGTGCCTTTTCTGACTCAGATCTTCCTGCCTCTCATTGTTATAAGAACCTGTGATTACACCATATATGTAAATAATCCAGGAACATCTGTCCATCTCAAAATCCTTAACCACATCTGAAAAGTTCCTTATGCTATCAAAAACCATATATTCACAGACTCTAGGGTTTATGACAAACATCTTTGGGGGGCTATTATTCAATCTACCAATGATCATATTAGTGTGTTACAACCACATACCAAATGGTTTGGTCTGGTCTAGTTTAAAAAAAAAGAAGGGGGGGCACTGGGGAGATGGCTCAGTGAAATAAGTGCTTCCCTGGGAAGCACAAGGGCCTGAGTTCAATCCCAGGTTCCACAAAACAACAACAACAACTCTGTGAGAATAGAGGAGTCCAAATAAAAGTACCAACTATTGATAGTCAGCTTTCAAAGATAGATCTCAATGATCCTATTAACTAAATGTTTGATTAACACTGTAATGCAACAAAAAATTTTTCCAGGCATGGTGGCACACACTTATAACCCCTGCACTCCTGAGGCTAAAGTAGGAGGACTGCTACAAGCTCAAGGCCAGCCTGAACTATAAAGTGAATTTAAAGTCAGCTTAAACTATAAAGTGAGATCCTGTCTCAAAGAAACAATAAACCCCCCCCCCAACACACACATTTGGTCTCTGTTTCATTCCTGCTTCCAATTCCTTTAAGTTTCCTGGATAATAGCAACATCTTCTGTTCTAATGAGGCAACTCTTGGTGATTTCCTGGCTAACTTCAGGGTGGGTTCTGGTCACCAGAAAGACCATACCATGATTAAAAACTTGAAACTTTCAGCAACATCTCCCCTTCTCCAGAGAGGAGGAAGGGGCTAAAGATTGAGTTAATAAATGATGAAACCTCCCTAAAAATTCCCGAAAGATGGGGTTCAGAAAGTTTTCAGTTGGTAAACACATCCATGTGCTGCAGGTGTAGCACACTCCACAGGGACAGAAGCTTCTGTGCTAGGGACCCTTCCTGACCTTAAACCTATATACTTCTTCATCTAGCTGTTCAACTGTACCTTTAATATATCCTTTATACTAAATTGATAAATGTGTTTTCATGAGTTCTGAGCCTGACAGCAAATTATGAAACCCAGGGAAGGTCATAGGAACCCTTGATTTGTAGTCATCTTTGACAGAGTATGGGAAACGTGGGGCCCACTACTTGTAATTGATATCTAATAATGGACTGCAATCTTATGGAACTGCATCCTTAGGCTGTGAGTCTGCACCAACCATAGGTAGTCAGTGTTATAATTTAATTGTAGGATATCCAGATGGTATCTAGAGTTGGAGAACTGGGTAGTCTGGGAAAACCCACCTATCTGCCAGTTGGTATCAGGAGTGAAGTGTATGAATGTACAATACAGAAATAAGTTTTTGTTTTGTAAGTTTTTCTCTTTTATTTCCCGTCTCAAATTCATCTGTTGAAGCCTAAATCCCTCACATGATGACATTTTCCATTAGGGTCTTTGGGAGATAAGTAGGATTAAATGAGGTAAACAGGGCTGAGTCCCATGATGGGATTAGTGCCCTTATAAGAAAAGAAAGAGTTCAGAGCTCACTCCCTCTACCATGTAAGGATATAGCAAGAAAGTGGCCATCCACAAACCAGAAAGATAGCCCTCACCAGATACTAAATCCGAGGGGCCTTAACCTTGGGCTTCGCAGACTACAAAACTGTGAGAAATAAATCTTTTATTTAAGCTACCCAGGTCAATAGAACTTTCTCATAGATGCCCAAAGTGCCTAAGATAGAGTCCTACCTCATATAGTTCATGTCTTGTGGAATCTCTTCCTCTGTGTATGGTGTGGACTAGTGATTTGATTCTAACAGAATGTGGCAAAGTTGATGGGATGGCATTTATGTGACTAGGTTATAAAAGGTTGTGGTTGCATTTTGCTAGCAGATTCTCTATTGCCTTCTTCGAGCAATATGCCATGATAGAGGCCAGGTAGCAAGGAACTAAATGTAGCCTTCAGGCAACACAGCTAAGCATTTCAGTTCAACAATCTACAAAGAACTAAATCATATTAAAAATTATATGCAATAGAAAATGGGTCTTTTCCCAAGTTGAGCCTTAAGACTCCGATCCTTTTGAGAGAAAACATTTTTGAGAGAAAATTTGATTCAGAGGACCTAGCTAAATTATACTCAGGTCTCTGGACTCATAGAATATGTAAAACAGTAAGTGTGTGTTATTTTAAGTCACTAAGTTTTGGGATAAGTGTTACACAGCAAAAGACAACTACTACACTGGTTTATTGAAATTATCTTTTTTGAATGAAGAAATTAATTCATTGTGGGTCATGGATAAATCAGCTTTTCTCAACTGGTTTTTCTGATGAGGCAATTCCCAGCAGGTTCCTAGATAGCTTTGGGGTGGGGCTTATCACTAGAAAAACCAAGCCATTAGAACATAAAACTTTCCAGCCCATCCCATTAGTTTTCCAATGTTGTTATTAATTCAAGAACCACTTTAATATCCATCAACGCCCTCTTCCTTTCTCTGTTTAGCTCCTCATAACTTATATAACTAAAAATATAAGACATGAATAATATTAGGCCCTAGAAGCACTCCTAGGTCAACTGAGAGTTACATATTATTCAATTCCAAAGTGCTAGCCATACAGTCTTGGGTAGATAAGTAGCACTGTCCAATTTAATAAATTCAATCTCCACATTAGTCTTTTAAGCATATAAATATGTAAGTGTAACATACATTTAAAAATTTTCTTTGGCTATCTAACCAGCTCATTTTAAATTGGCAGGAAGTAGCTCTGCTAACCCAAATACTCACCCTCCCCCCTTAAGCCTAGTGGTTACCCTTCTCCCTTGCGTCATACATGGTTCAAATATAACAAATGCGGCTCACCACACAAATGTTAAAATGCATCTTTCGGAAACAAACCAAATCTCTATAGTAGCAAATGTAAACACAATAGCTCTAAGCAGTAGCAGTCCATTGTTCAGTGGGGGCTTGGCTTGGGAATGTTTGGGTTTTAAAGCTTAAACAACTACAGAAAGAAACATTTCTAGTCAGGGACCTATGATTTAAGCTAAGTCTGTTAAAGGGACCTTACATATAAAAACCTGAGCCATGCATTTAATGGTTCTTAATAAGAATTATTATTAATATTCTTGATAAGAATTATTATTGATTGTGACCGTCTTGGTCATTGACTCAAATTATTTTGTCTCATTTATTCCATTGTGCTCACAAGTAAGCATGTTATTAAGTATTCATCTATAGAGAACCCAGGCATATAATCATAAACATTAAGGTTGGAAACAAGCAAAGGCATGGGTTGCATTAATACAGCTGGAACCTATAAGCTTTATTTACAACAATTCAGTGAACAAATCCAGGCAGCTTACTTCCCAACAGGGCAATGAAGTTCTAAAACATACCACAAAGTAGATCACTGGGATCCAACTGTACTCTGCTGCTGTTCTAATGCCTTTGAACATCAATGGTCTGAAGCATCATCTTTGCTCCCCAAGTCCAACTACTCTCCATTCTACCTCCTAAAATATCGTGTGCATCTGTCTGTGCCTCTCTATCCGTGTGCTGCCATTTTCTCAGGTGAAGACTCCATCTCCTCACACTTAGACCACTGTGGCCGACTCTCCTATTTCATCTCCATTTCTGGCTTAGCTACTCTAGGTAGCACAATGCAAACAAAATAATTCTTACACTAAAGGCCAGGAAGGAAGAATGACAAGTGTAGAGAACTTAGGCAAGAATGACATTGGCCTTGGTAGGAACAGTAAAGCTTGAGCATGATCACTGATGGGGGAAGGAAAGCAGTCGGAAAGGTATGTGAGCCCTGCCTCAGACCCATAAAGCTCCCTGGTTGCCGCACAGAATCAAGTCCAGATCTTTTTACATACTATACAGTGCCCTATTCCATCTGCGCTGTTTCTCTTTTTCCTGCCTATATAATCTCTCCCTCTACTCCTTGGCTAACTTCTATATGAAGGCCAAATTGCAGAACATTTGCAAGTTTCTAAGTGTACTTTGCTCTGTGGTCTCTCAATCTTTACACCAGCTATCTCCTCTGCTTAGAACACTCTCCTTAAGCTTAATGCCTAGTTAAGATTCAGCTTGAGCACCACTTTCTGTGAAAAGCCCATGACCCTCTCATCTGCTCTTCTCCCTGCCACCCCAACAAAAAAAGAGAAGTATGGTCCCTGGCTGTGCAGTCTGATAGCAGTCTATGCTGAGTTTGATTCCAGGTACCTTTTTTTGTGTGTGCCTTTCTCCACAAATAAATCAAAGACAAATTAAGGGCAGGACTATATCTTCCACCAGTCACTGTCTTTCTAGGGCTTCAGTGGTCCTAGCCACACAGTAGGTGCTCTGTGACTCTGCTGATCAAACCAGTTGAATGGGTAAAGATCTATCTCAGGTAGCAGAGAATAAATTGGTCGGCAGAAGTAAAAGGCAGAGCTCATCAGCATAACAGCATTCACTTAAGGCTCGTAACTATTGTTTTTAACTCCCTTTTTTTTTTTTTATATTTTAGGGAAAGGTCCACCGGGCATTCAGGGTCTCACTACTAGATTGGACTCATAGTGATTCCCCTGTTTACAGCCTCACAAGTGCTGGGATTACAGGCGTGTGCCACCACACCCAGTCTCAGTCGCTTTCTCAGTGCACCCTGGAAGTGGGCCAGCATACCAGGCCTGGGGATCAAACCCCCCAGCCGCTGCACCTGCTTGCAGGTGCTTTAATCCGCTGAGCTATTTGGCCGGCCCTACTCCTTTCTGCTGTCTTCTTTGGCTATCTGGAAATATTCTGAACAACTGAGTTTTTTCAAGGTTAACATTAAAACTTTTTTTTTTTCTCTTATTCTCCTTGCAGGGAACCTTTCTAAAATAAATCAGATGTTCCTCAAAACAAATTTAACATAGCTCATCTTGCTCTAAATTTTGATGACTTGAAGCCATCAAATGTACTTCACTATAAAGGCCCAGACCGGTGTGCTTTTTTATTATTGCTTCTGTCAGTAATTTGTCTCCTTGTTTGCTGTCTTAGCTTGGGTTTCTGTGTCCTCGGTCTGTGGTGAACTGTGAGTAAGGTCTGGTCTCTTCTCTCTCTCTCTCTTTTTTTTTTAGTTTTTATTTTATTGAGAAACAAATATCAATGGGCAATTTCAAAACATTAATAGGAATTTAAATAATTAATACATTGTACATTGTTATCTTCTTAATGGTTATCTGTATACAAGATGCAGACAGAATATCCTGTCCAAACATTATTAGTACAAATCTTTCTTCTCACTGAATTAAGTGAAAGCAGCTGTATATCTATCCTAACTATTCTGCATATACAGATACAAAATGGTCCTTCCTTTGTATTGCCTTTTTTTATTTAGTCCTGTCAGAAATGGGTATTCCATTGGCATCTAAATACTATAGGTGCGTGAATTCAGCAAAATAATCCAACACAGTCTAGCAATCCACAATAGTAGTGGGTTATCCACAGAAGTTGTTGACTTGAGCCTTTCACAGCTCAGCACATTAATATGGCTTTACTTTATATACCTCATTTTTATACTTTTCTGCTGCATGGTTAAGACCAAGATAAAGCAAGACCTATATAACAAGAAATGTAACTTTTGTATCTGATAAGGTCAGTCAAGTACCCTCAGGATTTATCCTGTAACCCTGTACCTCACTCAGTTCATAGATCCTTTGTCAGTGTCAGTCATGGCCACTGCTTGACCAATTTGCTTTCTGTGAAAGCCTGAGAGGTGACTCTCTCCAGGTGACTCTCCTTAGGCACACTCTATATCATCGATCACACTGCTCTGTGGCCCTATAATCTCCTTGATCAGAAAATTTGGGACACAACTGAGTTACATGATGTTACAATATAGGTTCTCCTATGTCCTAAGTCTTCACTGACCTTGAAAGGCTAGGGTCAAAATGTTGGCTGTCCTTATAGCCCTTCTATTTCTCTAATTTTTGATCTGCAAACTTAGGTTGTTAACCCTCCAGAAGAGAAGCTTATTTTTACCCTACATCTTATGCAGTTGGGTTTAACTTCACTATCTATCTGAATATCAAACATCTTAGGCATAACATGGAACAGGTATTTTCCATCAAGTATTGATATGTTAAACATTAAGTCCCTATAGAATATGGAGATAAAAATTTTAAAAATGAAAAATATTTAAAGAATATAAGTAAACAATTACATATTTTTACACAGAAATTTAGAAATCTAACCATATACAGCATTGTAGCAGGACAGTCCTGTGACTTTTTTTTTCTTTTTCTTGTGTTTTTTTTCATTTAGTACCCATTTAAAAAAAAAAAAAAAAAAACCAAACTTTTACTTGTGAGACAGTATGGTAACAACTGGTATGTCATGGCAAGAAGTATGTATTTAGAAGACCAGAATGACAGGTGTTCCAAGAGTGACCCTTCTATTACACATTGCTATCTTCAGTGCAGCTGCTTGGTTTATAGGTATCAGCATGTATAGTTAGTCAGGGTGAGAATCCTACCAATTAACTGCTAGTTTCAAAAACCTGTTGATGTTTCTCAGGATCACTGCCTTGCCCATCTTGTGCATATAAATGTATGGCTTTGTCCCTGTCCTGTTTCCCAGCTCTTCTCCTTGCCCTTTCCTCATTGTCCAATCCTCAAGTTCTCAGTTTCCTTTTAATTCTGTTATACCTTTCTATTTGTATTTCTTCTTTTGAGTTTTTTTTTTTTTTTGAGTTCTTACACTAGGGAGACTATATGATATTTACACATGTGGGTCTGGTTTATTTCACTTATGAGTATATCTTCAAGTGGCATCCACTTCAATATAAAGGCTTCAAGTTTATCATTCTTTATAGCTGAGTAATACTCCATTGTATAACAATAACACATCTTTTTCAATCATTCCTCATGTGACGGGCATCTTGGGTGTTTCCAAGATTTGGCTATCACAAATTGTGCTGCTATAAACATAGGCACACATAAATCACTATGATATGATGTTTCCAGTTCCTCCGGGAAAATTCCCAGTAGGGGGATAGCTGGCTTGAATAGGATTTCCAGTTCTAGTTTCTTAAGGAGTCTCCACACTGATTTCCATAATGGTTGCACCAGTCTACATTCCCACCAGCAGTGGAGAAGGGTTCCCTTTTCCCCACAGCCTCTGTAACATTTGTTGTTGCTTGATTTCTTTATGATAGCCATTCTTTGTGGGGTGAGACGGTATCTCAGTGGTGTTTTAATTTGCATTTCATGGGTGGCTAGTGATGTGGAGCATTTTTTCATATATTTATTCGCTTCTTTAATATCATCCTCTGAGAAGTATGTGTTCATCTCGGATGCCCATTTCTGGATTGGGTCTTTAAATGTGGGGGCCCTAATGTTTTTCAGTTCTTTATAAATTCTAGAGAGCAGATCTTTGTCTGAGTGCTTACTAGTAGAGGTTTTTTCAAAATTTGTGGGTTTTCACTTTGTTGGTAATTTCTTTTGACGTGAAAAAACTTCTCAATAAGAGTTGGTCCCAGTTGTTAATTCTTTCAAGTGTTACCCATGCGATTTGATTTTTGTTCATGAACTCTTTGCCTACCCCTATGTCTTCAAGAGTTCCTCCTACTTTTTCTTCCAGGAGATTTAGTGTTTCTGTTTTAATGTTTAGATCTTTAATCCATTTTGACTTTAGCTTACTGCATGATGATAGACCTGGGTCAAGTTTTAGTTTTGGGCATGTAGAGAGCCAGTTTTTCCAGCACCATTTGTTAAAGAGGCTATCTTTCTTCCAGTAAGTGTTTTGGTCCTTTTGTCGAAGACCAGGTGGTGGTCTCTTAATAAATCCACTAATCCCGCAGGAGGCCTCCCTCTAATGAACTAATCCAAATCTAGTTATTTCTTATGGGTCCTGGCTCCAAACACCACACTAGGTTAAGGCTCAACATACAGATTTGAGGGGCCACACCAACATGCAATCCAAAACAGTTGTTGCTATAGCTGCTGACAATGTAGAACATTGTAAGTGAAAGGAATCTTAGCATCCATTTCTTACTACTGTTAGTGTCTTGGCTTATTCTCTTCTTTTTTAAAAATTATTTCATTATTTATTTGATACATGGTCTCACTATGCAGTTCAGACTGATGGTGATCCTCCTGTCTTAGCCTCCCCAGTGCTAGGATTACAGGTGTGTACTACCACACTCAGTTTCGGAGCTGGCATGGCATGCAGAACTAGGGATCAAACTTGGGACCCTGCACTTGCCAAGCAGGCCCTTAGACCGCAGAGCTATCTCCTTAGCCCCGCTTATTCTCTTCTTAATGTGCTACTATCTAGGCTTAGGACAAACCTATAGAGTTTATTAGAATAAAAAAGTGATGCATAAATAAGCCAGATTTTGTGACATGTGCTTTTTAGTCCCAGCTACTGAAAGGCTGAAGCAGATGGATCATTTGAGCTCATGAGCTTCATACCACTCACTCAAGGCAAGGTAGCCAAATCCTAGCTTTAAAAAATGAAGAGAATAGTTTCTAAAAGATGGAGTATAGTTATGCTTCCCTCTTTCTGTCAGCCCTACTGTAGCCAGGAGCTGTTTCTGCTTGCTTACAAGTGCTGGGCTAATCTGAAGCACATGGGTGTGACAATCATGAATCCAGGGAGCAGCCAGAATTCTGCATTGAGACAAATCTTAGGGCATATTCTGGTCCCTCCAGCAGAGTCCTTCTAAGCTCAGTTTCTTCAACAGTAGAAAGAGGAAAAATAAGGGCCTCAAAGTGTTCTTGAGAAAAAATGAGATGATGTAAATAACTCAAGGCTTGGCAGGATGGCATGTGCTTAATAAAGGAAGTTTACTATCACTATATATAATGAGGCTTTCATCATTCACCATATAAACAAGCATAATTTGCTGAGTGATAAAAAAGTAAAATAGCATTGATTTAAAAGACAAAATCAAATGCAGTCACCTCAGAAAAATTTTTTTCTGGATATTAAAATATTAGCCTCTTAACTTTCGTATCATATACAGTATATTTCACATAAGTCATCTTTATACAAAGCACTAGCCCATTCAGCAAAGCAGGACAGAAGATATTACTACTATCGGACAAAGAAACCAGCTTACCCAGGTAAAGAGTCTTTATACAGAATTGTACAAGCTGTATCCATAAGATGAGTATACTTGAGTGCCACAGAGTCCTAATTCATGGATTTTCCTTTCATTCTTTCCTTTCTTCTCTCTTTTATTTTTTATTTTAAATTA
>NW_004524597.1:18672172-18696060 GCF_000260255.1 Octodon degus | reverse complement strand
TTTTTTTGTAGTACTGGGGATCAAACCAGAGCTTCCTGTGTACTAGCCAAGTGCTCTACCAATGAGTTACATCTCTGACCCAAATCTGACTTCCTAAACTCCTTGATCCCTTGATGCTCTGCATCAGAGGGCAACAACTGAGACAGACTCGGCCTCAGAGGGGTGCCAGTACCCTCTGGCTGGTACTGGAAAGTGCAGCTCCAAGGCTCACCAGAGAAGACTCGTCACATTGTCTTCCAAAGCATTACTGGTCAAATGAGTGGATTTCCAGACTGTGTCCCACCCTTAGCATTTCCCAGAAGCAGGGAGGAAAAGTCCATTTGAAAAAGGATATTTGTTCTTTCTCTCTTTTTTTTTTTCTTCCAACTTTCAAGACCACTTTAAAGTCCTTGTGGCTTGGTTATGCATTTTTCTTCTTACCGAAGAGTCGTCACTTTCAATTTTTTAAAAAGAATCATCCTGATGTATAAATGGACCCCTTGTTTATCATAGTGAGGCCTTAAGACTCATGACAATTAATTATAGTAGCTCCCCCTTATCTTCAAGGAATATGTTCTGATATCACCCTGAAGATGCCTGAAACTACAGACAGTACCAAGCTGTACACATTCTAAGGTTTTCCCCTACCTAAACATACACTAATTTAATGCCTTTTCCATCTTGACTAAGCGCTTACCACACACCACAGTCAGCTTTTGCAGTTTGAAGTGTGACAGCACAATTAACAGAATCTCTTTTTCATTCTTTGTAATCTCATGTATTGAAGATTTGTTCTTACCCTACATTTTAGGAACCTCAGCATGAGATTATTTTTTTAAAATTAAATTAGGAATTTTCAAACCTTTTTACTTAGAGATAAATAATATATCTAAAGAGATTTACATATCTCTTGCATATCTGAGTTGCCATTATTCTTGAACTTTGTGACAATTATTAAAGTAAAATTAGAGGAGCTGGGGAGATAGCTCAGTGGTCTAAGTGCCTGCCTGGAAAGCACAGGGATCTGGGTTCGATCCCTAGTACTGCATGCTTTGTTGGCCACCGAAACTGGGTATAGTGATGCATACCTATAACCCCAGCTCTGAGATTGGTGAAACAGGAGGATTACTGTGAGTCTGAGCTGTGTAGCAAGACCCTACAGCAAATAAATGAAAGATTAAAGTAAAATTTGGGCTATTGAGCACAAGCATTAGCATACTGTAACAGTCAATGTGACAACTGAAGTGGCCATTATGAGACTAAGAGTGAAGCATAAACAATGTGGTTATCCTGGATAAAGGGATGATGCACATCCCAGGCAGGAAGGAGTAGGACAGTGAAAGATTCTTCCATGCCACTTAGAATGGCAAATAATCTAAAATTTAAGAACTGTGTTAGCCATGGTGGCACATGCCTACAATTTCAGCACCCAGGACACTGAGGCAGGAGGAATGCCATAGGTTCAAGGCCAGTCTATGCTACATAGTGAGTTTAAGGCAGCCTGAACTACAGAGCAAGACCCTATTTCACAAAAACAAAAAACCAAACCAAACCGAAAGAAATCCCCAAATTTTGTGAATTGTTTACTTTTCATATCTTTCTTCCTTTTTTTCTCTCTCTTTTTGCAATTTTACTTTCTTTTATTTTCCTTAATAGAGACAGGGCTTCACTATGTTGCTAAGGGTAGCCTTGCACTCACAGGCTCAAGCAATCCTCCTGTCTCATCCTCCTGAGACTACATCTGTATGCTAGAGCCACCAGCTTTGTAATTTTTAGTATTTTTGGATCATGGTTGGCTGTGGGCAACTGAAACTGCAGAATATAAAGTTGTAAATGAAGGTAGACTACTACATCAACATTCTCTACCAATGTTCAGAATTCTTCAAGAAAATATTGTCAAGACAGCTGAGGAGAGATAGTCTTCTATTCAGATTAATAAAATAACTATTACTTTTTAAATCATAAAGAACTTCTGGGAAGCAAGTAGGCAGGTTTATTAAACATTGTGCTTAGGACTAGCTTCATTGTTAAGGTGCAACAGACACCTTCATGGTGCCACACATACATTCTCTGAGAACCACTTTCTAAGAAAATCTGTTCCCAAAACTGCTGCTAGCTGGAAACAGGCCAAAACACCTCATTCTCTGGCCACTGGAGCCACCAGATTTTCTCTCCCAGAACGTTGAAATTAGGATTCACTTCATGAAGTTCAGGCATTGGATTTGTCAGAGTTGACGTAGCCAAACTCATGTTTAGGCCACATGAGTGAACAAGTGAGCTGATTCTGCTGGTCACAGGGAGAAGAATGGATGCCAAACAGAGAAACAGGGATGGGAGTTTATGTAACACAGAGACAGTGAGGACAAATGCTTTCTTTCTAGGTTCTTGGATCATGTTTCCCACAAATTTGCTATGAGCAGTAAAATGTGGTAGATTTCTGAGTTCTTCCCTTTATAGGCCCAGCAGCTTTATCTATCTCTCTCAGGGAAACCAGCTACCATTTCAAAAAGTCTGAATAGCAAAGAGAGGTCACCAGAGAAGGACCAGAAACAATCTTGGGTGTCCTGGATCTAGCAGGCTCCCAACTGTGTTTAGTCACCTGACCAAGCCCAGGTGACAGTAGCAGAAGAATGGCCCAGCTGAAACTCAACCAGCCCACAGAACTGGAAGAAAGGATAAACTGCTGTTGGTTTAAGCCACTGGGGAGGGGGTGGCTTATCGCATGGTATAAGCAACTGTCAACAGGTTCCTTATAGAAATCAATCAATCAATCAATCAATCAATCAATCAATCAGGGCCCAGCAAGATAGCTCAATGGACTAAGCACCTGTTTAGGCAAGTGCAGGGACCAGGGTTCTGGTCCTGCCCCAGGGCACACTAAGCTAGCCACCAAGACCAGGTGTGGTAGTGCACGCCTATAATCCCAATGCTGGGGAGGCTGAAAACAGAAGGATCAAGGGCCGGAGAGATAGCTCAGTGGACTAGGTGCCTGCTTAGGCAAGCTCAGGGACTGGGGGTCAATCCCCATTACCACATGCCATGCTGGACCCATCCCCTGGGTGCGCTGAGCCAGTGATGCAGTCCGGGCATGGTGGCACATGCCTGTAATCCCAGCTGCTGGAGAGGGTGAAAACAGGAGGATCACTATGAATCTGAACAGCATAGTGAGATCTGTACCAAAAAAAAAAATTTTTAAAACAGGAGGATCACTATGAGTTCAAGCTGTGTAATGAGACCCTACCAAATACATTAAAAAAAAAAAATCAGTCTAAAATTCAAAAGGAATGTCACAGGTATGTTCCTGGGAGAAAGAACTGAAGAACTCTGATATCACAAATATTCCAGGCAAAATCCATTGAATTATCTTTTATACTTCCTACTATTTCAACCTTTATATGTTCCACTTATCCTCAAATTCCATCTTCCTTCTGAATTCCTCTTGGGATTAGTGTTTTGTCTTACCTCATTGCTGTCATCTATAGCCCACGCCCTTATCCTCTGAATGTAGAAATATACAACCATCCTCTCCTCCCTAAACTTCTTTCCTCCATTCCAGACTATAAATAGACAATGGGCTCATCTTCCTCAACTAGGACTCTTCAATTAGAGTATATCTACTAGGGTAGAAAAGTGGACAGGGGATCCAGGTCAAAATTTAAATGCCAGAGTTGATTAAAGCCCTGACCTGGATTTTTTTCTGTCCATTTTTCTACTGCAGGCAGCCTGGATCCCAGCATACATTCACACCCATCCCATCCTCATTCCCTAAAGCCTCTGTCACTGTGCCCTAGCCTGTCCAATCCCATTCACCTTTCTTCCAACTACCACAACCTTTACTAAGTCTTCAAATACAGCATTCTACATCATAATTTGACACATTCGTAGAGCTGGCCCCAAATATATTTACATTTATTATTCAGATTCCTAATTATATTGTCAGATGAGGGGCTATGTATGTTCCTTATAAGCAACTGCTTATGTAAAGATTTCCAGTAAAGTCAACTTTGTGGATCTGAATATTTTCCCTCTGTAAATTAATAGTATACATTATAAAGTACGCTCTAGAACATTTTATATGTCACTGAGGAAAATGTCTACTTGCTTCAGAAAATCTGCATTGTAATAAAAAATTAAATAATATCAACTAAAAGAAGAAGAAGAAAAAAAAAAAAAGAATTCAAGTCAGATCTGAAAGACTGGCCAGATAGCTCAGTGGATCAAAGCACCTGCTTAGGCAGATGCAGGGGTCAGGGGTTCAACCCCAGCCTGTCATGCCAGCTCCACCCCTGGGGCTCAGTGAGACAATAACTGAGACTGGGCGTGGTGGTGCACACCTATAATCCCAGAGCTTGGGAGGCTGAAAGACAGGAAGGATCACTACAAGTCCTATCTGTGTAGTGACACCCTGTACTAAAATATATTTTTAAAAAAAAAGTCAGATCTGAAAACAAAAATGCAAATAAAAACAAATGTGGGTCTTCTGTGTTACCCCAATCCAGAATCACACTGGACCGCACAGAGAACCTGCCACAGTAGCTAATGCACAATGCCAATCCTATGATCAGTTGGATACAAAAAGGGAAGGACAGAAACAAAAAGCAAGTTACTTACACATTCTAGGAATTAGATGGCAGAAATAAATGATGGCGATCCGTTCCCTGGGGAAAATACACACCACAATACCTGCTGGTACTTTCATGACTACCACGAGCCAGGTTCTGGATATGAGGTTGTGTGTACTCTATTTATTTAATCTTTTTCCCCCCAAAATAATCCTTGAAGGCACAGATAAGGACAGCAACACTCAAAGAGAGTCCTTTTGCTTAAAACTATCAAGTGAACAATGATGAATCTTAGCTAAGGCACTCTGAAGCTCACATTCTTTTTACTACCTTGTGCTCTCATGGAAAGACACATGACTTCATGGGATCAAGAAAGAGTATTAGTGAGCACCTGTTCTGCCCTCCACTGTGCTATGTGGGGGAAGAATGCTGAAATATGCTGCTCCGTTAGTAGCTACCACGCAGAGCTTTTGGTGGGGGGCAACTATAACCCCAGCATCTTTCTACAAATAAACGTACCTGTAAAGTAAAGGTACCTGCTATGCAAATGCAGCTTCCAGAGAAATCTTTGAGTCCTCCTCTCTAAATTAATCTCTCCTTCACTGAAATTCCAGAGCTACCTCTGTTTCTGCCTTTAAACAGCTTAGCCTAGTTGGGAAAACAAAACTCACAGAACTCATGAATAAACGATATTAAAACAGGATATTGACAAGGCCAATTTAAGTAGCCCAAAGGGAATCAACTAAATAGAAATATTAAGTAACTGGAATTAAAAGACAGAAGTATCAAAAAATTAGTTTATATAATTTATATTATTCACATTGTTTACAATAGTGCTTTGGCTGGAGAAAAGTGAGAGGATCCATTTTAGCTGTAAAGCATAAGCAATGCATCTTCTGGGAGAAGATGAACTCTAACCTACAGCAGCAAAGCATAGTGTTGGTGGAAGAACCTGAGGCCTGGGCAGAGCTGCTGGTTGAGTGTTCTGTGCAGAAGCCTTTGCCAGCTGAGAACAGCTGGTCAGGGAACACCATGGAGCAGCCCACCACTCTAAAGAGCAGCTCTGCTGTGCAGCAAACACTTCCTGGATACCACTGCAGCCTCTTTTGCTCCTGGGGCTTGGGATTTTCCAAATCCAAAGAATAAAAGAAAATGACTTAGAGCTAACAGCATGAACTGCAGACTCGCTGTCGCCACTAAGTTAATCCTTTGGTTTCCACAATGTCAAAAAGGCAATCTCAATAATTCGGCATACTATCTAAATTTCAAACTTTAATTCCCAAACAATGCACAAAGAAAATTCTAAAAAATGACCTCAACACTAGCCTGGACCCATCCCAGGGTTCTTATTTTCAAGGAAATAACAGATAATGGGGATGCACTGAAGTACTAGAAGAAAAAGGCACTAGTCTGCCTATCAGGGGTCCTAGATTCAGAATATAATCTTCATCAAATCACTTAATAATCTAGCTTCAATTTTCTCATCTGAAGAGTAGGGGAGGAAAGTAGACATACCATTTTAGTATTGTTGAAAATGTTAAATATGGAAAGGTTAAATATAAATAAATGTGGATATAAGTGTTTGTAATGATAGGTACTCCACAATATCTGAAACACACTAAAAATCAATGCAAACATCAAAATGTAAATGCTGTTGAAAGAAAAAAAGACATCTTCTATAATTGGCTTGACTACCACTGTCTAAATGCCCATGATTTTTTATTTATTCTTATAATGCAGCTTTCAAAACTCAAATTAGGGATCACAATCAGAAGTTTTCAAATGCTGTTTCTTGGGGGCTGCATTTTTTAAAGGCAAATACTAAAATCTGAGGAACAGTAAATCATTTTCAAAAAGGGCAGAAGTTATTCAGTTAAAAGGAACTTGAGCCAGTGAGGTCATGAGCTGAGATTGACTTGGGGGTTCTATGTGGCAGAAATGTCATTGCTGCCATGCTCTCAGGACTGGTCTATGTGAATAATAAAATCACTAGAGAATGTCTCATGAGTTAGAAAGAAGAAACTTCCCCAATCCCTTAAAGAGACTTAAGAAGCTATGGAGAAATGTTCCCTTCAAACCCTCAGCATTTTCCTCAGCCTCATCAACATCTTGCTGATCCTATGAAATCTTCCATTACCTGACCTTATCTTTTCTATCTCAGTTTTTATCTCTTATTCCCTTCTTCCTAAATAAAGCCAACACGGACTTGCTTGGAATTCATCAGAGAGCATATGCAAGCCAGTGTATGTGAACATGTTGGGAACAGTTTTGCTCACTTTGTCTTCATGCCCTCCCTGCCCCTGCCCCATCCAACCCTAACATATAGAACCTCGATACCTATTTAAAGTATGGTCCTGATTCCATCATCTCAGAAATTTGTAAGGAATATACAGTCTCAGGTCCATTCAAGACCTACTGAATCTAAAATAAGATCTCAGGTGAATGCATATACCTTAAAATTGAGAAGCCATGCACTAACATCCTTCTTCCAGAAGCCCTCTTTGATAACTAGTGACCCTGGGCTCTGGACCTTACTAGGCAGATCTCCTCTTCAGTGCTCCCAACCATTTGATCATGTTACTACAGAGGGTTTTATTTTGTGTGTATGGGGGGGGGGTGGTACTGGGGATTACTTATGTGCTAGGCAACTCTATCCCCAAGTCCTTTAAAATTTTTTTTGATCAGGGCATCATGCCATGCCTGTAATCCCAGTACTTAGAAGGCTGAAACAGGAGGATCACTGTGAGTTCAAGGCCAGCCTAGACTACATAGTGAGTTCAAGGCCAGCCTAAGTGGCGTAGGCTAACCTCAAACTTGCCATCCTCCTTTCTCAGCCTCCTGAACAGCTAGCTTACAAGTGTATACTATCATGCCCAGGTACTGCAGTTTTATATGTATTCATCTGTGCATGTGTCTGTCTTCTGCCCTAGACTGAGGGCTCACCATGAACTGCAGACCCCACCATTCCGCTATCTCCTATTTTGTAAAAGGTCTTATGTATTGTCAGAACTTAAAAAATACAATTTGTCACACCTACAAACTTCTAAGTATGCCAAAAGTTCTTGCAACTTAAAATAAGTAACTATAAAAAATACTTCAATAGTTTTAATAACTTTGAATAACAGCTTTATAAGTTTAGCAACTACAACATTAATAACTAACTTCAACAATGAATTCAGATGCATGTGAGCTATATATAAAACTAGTATGGGGCTGGGAATATAGCTCAGTGATACAGCACTTGTCTAGCATGCATGAGGCTTTGGTTTGATCCCTAGCACTGCAAAACAAACGAAATATAATGGTTTGGATTAATTGTGTTACATATTTAAATCTGCATACTCTATGACTTTTATATATATTTAAATATTTAAAATACTAGAAAATTATTTGAAAAAAATATTTTTGAAACAGGGTCTTGCTATGTGGTCCAGGCTAGACTTGAACTCACTATATTGCCCAAGCTGGGCTCAAAATCCTGGTAATCTTCTTTTCTCAGCTTCCTGAGTGCTGGGATTACAGGCATGCACCAACATGCTGGGCAAAATTTTCTTTTTAACACCAACTTTTGAATATACACAAAAGTAGACAAGAATAATGAATCTATCATCCAGTATCAACCAATTTCATCTATTTGTCAAAAATTGTTTCATCTATTTCTCTTAACCTCACCCACCCAACTCTTTGAAGAATTGGATTGTTTCAAAATAAGTACCAGATATAATAGCATTTCAAACAAATATTTCTTTAGGTATCTAAAATTTTAAACACCTGTTTATTATTTCTGCTTTTTAGACAGCATCTCACTGTCTAGTTGAGGTTGACCTTGAATTCACTACGTAGCCCACACTGGCCTCAAATTCACAGTGATTCTCCTGCGGAGGCCTTGCAAATGCTGAAATTACAGGCTTGTGACACGATGTTCAGTTCATATCTTTACTGTAGCTAATAAAATTAACAGTAATTTCTTAATATAATAATCTATATTCAAATTCCCCTGTTTGAAAAATAATTAGGGCTGGCCAGATAGCTCAGCAGATTCCCTAGCATGCTGTGCCGGCTCTACCCCTGGGGCGCACTGAGATGGCGATTGAAACTGGGCATGGTGGCCCGTGCCTATAATCCCATCACTTGGGAGGCTGAAAACAGGAGAATCACTATGAGTCTGATCTGTGTAGTGAGACCCTGTAGACCCTGTACTAAATACATAAATTTTTTTAAAAAAGAATTTATATAGCTAGATTTGTAGGTGAATTTTTTTTTAGCAAACATAAAATAGCTTTCAGAGATGAGAAGGTAACTCTTTCATGCCTAATGACATCCAGCCCAGTCAGCTATGTGAAATGGAAAAATATATTATCCTTAAATGTTATTTTCAGGGGGGCTGGCCTTAGCTCAGTTGTTTAAGTGGCTGCTTCCACAAAGCTGTCAGCCTCAGGTTGCTGTAGTTCGATCCCCACAACACTCCAGCCAGCCAAACCACCCCTGAGGGCATTCGGAGAAAAAAAAAAAAAAAAAAAACTTATTAGGGGCTGGTGAGATGGCTCAGTGGTCTAAAGCACCTACTTAGAACAAGCTTAGCAAAGCACAGGGACCGCGGTTGAATCCCCCAGCACCACATGCCAGCCAGCCCCGCCCCCTGCTGGGCTGAGCTGGCCATACACACACACACACATAAATAAAATTTTTTAAAAAATGTTATTTTCAGACTATTTCCCCATTCATAAGTACATTATTTACTTTTGAAAACCCCATAAATCTTTTATAAAGAAGCTACAGATAAACTAAAAGTCATCCTAAGATCCACCGAAGCATGTCTCTCAAAAACAACGGAATAAAAGGAATTACTATGGTGAAATGATTATTCAACACACGAGATATATGTAAAAGCTGTTAAACCAAATGATTTTTCCCCTAAAAAGTCAAACCAACAGGACTTTGCTTGAGAGTGCGATCTATAAAGATGTTAAATTGATGATGTTGGAGTTTGCTTTTAAAATCTGTATTTTTCCTGGGTGCAATAAGAACTTCAGAGTTCCTGAGAAACATTATGGCAGAAGCATATGAGGGGCAAGTCTAGTAACATCAGAATTGTTCTCCTTTTAATACTAAGTTCTGATCCATGCTCTGCAGGTTCACAGCAACATTCAAATTTCTCTCTGTGCACTCTGGAATCATACTTCATCTCTGCCTCCTGCTTGTTGTAGCCCTTCTCGTAACTCATCAAGGGCAGAGATTCCGGTCTCTACACAATGGCCCACCATTCAACCCAATTCTGCTTTGTCCCTCAACTTTCATTCCCTCAGCTCCTGCTGGGCCTGTTATATTCAGATATGAACTTTCCAGGAACCTGATCATGTCACAGGCCTTTTCCTGTATGACAAGTTCAGTGCTAATCATGAATAGCAGGCTTTACACAGATGGTATTAGTCATGAAATCTATGACTCCATATCCAGAAAGAAAGCAAAATTTGCCTAAAATAGGCAAACTGTATTTCTGTTAAATTCACAAGGCTATTACCAAAGTCTTTTGTTGCAAATAGCACAAGAGTTTTTCCTCAACTATATTAAATAGGCATACCAGGAGCAAGGTCTAAAGCTCGGCTGACGGGGAGCCCAGGATCCACAGGTGAATATAAGGATTTTTTAAAGAACCATAGCTATACAGTTCATCCTCTGTTCCACAGACAGGGTACTACTGAGTTCACATTCCCACCTTCTGTAAGCCTCTCTGCTGACACCAGTTGAATAAGCATCAAAGAGCCAGAAGCAATGAAAACAGTTTTTAACTTTCCTTTTCTGAGATAGTGAAGGATACCCAGCAAATATTACAAATTACATATACTTAGTGGTTAGTATTATTTTGCTATAATTCTTTTGGAACTCAGTTTCAATAACCATATGAATCAGCTGCTACCAGTCCAAATTATATTTTAGAAATGCAAATTGAAGATTATCTTTCTGAATAAAAATGCCCAGATTGAAATCCCTCTTCACCATCCCCAGGAGAATGACACAAGCTGGTAGTAAAAGACCATCTTTGTGTAGAACAAATGGACCGAGGAAAATCTGCTTTCCTCTCCCTTGCCCCTTTCTTCTTCATACAAGTGGAGCCAAATGAGAAGTTTTTTCATTTTAAAAAGTTGATTAAGCAGACTGAGAAAAAGCCCATTATTCTGGTCTTTGTAGTTTTCTCAATTTAGAGACTGAATTAAGGCATACTCAGGTTGGAAGGATAGTGAAGCTGGCCTAGCTGCCAGGCAGGGGAGATACTCGGAAGTTTGAGTTACAGAAGCAAATACAGGGCCTGCAGCACTGGTGCGGTTGCCCACTCCCATGTTACTCACCCCTACCCGTTCTTCTGTAGTACTGGAAAGCAAGCCCAAGAACTCTGCATTGAGCTACATCCCCAGTTATTTTTGTTTTGTGACAGGGTTTTGCTAAATCACTAATTGTCCATGCTGGGCTCAAACTTGTAATCCTCCTGCCTCAGCCTCCCAAGTACTGGGATTATAGGGCATGGGCCTAACCTATGTATATATGCCTAGCCTATATATATATATATATATATATATATATATATATGAAATCTACATTAATAACTTTTTAATTCAGCCTGCCCTTTATATCCAGGGCTATACATCTATAAGTTCCATATCCACAGTTTCAACCAACCATAAATTCAAAACATTTGTGGGGGGCAGAGGAGCTCTACATATATAGTGAACTTATATATACGTTATTTTTCTTATTAGTATTCCCTAAACAATACTTTATGACAACTATTTATGCAGCATTTATATTCTATTAGGTAGTATCAGTAACTAAGAGACTACCTAAAACATACAGGAAAATGTGCAAAGGTTCAATGCAAACACTATTCCATTTCACATAAGGACTTAAGCATCCTCAGATTTTGGTGCCAACAAGGATCCTAGAACAGATTCCTCTCAGATATCAAAAGATAATTGTAGTATCAGATTTGGTTTTAGTTTCCATTCTTTAAAGCTTTCCTAAAATTTCTCCACAATATTTTCTACCTTGTTTTAAAATATCTTTTTTAAGAGTCCCTCTATCTCATATACTACCTGAGGGCCAGCTGTCCTTTAGTCTTTTATTTTGCACATAATAAGCACTGAATATAGGAGTGAACAAAACTAAAAATAAATCTCCTGGTGAAAGACTGGAGAAACTGCATCATTTATTATCTTTTTTTTTCAGAACTGGGGATTGAACTCAGGCCCTTGCACTTGCTGGGCAAGCACTTATTCTACTGAGCCATCTCCCTAAAATAATGTCCTTGGGCCGTGAAGATAGCTCAGTAACATAAGCACCTGCCTAGGCAAGCGCAAGGACTGGGGTTTGAGCCCCTTATACCACATGCTGCCCCAGGAATGTTGAGCCAGCCACCAAGACTGGGCGAGCTGTTGCACGCCTGTAATCCCAGCACTAGGGAGGCTGAAACAGGAGAATCATTATGAGTCCAAGCTGCATAGTGAGACCCTGTACCAAATACATAAAAAAATTAAAAATAAAATAAAAGTGGCCTTTATGCTAATGTGGGTAAAAGAACTATCATATGGACTACATAGTATTTAACAAGTTATTTACCAAGTATCATTTTTCATAGAACCTGTTCCAAGTCAAGAAAAATAGTCTTAGTTTCACTGTGCTGAAAGAAGTTCATCCCAAAAAACTTATTCCCAAAACTTCACTTGAAAAAGTATAGGACATCTTTTCTCCCCCTCTAGCTTGCTAAGGAACTGCTGCCCTCTCTATCTATGAAAACATCAGCATGAAGAAATTAACTAAAAGTTAGTCAACTAAAGGAATTTCACGTGCTTTACCCATGTGGAAAACACACACGGAATAGGGTATAAAAAAAACAAGTAATGGTATTCCTGAAAAGCCTCAACAAAAGAACTAAAAAACCATAGACCAATGGCTTCTCCTTGCACCTTCTTATGAAATCCTTGAACCTGAATTCCCTGACCTCTGGCAGAGGACCTCCATAGTGCACTTAGGGCTCAGGTCTTGTAAACAATCAGATACGCACGAGTCTTACTTTGACAGGCAGGAATCTCGCAGTACTTCCAGTACACCCCATCCTCATGCTCTGCCACATAGCACCAGGGGCTCACATCTCCATCTGGGTTTCTATTGGGGACAAGAACACAATCAATGACAGTGTTAATGTTTAAGTAAGCTAGTTCATTATTTTTCAGTTTTACAGAACATTCAGGTTCAGTGTTATTTCTAATGATTGGTATATGTCTCAATGGCACCTCTTATCCAGAAGGAAAACATGGTAATGCTATGAGAACAAATCTTTCCACTCTGACATGTCCTTCAGAGGCTGGGGAGAAGTGAGCAAAGGTGAAAACAAATTCACTATGCTATAAGGAGTATCACTAAAGCAATCATGTCAGATGCCTGGCCCATGGTATTTGAACATGGAAATTCAGACAGCTGAATGAACACAGGAAATAAATAAATTCTTACATTTATTTATTTCTAGCTAAGAAAATTGGTGGTAACTTTTTTTTTTCTTTTCTGGTATTACTTCCTCAAGTGAATATTCCCAACTGTGTGATTTTAAAACAGTAAAGTACAAAATGGACATACTTCCAAAACTGTTACACAGATTTAATGCAATTCTGATTAAATTTCCAACACATCTTTCAACACTGCTGATGAGAACATGAACCAGTACAAACATCCAGGATAGCAGTGCTAATTGCTAGGTAATTTCCTCCTTAGGAATTTACTCTAAGGAAATCTTTACTTATAAAGATGGTCAACAAAGTATTCTTATGCTATGAAGAAGCTGGAAATAGCAAATACCTAACAAAAGGACTGAAAATTCATGCATCTACAAAAATGAATGGCAATGGAATACTCATCTCTGACAAAAGTAAACAAAAAACGGGATATAAATGAAGGACCATTTTGTAGTGAAAAAATATATATATATCTGTATATACAAAATAGATAGATGCAGAGTGTGCCTAAGGAGAGTCACCTGGAGAGAGAACATTTTCTCAGGCTTTCACAGAGAGCAAATTGGTCAAGCAATGGTCATGACTCATCCACAAAGTAACATAGATATACAGCTGCTCTCTCTTAGTTCAATGAGAAGTTTTGAGCTAACAGTATGTAGACAAGATATCATGTCTGGGGCTGGTGAGATGGCTCAGTGGTCTAAAGCACCTACTTAGAACAAGCTTAACAAACACAGGGACCGCGGTTCAATCCCCCAGCACCACATGCCAGCCAGCCCTGCCCCCTGGTGGGCTGAGCTGGCCACACACACACACACACAAACACACACACAAATAAATAAATAAAATTAAAAAAAAAAAAAAACAAGATATCATGTCTGCATCTTGTACTATGAATAATTACTACAAAGACAACAATATGCAATGTATTAATTATTGTAACTGTACTACTAACCTGTTTTGAAACTGTCTCATTGCTACTTTTCTCAATAAAATTATTTTTTAAAAAAAGTCACCTGAAAAAGGAACCAGTTTAACTTATGTACTTATTAAAAGTAAATGGAAAAGTTAAAAAAAAAAAGGCCCGATTAAAGAAATATAGAATATCCACACAAGGGGATACTAGATGGTTAATGAAAATGTGTTGTAGAGGCTCTGTCTTATAATCATGGAAATATTAATAATGTCTTGTTTTACTTTTTTCTAGTTTATTTTTAAAATTTATTTTTATTAATATATGTTTGTAGTACATAATGATTACATTCATTGTGGGGAGTTGGTATATGATATAACACAAAAAGTATTGTTTTGCTTTTTAAAGGCAGTTACAAAACCATAGATGACACAATCTTATGTTTTGAAAAAAACATTCAGAAAAAGACACACACTAAATTCTTACATTTATTTATTTCTAGCTGGTAAAATTGGTGGTAACTTAATTTTTTTTCTTTTCTAGTATTACTTCCTCAAGTGAATATTCTCAACTGCGTGATTTTAAAACAGTAAAGTACAAAATGGGCATACTTCCAAAACTGTTATACAGATTTAATGCAATTCTGATTAAATTTCCAACAGCATATCTCATGGAATCACAGAAAATAATAAAATTCATTTGAAACCAGAAGAGACCTAGAACAGTAAAGGCAACTCAGCAACAAAGTCAAGGCAAGGGGCATCACAATCCATGACTAAAAATTATACTATAAAACTACTGTATAAAAACAGCATGGTACTGTCAAAAGGAGGAGGAGGAAGAGGAGGAGGAGGAGAAAGATGATGATGACGACAACTTGAAGACCAACGGAACAGATTAGAAGATACAGAAATAACACCAGACATTCTCAACCACTTTATCTTTGAGAAAGGGACCAAACACCTTCACTGAAAGAAAGATAGCTTCTTTAATAAATAGTGCTATAAAAACTGGCTCTGCATATGCCCAAGATTAAAAATGTACCCATATCTTTCACCATACACTAAAGTAAATTTGAAATGGATGAAAGATCTAAATATTAAAACAGAAATATTAAATCTTTTTTTTCTTCTGTATTTAGAACAGGGTCTACAGGGTCTCACTACATAGGTCAGTCTCATAGTGATTCTCCTGTTTTCAGCTTCCCAAGCACTGGGATTACAGGCATATGCCACCACACCGTCACAACTGCCATATCAGCGCGCCCTGGGAACGGGGCCAGCATGTCACGCTGGGGATCAAACCCCAGCTGCTGTGCTCTGCCTAAGCAGGCACTTGAGTCTGCTGAGCTATCAGGCCAGTTCAGAAACATTAAATCTGATGGAAGATAGACTAAGTAAAATTCTTGAAGACACTGGTGTAGTAAAGGACTTTTATGAATAAAACCCTGACCTCAAAGGAACAATCACAAAGCCTTTTTTTTCCATAGTTTTATTGAGAAACAAATAGCAATGAGACAGTTTCAAATCAAATTGGTAGGACAGTTTCAATAATTAACACATTGCATACATTCTTCCTAGAGGTTAATTGCTGTACAAGATGCGAACATGATATCCTATTTACAAACACCATTAGAACAAATCCCTCTATTCATTAAGAGAATGTAACTATATATCTATCCTAACCACTTTGAATATAGATACAAAATGGACATTCATCTGTATCCCCTTTTTTTGTTAAGTTCCGTTCTTTGAATATTATAGGTGTGTAAACTCAGCAAAATATTCTAAAAGAGTTCAGTAGCCCACAATAGTATTGGGTCTTCCACTTGATTGGCAATGTCAGAAATTGTTGACCTGAGTCCCCTACAGCTCAACATAACAGCATGGCTTTACTTCTTGTACTTCGTTTTTATGCTTTTCTGCTGGATGGTTAAGAACAAGGTAAAGCAAGACCTATGCAACAAGAGTTGTAGCTTTTGGGTCTAATAAGGTCAGTGAAATCCCCTCAGGATTTATCCTGAGATTCTGTACCTCAGATTGTAGAACCTTTGTCAGTGTCAGCCATGTAGATGAGTCACGGCCATTGCTTGGCCAATGGGCTCTCTGAGAAAGCCTGAGAGAATGTTTTCTCTCCATGTGACTCTTCTTAGGCACACTCTACATCATCGATCACTTTCCTCTTTGGCCCCATAATCTCCTTGATCAGAAAATTTGGGACACTACCAAGTTACATGACGTAACAGTACAAGTTCTCATATGTCCTGAGTCTTAATTGACCTTGGAAGGCTAGGGCCAAAATGTTGGCTTTCCTTGCAGCCCTCCTTTTTCTCTAATTTTGTCTGCAAACTTAGGTTATTAACCATCCAGAAAACAAGCTTATTGTTATTACCATACAACTTAGGCTGTTAAGCTTAACCTCACTGTCTGTCTGAATATCAAACATGTGAGGCATAACATGGAACAGGTATTTTTCATCAAGTATTGATATGCTGAACTTTAAGTCCCTGCAGAATATGATAAAAAACATTTAAAGATTAGAATATATTTTAAAAATAGGCATAAAGAATTATATACTTCTTATGTTTACACATAAGTCCAAAAATCTAACCATATACAACCTTGAAGCAGGACAGTCCCACAATATTCTATCACAAAGCTTTTACAGAGCAAGAGAAACCACCAACAGAGTGAAGAAATAACCCACAATGTGAGAAAAAGGTTTGCCAACTGTTCCTTAAAGGATTACTACTGAGAATATATAAAGAACTAAAAACACAGACCTTTCAAATGTAAAGATCCAATCCAAAATGGGCATCCAAGATGAATCACACACTTCTCAGATGAAGAAATACAAACAACAAATAAATATATGAAAAAAATCACCCTTTCTTAAAGAGATGCAAATTAAAACAACACTGAGATTCCATCTCACCACAGAAAGAATGGCTATTATTAAGAAATCATCCAATAACAAATGTTGGAGAGGCTGTGGGGAAAAAGGATCCTTCTTTATTGTTGGTGGTAGTATAGACTGTTGCGACCACTGTGGAAATCAGTGTGGAGATTCCTCAAAAAACTAGGGTTGGAGGTCCTATTTGACCCTCCTATTCCCCTTCTGGGTATCTTCTCAGAAGAATTAAAAACATCATACCACAGTAATGTATGTACACCCATGTTTATAGCAGCACAATTTGTTAATATCTAGATCTTGGGAACAACCCAAATGCCCATCAACCAAGGAATGAATAAAAAAGATGTGCTTTTTTTATTCAATGGAGTACTACTAGGCCATAAAGAAGGATAAACTTGAGACTTTTATAAGTAAAGGGATGCAACTGAAACCAGAGCCATAAGTGAAATAAACCAGATACATGGGTGTAAACATCATGTTGTCTCCCTAATGTGAGAAGCTGAAAGAGTAAATAAGATCCATAATACATATTATAAAGTGGGAAGAAACTGTTTAAAGAAAGAGAAACTGAGATGTGGGAATGGAAAAAAGAAGGGAAAAGAAACACACACACACACACACACACACACATACACAACAGTTAAGATAGTTATACTATTAATTTCTCTTAGTTCATTGAAAAGAAAGGTTTGTGCTAATGTTGTTTGGCCAATTAAATGCCTATCTCTAACAATATGCAATATATTAGCTATTATCTTGTTTTAAATTTAAAAAAAGAATAATACAATAAAATGTATATAATATATGCCCCTGCCCCCAATAAGCTTTCACCAAGACTAGTCTGGTCTGCTCATGTCTGCTAGAAATGGATCATACTCCTTTCCTGAAACACTGAACCCCTAGAGAATTCTGAAGGAAACTGTGCCAGAGTCTTGAGTTAGAACCCATGATCTTGTTACCCGACACTAACTTCAGATACAGCAATAATACTTTTTAAAAGATTCGCTTACACATTCCTAAGTGAGAGGAGCTTGGAATAAATACCATTTCTTATTTAACTTTTTAAAGAATACAAAATAGTAATTTTTTAAAAACCAGCATTAGAAACAATACAAGGGTCCAGGGAGATGGCGCAGTAGAATAAGTGCTTGCCTGGCAAACACAAGGGCCTGAGTTCAACCCCCAGTTCCGCAAAAAAAAAAGAAAAGAAAAGAAAAGAAAAGAAAAGAAAAGAAAAGAAAAGGAAGGAAGGAAGGAAGGAAGGAAAGAAAATAGAAGCAAAACAAAATTTTACTAAACAAAGTGATAGAAATTCAACAATGGCTGCTGTATTGCATGATGTTATCTTTATATTAGTTGTTGGAAATCTTAAATACTTTTTAAGATTTTTTTCAACTCAGAGGTGCCATGAATCCATAGGCAACAGAGCTAAAGCAGATCAACAAATGGCAGGGGCTGCTGGACCCACAGAAAAGCCTTGCTTCTCTTCACTGCCCTTCAACCCCTTTTATTCAGACTCAGGATATTGGAAACCCGATTCTTTGGTTGGGCCGGAAATGGACATAAAGACCCAGCAATGGAGAGTTTGGGAGCAAACCCTACCAGGCATGAGAAGGATAAGCTTATTGTGTGGCCTAAAAGATAAGCTTCCTCAGGGTACAAAGGGTTCTTTTATTTCTTGTGCCCAAAGCCAGGTGGCAAAGCCAACTCTGCGCTTCCCGAGTCTCTGCCTTCTTCTCTGACCCGGATACCTCAAGCACAGTGCACAGCAGAGTGTTCCCATCACTCACCAACTCAGAAATATGAGATGCGATGGGTTTGAAAAGTTGCACAAAACAAACACGGTGTCAGGTGGCAGCTGAGAAATCAAAGTAGGAGAACTTGTACAAAGCCCTTCTTTAAACAGTATTTCATTGTCATTTTCCTCCTTTATTCAGTGTTCAGCTTTGATGTAGTATTGGATAAAACCATTAGAAAACAACTGTTTATTATCAATGTCAAAGTCACTCTGAAAAGCATCAGAACAGCTTCATAAAGAGCAAGCAAATTCATCCTTACTTCAGGGAAGTGCTAAAACAAAAAGACTAGACTCTGATGTGATAATCATCAACAATTTCAGCCTCCTTTTTTGAAGCATGAACTGGAAATTCAGGTCTGGTACATTCCAGTGAATCAAAGGAGAGTGTTGCAGCCAGCCAGGACTAAGGAGAAAGGTGCTCCTGGCCCTTGCTGCTCTCTTAATGAATGTTTACTGGTATGTTTTTGAGAGCCTGGGAGCAAATATAAGTGCTATTAGGGAAAAGTGATATTTTAAAAATAATTTTCATGTAAATTAACTCTCATTGGAAATTTTTTTTTCTTAAAGTCAGACTTTAAAGGCAGAGGCTCTTTTGAGAAGACTTGCTTAATAATTACAACTAACAGAGTAATAGAATAAACCAATAGATACTACCAAGAGAAACTTTTTGGGGCTGGGATGTAAGTAGGTGGTACAGTACTCATCTAGCAATTGCAAGGGCTTGGGTTCAAGCTCCAACACTGGAAAGAGAAGGAAGAGTGGAAGGGGGAAAGAAGAATGGAGGGAGGAGCAGAGGAAGAGCAATCCTGCATACAATCCCAACCGCTTTGGAGACTGAGGCAGGAAGATCTGTTTGAAGCCAGTCTGGGTAACTTAGCAAGACTGACACAAAAAAATAGAAGGGACAGATGAAAGAAGGGAGACAGGAAGGGAGAGAGAGAGGGAGGGAGGAATGGAGGGAAGGAAATGGGATATATATACACATGTATCATATATATATTTCATATACATATATATATATGAAAAATAAGTATGTAAAAACAAAAAGCAAACATGCCTTTCTCTGTCTATAAACATTTTGCCTAACTCACCCATTCCATTAATAGAAAAATTAGGGGAATAACAGATTTAGAATAGGGCTATTTTTATTTATGTAAAAATTAATGTGTGTAACTTTGAAAATAAAAGAGAATTGTTTACCGAGTATTGGTAACTTCAACAATAAAATACAAAAGACAACAAAAGGACAAGTAGCATTATAGAAAATGATGGGACTTGGTGGGGAGAGTTTTTCAGAAAAGGTAAATAGGAGACTTTACTTAAACAATAAATATCTCTAGAGTTTGAGAAATATTTATAACAAGCACATAATAATAATTTTTATAATACAGTAATAACAACTATGAGGCAATGGATAGCTGATACAAGTTGGGACAGAAGTAAAGAAAGGAAGGAAGTGAAGATGGAAGGACAAAGAAAACATGGCCTGCAGGCCTGGTGACTTCAAGTCAACCATGAGGGCCCCCAAGTGCTAGCAAAGATATGTGGAGGGCAGAAGACAAACACAACAGACCATGTAGTGCAGGAATACATGTGTTGGGGCAGCTAGGTCAACAGTGCCACATGGTTCAGATGCAATGTACCAGCAGAACCAGGGGCAGCATGGAGCTCAGAATGGAGCTCAGCAATAGTTTTTCCCTGTCCTAATGTCCCAATAATGATTCAATTCAACACACTGCTAAAGTATAAGTTATGTTACCAAGAACTTGGGTATAAATAGCTAAAAGTTATAACCAAAGGTACTTAGAATTTTGCTTTTATTCTCACATACCAGTGATTCTTGTTTTGATCACAGAAAACTTTTAGAATTTGATTAAAGCCACAGACAATATCAAGTAAATCATGAATATACATTTGAAGCACCAAGATATGAAATCAAGAGCTCCTATCAGTCAAATACATTACTGAGGAGGCAGAAGCAAGAAAATGCATGAGTTTGAGGCCAGCCTGGGCTACACAGTGAGCTCAAGGCCAGCCTCAACTACACAGTGAGACCCTGTCTCAAAAACAAAATTATAAAAAACAAGTAAATAAAAAGCCCCTGCTAAAGTCAGTCAGCTCCTTTCTGGTTTTTGGTTTTATTTTGAGTTCTGTTTTGTTGAAACAGCATCTTGTCTCATGATGTATGTAGTTCAGGCCAGCCTTGAATTCACTTTGTAGCCAGGCTGGCTCGAACTCATGGATCCTCCTGCCTCAGTGTCCCAAGTGCTAGGATGACAGGTGTGCACCACCATGCCCAGCTATCACCCCCTTTCTGAAAGAAATGAGTAAATGATTAGAGAGGATAGGAATGTTTAAAACAGTTGAAAGAAAACAGCTTGTGGGAAGTAGGGAAAGGGAGAGGGTAGCAGGGAGGGAGGAGAGAGAGAGAGAGAGAGAGGGCAGGAGAGGGAGAGGGAGAGGGAGAGAGAGAGAGAGCTTTTTGAGCTTAAAGCTTTTTTAGAAAAGCTTTTTGAATTGGCTACAAAGAGATAAGGAAGGTCTCTCCACTCATGAGCAGGGTTGGAAGAGATCACAGATTTTAACTACTGTGGCCCCATCTTACCTGCAATAGTTATGTTCGCCCAGGCCACCCTCCCCATTGGGGTATTTCAGAGTGTTGTATGGATGCTGGAAAGTCTCATTCCAGAATAAACATGGCTTCCCGCCTTGCAGTGCTGTCCAGTTCTGAGTTCCCCTGTAATCTGCACCATTGGCTGTGAAACACTCTAGGAGAAAGAAAAGACAGAGCATACTAATTTTCTGGCAACATATGAAGTCTCCTCCCTCTCTGGTTGATCTTATGTTTTGTTTGGACCAAGCTGGAATTGGATAGTATCTTGCTAAGGCTGGACACCATGCAGTTAACAGTGCTGGAGTTGTGTGAATCTAAAACAAGGTTCTGAAAATCAAGACTAATCTTGGAACTAGCTTGTAGGAATAGTAGGACATTTCCCCCTAAAGTTTACAGCTCCTAACTAGGATGTAAACAGGGAGCCTAGTGTACTGAACCCCATGAAGTGAACCAGGAAACCCCCAAATCTGGGAACAGATGGTAACAGCCATGCATGTGGAATTCTGGGTACTCCAAGGGGGTCACTGCTCTTGCCAGTGTCTCTGTGTGGTAACTAGAACCAGGTCAGCAGCTGTAACTGAGCTCTCCCCTACAGTCTGAAAAGCTGCACTGACACTTGGATTTAATAAGACCATTGGATACAGCAATGCTTTGGAATCTCAATCACAGAAATCTGGGAATGACTCACGTTCCCTGGTAATGAGGAACAGTCCTCCCCATGCTGTCTGAAATAGAGGTGCAACAAAACAGGCAGTCAATCCCAGGGAGCAACGACTGGGGTGGCTTTTCTCTCACCCCTTTCTGAAATTCTTTCCTGTAGGATGCATTGAAATGGTCTCAGGTTCCATTTCGTAAGATGGCAAATTCTTGCAGGTATAACCCTCTGCTTCTAAAATCTGCTTTTCAGACTTTGCGGGGGATGGGCACAGAGGCTGACAGGCTTTTCCCCCACATACTGTATGCATTAAACTCCCAGAAGTTCATGAAAAAGGCACAGTACAAAGAAATTTTTTTAAATTAGCTTAGTTGAAACTGACAGAAGCACTTCAAACACTTCTTTAAGATGTATCACTAGAAACCTGACAGTCTGGGGGAGTTAAACTAATATTCTTAGCTTTCTTTCTTTCCTTCTCTTGGCACAGGGTGACCTATAACTTTGGTACTGAGTATTTTAACACCATCTCTCCCATTGGAGAGTGTATATGCCTACTCTAGCCTCCTAGAAGGTATTTCTTTTAATATTTAAAACCTAACCAGAGAATAACTCTTCCAATACACCCTTCCTCCCACTATCCAGCCCCTGTGTTTTTGTCTGGAATGGCACTGTTTTCTGGATAGCAAAAATAATTTGGAATTCTAGGCTATATACAAAACTCTAGCAATTAAAAACAAACAAGTAAAACATCTTGCTGGGGAGATAGTTCAGCAGCGTAAATTCCTGCCTGACAAGTACAAGGTCCTGAGTTCAATCCCCAGTGCCCCCCCAAAAAAAATTAGTGCAATACTCATATTACAGTAAGTGTAACTCATGTACTATGATGGTGCTCTACAAAGGGTCTACATAAAAAATGTCAAAAGTAACTACAGGAGGCAGCTCAGCATAGCATGACATACAGCCAACCAAGAGGCTGGGCCTTGGCTTCTATTCTGGCACTTGTTGCTGACCACTTGTGTGACCTTGAGGAAATCACCATCATGGTATTAATTCTAGTATCTACAGGGTTTTACTGTGTGTCAAATCTTGTCCTAAGAGTTTTACAAATGCTGACTTACTGCCACCTGAGAAGGTACTCTTAAATATATCTTTCAAAGGACGTAACCAGAGCACCTGACTACTCCCCATGTCTAGCAGAACCCCTCAGTGTCATCTATACACTGCCAGCCCTCCTTTACCCCACTTTCATCTCCTTAGTAAGTCCTGTTGAATCTGAAACTGCCTTCTCCTCTCCATCTTCAGAGCCAGAGCTTGAGTTCCACTTATCATCAGAGAGCAGTTGAGGTCCCACAGTTCCCCCTTTTGTTCTACAATCCATTTCCATGCAAAACTCAAAGATATGATTGAGAAGAACAAAAGTGCTCAAAACAAAGCCCAGACTCCTCCTGGGCGTTTTGTGAGGCCTCCTCCTCTTTCTTCCCATGGGACCTGCCACACAGGTCTACTTTTAATTCTGTGAGCACACCATCTATTTCCTGCCCACATGTTCTTCCCCTGATATTTCCCACTGCAGACGGTTACCTCCTCTAAAAAGCTGTCCTATTTTTTCTGCTCTTCTTTTTCTCCCCTTTGTTTACTTCATATCAACTGGGAATATATGATCAGCCTTCTATATCCAGAGGTTCCTTATCTACCAGTTCAACCAATTATAGATGAAACATATTCAGGAAATAATTGTATCTGTATTGAACACGTGCCAATATTTTTCTATGTTATTATTCCATAAGCAATATAACAAGTATTTATGCAGCATTTCATTGAATTAGGTATAAGTAATCTAGATATGATTTAAACTATATGGGAGGATATGTAAGGTTATGTACAAATACTATGCCATTCTATATAAGGGACTTGAGAATATCAGTTGAATTTAGTGTCCCTGAGGTCGTGGAA
>NW_004524597.1:18653999-18671984 GCF_000260255.1 Octodon degus | reverse complement strand
GAGGAAAAGAAAGTGGGGGGGAGGGAGGGAGAGAGAGAGAGAGAGAAGAGAATGAATATGAATGTATGTAGTAGGTATGACATCAGAGTCCTACCCCAAATCCAAAGTTTGGTTACTTTTCTTTCCTTGCTGAAACAAAATTAAGAAAGGAAAGGTTTATTTTAGCTCAGTTTATGGAGGTTTCAGTCCATTATCAGCTGGCTCCAAGGCAGGGTGGCACAGCACAGGGGCAACAGTTCAAGGCAGTAGAAGACAGCAAAAGCAACAAGAGCAAAAGGGGGGGGGAAGCAAGCCTCTTTTCCTCCCTTATATTGTATGCAGGCTATTCACCCATGCCATCTCTATGCCCTCTTCTTTCACAAACTCAGGAGTTTATAAAGTAGGACTCTGGCCCCGTGCTGAATTAAGCATCTAAACTTTTCAAATTGACATAATTTTTATCTACCACTGCAGCTAGAAACTCAAGCTGAGTAGGATCTGGGAACCTGTATTTATAAAAAGTTGCCCAGGTGATTCTGTTTTATTACTGGGTTTGGAAGTCTTTAGACTAGATGTCTGTTTTACATTTGGTGGGGTTAGGGAGCAAACACAGACCCCTGTGAATGGTAGACAAGAGCTCTATCACTGAGCCATATCCCTAGCCCTAGACTAGACAATCCTAAGAACATCAAATAAACCTGTACCAATTGCTAGAATTTTAACTGTTATGTGTCAATGATTCTTATACATCAAAACATCAGGTTGCATGCTTTAATTATAATACAATAAAAATGAATTTTTCAAGAAAATGGAAAGGAGTGACCCAGGAGCCAGAAATGCAAGCCAACCAATGCATGGCCTTGGCAATACAGAGCAACACGTTCCCAGAGGCTCAGATGACTTGATTTGTAATACAAAAGAATGTGGCAGCCATCCACACATGTGCCAGTCTCATGAATGGGGATGAAATGTCATCTGAGAGCAGGAATGGGAAAAAGCAGACTTGTTTGTTTGAGTCTGTTCCTCAGACCTAATCTTATTCTCAGTCTCCCTAGGGAAACTGAGGCAGTGTACTAGATTTTTATGTTTACTTACCAAACTTGCCAGTACATATCAATTGTGAAGAAAACAAATATTGTGATGGTAGGCCTATGATATACGTGCCTCAGAGAGCACACACAGCCTTCTAGACAATGAGGTCATGAATTGTATGCGTTGTTTTTTTCTAAACTAAAACCTCAGTACTCAGGTTTAATTGCAGTGTTGGCACTTTGCAATAAGTGAGTTTTGGGTTGTAATTTGAGCACTGAGTCTCTAAAAGGTTTGCCAGCACTGAGTTACAATATTCTGGATTAAAGTTATCTGGGCATCCTGAATGCATCAGAACACTAGAGTGTGTACTAGGTAATGAGGACCCCTTCTCTCTTGTTTTCTACTGCTGTGAAACTGACATAAGCTCTAAATAAGTATGAGATGGCTTCAACCATAAGGAAAAAAGAGAAAAAAAAATCACTTGGCCCCTTGTATAATCATGTATTCAGTGAAAGAGAATAAGTAAAAGATATAAACCTAAAGTGTAGCTCATTATTCTCTAATTCATCAAATATGTAGTACTTTGCATGGGCCTGACTCTTCACAGCACTGGAACCACAGTGATAAACACCCTGTATAGTATTCATGGAGCTCACAAGCGAATAGGGGAGATGCATTATTACTAAAGCAATCAAGATTAATGTCAGACAGTGCTAAGTGCTATAAGAAAGAACAGGATAGGTATCCAAGCAAAGATATAGAGGAAGGGATGCAGCAAACTCTGTTTTTTTTTTTTTTAAAAAGCCGAGAAGTGTTACTGGAGAAGGACACAGCAAGGACAAGTGCTTGGCAGGTTTGGGGAACTATAAAATTGTTCCTCTTACCTGATTGGAAGGGGTTAATAAGTAAGGAGGGGAAGGCCAGGACAGGAAGGGTCTTCAAGGAAGGTCAGGACAGGAAGGGTCTTCAGGATTATATAAACAGGATTTTGGCTTTTGCTCTAACTATGAAGGGAAGCCACTTGCAAGGTCTTTTAGTTTTGCTTTGTTCTCCTTCCCTCCCTCCTCTCAGGGCCTCATGCATGGTAGATGAGTGCTCTGCCACTGACCTATACTCCCAGCCCTCTGGAAGGTTCTGAGCAGAAAAACTGCATGATGTGACTTATGTTAGGGTGTTCTGTGTGGGAGGGGAGGGAGGTGCTGGTGAGGTCTTGTTCATTTTTTTTCTTTCTTTTTAGATTTATTTATTTGGTACAGGGTCTCACTAGCAGCTTGGACTCATAGTGATCTTCCTATCTCTGCCTCCCAAGCACTAGGATTACAGGTGTATACCATCACACCCAGTTTCAGGGGTCAGTATGGCACACCCAGGGTTCCAGAGCTGGCAGGGGATGTGGTTCTGGGATCGAATCCAGATTCTTGTGCTTACCAGGCAGGCACTTAGACTACCAAGCTATCTCCCAGGCCCTGGTGAGTTTTTTGTTTAATTGCTTTGGTGGTACTGAGGATTGCACTGAGGTATATCTTCAGCCCTTTTTAAAATGTTTTACATAGGTAACAGTCTAGCTTTTGGGAAAAGGAACTACAGAGACAAAACTTAGGCCAGGGAGACCAGTTGCTAGAGGGTTACCAAAGAAAGGCAGCTAGAAGAAATGCTGGCTCGGGTGCCAAAATACCCTATGTCTTATTTTGCTGTCATTTTGAATTTTTGAGACTATGTAGTCCAGGCTAGCCTTGAACTCACAGACTGAATTCAAATTCATGATCCTCCTGCTCAGCCTACTGATTGCTAGAATTACTGGCACATATCACTACACCTGGCTTACAGTATTTTTCTTAGTGATAGGCACTGAACACAGCCTCATCCATGCCCACATCACTTTGTAAGAAACAATGGTAAACAGACAAAACCCCATTCCTTGTAAATTTGTAGTATAATAAGTATAAAAAAAGTAAAAGATGTCTAGATTATAAAACAATTTGAAAGTACAACAAGGTGTTCTTTTAAAATAATTAAAACTTCTGGGCCAGCCTGATAGCTCAGTGGACAAAAGCGCCTGCTTAGGCAGAGCACAGCAGCCAGGGTTTGACCTCCGGTGTGCTGGGCTGGCCCACCCCTGGGGCAATTGAGACTGGGCATGGTGGCGCGCTCCTATAATCCCAGCACTTGGGAGGCTGAAAACAGGAGAATCACTGAGTCCGATCTATGTAGTGAAACCCTGTAGACCCTGTCCTAAATACAGAAAAAAAAAAAAAAATTAAAACATGACATGTATGAAATAGCAGTAGGAAAACAGCGATTAATCTTAAAAACATTACTTAATAAAATTTAATAAAGTTGAAGAATGCAGTATACATGAAGCTCTATAACTAGGTTATTCCTAATTGCAATGTTAGAGAGTTTGGATTTTAAATGTCTTCCAGTCAGGCATGGTAGGTAGTAACACATCTGTAATCTAAATGTCTGGGAGACTGAGGCAGGATGATCATAAGTGTGAGCTCAACCTGGGCAACTTCACATCTTAATGAGACACTACCTCAAAATAAAAATAAATTGGGGATATAGCTCAGTGTGAAAGTCCTAGGTTCAATCCCCAGTACTTAAAAAAAAAAAAAGGCTTAAACTGGGAACAGTGATGCACACCTATAATCCCAACACTTGGAAAACTGAGGCAGAAAGGTAGCCATGGGCTACATAGTGAGTTCAAGGCGAATCTGAAATATATAAAAAAAAACCCTGTTTCAAACAAAACAGAACACAAAAGTATCTCCAAAAGGCTGGTCTCTAGTTCATTACTGGGAGGTGGAAGAAGCTGTAAGTGGTGCCTAGTGAGATGTCCTAGGTCATTTGGGGTGTGCCTTGAAATGGGACAGTGGGACCCCTTGCTCTTCCTTTCTTTTACTTCCTGGCCAAAAGGTAAGCAGTTTTATTACAAAACATACTCTAGCCATGATGTACTGCCTTACCATAGGTCCAAAAGCAATAGAGCCAACCAACTAGAAACTAAAACCTCCAAACTGAGAACTGGAATAAATCTTTTCTCTTATAAGTTAATTATCACAGTCATTTATTACAGTAATGGAACATTGACTAGCACACTATTTGTTCAAAACTACTATCCTAGTGTAATGTATACCTGAAGCTGAGACAGGAAGATCATAAAATTTGAGCCCCGGCTACACAGTGAAATCCTGTAAAGAAATAAAAGAAAAGAAGGGAGGGAAGGAAGGGGAAAAAAGAAGGAAAAAAAAAGTATTTTTCTATATTAAATTTAAAAAATTTTCAATTTTTTTAATTTTACGGTTTTCTGGTAAAATTACACGTTGGATCTCTGCACAGAATTCTTGTGACAGTCTCTCTCTCCCTGGTGTTTTGGGGTTTTTTTTCCCCACCAAGTCTCTGTTCTATGTGAAACAACTTAGCATCTCTGTTGATCCTATGTTGGAAGAAATCTGGCTGGCTTAACCTGGTTTGGAATTAACATGAGGCAATACACATTAAATTCACTTCCAGCATCTTAAAGTAAGAAGCAGAAAACACTTTCCAATGACAATATCTTCTGCCTTTTTTAAATGTCTATGAAATTTGGTAGGTGGGTAGTTTGTGGTGAAAAAGTTCTTCTTACTACTCAGAGGGCAGTATAACAATGTTGTTAAGTGTACATACAGCACACTTGCTACTTTGTTGGGTTTCAACTATAGATTGGTGCCCTGTGGGTACATTTTCCAAGCCCATGTTCTGGAGCAAGCTACCTTTAGCCTTTAAACAATTCAGAGCACTACAGGATGATTGGTTACACACAACATTATGGTAAAAGAGTATGTGATCCTGGTAAGACAGTGATGACAAACCTTCTCCACCCAACATCATGAGACTACAACACAATATTCTTTCACTTTTCATACTGATTTCTGTGATAACTTGGAAAGAGGTTATCAGATCTACAATGGGGAGAATACAGTTAGGACCTTTACACTTAGTAAATACTGGAATAAGAGGAAACGAAACCAGGTAAGTGGCTGACATTCTATGGTTTGAGTAAACCACCCAAACACTGGGACCCTTGGTTTTTTCCCCCTCAGCTTATTTACCTATGAAATGAAGAGATTTGACCCAGATGATCTTAATGTCCTTTTACAGTCTAAACCAAAAATATTCAATACTCTAATAAAACTCTAATACTCAAAGCTGGGGAGATGGTTCAATGGAATAAGTGCTTCCCTGACAAGCACAAGGGCTTGAGTTCAATCCCTGGTTCTGCTAAAAACAAAAAACAAAAAACCCTCTAATACTCAAAATACTGTTCTAAGACATTTCAAGATCTAACAAAATTAAACTAAGATTCAAAAGTCTCAGATGATGTAACTGATAAGTAAAAAGCCATCATACACAGCTAAGAAACTACATATTAAATAAAACAACAAATTGCAAAAAGGAAAGAGGGTAAAACTAAAGGATAATAAGGCCAAATGTGGTGCCACATGCCTGTAATTCCAGCACTCCAGAGGTTGAAGAAGATCACTGAGAGCTCAAGACCAGCCTGCACCACAAAGCTAGACCTTTCCTCAAAAAAAAAAAAAAAAAAAGAAAAAGAAAAAAGAAAGAAAGAAAGAAAAGACACACCTTCTAAATGTGCCTTACTTAGGTTCTTATTGAACTATAAAGAGATAACCAAGAACATTTGAATCCTGATAGATACTTGATGACATTAAGGAATTATTAATTTTGGGGTATATTATGAGACTACTAAAGTTTTTTTTTTTTTTTTTTTTTTGGTGGAACAGGGGATTGAACTCAGGCCCTTGCACTTGCCAGGGAAGCACTTATTCCACTGAGCCATCTCCCCAGCCCCGACTACTGAAGTTTTTAAAAGAATAATTATCATTTAGAGAAATATACTCAGATATTTACAGATGCAATGATATGCGAGATTTTTATTTTTATTTATTTATTTATTTACGGAATTGGGGATTGAACTCAGGCCCTTATGCTTGCCAGGGAAGCACTTATTCTACTGAGCCATCTCCCTGGCCCCTGGAGATCTGTTACAAAATAACATAGACATATTACAATGATACATGCATATTCCTCATTATAACAGCACAATTTATAATAGTAAAATCTTGGGTATAGCCTATATGTCCATCAACAAATGGATAAAGAAAATCTGATATTTATACATAATGGAGGACTAGCTGGACAACAAGAAAGACAAATTTGAATCATCTGTAGGAAAATGAGTGACCCTTAAGACCATATGTCAAGTAAAATACAAACCTAAATATTGCAGGGCTGGGGAGTTAGCGCAGTAGAATAAGCGTTTGCCTGGCAAGTGCAAGGGCCTGAGTTCAACCCCTGGTTCCACAAAAAGTTCAACAAAAAAAAAAAAAAAAACAACCACTTAAATATTGCATAATTTCTCTTATATAAGAAATTCAAATTATAAAGAGCAAAATAAATGATAAATAATAGGAAACAGGCAGACAGATTTTTTTTCAAAAGTGAAGGAGACAAAGATGTAGGGAGGGGTAGGGGAAAGAAGGGAAGAGAGATGAAAAAGGAATCATGAATGTGCCGTTGTACACATTAACAAACCCCCACAAGGAATGTAAACATTATACATGCAAATGTGTATTAAAAACAATTAATCAATTAATTAATTTAAAAAATAACGTGGTGAAGAGGAACAAAGAGGTTTGGCCATTGTTGATAACCTGGAAGTTGAGAAATGGATACATATGACTTCCTTTGTCTCCTATTCTTTTTTCTTCTTTACTTTTTTTTTTTAAATGTATTTAGGACAGGGTCTACAGGGTCTCACTATGTAGATCAGACTCCTAGTGATCCTCCTGTTTTCAGCCTCCCAAACGCTGGGATTACAGGTGCGTGCCACCACACCCAGTCTCAATCACCATCTCAGCACACCCTGGGGGTGAGGCTGGCAAGGCATGCCAGGATCAAACCTGAGCCGCTGTGCTATGCCTAAGCAGGCACTTTAGTCCTCTGAGCTATCTGGCTGGCCCTTAGTCTCCTATTCTTATGTATTCCAAATTTCCCATAGTTTAAAAAAAAATTAAACATCTTGAAATAGTATATTAGCATGTTGATTTGCAATTGATCTACCCTAGCTTCTTTTCAAGAATCATATACTCAATCAGCAATAAATCTAGTCAACTAAAACCAAGATAGACAGTCATGTATTGTGCTCCTGGATTATGTATTAACTATGCAAAATGGCCATAGAACAAGTTGTACTTCTGCCCAAAGTAGAATTACCAAATAAATACTGCAATTTTTAAATATCAGTAGGTTTTCCATTAAAATATCTTTTAGATCTTCCTTTTCATTTAATGAGACAATGTCTTTAAAAACATTAACAGGGCTTGGGGGGGTAATTCAATGGTAAAGCATGTGCTTAAGATGTATGAAGTCCTGGTATCAAACCCCCCCACACACACGCACACACACAAAGACAAAGGCATACAACCACAAAAACAGAACAAGATATGCTCCTCAAAGTAATTTTAACTAAATTACTTTTTTTTTTATTTTTTATTTGTGTGTGTGTGTGTGTGTGTGTGTGTGTGTGGCCAGCTCAGCCCAACAGGGGGCGGGGCTGGCTGGCATGTGGTGCTGGGGGATTGAACTGTGGTCCCTGTGCTTTGCTAAGCTTGTTCTAAGTAGGTGTTTTAGACCACTGAGCCATCTCACCAGCCCCTTAACTAAATTACTTTTGGAAACGTTCAAATCTATTTGACTCTCCAATTTATTTATGTTTATTAACAGAGAAAATACTGAATTATTTAAAATACTATTTCAAAATAAAACGTAAACCTATGATAAGCATTGGACTAGAAGTTTAAATTTGTAAGATCCCTAAAGACACTTCAATGAGGGAGCCTTATTGTTAAATAAAAAGGCAAAATAACAACTGTTGAGGCAAAGATGGTCCAGAATACAAGGGCTTGGGTGCTACTCTGTTCCCATCTGGCTCTCATCTGAAGCTCCCCTCCTACCCAAACAGGGCCCACTGGAAAACATGTCATGGTTGTCACTGTAAAGTACATGTGTTTTGCCAGGAATAGACACCATGAATATGCAGTAGTGCTTGAGGAATTTCATTTTTCCATGTAAGATATTGTAAACACAAACAATCAGTGAATGAAAGCCCAAAAGAGGATTCTTTTGTTTTTATTTTTTTCTCTTATGGTGCTTGAAAGTTGAACCAAGGGCCTCACAAAAGCATATTTTCTACAACTGAGCACGCCCCTAACCCCCATAGTTCTTGAGAGGAAAAAAAAAGACCACTAACCTGTCACCATCTAACTCTGTAACATATACAGGGATTAAGCCAAGCCTCCTAGACATTATGAAGTCAGAAGAGAAAAGCAAAACTTAAAGAAAACCATTTCATTAATTAAGCAAAATACTTGGATGGATTTTACTGCCAGTACCAATCAAACATATTCTATCATACTTGGATGGTAAACCATTTATCTATCAATATAATACACAAATACAAATGGATCTACTTCAGATATTTATAAAAGCCATCTCAATCTTGAAATAGAATTTCATACTAGAAAGCTTTTGCTTATGGAAAGCATAAACTATTTAAAGTGTCAAATCCAGCTTTCTGACAGATAGACAAATAAACACCTCAGTTCATTAAAAGTCAGCTCTAAAAAACCAAAAAGATAAAAGGTGAACTATTCAATGCTAGGTCTAGAATGGATATTATCATACTCCTACAGGAATGTGGAGATCTAACACAAGTGACATGGTACCTGTCACAGATCTTACAGGTTTGATCATCTTAAACTGTAATTGCTCAAAAAGCACGTAGCCTTGCTTCCAACAGCCTATGTTTCTTAATAATCTTATCCCCTTCTCCCCTACTCCCCACCCACCCCGAGTGCTGGCAATCAAACTCAGAGTCCCATGCATGCTTCACAAGCATTCGTATTGCTGCACTACATTTCCAGATTCCCAGCCCCTCACCCACTCAGCTGTTCCTTCTTTTGTGTGTATGGTGCTGCGGACTGAACTTGGGGCCTTGCACATGCTAAGCACATGCTCTACCCTCAACCCTAAGGATCTTACCTTTATATCTCAGCAAGGTCAGACCACACAGAGGGTGCTGGTCAATGTTTGTAGAATGTGGGAGTAGGTAACGGGGAGTAGAGGTTAAGGGGAATCTGTTACAGACACATTCCAAGTGCCCAAGTTTTCTTACCAATTTATACTTTTATGTCAGCCTCCTGACCTAAATCTTTAATGAGAAGTTTCAAGAAATTTTATGTAACTCAAGTATTTAAAAGTCAAATACATGGCAAGCTCAAGGGCCTGAGTTCAATCCCCGGTTTCGGGATAAAATAAAAAAATGAAAGTCAAATACTTGTTATTTAAACTAGAGGACTCTGCTATTCAAAGGAAATCAGTGGTGAAGTCACATATAATAGATAAATTATACCCTATTTTTAATGAATATACCTTTTTTATTTTCTGAATTCACAGTAAGAAATGGCTGGTTCAAATCCACACCTTGCCTGTCACTTGAATATTCCTATTTCATACTACATAAGGATCTCAGACTAAAATGAAGTAATAAACTTCATATATAATTCAGCTTGTGGACAAATTTTTTTTTTTTTTAATGTACTTGGTACAAGGTCTCACTATACTGCTCAGACTCATAGTGATCCTCCTGTTTTCAGCCTCCCCTATGCTGGGATTGCAGGTGGGTGCCACCATACCTGGACTCTGTGGCCAGTTCAGTGTGCCCGGGAAGGGCGGGGCCAGCGTGACATGTGGAGCCAGGGATCAAATGTGGGCAATTTTTATCAGTACTGCCTGTGACCTACTTTTAATGTGTGATGACAAGAAATTTCTCCAATATGGAGTCCTGAAGAGTAGGCCATGGTCCATGGAAGCCAGGCTCTGGGCTTTTCAGCTTTTCTTAGCTGATATGGGATGGGCAAGCAAAACGAGCGTTCTTCAGCGGGCAGAGCTCATTGATAGGTAGGTAACATTTCTCTAGAGTACATCTTCAAAGTAAACTCTGAAGCAAGAAAGTTGTAGGCTTCTGTAATCTGTCACAGGGATGAGTTCTGGTTAGTAGACATATAAGTAACTGTTAATTGGTTCTAACATAAAAATACAATCAAGATACGGATTTTAGATCTTCTGGCCAAGAAGTCAGTTTAGGGTAGAAGGAAGGACTCATTTTAGCATTGGTTTTTGAACAGGCCGGAACTAGCAGTGCTGTCACCTCTAGCCCTTTGGAGTAACAAGAATAAGGCAGTGGACAACAGAATAATTTTGATTATCCAAGGTTTAAAGTCTCACATAGTACTTCATGAATCTTGGTTTGCCAAATTTAGCAAAAAAAAGTATCATATGTTCAGCTGAATTTGAGTTTCAGGTAAATACTCAATAATTTTTTTCTCCGTAACCCTAACTTGACTACTGAATAATTTTAAGTACTTTATTTCCAAATACTACATGAGACAGACTTATACTAAAAAATTATTGGTATTTATCTGCAATTCAAATTTAAGTAGCCAGCCTATATTTAATTTGGCAATCTGACTCTCTAGAGAGACTAGAAAGACATAGTGAATCACAAACCTTATTCCACTTAGGTTTCTTAAACACTGTTTACATAAATGCTAAAGGAGCTCAGATGTACATACTGAAAAATTTACTCTCATAAGAGTGACAAAAGATGTTGATCAGAGTTGCCTGTTCCTAGACCATAATAAAAGGAAAAAAAAAAAACAAACAAAAAACAATTAGGACAGCATTTCTCAGCCTCAGCACTGCTGACATTTTAGGATGGGTTATGGAGGGTGGTTGACCTGTGCATTCTAGATGTTTAGCAGGATCCGTAGCTTTTGCTTGCTAAACAGCTGATAGCACCCTCTCAGCTGTAGCAGTCAAAATTGCCTCTGTGTATTGCTAAATTCCCCCTGGGATAAAACCTGCTTCTGTTGAAATCACTAGGTTAGAAGAAATGGTCAAACAGAAAGTGTCACATCCATTAACCAGTGGTCATACAACAAAAGATTGTTCTCAGGAGAGAAAAATCTCAGCTCCACCCAGGCTCCTTCAAAGCCATAATAGGGAGGGGCAGGCCTAATCATTTCAGCTAAGAGCATCAGATAAACCCTTCATGTGCCAGAAACTCTGAGCAGGAATCTTTGGATACCCAAGCCAATGAAGTTCTGCGTGGGCATGCACACATCACAGCAAGAAGGGCAGCCTATCCAGCCTTTGAAGATGTTCCTCTTAAAGTTATCCTCTCCAACCAAACTTTTTTCAAATCTCTTCCTGCCATTTGAAAATTGAGTGATTCTCAGCTGAAAAGGCCTGTATATACGAGGTGCAGATGGCAGCAGTTAGAGCCCTCACCAGATGCTGCAGTCTCTAATTTGATTGAAAGGATATAATTAGACAACAGAAACACTTTAATGAAAGAGCAAAACATGGAGGGAGGGAAGGATTGAAGGCCCTTAACTGATGCCAAAACACCCACCAGTAATAGAGGCTTTGGGTCTGGGGAAAGGCAAGGGGAAAACCCCTTAAAAAGACAGTCCCCCATCCTGTTTATTTCCCCGCAGACATAGAAATAGGGATTTTATTATTGTAGATTTCCACTGTATTTTATGTGGGAACAATCTGATTAGAACCAGAAGAGTCTTCGGAAGAACATCAAAGAAAAACAAATATGGCTTCTGTGGTCATTATTAAAAATATTTTTACCAGCCCAATAATCTTCTTTGAAGATGAATTTTTATAGATTGAACAGCAGCAAGTAATTTACATACTGTAATGGGATTGGTTAACAATTTCTGCTATGCTAGAAGAAAACTTCTTGGTCCCCATGTTGTCATCTGACTTTGGGATAAGGAAACTAACTGCACGCCCATTTAATGTATCTGTATTCCAAAAGACATAAACCACACAAGGTCAGTCACATATGTTGATAGCTAACCATTATGAATCATCTTTAAAAGTTGCTATGCTGTTTTTACAATTTCCTAGCTTTAAAACTTCAAGTGTGAGTATACTGTTCTGGTTCTAACCAAGAATCTAACCAAACTGAAAGAAATGCAGCCCTCAAAAGTCTGCAGTTGCTAATGTGGTGTGACACTTGGGTTTGGAAACAGCCACAGCCTCCTCAGCCCACTAAAAGCAAGGCCCCACCCTTGTGGTAAATTGAACAATAAAAGTTTAATGCTTTGGCAACTTGCCAGGAATTAAATCCACCGCACGGGAAAGCAGAAGCTGGGCCCAGCAGAAGATAGCCCCAAGAGGATCCTGTTTTGGAGTAGGAGGGAGAACAACAACTTTTCCTGTGAGGTGGCCTCAACCTAAGATAGCATCCAACTTCACTCCTCTTCAAACTAATACACATCCAGTCTAAGGATGTATATATCTAGAAAGATTTTAGAGCCAGTCCCTGGGAAAAGGAGAAGGCAAGTTTCAGTACAGTGGTTGAGATGTAGGAAGAAACGGACATAACTACAGTGGCCTCTCTGTGTCCCTGTTCAGTCTGAATCCAAACAGTGACTACAAAGCTGAGGTTTGGGGAAGAGGCACTGCCCTCTTCAAAAGAAAACAACGATAAGAGAGGGAGTAAAAAGTGACATTAGACTGCTCCTTGGAGATGAACACTTCCTGGAGTCTCAAGGTCACACTAAATGGAAAGAATGTCAATCATCTTTCTCACCCCTATGACACTGTACAAGGAGCCAGCAAAGACTAACCTCCAAGTGGTGTTCAGGGGCTCAAAGAAATCTCATCTCAGAATTTATGTAGGTATTTTTCTAAGGACATCTTCAAGTTCTGCTAGGTTGTCCTATTTGGGAGGCAAACCTTCAGACAAAAGTTACAGATTCAAGCTTCTGGCCTCTCTTGAATGTTTTGCATTAAGTGTTCCACATTACAAACACAATTGAGTTGGTATGTTTATTTCATTTTGTTTTTCAAAAATGTTTTAATTAAAACAAAATAATCAGCCATACTAAGCACACTGTTATTCTGCAAGATCACTTTATATATGACAATAAAAATTAACCAGAGCAATAAAAATTAACTGCCTAGGAAAGTGACAAGTTTGTTTTCTGTCTTTCTTTTTTCCTTCTGGTTGTTTTTCTAGGTCTCAGGGCTGGTGCCACCTGCTGCCTGGGCTTTCCTCTGAGAAACAGATCTCATAACCGTTTGTTCCAAGCAACATCTGCAGGCATAGTTGAACAATCACACTATAGGCTAGTTCCAAGGCAAGCACTGTTATCCTTATGTTATGCACTGAACCACACTGAATTTCTCTTTAAATCCGTTTCAAATGTCTAATTAAAGATTCAAGTGTATGTTCATGAACTTTCCTTCACCAGTATTATTTTTAAAAATCACGGTTAAGTTTTAAAATTATTGAAAAATTTTCATATATATGTCTTTTTTTTTTCGTAAGATGGGGACTCATTACATTGTGCAGACTGGACTTGAATTCCTTGGCTCAAGTGGCCCTCCTGCCTTAGCTTCCCAAGTGGCTGGAGCTACAGATGTGCACCACTGTGCCAGACTCCTGTATGTATCTTTGCTTTTACGTTGTTTTCTCTATTGCTGTGGATCTTCCATGTGTATCTTAAAGGTAATTAATAATAAATGGTAAAAGTTTCCTCCAATCACTAAAAGCCTCCTTGTCACTTTTTTCAGACCTGTGAACAGTAAAAAAAACATTCAAACACATGGCCCTAGAGCAGGACTTGGTAAAGTACAGCCTGAGGGCCAAACCTGGCCCATTTTTGGTATGGCCACAAGCAAGACTGGGTTTTAAATTTGAAAATTTCAAAGGATAATATGACACATAAAAATTATATGAAATTTAAAACTGTCCATAAAGTTTTATTGGAACACAGTCATGCCTCTGCTCATTTATATTTTGTCTATGGCTGCCTTTGCCCTACAAAGTCAGAGTTGGCTGAGGCAAGAGAATCACTGCATGTTCAAGGCCAGCCTGAACTACATAGAAAGACTCTGTCTCAAAAACAAAGCAAAACAAAAAACTCCCTGATCTGGATACTGTGAAGCAATCTATTTTATCATAATAATTTATTACTTATAGTATAACTGTACTAAACCACAAGTACTGTCAGTAATATCTATACCCAGTGCACCAACTTGCTCTTGATTAGCAGTAGCCTAAATGTAGCAATTCTTTCTTACTTTAAGACAATGACCTGGCAAGGGCAAGGTCCTGAGTTCAAACCCCAGTACAAAAAAAAAAAAAAAAAAAAAAAAAAACAACAAACAAACAAAAAACATCTCATTAATTTAAGGGCTGGGGAAATAGCTCAGTGGAATAAGTGCTTGTCTGGCAAGTGCAGGGTCCTGAGTTCAATCCCCAGTACTGCAAAAAAAAAAAAGAAAGAAAAACAAAAAGAAAGACAGTGAGCCTTTTAGTGCTTTCAGTGGTAACAAACAGCCTGCCACAGCATATGTGTTCGTAGGTTCAACATCACTGATTTAAGATGTACAAAGGGGGTCACTGCTTATCTGAAACATTTAATTTATTTCTCTAGAGGTCAAAACAAATTTTCATAGAATTATTAAAGTTCTTTGATGTCAAGTCAAAATAGTGCTTCATCTTGAGCATGCAAATAACTGATATGAATGTTGGTCTGTTTTACACCTTTAACTCCCCAGTATTAGCACTATGAAGCCCCCAAAAGAGGCAAGACTATAGACAGAATGATTCGTCTGATGTTAACTAATCTCTTCAGTGTTATGGCAAGATATACTACTTGCTAATGAAACAAGTTCCTGATGAAGTGTTAAGGAAGAACAAACATCAACTTACATATTTATAAAAGGTAACTGTAACCTGAATGGATAAGCTCTGTTGATGCACACCTAGCAGACACAAGCCCTGTAACACTCCCAAGGGAGCTGTTTGCCTGAGCAATTTGCCTTAAACAGAGAACTCAAGTAACCCAAGTCCACTGAGCCTTCGCTGCCCTTCACTAAAGGTCAGTAAATCCCACAGGAGAACCCACTACTGAGAGGCCATTAGCCCCATGGCTCCCCTGCCTTTCCTCCTCAGAGGGCAGTCTAGATTCCCCCTTCAATCTCTATCCTCCTTTTTTTTTTATTTTTTAAAACATTTATTCATTTTGTGTGTGTGTGTGTGTGTGTGTGTGTGGCCAGCTCAGCCCACCTGGGGGCGGGGGCGGGCTGGCTGGCATGTGGTGCTGGGGGATCGAACCGCGGTCCCTGTGCTTTGCCAAGCTTGTTCTGAGTAGATGCTTTAGACCACTGAGCCATCTCTCCAGCCCCTCTATCCTCCTTCTTATCAGTTGTAAAGGAAGGAAGAGAATGGAGTGAAGTGGGATCATTCACGGTTGCCTATACATTGTAATTAGAAGTAGCATTGATGGGGAATGAGCTGTTTCTATAAAGTCAGCATTCAAAAATGCAAACCACCAGTAATTTAAATATTACAAAATTGTGCAGAATATAAGTATTGGAATAATTTTTTCCATCCACAAAATTTTAGAGAAAATTATAGTATTACAAAATATGAAATGGCAGGCTTGGCATTATCTTCAGCATAAAACGTGTTTTTTATTGGAAAGGACTTTTAAAAACTAGTGGATACGCTCTTTACAGGATGTGATGCTGAAGAACATGTGGTATATCTCTAAAACTGCTTCTGTAACTACAGAGGAAAGATCTCAGAAGCACTAATGAATCAGAATGGTTAGAAACCAAATGAAGATGGTTAGAAACTAGTGAAGCTCTGAATTAAGAACTTGGGCTACATATCACAATGGTTATTGCCCTGACCCCCCCCCCAAGATTCACACTAAGATTTATTTAGTGTTTAAATTACATAAAAGCTGCTTGCTACATTTTTTTTTTTTTTTTTTTTTGGTTAATTGCTTGCTACATTTGACCTAGCAAAGCAAAGGTGAATGGAGAGATGCCACTTTCCAACAAACATAAGCACAGACTTGGCTCACTGAAACAATTTTCAGAGCTATTACTCTGACCTTTCCAGAGGCAGAATCAGTTTATTTCTACCCATACCTCTCTCTCCATAGAGGACATTAAATCCTGAATACACAGATGGCAAAGTGGAGCTAAGAGGTTACTAGGTTACAATTATGTTGACATATCCTGGCTCTCAGAATGTCCCTCTCTCATTCCTCATATAAGACAAACAGTAGAAATGAGCAAATTGTAAAAGTCTCATAGAAGGCAACAATCACTCAGAAACTACTTACTGAGCCTCAGGTTTGCAGTGCTTGGAGACCCTTGTCCTACTGATCTAAACCTAAGCTTTGCCTTTTTCAGGGATTCATCACACAGGAAGCTTACAGCATTCCCAGAGTAAATGAGGTTACTAGCACTTGGTAACTTCAAAACACTTATAAAGTATTATTCAAATATGTTGATTGCCTTCTCTACACGTGTTACCAACAGTATATCATTTAATCTTTCACAACACCCTGCAAGGGAATTAGCATCACCACCTCTCTTTACAGATGAGGAAACTGAGGTTCAAAGTCACACAGGCATAGCCCAAAGTCACACAGCAAAACAGAACACCAAGTCCTGGCATTAACCCAAGTTGGTGTGTAAACGAAGTAACTCTTAGTGTTGTTGTTGTTTGGGCTTTTTTGAGGACTGGGTCTCACTATGTAGTTTACGCTACCCTTGAACTCACTATGTAGCTCAAGCTGGCCTTGATCTTATAGCGATCCTCCTGCGACAACCTCCTGAATGCTGGGATTACAGGCCTGCGACATCATCCCTGGCACAAAACAACCCTTGGGTTTTCTTTCACCAGCAAAAAATCCTGTCTTTCCAACAACGAAGTCCTTAAGTTTGGGTGGAGAACCCAGAGGCTGGTTTTTCTGCTCCAGCAGATCGGTAATGAACTCTTCCCTCCCCTTTCACAAATGTCCCAGGCTTAACACCCAAACAACCTGCAGAGAAAGTTCACTGGGCTAGACAACGCCCTCTTGCCCATTCTTTAACTTAGAAAGGATTCTACTACCAGGAAGATGCGGGAAAGCTAACTAAGCAAAGTACCAGCTCCCATTCCGATCCAGGATCCCACCTCAAAAAGACCTGGCCTTGGCTTTCGGAGCTGGAGCACAAGCCGGGTAACCTGTTTAAACTGTGGTGTTACCCAGGACACGGGACTCAGCATTACACACTCAGACCCTAGGCACTGCACGGAGAAGTTCCCCATCGCCCTTTCCTTTTCTCTCTCTTGCTGCTGGACGGTCACCTGAGTACTGGAGAAGTTCAAAGAGGCCTCAGGGGCGGAAGAGGTAGGGGCCATCCAGGATGGGTACAGCGGTTCGTCCCAGGACCGGGACTTGTCTCTAGCGGGGTCAAGCAAGCAAATCAACTTGGCAGCTGTTAAGGCAGAAGTTAAAGGGTCGCTCAAGCAGGCGCGGCTGGGACTAGCCAGAAGGGCTGGGTGCCCGCTGTTCCGCGGGTAGGCAGGAGGCAAAGGAGCCTCGCAGTGAGGCTCGGCGAAGGCGTCCTGGTCCCGGGCGGTGACACCGAGAAACTTAGGGGCTACAGTGCCTGGAGGCGGGGAACCCTCCCGCCCCGAGGGCTGTTGTTGAGGAACTTGGGGACCAGATCCTGATAGGGTCCGGGACAGAAGTTCAGTCGCCAGCGCTTGGCGAAGGAGTGCCGGGGACACGGGGGCGACAAGAGCGTCCAGGCCGGGGGCCGGGGGCGCAGAGAAGTGCCAGGCCTCCTGGGGCTGGTGGCCACTGGGGGGCTCAGGCCTAGCCGAGGGGCTCGGCGAACACGTCCCGGGGTACAGGCAGGAGGGAGGGGCCCCCGGGCGGGCTCCGCTCTGGGTTCGCTCACTCACCGGGTCCGGGGCCGAGGCCGGGGCCGGGCGCGGGCCGGGCCGCCAGCGTGAGCGCCGCGGCGGAGAGC
>NW_004524597.1:18651925-18653865 GCF_000260255.1 Octodon degus | reverse complement strand
CGGGGCAAGAGCGTAGCCCCGCCCCGGCCGCCCGGCTGCCCCGCCCCGGCCCGCCCTCCTCAGAGCCGCCGCCACCGCCCAGGCTGCTGAGGGCCCGCCCGACTCGGTCTGGAGGCCCAAGGGGCGGAGTCGACGGCGCACTCTTGTCCCGCCCCTCCCCGCGCCTGCCACTCACGGGCTGGACTCCGCCCACCCTGACTCATGGTCCCGCCCCGCCGGACGCCGAATTGGCCTGCGGCTACCAGGTGAGTGGCGGGCTGGGGCCAGCTTTGGAGCCCCCTTGCTGAAGTTGGGCGCGGCTGAAGCGCGCCGGTTCCCGGGGACCTCTGCTCTACCAGCACCTGGGTCGTGACCCACGAGCGGGCTCAGCCACAGCGGCAGTAATTAGAACAGCATCTGGAAACCGCTTCTCCTTGCTTGGTTCATCTCAGTGGTTAACAAAAAGGTGCTTTGGAATCAGCCTTTCCAGGTTCAGAGCCCACTGGGTCACCTGTAAGACTCTGGACAGGTTAAAAAACATACAACTCCTACCTCACATTTCCTCACCTGTTAAATTGGCGGTGGTGGTGGGGTTTGATAACAATTGCTCCTCAAAACAGTTGTGCTAAAATAGCATGAAGAAACTTTTATGTGTGCACCGTAGGGGTCGAGAAAATGTGAGGTTCCTTTCTCCCCGCTGTCTTGCAGTCACAAAGGAGGCACATATTAAGCCCTGGTTCAGGGTCCTGTCACACAACTGTGTCAAATAGAGCAAGTTTCCTGACCTGTCTGAGCCTCAGTCATCTGCAAAATAGTGATCACCAGTACAAAAAAAAAAAAAAAAAGAGGAGCCATAGTAGACCTTCACAGATTAGATGAGATGGAAGCGAGAACACCGAGGAGTATACCGCCCGAAGCAAAGCCTAGAAATAAATAAATGGAACAGCGCTGCTTGTTCTACAACATGGGAGACAGGCTGGCTTGAATTCTGAGGCCCTTTGCCCCAAGAAGTCTTTTCCCAGCCTCACCTGGGTCTGTCCTAAACCTGCCTTCTTCCCCATACTCCCCCAGGCAGAAGGGATTTTCCTACAGTTCTCGTCTACAACGCCCTGGTGACGCCCAACGGGACAGGTCTGGGCAGCGCCAGGCGCTTTCAAGTCCCTGGTCCCGGACTTACAAGTGCCGACGTGCGCCCAGTGCGGTGGCGGGAACACCTGCCCTCGTGTGCCGGCTCGCGGTGCCCCGGGGGGTGGGGGGGTGCTGGGCGGGTCGAACCTAGGGGATCCATGGCATGCCTAGGGACACCTGCCCCTGCGCCGCACCGTTGACTCCCAAAACCCTCAATCCCCTCAGTTATCCCCCCTTCTACAAACGCACAGTCAGCTTCTCCCAGGGCCAGGCCCCAAGGGCGCAGCTACCTCCCAGGAGGCCTCTCCATCCCTCTCCACCCACATGACCCAGTGCTGTGGCAAGAAGAATCTTGTTCAGTCATTTGTTTTCACTGTCATTCCTGAGTTGAAGAATCCTCTGGGCTCCTTACTAGAGTACAGGACACACCATCACTAACCAACTCACCCAGCCACACTCCATCCTGGGGACATGTCCTCCCGATCTCAGATTCTAGCTCAGTCTGCTCTTTCTCCATAATTTCGGGTCCTGACTTGGGCCCTTAGGCAGAAGCACTTTCAAAGATAATAATATGAGAAGGTATAGGTGACACCATCAGTACAAAGTAAATCCTGGTTAAAAGTGAACCTTCTGGGCTGGTGAGATGATGGCTCAGTGGTCTAAAGCACCTACTTAGAACAAGCTTTGCGGGGGCTGGTGAGATGGCTCAGTGGTCTAAAGCACCTACTTAGAACAAGCTAAGCTAAGCAAAACACAGGGACCGTGGTTCAATCCCCCAGCACCACATGCCAGACAGCCCCGCCCCCCCGTGGGCTGAGCTGGCCACACACACA
>NW_004524597.1:18559224-18651809 GCF_000260255.1 Octodon degus | reverse complement strand
ACCACATGCCAGCCAGCCCCGCCCCCTGGTGGGCTGAGCTGGCCACACACACACACACACACACACACACACATAAATAAATAAAAAAAAAAATTAAAAAAAAAAAGTGAACCTTCTTCCTTAAACAAATACTCTGAGGAATATGTCCATTGCTGAGGACATAGTCACCAACAAGACAGGATCAAATCTCCCTCCTGCAAACTTCCATCCTAGTCAACCAATGGGGGGATCTAGATGTGTGTGCAAATTTCAGACACCCAACAGCACCACAGAGAGGGAAAAAAAGCAAGATGATTTATTGACTATTTTAAATAGGATTCTGGGGAGTTTAGCAAACAGAGGAATTTTTTTTTTTAATTTATTAGTATATTTTCCCATCCCATTGTCTGTTTCAGGGCAGAAAATAAAAAGGGGTGTGCAGGAGATCTGAAACAAAGTTTATCTGGCTCACTGGGGGTGTTCTAGATTCCTGATAGTAGCTCCAGGCTGTTCTGGAAGCCACCTGTTTGGGCCAAAATCAGCCCCCTATTCTTCATTTGGTTTTCTTCCCCCTTGAGAACAACCAAGACCAGCTATGTAATTTTCACAGCACAGTAAGAAATGAAAACGTGGAGTCCTTGGTTTAATCTCATTAAAAATTTCAAGAGGGTGACAGAGTATTAAAGCAAGGGGACCTGAGTCCATACACAAGTGTCACAAACATGAAATCAGCCCATGTACAACAAACTCAGAAAGTGTGCAAGCTCCTGCCCCCTCTGGCGCCCTAAGAAGCATCTCTCCAGCCATGCCCCCACACCTTTTCTTTTCCATTTTGAGGTCCAGCATGGGGGATGGAAACAGTGCACAAGAGGCTAAAAATACAGCTGAGTGTGTCTAGGTCATGGCACTTAAGGACTCAAGGTCTTTTGCTCAGTTATGTGGTCCTGGCCTCTGGCAGGGAGTAGCCTGAGATATTCATTTCAATGCTTCACATGCCTGGGGCATTTAGCAGCTCTATTTCATGGAAAGAGTGAGGACACTGACTGTGGCCCCTCGGCCTCCAAGAAGATGTCAGTGTTTGCTTGCCTACTTGTACTTTCTAGTCAGGTCCTCAGTGGGTAGCAAGGTTTGCCAAGAATGGGGGGGGGGACCCTGAATAGTTGGACTTTGGGTTAGTCTATGTCCTTGAAAATCCAGCTGGGATGACTTCTGCTCAAAGGACAGTTGTGTCATGGAGAGACCACTGGAGTAAGGAGTCTGTTTATAACAATAGCAAATATCTAATGGAGATATTATTAAGTATTGCAGTATGTACAGTCCTATTCCACATAATCCCCCCGTAGCCTTATGAAGGAGGTACCCTTGCCATGCACCCCCAACACGAGGTTAAATGACTTGCTCAAAGGTCACATAGGGGTGGGACTAGGCTTTGAGCTCAAGCAGTGGGATTCCAGGGCTATGCTTTTAAGCACTGTGCTACTTGGCCTCCTTATAGCCATAAGGTTCTATCACTGTGTGGGCTGGGACTAGGGTGGGACAAAGAAGAAACCAGCTAAAAATTTAAGGGAACTTAAATATGAACACAGTAAAAAAAAAAAAAAAAAAAGCCAAAACACAACAAAAAATCACTGTTACCATAAATATTATTTAATAAATAGTATGTACATCTAATAAATATATAATAAGCATTTAATGCAATATTTTTAAAAACATAAATGAAACCAAAAATCTACAGTGAACAATAGATCAACTTTTTTTTCAGTGTTAGGAATTGAACCCAGGGTCTCACACATGCTACCCCAGTGCTGTACCACTGAGCTATTCTCCAGCCCATTTTCAACATTTTGAATAAAGATAGGATCTGTAGTCCTGATTTTCCTTTAGATTCAGGTTTGATCTGACACAAAATGCTTACTGATCCTGTCTCCCAGGTTTCTGACTAAGGCATCTAGTGATGGAAACTTTGAGAGAAGTCATAATTTGCTTGTTTGATGTGGATGAGAGAAAGAATCTGGTCTTGAGTATAATGAATGAGAAGTATCTGCGGAGTGTCCCAGTTGGACAGGTTTGGGTTGGAAATGGGAGTCATCTGCATTCAAGCTCAGATGACAAATGGTGGAAGGACAAACAGACATCATTCTTGGCCCATGATTGGTGCATAATCCCCACATGTGGTCTAAATCAGTGACCTTCAAAGTTTACATCATACTTCAGGAATTTTTGAAATTCTCTCTCCAAAATTTTTCTTTTCTACATCATGAGCCTGAGATATGTTCTCATGGGGGCATGGAAGTTTACTGCTTGGGTGTTAAAATAAAAACATCTGAGGAAATGAGAAATAACAATTTCACAACTATTCCATAAAGGAGGAAAGATAAGAATTCATATAAATGGATTCAATATCTTCTTGATTAGCTGATTCTCCAGAAAGAGTATAGGAGCACAGACTAAACAGAACAAATGAAAGAAAAAAGGAAGATTATAGGAGCTAAAAATACTAGGAGGAAAAGTTTGGCTAAGCATCAAAGAGGGGCATAAGTGTTTCCAAATAGAAGTGTTGGTTTAGATATATCAGGAAGCACAACTCCAAATGATGGGTGGAAAATAAAGGTTATCAGATTGAAATAAGCAAGAATACAACAAAAAGCTTCATAGGAACATCAAACTGAGGAAAAGGCCTTTCTTCAATATAGCAATCCAACTACCTCAACCTTACAAATTGGTACCAAGGATGGAAACTCTTACCACGGTTTCAGGTCCCTGGGCCATGTGGTCTCTCCAGCCTGAATTTATAATTCTTAACAACCTTTGAGGGAACACTCTTGCTAATGTCTAGCTACTTCCTTATTGTATCTTCAAGTGTCTGCTTCCTTTTCCATCTAACGAAACATGAACTGTTCTGGAACATTCCCACAGCCAAACAGGAAATGTAGCTCCTGCCCATCTACCACTTCAGTGAAGTCAATCAGCCTCACACATCTGTAGTGAAAATGGATCATGAGAAAAGAGATGCTATGATACCTAAGGCAGATCAGAAACATTCCCAACCTTCAAGGGGCTCATTGCTTGGCTTCATAAGACTGAATGACTTGAGACAAAGGTAATATCAAATGTTGGATTAAGTCACTATGACCATTGGCAGTTGGGGTTAGTGAAAGGGTTAGACAAGTGGAATAGACCACAATATTAATAACAACAGCATCTATTTTCCGCAGATACTTCCCTAAAATCAATCTGGGTCACCTCAAGGGGAGAAAGCTGACTTTTTTCTTTTCCTATCCTAGTACAAGAATATTATTTATTAGGTGCTACCTATGCATCAGAAGTCATGCCAAGTGCTTCACTCCATTCTCACCATAACCACTGGATATTGCCATCCCTGTTTCACAGATGAGAAAATTGAGGTTGTTTGCCCAAGGAGGGGAACTGCCTCAGCAGTCTGGACAGACCAGTGGGCTAGCCCTGTGCCAGGCTCTTCCATTCCAAAATATGGAGTCTGACAGGCTAGAATAGCAGTGGTGGAAGTGATGGAAGCATAGATGAGAAAACTGAGGTTGAGAAATGGGTCTGGGATGCCATCTTGAACAGAGCAACTCCTGAGTCCAGAGAGTCTCAAGGTAAAGATAGGACCAGAGCAAGAAAGGGTGTGTGGATGGATAGGCCAAACAGAGGGGAGAAAAACCCTCACAGTGATAACTGTGAATGTTTCAGAGCAAGGGTTGTCAGATTTTTGTTGAGTCCAGACTTCAATGATTACAAAGTGTAGGACCTGCACCAGGGTTCTTAAGCAGCTGTGCCTCTTTTTCTTCATCTATAATATTGGGATGGCAACAGTACTCACACTCATGACTGTAGGCAACATTTCATGATACAATATAACATTCCTAGAACATTGTCTGCCTTCATAAGCATTGAATAAAAAAACTAACTTTCTCAACATTGGAAAAATAGCACAAGTAAATTTCCTCCCAGAATTGGTTCTAAGGATGGTGAAGGTCATATAGAGGATATAGTCCAATGAAGTAAATTACATGGAATGGAGAGAAGGCAGAATTTGATCAGATTTGAAGATTTAATAAGAATGCTGCCCATGTAAACATGTTGGTGTCAAAAGGAAATGCAAAGTGCTCTTCAGAATCACAGCTGTGTCACTTGGTATTAAATAAAAAACAAGCAAGTAGGTATGATGGATGAGGGTCTGGATGGAAGGAGAAAGTGCCAGAAAGCCAAACTCAAGACGGGAAAAGAAGCTGGGCATCACGGCACACCTGAAATCCCAGAATTCTAGGAGGTTGAGGTAGGAGGATCACAAGATTGAGCCACTCTAGGCAATTTAGTGGCTTAGTGAAACCCTGTCTCAAAAAAAAAAAAGGAAGGGAAGGAAAAGAAAGGTAGGAAGAGAGGAGGATGGAGGTTAAAGATGGAGGGGGGAAAGAAGGAAAGGAGGCAGAGAGGGAGGGAAGGAAAAAGGAAGGAAAGTGGGGGCGCAAAAACTAAAACCCAAACAAGATTGCGAAAGAGAAGCAGAAGAGCTACTCCAGTGATAACTTTTCAGCTTCGCACTTGCCTTCTGTATCTGTTGGGCAGAAATTTAAATGCAGATGAAAATTTTCAGGAGGCCCAAGAGCATGCTGCTACCTCTCTAAGATTCACTGGCCCTGAGAAGATGCTCGCCCGCCTGCCTAGTCTCCAGACATTTGCAAACCCTTCCCAAAGACAAGCCTTTTCCAAAGCCCTGCTCTAAGACTGACCCACCTCTTGGGAGGTGAAGCCAGGATTTGCCACTGAATGAGCACCATTGTCCTCCCAAGTGTCTGTGGGTCCAGATGCTGTTGGTCTGAAGGTGGTTCTACCACAGCCTGTGGTGTGGTCTGCCTGTAAGCTTTGATTCACTCCAGGGATAACACTCAGAAATTCAAACAGGCAACACATGCGATTCCAGGCATCCCTGCCAGACTCATACTCGGTTTTTCCATCATTTCACTCTCCTCTCCTTTGGCATTTTGCATATGAAAAATCAAAACCACCAATAGGACCAGCACCTGATAAGAAGCAGGGCATTGCCCAAGAGTTCCCAAGAAGAGATGTCTTTGTTCTCCTTTCAAGCTCTTGACACCACTAATGGCTCTAATTACTGCATTTTGCCATGGGATGTAAAATAAAACCACATTCCAGAAATCATGTAGTCTCCTTGGTAGAGACACACAGGGAGAGGTGCCCAGGATGATAGAAACGTGTTCTTTCATTTCTGGTCCCTGACCTTGGCAGCTCTTGTAAGAATTTAACAGTACCTTCTTTATGTGCATGGAGGAATGATGCTTTTGCACATGTAGTGATGCATCTCACTACCTGTACCCACAAATCTGGGCTGTGTATTTGACATTTCATACAAAGCATGTTTCTTAAGAGCATTAGGATCTTTACTCAAGCCACTCTGCAGGAAGTGAAGACTTTAGAAGTTCCTAAGGCTATGAGTACAACAAAACAGAACTTCTTTCTACATAATTTAACTGTAAAATCTGATGATGTAACACCCACCTACACCTACCTCACAAACCAAAGTGACATCACAAACACTAGAGATAATGGCTCAAAAATGTCTCCATATGAGCCAAAATCTAAACAGCAATTTGCCTGTACATGACTGAGGCAGAGAAAGACAGGTGACTAGAAATATTAAAACAAAAAGGAGAAAGGAAGTATGTATCTTTCTGCTGCTAAGATGGCTAAAATAAAATTTAAGGCAGCTGAAATATAAGGTGATTATATTTTATATAGATCACATTTCTTAAAAAGCCAGGTCTCTTTAAGTATGTGATTGTAACCTATCCAAATTGTTTTCTTGTCCTTAGTTAGTCCCAAGAAGTGGAGACAAGAATAATTTAGGCTGTATTTTTACCTTTATGGATCCCAGTATATTTCTCTCTTTAATGGCTTTTCCTGGCTTAGGGCAGTGTGGTTGGAAGGTGTGTTCAGGGTTTGGCAGGACTTACCTGCTGTCATTGCTATTGCAGTGTAAATGAGTTGTGACAACTTACAGAGGGGTATTCTGTGACGCTCCTTTCCTATTCCTTTCCTGCTATGGATTTTCTTATTCTTCTAGCAGACAGGAATTGTCTAGTATTCCTAGTAAATCTTCACTTGCCCAACTTCCTGTTTCAGCATGCTATATTCTTCAAGAGTCTGAATATCACAACCTTGTAAAATTTCTATCTCATCCCTATTTGGTATAAAAAGAGAAAGCAGGGCAGAGGATATACAGCAAAATTTTAGAAGATCTATCTGGAAAGAATGGTCTATAAAATGGCATTAATATTTAGACTTCAAAGTAGATTTGCTAGTCTCTGCTTGAGAACTTTTCTCCCCCTTTCCTACTCCCTATAATCCTAGCATCAATTTCATGTGGGAAGTGGCTCCAGCATCACCTCCTATGGACTCCCACAGTCTGTCTTACTAAACACTAGGCTTCAGGACTGCTATGTTATCTCTTTAGCTCTCACCAACACCTAGATGGCTAGAATGCATGCAAAGCACAACAGCCAGGCCCCAACACTGGGTTCCCTGGCTTGCTGGGAAGTGGTAAAGAGTCCATTAATCACCAGTTCATTCTCCCTGGTTAAACTTGCGCTCAGACGGCAGCTGAAGGATAAATGATGCTCAGTACCTTCCAGGTTTGGAGAAGCAAAATCCTTTAAGAGATTAAAGCCCACAGACAATTCAACAACAAAAGCCACTCAGCTGGCTGGGATAAGAAGCTCCATCAAATTCAAGAGCAGGCGGCCAGTGGGGCAGCTGCCAGGTTCACCCGGGCACATGAGGCCAGCAGGAAGCATCAGAAAGGTAGACAGACAATGGAGTTGTGGAGTTTGTATGGTGGACAGAAAGAGGGAAAAGGTAAAGCTAGAGAGCACTCAACATTTAAGTGAAGGAAATCCTGAAGTTAAGATAGTGCTGGGTGGGACTGGGTGGATCTTGCTGCTAGAGCGCAAAGTACCTGATCCGGAGTCATGCAATTGTATTTTAAAGAAGGATGAAAGGGCTTCATAAACACAAACAAAAGGAACTTGACAGAGAAGGAAATTAAGGGTGATAAACAAGGCCAAGCTATGGTTAGTGCGTACACATATACATGTCTGAGGTAAACTGTAATTTCCACAGAGAGAGCTAGCTTGGTAGATCTGAACTCTACCCTTCATTCCATAAGGGCCTGCAGAATGCCTTGGAGTTAGGCTGTCAAGAGTTTAAATGCCAACTCTGACCATAACTGAGGATCACCTTGGGCTTAATCTGTGTCTTGATTTTATCAACAACAGCCCTTCCCTCAGGTTTCACGGAGATTAAATGAGTTGCTACATGCAAAGGACTTTTGAACAGACTCTGGCACCAAGTAAATAATTAGGATCCTGACTGGCATTGAGCAGATGACAGCTGTGGTTAACAACCTGCTAGCTGTGTGGGCTTGGACAAACCAATTTCCCTGCCTTTACAGCTGTCTCCTGCTGACCTTACTGGTTTATAGAGAACACACATAGTAGTATATATAAAGGAATTCACAAAACTAGAACATGCTAGACAAATGCTGGTTGTTGCTATAACTAAGACTTTGAGACACAAATCCCAGATAATTATTCTGAGCTCCCTTCTCAAGTTTTAGCTTTGACTTCTCTGCTTTCTTCCTGGCTAGAGCAAAGAAAGTTCAAAGGAGAAAAAAGTAATAGCCAGCCAAGATCTTGAGGACAGATATGCCAAACATGTGGCTGCCACCCAAGCACTAGCCTGGAACAGTGGGTTCACAGCCTGGAAGGGCCAAGCATCACTTCCTGAAACCCAAAAGAGACAGCAGCTGTCAGAGGACACCCTAACCGTCCACGGCCTCCCCACAGAGGACTACCGGGCTCTACCGTGCTATGGTGGAACCAATGCTATGGAACCATCCAGGAACCCCTAAGAGGTACAACTTGGAGCTGCGCAAGGCCATCAAACAAAGGCTCTGGGAAGCTCTGCACAGTCAAGCTGCCACCCTCAAAGGTGCTTGGGACTGCCAGCCAGGTGGGAAGTGGCTGGGTGAGGAGCCTGAGTCCAAGAAAGCCCAAATTAAAGTGAAAAGTAAGGAACACATGACTTTAGGCTATTCTCTGCTAGATGTCTGAAAATTACTACTTTGTACCTTCCATGAAACCTCAGAGTGCTTTTCAAAATAGTGATTACCCTCCTGGGAAAATAAAACAGCTATCAGATTTGTTTGACTGAAGTCTCTTTCCAGCTATGGATTGGTAATTTGTACACGGCAAAGAGATAGGGTCTCACCATGTTGCCCAGACTGGTTTCCGTGATCTTCTTGCCTCAGCCTCCTGAGTAGCTGGGACACAGGCTTGTACCACCATGCCTGGCACATGATTAGGTAATTTTGAGCTAGATGCTTGGGGGCTTTTTCTTATAAGGATGTGAGGATTTCTAGTTTTCAGGTAGGAAAAGCTCTGAAAGATGAGGCCAATGGTTTATATACAACACATCTCCCTATTTCAAGAAAGTGGACCACCAGGTTTTTCTCATTTTTAGAGCAGGGTCTTACTAAACTGCACAGGCTGGTCTTGAACTTGAGATCCTCCTGTCTCAGCTTCTCAAGTACTAATTATAGATAGGTGTGTCATTGCCCCAGCAGAGCTCTTGACCATTTACTACTACTGCACTACTTCCCCTAGCTTCCTACATATGCACTAAGCAGAGCTGGCTGTGGTGGCTCATGCCTCTAATCCTGGAAGTCTGAGGCAGGAGACTCACTGTGAGTTTGAGGCCAACCTGGCCTATACAGTGAGTTCAAGCCCAGCCTGGAATACAAAGCAAGAGCCTATATCAGAAAACAAAAACAAAGAACCCCATCAAACAAATACCTTAAGAAAACATGCACAGAGCAAAAAGTCTACCATCATCTCAAGGACTTAAACCTCTAGTATCCAGCATTGGTTAGATGAAGTGGCACATGCCTGTAATCTCAGCACTGAGAGGCCGAGGCAGGAGCACATACATTTCAAGGTTAGCCTGGGCAACTTCAGAGACTTAGTACTGATAAAAACAAAACAAAGTAAAACGGAGAAAGGGTGGTGATGGGGATGTAGCTCAGTACAAAGGCCTAGAGTTCAATCCCCAGTGCTGAAAACAAAAACAAAAACAAAAAAAACCCCACTGGTCCATATAAACCTCTTCCTTGTAGAATCTGAAGACCTTGACAAAACAGAACAATGACAACATAGTATAACACATACTTGATAAAATTGTATTTTCTTTACAGTCATTTATACAATTTGTTACAAAACCATAGAAGACTACAACTTGTTTTAAATCATTTTTGGTCTGCAAGTATGTAAAATCTGTGTGCAATTATCATGTATTTACAGGGCCTTGTGTTAGTCATTTTCAATGATTATTCCAACAATGTCACACTCTCAACATAAGACATGGCTTAAGATAAATATATTAGTAAATAAATATTCTGAGAACATATTTCCATAAATGAAATGTGCTGCTATACATATACAGAATATACATAAGTTGTTTTCTAGCTTTTAAAACATTTTTTTAAAAAATGGTAATATTGGAAAAGGAGCCCTTAGACCATTTTATTACAAAATCTTTACAGCAAAGTCTTTATAAAATATTTAAGTGCTATGGGAGAAATTTTTTTAAAAATTAAATAGTGCCTTGTTAAACCAACACGAGAGTTTATACAAACAATAGAAAAAGGCAACTCAGTTAAGAAGACAATACTCTTGATAATTATTTTTTAGATCTCATTTTGAAAGCATGAACTTTGAGTAGGGACCAGAAGCATACAGGAGAGGGTCTGAGCAGTGGGACGGGGAGGGAACTTAATAAAGTAGCTTGGGCAGAAGGTAAGGCCAGTTTGCTGGGTCTGTGTCCACAGAGGTACCTTAGCTGTGCCACATCACACTGGTTCTAGAACTCTTCAGTTTACATGGCTGGACATGTGAACATCCAGGACAAAAAGGGCACAAGACTATACCCTACTGTCACATCCCAACTTAGAGGATGGAGTGGTTCCCAGTGGAAAGTGAGATGCTGTTTCCCTGGCTATACAACTACCACACATCACAAAGGTGCTTGTCACCATAATTGGAGCCTTTGAACTTCAAAGACAGTTCATTTGATTAAAAGTGATGTTAATAAGGTAGTTGGTTATTTTACTCTGGTGACCTTTCTGTTTGATGAGTCAATTCAAAATTGAAAGATGGTGTTGATTTTTAAATTTTCATTTTTGTTTCTTCCATTTATAAAGTACAAAAATTAAATGTGCTTATTGTTGTCCATGGTTATCAACTGTTCAAATTAAGACAGATGTATTTAATATTTTAGTAAGTTTATTGGTAGCTAAATTTTCTCATCTACTTACTGCTTAAGGCTACTCAGGGGTGGTTTTCTAGCTATGGCTAAAGAAAGCTGCTTTGGGAGTAGGGTTTCAGAAAAGGAAGATAATATGCACTCAAAGGCATTAAAAACAAAAAAGCAAAACCACAAATGACAAAAAAAAAAAAAAAATTCAACAATGAGAAGCTGCTTTTTGCAGTTCGTGTTAAAAGTCACAACCCACCCCTTCCCTAAAACCATGTAATGCAAGCTGTTGTTCTTAGCAGCTGCTACTCCTGGCCCCAGAAATAAAGGCGGCCCTGATCCCATGTCAGCAGCTTAGGAGGTTCTCACACCCTCATCAACAGGTGTGCTGGGCACAGCCCAGGAGAGCAGCCCCCAAGGGAGTGTACCCCAGAGACTGGAGGATAATTCTCATCCCTCTGAGTTCCTAAATGGCAAAAGGCTTGATCAACAACAGCATGTTGGGATTTCTGTCAAATTCTGGGTAGAAATAATTTCCTCATAATAGGTTGGGGTCTTGAAAATATTCCAACATAATGAGACTTTTACTCAAAATGTTCCAGTATAGACCCTGGGCTGAGTTCCTGAGTGGAGTTAATGTCTCCTGAGACTCCCTATCCCCACCTATAGAAGCCAGGTCCCAAGATTCCTATTCTCATTCATTCTCTCTCTCTCTCTCTCTCTCTCTCTCCCCCCCCCCCCCCCCCTTTTGGGACAGTCTCCCTGTGCAGTTCAGGTTGGCCTTGAGCTCACATAGTAGCTGGTCTTGAATTGACAATGATCCTCCTGCCTCAGCCTCCCAAGTACTGGAATTCCAAAGTTCCTATTTTCAAATGAGCTTTTAGATATTCAATGAGCCATATTCTTTCAGATGGCAACAACTATCTGCTAAATGAAAAAAAAAAAAGTAATCAGAAAAGTTAGTGAATATAAGGGGCTAATGTGACTACTTTCCTCTGGGGGTGGGGGAAGAACTACATTGGACAAAAAGAATGACAATCCCTGATCTGAAGTAGTTTTAAATAGTCTCTCCCTTTTAAAAATGAAACATCTCTTTTTTAAAAAAATGGTTTGGGTTTTTAAAAACTCTCCCTGCCCCTTAAAAAAACAAAGGCTGGAAAAATATACAAAACCCTACCCTTTGGGTCTAAGCTACCTGATAGTCTGTCTCATGGAGAATCAATATATAATAGTGCATTAGGTAGACAGATAGTAGACATTTGCAGACAAGATGAGCAATTTCAGCCATGAGGCAGAGGGCTGAATAACCCTGAAGTGGGGTTTCCGTGGGGAAATGGCATGGTAAAAGTGTCACCGAAAGGAAGCTCAGGGTACCCCTTCCCCATGGGTTCTGAACACCTACCCCAAGGAAGGCAGCCAGAGGAAACACCAGCTCAAGATGCTTGGCTTCTCCCTCCACACAGCACATGCACAGGGGTGCCCTTCTCCAAAGGGCAGTGTGTTGAAGGGTACTCAGAGCAATCTCCCTCACCCGACCAGACACCAAGGCCAAAAACGGTATTCCTTCTGGGTGTTTGCCCACACTCCATCTAATCACTTCTGCAGCCAATGGCAGGAAGCCCAAAATATATTTCCAAAGGAATCCAAAGTCAAGAACACAGAGGCAGAGCTTCCTCTTCTCTGCCCTGGCAGTTACAGCCCAGGTAAAGGACTTCAAGGACACTGCCCTTATGATCTGGGCCTCTGCCAAGGTAAGAACTGTGAGCTCTTGTTTGGGATGACCCAAAGGGACATGGAGGATATTGAGCAGAACCATCCTTGTCATCCTGAGGCTTGTGCAGTAATGGTTTGACCCAGCTCCCTAGTGCTGCTGACTCTCTGGCCTATTTCTAGCCACTTTCATCACCTTTGTAAAGGTATAGGCTGGAGAGGCATGGCTTCCAAGAAAACCTGACATTTTGTACATTTGGATTTCCCATGAGAAAGAAAGAGGCAGCTTTGCATTGTTCCTCAGAGTCTGTACCCATATTAATTAGCTTTACTTCAAGTTTCTGGTTCATTTTCTAAGGCAGGTGTAGCCCTGAGCTTTTCAAAGGCCTGAGCTCCCTTCAGGGAGACAACAGTATCTACACATGATGTGGTTCATTTAATGCAGCAGTGATTTTTTTTTTTTTCAGCAAAATTGGTGGTTAAGGTACTTTAAAATATATATTTAAATAACTTTACATTTACATATAATATCTTTTAAAAAAAAGAAACAAAGCAGAGAACTCAATCCCACACACCTTGTAACCCCAAGCATACACTTTACAAAACAGAAGAATAACATGTTATCAAAAGAGTTGAAGGACTCAGAATTTTGTCTGTTGGTTTGTTAATGGGAAAGGAGGCTTTTGCCACAGGTGGCTCACATTTTGGGTTGAAAGGAGGGCTCTCTTTATTACCACTTTTGTGTGTTTGTCAAAGCTAAAAATTTTTTTTCTTTTTCTTTTTTTTTTGAAGGAAGTCAGAGTCCAACAGTTCCCAACTTTCATTAAGAGTTCCTTCTGAGCTCAGGCTCCCATGCCGCTGCCTTCTGCTGGGCAAGATGCTGGTCCTGGGAGACAGAGGGAGAACAGTCATCAGGGGAGGGAATTGGTACTGCAGGCCTCAGGCACAAGGCACAAGGACTAGACAAGGGATTCTAGTGCCCTGTTCTCTGCGTCCGTTGGCAGGCCCTCAGAAAGTGATAGCTCACAATGGGGGGTGGACTATGTCCATGATCAAGGGCTGACAGGCCCTTTTCCAAAAGGGGCTCAATCTATTCTAATACGAGGCCAGCCCCCCTCATCTGGATATGCAGAACTTTCTGGAAGTCCTTAAGAGGCGTGAACCACAGCATACAAAAGATGATCTCAAGTGAGTGTTCAGAGTGTGCCAGGCACAGCTGCAGGTGCTGCAAACAGCAAGGAAGGTCCCCCTCACAGAGCATACAGATCTCCCACAAAGTCACCTCAGTGAAGGACACTGGCTGGGGGTCAAGGGTCACTCATATTGAAGACTGAACTAAAGGAGAACTAGGATGAGCTTGGCATCTTGGTGGAGAGAGGCCACAGGGGGTTAAAGTAAGCAAAGAGCAGAAGTGGCATAGGCTGGATGGGTAGGCAGGGCTCAGATCGCAGAGAGCTGGGTGAGGAGTTTGTTTTTCTGTTTGTTTTTGAGACAGGGTCTCCCTATGTATTTCAGATTGGTCTTGAGCTCACTACACAGCCCAGGGTATCCTTGAAATAACAACAAACCTCTTACCTCAGCCTCCTAAATACTGAGATTACTGCATGCAACACCACACATGGTGTTTAGTTCACATTTTAAACATTCTAGATAATAAGTCATTAAAGAGTTTTCTAGTGTAAAGACATCAACTTTTGTTTTTGAAAAAGGCCACTCTGCCTCCCAAGAGGAAGAGAAGGTAAGCCCTGTAACAGGAGACTACTTCTGCCTTTGCCTGGAGAGGAATAGGCTAGAATGAGATTATGGTGGGGTCTGCAGGAAAGTTGATATATTTGAGATGTCCATCAGGATGAATGCTGCTATGGACATGACAGGGTAGGATGTCTGTGAGGCTTGCTTAGCAGAGACTGAAAGATCATGGAAACAGGCTCAGTTGATACGAAATGCAGAGGAAGAATGAAGCAAGGGAATGACATACATTATCAGGTACAGATACTGTTTAAGACCAAGGGCACGGAGGAAGAAAAGGACTGAGAAGGGCCTTCCCATAGAAATGTCTGCTCTTACCTGCAGCCTCAGCACCTGGGGCGTTGGACTCCTGAGTGTCCTGGGGGTCACTGGGGAGGCTGGCCCTGGTGGCACCTGCCACCGCTGGAGGACAACCAGACTGCAGTGGCACATCAGCCTGGTAGCACGGAGCCTGCTCCTCTTCTTGGGCTGTTCCCAAGCCCCTGTGGGGCCGCAGAACATCCAGGCCAAGCATCCCACCCCAGGGGCTGAGGCTCTGAGTCCCCTGGCAGTTTAGGGGTAGGCCCAAGTCACAGTCTACATCCTCTGGAATGATGGGGATGCGCTGGCTTAGGTCCTGGGCCCCTGGGTAGCAGCTGGGTGGGGGCTCCTCAGCAAGTGTGTACTGCACGGTCACTGAGTAATCCTCAGAATAGCAGCCGCTGCCCGCTCCACCACTATGGGCCACTTGTTTCTCTTCATAGAAGCAGCAAGGCAGGCCCTCGTATTTTGCCCCATCTATCCTGGGCAAATGGTCTGGGTGAAGGCCATACAGGCCCTGGGAGCTTCCTGGCTGTAGCTCCCCTCCAGTGTGGCTGCAGCCCTCATGAAGGGGCGCACTCAGGAACAAGGTACTGCCACTGCCAGCTGCCCCTGCTCCAGGGCCCAGTGCAAAGGGCGGAGGCTCACAGCAGCAGACACACGATGGCCCCTCTCGGCCCCCCTTCCAGGTCCTCCTGAGGTTCAGGGCAGCCCTGGGAGAAGCCTCAAGCCCCACGTCTGAGGTAGAGCTAGTAGGCCCCCTGTGCTCCAGGGAGGAGTTACTGCTGTAGTTCATCTCCAGGCTACAGGTGGACAACTGGTCCCCTGAGGGAGAGGCAGGGCCTGGCCATGGCTCTCCCTTTCCAGCACCATGACTATGTGCTACTAGGAGCTCCTCAGGTGGTAGGGAGCCCTCAAGGCACATGGCAGGCCCTCGGTTTGAGTTGCCTGAAGCCCCCGTCTCACTGGCATGACAGGGACTCCGGCTGCGATAGATAAAGGGGTCATAGTCACTGCTGAGAGAGCTGCGGAAAGTGGAGCAGCTCCCATATACACCCTGGTTGCTGACCTCAGTGCAGTCCACCACAGAGTCACTGGAGGAACAGTGGCACTGGCCAGAGCTACTGCTGCTGTCACTACCTGGGCAGTCAGCCAGGTAGCCACTACACATGGAGCGGTGGCCATGATAACAGCTGAAGCTGGACATGCTGCCACTCTCCAGGTGGGAGGGTGGGGCCATGTGCACCACAGTGGGGAAGAGAAGGCTGCCCCCACTGGATGGGAAGGCACGGGATGGGCCCCTGGGCGGGAGACTAGGTGGGGGCTGTCCCTCCTGCTCCGGGTAGCTGAGGCCCTGGAAGTAGTAGTGCTGATACATGGTCTCATACTGGGAGAAGCAAGCTGCCTTGGAGAAGCTGCGGCTGCTGAACTTGGGCCTGCGGAAGGGGTGGGCTGGTGAGTATGCTCGGTGCTCCAGGCCGCAGTGGTGAGTAGCCAAGGTGTGGTCCAGGTGGAGGGGTGGGTAGCCACTAATGTAGGTGGGGGTCTGTGGAGAATAGAGGCCCTGTTCCCCATGCTGGTCCATGGATAGCAGCGTAACAGGGTTCCCATGGGAATCCATGCTTGTCCTTGTGGGGTAGGCTGGGATGGCGTTGGTCCTGTGCACACGACCAGGATAATGTACTGGCAAGGTCACTCTTTGCTGCCGACCACGTGCAAGGTTGCTTGTCTCCACACACACAGCACCTGGGCTTCCCTTTTGTTCTGGGGAGAGGTAGAAGAAACAAGGTAAACAAGACTAAGCTTACTGTTGCTAAGGTATGGAGGCATGAAAAATGGCCATATGCCAGGGTGCCTATTCTTACCACCCTACCACATTCTAAGCTGTCACCAAGGTCAGTTAGGCTGGCAGGAGGACAACCTGCCTCTCTATGAAAAGTGGTCACTTCCGTGAGAGCCCATTTCCCACTTGTCCACCACTCTGGCTGTCAAGGGTACTAAGAAAGAGACAAAGATGACAGTGCTTCCCGCCCTGCTCCATAACAGAGGGGCAGTATCTCGCATGGGTCACAGTATATTCATCATCTCTTATGGCTCCTGGGAACAACAAGCCTGTGATCTGTCATTGTTATTGTCATCCCACAAATGAGACTAGAGGCTTTAGGCATGGAGAGGCAAGGAAGGATTACCTTCTTGTTTAATGTGAAGCCTGAACTTGAGGCTTTTTTTTTTTTTTTTTTTTTTTTTTGGGGGGGGGTAAAGAGAAAAACCCTAGCCCTCAAAAAAAAAAAAAAAAAAAAAAAAAAAAAAGCAGCAGCAGCAGCAGCAACCAAGGCCATGAGTATGCTTAACGTATATTTCTATCTCTGAACTACACTCCAAGGCCCTTCAGAGTGATTCTGAATGTCAGGCTTCTCACAGTGCTGTGCAGCCAGCCTCCATGGCTATCGTGCCTTCAAGACCAGGAGGAAATGCTATAGTCGTTTTGCAAGCTCCCAAGGCCATGGCCTGTGCTACATTCTTGCTGGGTACTTTGTAGAGACAATGATATCTGATGTGACTCTTCAGCAATGAGTAAGACAAGTGACAATTACCTATGATGTTGTGCCGACAGTGGGGGCAGGTATGGTGCTGCAGCAGCCATGGATCCACGCATTTCCTGTGGAACCGGTGAGTACAGGGGATAACTCGAAGCTCCTTGGGAAAGGAAGAGAGGATAGAGTCTGAGGAGAGGGCACAGGTCAGGGCAGGGCAGTTCTGCCTCCAGCCCCCTACCTGCTACCCCCTGCAGGGCCTAACATGTACTGCAGAGCCCTGCTCACTGTGCTGGTGGCTTCCTATTACAGTTGGATCTTAAGTATCCCTCAAAGCCCATGTGTTAAAAGCTTGGTACCCAGCTTGGCATTTTGGAGAGGTCACTGGAAGTGTGCCCTTGAGGAACGTTGGGGGCTCCAGGTTCCTCTTTCCCTTTTCCATGATATGGCTGTGAAGTAAGAGGCTTTCTTTACCATGTGCTCCTGCCATAATGTGCTACCTCACCACAGGCCCAAAGCAACAGGGCCAATTGATCAGCGTCTGAAACCTCAAACTGTAAGCCAAAATAAACCTTTTCTAAGTTATTTCAGGTACTTGTTACAGTAATAGAAAGCTGACAAACATACTTCCCACTCTCTTCCCCACCTCCAGTTATAGGTCAACTCCATTTTATGAGGCAGGGCCCACAGACAGGTGCTATAGAGAAGGAAACTGTCCATCATAGCCCTCCATGTTACAGGAGTGGAGCACATGCAGCTCCCTTTGAGGGACTTGGAGAGCATACACATTCATTCCTGTCTTCGTATAGCAAAGACTAAAGGCTAATGCTAATGAGGCTATGAAGCCTGGGGGCTGTGAACAGAGAAAGCTAGGAACATCCCAAGATATTATGCGGGTTGCGAAGTTTCCGGTGGGATGAGGGTTTGTCTCCAAAATGTGCTAATGGAGACAAGTGGTAAAAAAGACGCCTGGCACTTGTGATTGACAGGGTAAGAGGCAAAAGGGTAAATTCTCCAGTTTCTCTGTCACTGGACCCTACACAGAGAATGCAATGGATTTTTTCTAGTGCAGAACCCCATATGGAGTTCTCAAACCTAAGCAAATTTCTTTATTTTACTTTTTTCATTTTCTGTGGCCTTTTTTTTTTGGGTACAGGAATTTGAACACAGGATCTTGAGCTTGTCAGGCAGGCATGTATGCTGCTGAGCTATCTCCCCAGTCCAGTCTTTTCATTTTCTGATCAATCTGACACAGTAACACTCAAATTAATATCTGACACTGTGCCTCGTCGGGTACTAAAGAGATCTACCTATATTTTCTCACATAATAGTCAGTGTCAAGCCCATATCACAAATGTAGACACAGAGAATAAAGTCACCTTTCCAAGTTCACAAAGTTAAAAGACTTCACCTGAGCAAGGGTTAGAGCTGAGGCAGTCTACCCCACAGCTCATGCAAGAATCTATTATTTCAAAAGCTTCTGTACAAATTTATTTTCATTCAACCATTTAAAAAGCAGTGGAATAGCTTTATCAAAGGTGCATCAAATGCCTGAAATTCTCAAGTGGTTTGCTTTTTGATTCCCTAAACTGTATGTACAGATGCATCCATTCGAACAGAGATCAAGCAGAGTTAGCACTCAAAATGTTGCCAACAAGTGATTCTGGTGAACAATCTGTGCTGTTCATGGTCCTGTTCTTTTGTTTTGTTTTCTGAGACAGGGTCTTTCATGAAGTTCAGGCTGACCTTGAACTCACTATGTATCCCGGGCTGGCCTTGAACTCATGGCAATCTTTCTGTCTCAACCTCTCCCGAGTGCTGAGATTATAGGCATGAGCCACCATGCTGGGCTCTCATGGTTCTATTCTTGCAATTTTTCTGAATGACTGAAACTTTCAAAATAAAAGAATATGGGGGACATCAAATTCCTTGTCTCTTTGCAAGTAAAATATACCAATTAATATAGTCTTCTTTTTTGGGGGGGTTTACTGGGGCTCAAACTTGGGACCCTGTGCTGGCCAGGCAGGCACTTATGCCACTGAGCTATCACCCCAGCCCTAGAGTTTTCAAAAGAACTATTCAAAAATAGTCAACAAATGTGAATGTTCTTAAACCCAGACTTTTTCCATTCAACTTTTGAAGTCACCTACATTCAGTGTAGTCCTCTAGAAAGTGTTATGGCCCCCACCCTAATCCCAGGAGAAACAGTGAGAACATTTCAGGCCATCCATTCTCATATGCTCCTGTCCTGTTCGCTGCTGTAAGGCTATAGGAAAAGACTGTGGTCCTCGGTGCTTCTTGTTGGTCTGTCTACCTCCTCCCCGCCCACTACTGGCCCTGCCTTTGCCACTACCTCTCCATCAGTGTACTTCTCCAGGCAGATGGCACAGTCAGATGTGGAGCTGCTGCTGAGGGTATCCAGGGCCCCACAGCTCCCCTCTCGGCGCCCCTTGGTCTTAGAGTTGAACTTCCTGGTTTCCATCTTCTCTAAAGCCTGCACAGCCAGCCTGTTCATGGAATTCTGCATGGCAGAACATGGTCAGTGTTAGAGTCTGGCACACATTAGCAGTAGTGGTCAACCCCAGTGCTATGACACTTGACGTGCTAGGACAAACACTAGGCTTCATCCAGCCAGAAGAGATTTCTGAGCATCACTCTGAGATATCAGATTGCCATAGCACACATTTTCCAGACTCCTGAAGGGCCCATGACACCAGCCCAGGTTTTCCCCAAGTGGTCTAGCTTTTAAAGTGAAGCCAGGAAATTTCCTTCAATTTCTTAACTACACTGCTTCCCAAAGGTTCATCCTAGATGTTGAAAGAAGCTGTGAGGGTAAATGAAACAATGCATGCGACCTTGGCCTCAGGCACACCTGACGTAGTGGATAAACATCAACCCCTGATCTGCAGGGTGGCCCTTCAAGCCTCATGAGAATGTAAACAATTCTCTTCTTTAAAGACCACTAGCATCTCTCTCCTGAGATGTCTCAATACCATGCATCTCAGACGGAGTTCTGCTTCCTGTTTCATCCTTCTCGCTATACTCTGCTCCCCAAACTTTCTTCTAAGCACACAATGATGTGCTGGTTGGGGCACTACTGTGGTTACTTATTTGTCCAGAATCACTGAGAGGGCTTAGCAGATTCAGACTGGATTTAGCAGGTTGGTGCAGGGCCCAAGACTGCATCTCTACCAGGCTCCCAAGTGCTGCTGATGCCCTGGGCTATCTGAGAAGCAATGCAATGGGGTCTCCTGGAACATTTATTTAAACATTTCTTCTGATAAAGCATCTACAATGGAGGGCCTTTATAGGCCTGCCTTTTGGAACACTGAAGGCTGTACAAGACCAGTCGGGCACTCAGACCCTCAAATGGTGGCCTGACCACAACCCTGACTCTCACCAGCAACGGGGCAACCAGGTCAACATTCTGGAGCTGCTTTACCTGACGTCGCTGATTCAGCTTGATTCTGACAAGGAAGATGAGGGAAGCTAAGGAGACAAGCACAAAGAAAGCCAGGAACATGCCCATGTCGAAGTATTCGATGGGTTGCTGGAACAGAACAGAAACACAATCTCAGCCACTCTTCATCCTGGTAATTGGCACACATGGGCTGCTGGGCCTTCTTGGGACTAGGGCTGGTGGAGCCGGGCAACAGTCCCCTCAGTGTGTAAGAAAGTACTAGGGCTCAGTTCAAAAAAAAAAGCATGTTCTCTGGTCCCAGGGAGTACTCTGGTCTGGCTGGGGTTGGCCTACAGTGCTTTCTGCCAGACTGCCCAACAGTCAAGGGGACCTGGACATTGGGCTTGTGGTGCATTTTATAATCTCAGCGCTCAGGAGGCTGAAGCAGGAGACTGCTGTGAGTTTTGAGGCTAGCCTGGGCTACATATGGAATCCAATGCTAGCTTGAACTGCATAGTGAGACCTGTCTCAAAAAACAAAAAACAAAACAGCCTGGGCCTCCATGGGCTATAGCACAAAGTTTGTTGTAACCACTATAAAAGGCCTTTCCAAACAAACACAAATAATCACATTTATGGGACAAAGGAGTGTCATGTTTTAAGGGAACAGTGATTACTAACCATGTAATTAACTGTTTACAGCGACTCAGAAAATTGTATGCTGCTTCCACAAAAACAGCTTCCACTACAATGAATCATATTTACCAAAGAGGTTTTTCTTCCTTTAAAGAGCCCAGCAAGTCGATTCTGCAACCCCCCCGCTGCAGCTTTAGTTCTTGCCTTTTCCCTCACAGCACACTAGCACACTGCCTCCTACAGCCTGAAGCTGTCTCACCAAGGACATGCATGTAGTCAGTAGGAACAGAGCTTTACAAACAAGTTGCTCTACATATTCAGATACTTAGCACATGTGTAAGAACCATTCTACATGTAAATTTTCCATTATTTGGGAGGAGGAAACAACTCTAGGAACATGGGGTACCAACTCCATATTCCTAGAATCCTCCAACTTGAGGTTAGGATTGGAGATGACAGGCAAGTGTTAATGACCAGCAGCGTCCCTTCAGCACACTGAAGAGAAGTCCAAGAACTGTTGGTCAGCCATGAAAGTTAATCCCAGTTGAAAGCTAACTTTTCCTATGAGCTGGGAAGTCTTGATAAAATAATCTTCCCTCTAGGAAGGAATACAGGCCTTTTCTCTAGTGCTTAGGTCAAATGGAAAGCTGGGCACAGTAAGCCAAATGCTGAGTCCATTTCTCCTCAGTATGCCTGACCCTCGGGGAAGACAGGATAGGAGGAGGACAAACGAGAGGTTACCAACTAGAATGCCAGGTGGGAGAGACCATAGACTGACTTTTTAAGCCCAAAGCATCTATTTCTGGTATGTCTGTTTTCAAATCCCCTATAAAGGAATATAGGTGAAATTTCTTCCTAGTTTCTGCCCTGTAGGAGAACACAACCTGTAGGAACCAAGGGTAGACTGGCATTTTATTTTATTTTGTAATATATGTACATATATATATTTTGGTACTAGGAATTAAATTCAGGATCTTGCACTTGACAGGCAGGCACTGTGCCACTGAACTATATCCCTGGTCCACACTGGCATTTTAGATAGAAAGCCCAAAGCCTAAAGGAAACAGGCACAAATAGTAGCAGGGAAACTTCTGGGCCTGGGCTGGCTAGCTAGAGCACTCACTCGAGGAGGGCGGTGCTGGATCCTTGCTCGAGCCACTTTCTGTTTGTTGACAATGTTCATCAACTTGATGGCATCTGTACCCTTCACATATACCACTGGTCTCTTAAGTGGATCTTCTGAGCCTTGGTTTAGCTGAAGAAAAGAGAGCTCTGGTTAAAAGATGAGAGAGAGAGAGAGAGAGAGAGAGAGAGAGAGAGAGAGAGAGAGAGAGAGCGAGCGCGCGCGCAAGTGAGCGAGCGAGTGAGAGAAAGAGACAGAGAGAGAGAAAGTGGGGGAAGGCAAGAAAAAGAAAAGCGTTGAAGGGAAAGAACATCAAATTCTTGTCTAAAAATCTTTGAAGCCTGGGGGTTCCTAGAAGAGCAAAACTTACTATAAGATAGGCTGGGCAGGCTGCCATCCCAAAAGAGTATTTGAAAATGTCCCCCATTCCCAGCTCTCTGGCTCTTAACCACCCTCAGTACAGCATCCTTGGGTATGATGTTCAAATTCAGATCTCTTCAGCAGGCAAGGGGAAAGGCTCCAACATGAGAGTGACATGATTGTGGACAGCCAAGCTAACTAACGGAAGTGACTCTCTCAGGGAGACCGCAGGATTGGTATAGGTTCACCTGGTCAATGGCTTCTGGGTTTTCAGATACATCAAAGATGACTGCAGTAGCTCCCCGCTGCACTGCTCGCTTGGCCTGCAGGAGTGAAAAAGAGCAAGTTGGCAACTTTGATCTTCTCACTTTCCTAATGCTAGCCTTTGAGATCAGGCCTGTAATGCAGATTTTGACAGCAACAAACTGAGGTAACTTTATGCAAGTTACCCAACTTTCCTAAGCCACTACTTTATCATCTGTTAAAAGGGGGATAATACTACCTACCTTATGTGTTATCCAAGATGTAGATGAATTAGAATAAGTAGAAATAGGTAACTGATTACTCAGTAAGTCTTTCTCTTCCTAATCAACCCAAATATTGAAAATTATAGATAAACTAGCTTCCTAGTCAGCAGAGAGATATTAGTTTTAGTATTTTCTGCTATGAACATAGAGCTCCTGGCAACCACAACAAATGCTTTTAGTTCATCTCTTAGGGTTCTTTCTTCCATCCCATGTCATCTAGTGAGAACAGCATGCTGACTATCTCTGAATGAACCTCAAAATGGTCAATTTTAGTAAGTGACACAAGTTGAAGACCTTTGGAGACGCTATGGGTGGGGGAGAACCTATGAGAAATAACTGTAAATGGGGATTTAGAGCACTTGGCTGCCAAACCTGGCTGCACATCAAAAACCACTTGGGAAGTTTGTAAAAGCAGATTTCCTGGCTCAAACCACAGAGACTGATTCAGCAGGCCTGGAGTCAGGCCCAGGAAACTGAGTTCTATAAGCTTTCTAAGGGATTCAAATGATTCAACCACTTGTGGAACTATAGATCAGAGAGATGAGACTAGAAGGTTCAAAAAGGAATGAAAAGTGACAAGGTTTTTCTTTTTAGGGTTGTGGAGCATGGGGAGGATTCCTTTCCTAAGTAACCTTCAATTTCACGTCCAGCTAAGTTAGAAATAAAGTAGAAAGTGTGGAAGAAAAAGCCTTAAGGCAGCCCCTTGCTTTTAGGAGTCTGAATCTTGTTAGGGAAGTGATTTCTCTAAAATATGTAGGAGGAACAAAACCCAACACTGGCATGCTGTGTGCTGGGAGACGATGGCTTAAAGGTCAACCGAAAACTGTGAAACAAAAAAACAAAACAAAACAAAACACTGTGAGTCCATGTGCTTAAAAATAAAATCTGATTTCTTTCCACAGGAATTGTCACTTTATTGATTGAGAAAGTACAGCGGTCTTGAACCTGGCTAGACCAATAATTATCCTTGCCCACTAGAGGGCAGGCTCAGCCCACAGCTTTTAAGCAGCTCTCTGGCACTTGGTACCAAATGCACAGGACCAACCAAAATACCAGCTTCAGTGACGGCATGCATCTTAGTTTAAGAAAGCTTTGACACCTGGGTGCTATGCTCAAGAATCTGTCCTTGTACAGCAGGCTCTCACTGATATTGGATGTATTCAAAGCTTCTGCCGATGATGCTGCCCCACTGTTTTCGCTCACAGTCGAGTCTGAGTAAGTTAGCTTTCAACTGGGATTGATTTTCACAGCTGACCAACAGTTCTTGGGCTTCTCCTCAGTGTGCTGAAGGGATGCTGCTGACCATTAACACTTGCCTGTCATCTCCAATCCAAACCTCAAGTTGAAGGATTCTAGGAACATGGGAGTTGTTACCCCATGTTCCTAGAGTTGCTTCCTCCTGCCAAATAGTAGAATAGTCACATGTAGAATGGATCTTTTACATGTGCTAAGTATCTGAATACACAGAGTATTAGCAAAGTTAATTAGCAAAGATCTGTTCCTACTGACTAAATGCACAGGGGCTATTCCTGGACAAGTTACTGAATTTCTTTCTTCATCTTTGCCTCAGTCTCTTCAGCTACAAAAGAGTACCTATGGCACAATGACTGTCCCTTCCACTTCCAAGTCTTTGCAGTTCAACTGGGAATCCAGAGTACTCAGAACTGGAATGGACCTGTCACTTCCCTCTGGCACAGGAACATTGGTGGCACAGTTGAGAAAGAGGCAAGGTGACATTGCTTTCCTCCTCCCTTAAGATGTTTCGCTTTGTGTTTTCTAAGGCAGGATCTGGTACATAGCCCAAATTGGCCTCAAGCTCTCAGCAATTCCCCTGCCTCAGTCTCCCGAGTGGTAGGATTATAGATGTGTACCATCATACCCAGCACCTCCCTTAAAATCTTCAGGCCCACAGACCTCTCTCGGCTTTGATCAATAGCTCGTGGACTACAGAGGTAACAATGAGTAAGTGCTTAAGTTTTCTGCTCAGGTCTTCACAAATCCTTCCACAGACAAAGAAAGAAAACAGAATTCTCATTCTTCATTTGGCTCAATCTATGATTAAGCATATCAAACAGCAGTTGCAGGGAAATGTGTGTTCAGATGTGTTCAGAGGGGGCACCTCCTGCTTTGATGCTGGTGCATCTGGGGATCTGTTAGCCGGAGGATGAAAGGCTGCACAGGACCTGGGATAAAGACACTTTCCTGGAAATGCACCCCAAGGAATTATGGAGCCAAGTAGCCTCCCTCAGGCTTCCAGGCATCCCTGCTCCCTAAGAATGTGGAAGTCTGAAGAATCTGGAGGCTCCAGATGGGGCATGAGGACTTGGGACAAGCATAGCAGCCTCTTGTTTTGGTGGTAATGGGGTATGAACCCAGGTCTTCATGCATGCTAGGGAGGTATACGCCCACTGAGCTATATCCCAGTCCCCTAAAAGAGGTTTTAAAACAGGTGGAGAATATGTTTAAATCCCATCTGCAGCTTGATTTAGACACACCTCGACCAGGGTAATGTACAGAATCCAAGAACAAATACTGTATTTAAGAAACACTTAATTCTCAGTTTACTTTAAAATTATACTTAATGTAAGCTTCTATTAAAGTAAATTTGTATTTCCTGCACATGCCAGGACTGGATAGGAGGGGAGTTAACCCAGGATCCTAGTAGAAACCTGCCTGTTAAAAACCAGTTTAGGATTTTAAAATAGTTTGTGAATAACCTATATTCAGAAAATGACACCTCTATTATATTATTCCCAAAGCAAATTAAGAAATAAAGAATGCTGGTTACAAACACAGAACAATGTCCCCCTTGCTCCACATTTTCAGTTTGAAAACTTGCTGAAAATTCTATGAACAAATTTTCATAAAAATATAGCGAATGCTGCTGTCAAGTACTATCCAATGGAAAAGCAGGCTCATAAAAACATCACTGAGTGTTCTTACCCAATTTATCCATCAGATCTGGCACCAAGAGACTTCTGGCTCTTCCCCAAAGTCAAAAAGACTATGAAGTAAATTTTTTAAATTGATTTAAAAAAGGACATCAAGGCAGCCACAATAGCACAAGTGAAGACACAAAAGAGGACTTCCAGCGCTGTGTCAAGAAGTGGCAATAATAAAAGTATGTTCAAAATGAAGGGGGATATTCTCAAGGGGGTTAAGTGGCAATGTGTCTTTTACTGTAATAATTTTTTAAAAATTTAAACACTGTGTTTTTAAAAATTACACCTCATACTGGTCATGTAACCACCAGGAAGTATATTTATAGAGTCACACAGTGTCTAAAACTCTCAAATAAAGCTCTTTAAAAGCAAGAATGCAGAGGATGCAACTTGGTGGATGTGGCTAGGAGGTCACTGGTAACTGGGTTACATTCTCACAGGCAGTTATCCCTAAAAGTGTACATAGACCAGAGTAGAAGGAAAAGCAAGAGAAGGTTGTGACGATAGAAAAGAGGTGTGAAGTCTTGACAAAACTCAAGTAGCAGCCAGTCAAAGTCCTTGCCTGGGTGACCTTGGCAGGCCCTTTTCATAAAATTATCTTCATATCCTTTTCAGCTTTGCAGGACAGGGCAGGTAAGACCAGTTTTTGGTATCCAGAAAGAAGCCTGGGGCAGAATGCTGAATTCAAGCTTGTCTTAGTCCTTTATTTATCTTTCCAAGACTGCAAGACCCAAGAGTAGACAATGTCCACAGCCACTAAGACGAGTAACAAAAGAGCAAGCATACTTACAAATGCATTTTGCAAAGCACACTAATGAATCCTTAGTACACAGGGCTAGACTGAGTTGGCTTTTATCGCTCCTTTGGTAATGCAATAAATATTTATTAAAAATGTATAAAGCCAGGAGTGATGGTGATAATGGTAATCCCAGCACTCTGGGCATCTGAGACAAGAGAATCACAAGGCAGTTTAGTGAGACCTTGTCTTAAAAAAAAAACCCAAAAACCTGTTAGGGATGTAGCTTGGGCCAAAAATCTTGGGTTTAAACCCCAACATCATGAAAGAAAGAAAGAAAGAAAGAAAGAAAGAAAGAAAGAAAGAAAGAAAGAAAGAAAGGGAAAAAAGGGAAGCAAAGGAAGGAATGGATGGGAAAGGGAAAGGGAAAGGGGATCTTGTACATGTGCCTCCAGTCATACTTTTTGGTTACTGCCAGTAAAAAGAAAGTGTTTCCTGACCATGGATGTGGTTTTCTTACCAGGAAGTACTTCTATCAATAAGATTAAGCCTGGACAGTCCCAATACAAATGGGGTATTCTAATGAGAATAGTTTCATCACTACTGTAGGTGGTAAAATACAAAACCTAGAGTCTAGCAACAAGGAATTCCACTTAGGAAAGGACCTGACCTCTCTGTTGGGTGCAGTAATAGCCTTCACTTGGGGCTCATACTTACCCAACACCTGTTCCCTGAAGCTTCTGAGACAGACTCTTTTTTTGGTTTATTTCCCTGTCCCCTCATCATGCATGGATACAAAGTCCCCAGTGCCTAACCTTTACTGTAGGAATATGTAGATAGAATATAGTCTTAATAGGAAATAACCTACAAGGCAGCAGAAAATCTCTTTTGTCCCCTATTCCTAATCATAGGACAATCAAGAAAGTATGGATTTTAGAGGTATTTTTTTTTTAAAATAGCAATTCCTTTTTTAAAAAATGTATTTAGCACAGGGTGTACAGGGTCTCACTACATAGATTGGACTCGTAGTGATCCTTCTGTTTTCAGCCTCCCAAGCACTGGGATTGCAGGCTTGAGCCACCATGCCCATGGTCAACCAATGGCTCAGCATGCCCCAGGGGTAGGACTGGCAAGGCTTATGGTGCCGTGGATTAAACCCTTGTACCTGCGCTCTGCCTAAGCAGGCACTTTAGTCCACTAAGCTATCTGGCTGGCCCCTAAAGGTATTTAATTTAATTTTATTTATTTATTTTTGGCGGAACCATGGATTGAACTCAGGCTCTTGCACTTGCCTGAGTGGCAAGCACTTACTCTACTGAGTAAGTACCCCTCCTAGAGGTACTTTAAAGACATGTCTTTGACCTTCTATGGGAAAGTTATGACATATTAGGGATACATATAGACTTTTTTGATCTATATTGAATATAATCTTGTACCCTGCTTTTTCTAAATACTTATGTTTCCAAAAAGTTATTAAAAATCATTTACAATTTTTTCCTAGTGCTTGCCCCTATAAATACTTTTACTGGCAGTGATACAGTCTTCATGTTCTCTAATTTATTTGTTCATGTATTTTTTTTCCTCCTGATATTCTGATTTTTTTAGTTTTTAGTTTTTTTGGTGTTTTTTTTTTTTTTTTTTTTTTAAATAGGGTCTCGCTATGTAGTTCAAGCTAGCCTTGAACTTTTTCTGCTGTCTGAGAGATAGGATTACAGGCATGTACCACTAGGCACAAGAGAAATAATGTCTTTTTATCCAAGTAAACTGCCATGTGGGGCTCCGTGGACATACCAGCAACTTAACCCAAAGAAGCATAAATCATGATTGGGTGTAGAGCTCAAGTCCAGGGCTTGGTTCCCATGATTGAGCAACAGTGTTCTACTTCAGCTTGGATCCCCCACTTTCTTCTCCAGCGATTTTAAAGAAAAGCACACCGCCTGGCTGTCTGTGGGTCACTTCTTGCTCAGGAAAATGTGAGTACAGGGGTCCTTACCGTGGACCTACCTTTCTATACCTTAGGCTCCTTCCCCAAGCAGATGCACCTTGCCCTCCCAGACCAGAGGGCAAGTAAAAATCAGTCATTCGCCCTTACCCCTGTACTTAACTGCTTGCCAAGTTACACTGATTTTGTCTTCCAAACCCATCCGTTGTTTTTCTATTTCCACTGCTACCATCCTGTAACCTGTGAGTCACAACCACATTCTTCCTTGGGGACTCCTGGCCCACACTGCCCCCAGAGCAGCAGAGGAATCTTTCTAAGTCATAGACCTAACTTGCCTGTTTTCCTCAACCATCCCTGCCCTGCTTTTGGGTCTAGATCTGATCTCCTGCTTCCTGTTTCCAAACTCACCACTCTAACTCCTGCTTTTACCACTGAGCTTCTTTTCTATTAATTTTCTGGACCTACTTCCTGCCCACTACTTACACCTTGCCCACAGCTTACCTTTACCTCTTCTAAGTCTCCTTCAGCCCAAGAGGGGTGTTATTCTCATAGACGGGATTCCCTGCAGTCTTCCTCTGGTTCTGTACTACAGCACACATGGCATCATGCTATGATAGTTGACTTCAAATGCTTCCCTCACTAGAGGGCAGCCTGTGTGTCAGGCTTTTTTCCTGCTGAATTCTCAGAAACCGGCAAAGGGCCTGGCACTGGTAGATGGCCAACAAATGTTTGTTGCTGAACCTAAAAAGGATCTGCTTTTACCACAGGGGTGAGTGTCACAGGCTTGAGTCCTGCTGCTCCCAGCACCCACTACAGCTCTCTCCTGGCCAATTGATCTCATTCCATCAACTGTTGATCAGGTTTTCTCTACCAGATCTTCCCGATACTCAATATTCCTCCCACTTCAGAATTTTAGGATTTGGCTTCTTATTGAGCATGCTGATTTTACTGTTCTGTTTGCTAATGGGAGTTTTTGACTGGTCATTATCTCCAAGGGGCATTTTTGTCTTTGGTTAGCCTCAACCTGAGGTACTCAACATGGCCTGTGGTAGACCTTGCCAAAGCATTAAGTTTCTGGGCATGCTCATCTCCAGAGGCAATAGCTTTTAAAAAACAACTCATACACTAAACAGTGTGTTTTTCCTCCTCTCTGGAGGAATTGAAGCCTCCTTTAGTGCCTTCACCAAAGAAAAACCAGCCAAGACAGTAAGATAGTTGTGGTGGCATATCCTGTAATCCTAGCACTCTTGAGAGGCTGAGGCAGGAAGATCACAAGAGAGAGGGAGAGAGAAAGAGGGAGAGAAAGAGACAGACAGAAAGCTGACTTTTCTTGGCCTAGAAATACATATCCACAACTGGATAAGGAAGCAGGATCCTGGCTCCACTCTCCACATCAGGTGTGATCTGTAGCATGCTGGAAGCAGATTCTACATAGCTTTAGAACACCCTAACCTAATGGTGGCTTAATTTAGGGTAACCAGAGACTAAATCACTACTTTGAAAGACTCATCCACTAAGTCCTGACCCTACATAAATGCAGGGCAGCAATAATAAGCCCTGCTTTTGTTACTGTCACCGCTACCACTCAGCCTGCACTTGTATCCAGGGAGGGGTGAGAGACTGTTCACACTGATGGACACCAACCAGCCAGGCCCAAGACTGGCCATGCCCAATGCTCAAGGTCTCCTTTCAGCAGGTCCTTCCCTGCCCCAAAGAGCTGAGCTCACTGAGTTCTTTTATGCCCCACCCCCCAACCACAAAGTAGACTTTAAACTCTTACTCCTCACTTTTTCCTTTCCTCCTCCCCAAATTCTTCACTTAGTAGTGACCACCCAGGCACCAGGCTTGCACATTCTGGTCAGCTGCTATTCCCTGAAGCATGAGTCACTGCACTACATGGGACACTCACGCCAGGCAAGGGGCTTACAAGGCCAGTCTCACCAAAGGCACTATTTTCCTACAGAAACCTTTCATTCCATAGGAAATGAAGTCACACACCAGAGCACACTGGTAAGAAAAACCTGGTGCCAAGAAGGGGGATGTTAGAAAGGGGGAAGGAAAATAGACACAAATCACCAGGAAGACCCAGCACTCAGGTACTTTGTATTGTATCAGAGTGGGGGTGAACTTTAAAAAAACCTGTTTTCTTTTAAAATATATACAACATACACAATTTTATCAAGTGAAACTTATATTTCTAGTTTACTTTCAGGACTTGGAGCCCCTATTTTACTGCCTAAAGAAGACCAACACACAAAAACTGCCCCAAAAGTAAAGAGGGGTATGGCAAGAGGCCTGGGTTACCAGGCAGGCAGGTCACTTCCAGGGGTAGGAGGTGAGGGTGGGTGGCACAGTGCTGCCTGTTCCTCTGGCTCCTTGCTCCGGAGCTTGGCTGCAGCCTGGCCTGACCTTCCAGGTTTCCCTGGCAGGAGATCAAAGCACCAAAGCCACAAACACAGCTCAGAACTCTGAGGCCCTGCGGCCAACACCCGCCTCATGGTCCCCCCCCACAGGGTTCCTCCTCCCCCTGCACCCCTCCCTCTGCCTCCACCCCTACTCCTCAGCCCATCCCCCCACCCCTTGCCTTGTTTCTCCATGCCCCACCTCCATCCAGGAGCCAGTCTTTGGGGTGTGCTCCCATCTGGCTTTCTCTTAACCCTCACAAGCAACCCTCCCCCACGATCTGGCCACACTCCTCCCTACCAGAAGATATTTCTTATTAAAGTCATTAAGCCTCTAAAAGCTCCAGAGTGAAGATAGTACATTTTAAGTCATAGTTAATATGCTGATATATTTAGGAAACATGCAGCGGGCAGAATTCTGTGGTTAAGTTAGTGGTTAAATCTGTTTAAGTTTAAACAGTGTTATTTATTCTCAAAATATGTAGGAGCCCTACTTAATTTTTCCTAATTAAAGGAACAGAAGAAGAGGTGGAGTCCACAGAGGTGTCCAAGGAGGCCCACTGCACAGGTTGGTACCCTTTTCACAAGCCGAAACTACTTGATATCAAACGGAAATGCATTTCCCTAGATCTTAATCTTAAATACAGATTTTTAGATCACGTCCAAGAAACACAATGATCCTTTTTGTTTTAACACCTGACAAGGAGCACCAAAAGCCCAGGAGAGCCGTCCACACCCTCCTGTTCCATCGATACTGCTGGATGAAGAATGTTACGGAAAACCAGCTGCAGAACTGGCTCTGCCTGGGAGAGAAAGTTGGAAGAACCTGGAAATTATGTTGGGTTGAGTTTCCCTAAGTTGCACTTCAGGCCAAATCTTATGAGGTCAGCAACTACAGACTTCAAAAAAGACCACTGCCTTCTATACTTACAGTAATTAATTAATATAAACAAGTGTTAATTAGGTGGCAGAATCAAGCTTAAATAGGAACAACAGGACCTGCAAAGTCTGAACACCCTACAGCCATTCTTTGGAGTATGTGAACGTGATGGTGGTGGTGCTGGTGCGACAGAAACTGAAGGCTGAGCTCTCAGCAGTGGTCTTGGTTCTGATGTTTGGTCCACTGAGGAGGCAACTGGGGCGTAGGAAAATAACCATACTTCAGCCCCACCCATAGAAGATGACAGCTGGATGTTTGTGGAATGGAATCCCAGCAGCAATATTTTTGTAAAAGTTTTTCAGTTAGTTTTAAAATTCAGGTAGGGCAGAGAACCACTGATGTAACTCAAAACCGCACAGAGCCTCTGCATGAATGTCTAAGGCCCTTTATAGAGTTAGTGCCATAAAGCGGTTGGACTAGTAGAGCCTAGAGCTACCTAACTGGTACCCACAACAGTATTTAGGATAAGATAAGGGGAGGTACTACAAAATTCCTAAATCAGGTGGTAAACAGATTTTTTTCTTAAAAAAGGATTAACCTGATTGTATAATTTTCTTACTTTCATGAAGAGGGAGGTCCACTATGTAGATAAAAACTTCTGTATGCCTGAAGCAGGGCTGGTGCCAATATCTGTGGAGCTTGGGACAAGGGCTAACAAAACATTAAATACAATATACAGTATCCTGCTCTCCTATCTTAACATGCACACCTTTGTAAGAGACCTCAAAAGCTAAGTTCAAGGTAAGGCTTTCCTAATTCCGCACAGTTCTTCACCCTGTGGCCAGAGGCTTTAGAGGCTGGATCTTAAAGCCTGTCCTACCCCGTGCCTTGTTCCAGGGCAGTACTGGCTGGAAGCACAAGGTTCTAAGAAGAGGAAATAAGGAAAGGACAATACTTATTACTGCACATGGCAAGGCACTCAGCGCTTTCTTATGGACCTGAATGTGCACAGCAGATCTACATGGGAGGTGTCATTGGCCCCCACTTTACAGTTGGAGGCTCCAAGGTTACAAAACTTGTCCACAAAAAGCTGGCCTCAAAGCAGAGAGATGGCATGTGACCTAAGCCTCTCTCCATAATCCTGGCCCAGAGAAATAGTCATCTAGTCCCAAGAGTTTCTAAAATCAAGATGGAACCGTTAGGTGTGGTGTGCACACCTATAATCTCAGAACTTGGGAGGCTGAGGCAGGAGGAACTCCATGAATTTGAGGCCAACCTGAGCTACACATTGAGTTCAAGGCTGGTCTGAACTGCATACTGAGACCCTCTTTTAAAACAATCAAGATGAAAAGGTATACACCTACATGAATGCTGAAACTCACACTACTGTATTAAAAGTTTATACGTCCCTGTATTAACACTACTGTAGTCACAGTTTTAACTGTATACGTCCCTGTACCACAAGGAAATTCCAAACAGTTCTTCTCCTATTTGGACTCCCTTGTCAAACGTCACGCTGCTCAATTAATAGGAGGACCTTCCTTCCCACCTTGCCCAGCACACTGCACCATATCTAGCCCGCCCTGGGAGGTGATGGGCCCAAAAGTTTTTCTACTTTTGCACAGGTCAGCAGCTTGAGAGCTCCTGTGTATTTAATCAGAGGAGAGGGTTTATTTCAAAGGGTTATAGCCATTGCCATTTTGGTCAGTGCAGGCTCACAAATAGTATAATTTTCACCCTTTGTACTTCTTGAAGATCTGTTTCAAAATGTTTCTCTTTGTAACCTGTTGTGTTGACTCCCTTTATCTGAAACTTTCTATTACCACAGTAAGGTTTAAGAATGATGCTGTTTTATTTGTGATAGCCAAATCTTTGAAGCAACCAAAATGCCCGTCACCTGAGGAATGGATGAAAAAGATGTGGTGTTTTTATACAATGAAGTATTACTCAGCTATGAAGAATGATAAACTCGAAGCCTGCATATATAAGTGGATGCCACTTGAAGATATACTCATAAGTGAAATAAACTAGACCATCATGTGTAAATATTGTATAGTCCTAGTGTAATAACTAAAAGAAGAAATAAAAATTGAAAGGCATAACACAATTAAATGGAAAGCGAGAACTTAAGGGTTAAACAATGAGAGGGCAGGAGAAAAGTTAGGAAACATGGCAGGGACAAAACCATACATTTATATACACAAGATGGGCAAGGCCATAGTTCTAAGAATCTCCATCAGGTTTTTGAAACTAGCAGTTAATTGGTAGGAGTCTCACCCTGACTAACTATATATGCTGATAACTGTGAACCAAGCAACTGCACTGAGGATAGCAATGTGTAATACTAGGGCCATGCTTGGAAAGCCTGTCATTCTGGTCTTCTAAATGTTTCTAATGTCATATCAATTATTGCTATACTCTCTCTCTCTCTCAAATAAATATTTGTTTTAAAAAAGGTAATAAAAGAAAACAAGAGAGAAGAAAAAAATGTCATAGGATTGTCTGTTGTATATGGTTAGATTTCTAAATATCTGTGTAAAAATGTGTAATAGTTTATTTTTATTTTATTATTTTTTCCCACAATCTATAGAGATTTAAAGTTTAGCATATCAACGATTGTTGGAAAATACTTGTTCCATGTTATGTGGAAGGCATTTGATATTCAGACAGATAGTGATGTTAAGCAAAATACCTATGTTATAGGGTAATAATATCATTAAGCTTCTCTTCTGGAGGGTTAACAACCTAAGTTTGCAGTCCAAAAAATTAGAGAAAAAGAAGGGCTACAAGGATAGCCAATTTTTTGGCCCTAGCCCTTCAAGGTCAGTGAGGACTCAGGACATAAGAGAATCTGTACTGTAACATCCTGTAACTCAGTGGTGTCCCAAATTTTCTGTTCAAGGAGATTATGGGGCCACAGAGGAAAGTGATTGATGATGTACAGTAGGCCTAAGGAGAGTCACTTAAGAGAAAAAACATTCTCTCAGGCTTTCACAGAGAGCAAATTGGTCGAGAATGGCTGTGACTCATTCAAATGGCTGACACTGACAAAAGATCTACAAACTGCTATACATGGTTTCAGGGTAAATTCTGAGGGGACTTGACTGACCTTGGCAGATACAAAAATTACATTTCTTGTTATATAGGTCTTGCTTTATCTTGGTCTTAACCATCCAGCAGAAAAGTATAAAAATGAGGTATAAAAAGTAAAGCCATATTAATATGCGGAACTGTAAAAGCCTAAAGTCAACAACTTCTGACACTGTCAATTCCGTGGATAACACATTACTATTATGAACTATTGGACTATATTGGATTATTTTGCTGAATTTGTGTACCTACAAGATTTGAATAGCAATGGAACACTCATCTCTGACAAAGCTGAACAAAAAAAGGGGGATATAAATGAAGGTCCATTTTGTAGTGAAAAAAATATTTATCTGTATATACAAAATAGTATAGATATACAGCTACTTTCTCTTAGTTCAATGAGAAGATTTATACTAATAGTGTTTAGACAAGATATCATGTCTGCATCTTGTACTTTGAGTAACTACTATGAAAACGACAATATGCAATGTATTAATTATTGTAACTGTCCTACTAACCTGTTTTGAAACTGTCTCATTATTTTTTTTCCTCACTGCTATTTCTTTTTCAACAAAATACATGAATAAAAAAGAATGATGCTGTTTTATTATCCTTAACCCCACACCAAGACCATTTATAACAGCAAAAGAATCAAATCCCTTTCTTTAGGAATGGGCAGACACAAGACCCCTTCAGCCTTACTATTCTTATCTGGGTGTAATCAGTTTGCTAACATCCCACCAAAGTGGCCATGAGTCTTAAGGAATAAGAGCCTGAAGGTCTAGGACAGGAGGCCAGGCTGGACACCCAGTATTTTTTTTTTTAAAGCACCATCACAAAAGAAGGGTGGGGATAAATAAATAAATAAATAAATAAATAAGAAGGGTGGAGAGGGGAGCTGCCACTTCATACTGCTTGGGTTGGAATCCTGGCTCACCTTACTAGCTCTGTGACTATGAGAACACGATGAACTTTTCGTGCTTCATTTGCTCTTCTGTGCAGTGGGCACACTGAGGACATAACATTTACACTCTTGGGAGGACTAAGAAGGTACCTGATGCATACTAAGACTCCAGGAATGATCACTACATATATCCTCTTCTTTTGAACACAGTGCCTACTTTATGTGTGTCTGCTTTGGGCACCTGTCTCCTTTCCCTGTCTATTTGGATACAAGATTACTTTCCAGGAAAGACAGCAGAGGCACTTTCTCATTTCTCTTGCAAGTCCAGGACCTACACAAAACAGGCAGGCACTCAAGGGTTACGATGAAGTTATCTTATGAAGAGTCTGGGAAATTGACATGACTTTGTTGCATTTCATATACATGCACAAGTACCACAGTATCGGGCAAGAAATGATGCCATGGCATGAGACAGGCACCAGGTGTTCCGTCGGTCTCACCGGGGTGGTACACAGGAACACCTGGGAAGCCTGTGACTAGTTCTCCCTGGAGATAACTGAAGGGACCTAGTTGAATACAACTAGGCTCTGTAGGTCTGAAAGCTCTTCAGGTCAATTCTGATGTGTAATTAAGACAGATAACCACACGACCAAAATCCTTAGGAGATCAAAGAGGGAAAGAAGGTAGACTGAGACTGTCCTTTTGTTGTTTAGAGACAAGACCTAGCTATGTATTTCAGGCTGACCCTGAACTCACTATGTAACTGCCGGTAGGCCTTGAACTTGCAGGGATTCTCCTGCCTCAGCCTCCCAAGTGCTGGAATAACAGGTGTGTATCACTATAACTAACCAGTAGGAATGCCCTTCTTAACTCAATTTATCAATTCCTTGTTCCTCCCTTCCTCAAATGATCAAATTCCTTTCTTAGCTATATTTCTTGTTCTTGAGATACCTACTTCTGCTATTCTAACTCAGATTAAAGAAAGCCCCACTAAGAGAAAATGTGTTTCCAAGGTAGTAAATATTTGAGCTTTTTGTGCTGCCTGTAGAAAGGTATCCCCCTCAAAGTAGAAGTCTAGGTCCTTCACAAAGGCCTCATAGGGAATTACTAAAACAGGCATCCTGGTCACCAGCTTCTGCCAAAACAACTGGAACTAGCAGGTATGCAAATGCAGGGAGCACAAGGCTGCGAGAACAAAAAAAAGCACTCCTAAAAGCACTCCTAATGGGGTTTCACGGCCGATACCTGCCTCCTGGGTCCAGGCTTTCAGTTTCTAATCCACAGGAGTCCCCGGACCTTGCACAGGAGTCTCTACCCCCAGCAGAGCAAAGCAGTAAAACACAAGTTCCAGAAGCATTTTTGCAATAACAGGATGAAAAAACAAAGAGAAAGATGAAAATCTCAAGGACACTGTTTAATTTTGCTTTTTAAAAACATATTCCTTTTTGAATTAAGCCTTCAAACACACTCTAGGTTGAGGTTGCCAAGTCACAGAACTTGTGTGCCAACCTTCTGATACTCACTTCTCTGCAAAGTATCATGACATCTTTGTCACTGGTAGTACTTTTAGTGATGGGGACAGTGGTGTAGAAGGGGGCTACTAGCTATAGCAACCTGAGATCATGGCTTGTAAAACAACTGGTTATATTATAGAATCTAATTCAAAGAACAAGTATTATCATCTTGCTTATATAGGCCAAAAGGTAAAGGTCATTTCATTTGTTTTATTTTATTTTTTGAGACAGGGTTTCACTATGTAATACAGGCTGGTCTTGAACTCCCAGCAATCCTCCTACTCCAGCCTCTTGCCTGTTGGGATTACAGGTATGTGCTACTATACCTGGCAAGGTTGTTTTATTTGTACACTTATTTTTTCCCAAATACATTTCAGTCCTGGCCTCAACAGTCATCACAATAGTAGTAGTGATGATGGAAAGGAAAAGAGAAAAGTAGAAATAGACCTCAAAAGGACTTGCTCAGCCCAAGCACTGATGTTAGCTGTAGAAAAGGATGCTTCTGAGCTCCCTCCCAAGTGTGCAGAGTTCAGTAACAACTGTCACTAGTACTTCTTGCTCCTAGGTTCACAGCCCCGTTAAAGTCTCTTTGGGCTATGAAGCAGAGGCGAACAGGCAGTCTACAGGATTAAACAAATGGCACTAGACCACTAGAGAAACAATGGATCAAGCTCAATTCTGTGGCTCCCATGTTGAAGGATACTCAACACGGTCCTGAAATAGAGCAGCTTGGATGGGTGACATGTTATGAGCTGATGTGGTCCAGAAAGGGTTCATGCCCAGCATCCAAAATGAAAAGGAAGACAGAGCTGGCCAGAAGCTGAAGACATGGACGGTGGTGTAGACAGCAAACCCTACCAAGCAGCATGGAGGGAGAGGTGGGCCAAAGTGACACTGGGTACATGGCAGTTTTGTATCATGGTATACTCACAAGTCCAACCCATAAACCTTGTCACAGGTTAGTATCTACCTGTTCTCTTAGTAGCAGTTGGCAGGCCCAGAGTTTAGTTTCTAGTACATGACGTCCAAGCAGTCCCTGTGGTTTTGGATTACTACATCCAACCTCAACTGGTTGTCCTGTCAATGACACACCTCAGCAGTGCAAGAATACTGCCCTAGAGCTCTCCCTGAGCAAATGTTAAAATAGCTACTCAATATCAACACTCATCTCCACCAACAGATATATAGGCAATTACTGTTCAGGAAGGCAGAGTAAATTATAGTGTGACAGACTTTAACAGTGCAGAAAATGGGAGGAGGGCGTAAGTTAATGCCTTTAAAGTCATTACAATGAAAGACTATGGAGACTGAGCCACAGAAAGGTGGAGCTGGGCTGGATCACTTCCTTTGGTCAATAAGTAAATGATTCTGTCATTAAGAAAAGAACTTGCAAAGGAAGAGCTTAATCCCAGGAAAAGGAAGACTAAAAAGGTTACATTAAGTGAATCAGGGATAATCTCTATCAATTACCCAGAGCTTTTCCTGTTGGGAAAGTCTCAAAAGAACAGGAAAAGAGCAGGGTCATGATCCAGGGTGCTTAGGCTCTCTTTCACCATCCAGAGGTTGGCAGTCTGGTTGTGGATAAGAAGACAGAGATAAAACTGTAAGAGCCACATGACCCTTCAAAGCAGGCAGGTAACTACAGAGTATGCCAGCCCTGGCTCTACAGGCACCCAGCTTAAGGCAGGCATGAGAGACTAGCTGCTGTCACTTTAAGGGTAAACAAAAATGTATACTGCAGATGGCAAGGATATGTTTTGGTGAGTCAAATCCAGAAGGACTACAAACTCCATGAACTACTCCCTTTAAAGGTAAGAATTCCGGCCAGATGGTCCCATATGGAATAACCAAGCCAACTTCATCTGGCTGCAGAGCTTATATGGCACACTTGAGGACACTAAGCCTGCTTTTGCTGTCCTGGGGCATACGCAACACCTAAGGAGACCCAAGTCTGCTTCTGCCAGCCCAGAAACATATGCAGAACCCTGAAATTGGCCCAGGAGCCAATTAAGAGTCACTATCATCCCTTGTGCGAAGGGATCTCTCAGGTAACAATGAGCCTAGTGATGGTCCATCTGAATCAGGTAAATATCTCTTAGTTCTGGGATATGAAGAAAGCACATCTACTCCTATATCTAAGATTTACAAAAGGAGGATATACCTTCCAAGGTCACAAAATACTGGCACCCGGGGAGGTCATTCAGAGCTAACTGCATCCTGTTAAGCATGTACCTCTACTTCTTACAGACTTCCAAATGTCAAAGTTTTTGTTTGTGGAGAAAAATCAGAATTCAGTGGAATCCAATGTTAGCTTTTCAAAAATAGCTTTAAAATATACTAGTATGTTAGTAAAAATGTAAACACCATATGTACTATTTCAAGCAATCATTACTAGAACATTCCTATACCAAGCGATCTGAAGCCAAGTACTAAAGGAAGTGCTAGGGATTGAATCTATGGCCTTGCAGATGCTAGGCAAATTCCCCACCCCTGAGCCCCAACTCCAGCCCCTGTTCAAGAATTTTTTCTTCTTAGCACATGTGTATAGTACATGATGTTGACATTCCTGTAGGGAGATGATAAATAACACATTCTAATTCCCTTTTTCATCCTTTTTCCTTCTCCCATTCCTCCTCTACCTACCTATCTCTTGATCTCCTTCCTTTTTCTTTTTAAACCACATTTGCAGTATATAATGTTTACATTCTTAGTATGAAATTGGTACCTGTACATAATGGTGCTGGGCATCAAACCCAGGGCCTTGTACATTCTAGACTGCTACTAACTACTGAATTAAAGACCCAGCTTGCTTAAAGAATTTTTAAAAAACAATCTGCTAAATGAAGGTCAACTATAAAGGACTTGTTAGCTGATGATTGTATGATTGCTTAAAAGGGAGACAGAATCTTAAAAAGAATGCAAATTAAAACAATTTCAAATGTAGCAACTGAGTTCACCTATCTTAAAGTGAGAACTTTTGGAACAATAATAATTTCCCCAACATTCTAAGTTTGCTGCTGGTGTGATAGGGACATTTATGTAACTCAAACTTAAGAGCTAGAGAGCCCATGTGTTTAGCAGGGGACCTAGCCCCTGTTAGTCACGAAGATGTACTACATCAAGATAAGATGATGAGCAGGGACCAGCCAACTTTACAACCACTGGCTTTCCCAAGGCCCTCAGCCCTACTTCAGTTTTTGACTTACAAGAACGTACATCTGGAAGCAGGGTCTGACAGTCAAGGGGACGTTAGCTTTGGGGGTCATGTTAACAGCTAACAGATGAAGTTACAGATTAACTCATCGCTGCCATTAGTTGGTTAATGTACAATTCACAGATAACTTCAATAGTCCTGGTCCATGTTCAGAGTAAAAACAGGAGCATTCTCTCGTCTTATTTATAATTTAAAAAGTTGTAAAAGGAACAAACTGCTGATACATACCCCAAACATGGATGAATCTCAAAATAATTATACTTGGGTTAAAAAAAGCCAGAATAAAGATATACATTAATCCATATAATATTCTATAAAATTAATTATGTAATATCTATATATACAAACTAATCTGTAGTAGGAGAAAGCAGATCAATGTTGCCTAGAGGTTGGGGAAAGACAGGCAGGACCAGGAAGGAGGAAGGGACTTAAAAGGGGAATGAATGCACTTCTAAGGAGTGGCAGATATGCTCTTCTTAATTTTGATGGTTTTATAGGTGTATGTATATATAGGTCAAAACTGTCAAATTGTACACTTTATTTTTTTATTCATTTAGTACAGGGGATACAGGGCCTACAGAGTCTCACTATGTAGATCAGATTCCTAGTGATCCTCCTGTTTTCAGCTCCCCAAGTGCTGGGATTACAGGTGCATACCACCACACCCAGTTTCAATCGTGGTTTCAGCGCCCCAGGGGCGGGGCTGGCATGGCAAGTGGGGGATTGAACCCCAGCAGCTGCGCTCTGCCTAAGCAGGTGCTTTAGTCTGTTGAGCTATTGTACACTTTAAAAAGATGCTGTTTATCATGTCTATTATACTTAATAAAATATTTTTAACCAAAAAACGGGTAGGAGGAAAATCTGTAACTATTCTTTTCCCTTTGCTACTGTTACTGCCTAAAAACAAAACTGTTAAGACATGTGAACACTATCATGGGATACTATCATGTGAATGAGGTTATTTTTAGTCAATATAGAAAAATTCCAGGGCTGGCCAGATAGCTCAGTGGATTATAGTACCTGCTTACACAGACACAGGGATGGGGGTTCAATCCCCAGTGTGACCTGCCAGCACTGCCCCCAGGGCATACTGGGCCTGGGCATGTGGCACGCACCTATAATCCCAGCACTTAGGAGGCTGAAAACAGGAAGATCACTACAAGTACAACTGTACTTGTTCTACTGTTCTAAATAATTTTTAAAAAAATGAAAAATTCCAAAACTAGTTTTAACAATTATCCAAATAGCAAGGTAGTATTTCCTTTTGATATTTAAAACCTTGGTATTTTAAATCTGTTAATTAATCTAGATGAATGAGTAAGTCTACCCAGCAGCATGGAGTCCACTGGACCTCTAAAAAGACAGATTCCAGGTCAGTATACATGAAAGGATGCTACACCACGATCAGGATGACTATTTCTGCTGCCCATAGTAAGAGGAGCCCAGCAACCTATAGGAATTTTCTTTTTTTCTTTATATTTTAGAACAGGGTCTACATATAGGGTTTACAGGGTCTCACTGCATAGATCAGACTCATAGTGATCCTCCTGTTTACAGCTTCCCAAAGTGCTGGGATTACAGGTACACACCACTACACTGTCTCAGCACGCCCTGGGGGCAGGGCCGGCATACCAGGCCCTGCGATTGAACTCCTGGCCCCTGCATCTGCCTAAGCAGATGCTTTAATCTGCTGAGCTATTTGGCTGGCCCTGTGGAATTTTCTATTTCTGATTCTTTCATTTAATAAATATCATTAGGTGGGGGCCAGGGAGATGGCTCAGTGGAATAAGCACTTCCCTGGCAAGTGAAAGGGCCTGAGTTCAATACCCAGTTCTGCCAACAACAACAACAACAACAAAAAACCATTAGGCAAGTCATTTAATATCTGAACCTGTTTCATTATCTGTAGGACTGGAGCAATGATAGCACTTCATAGGATTGTCAAAGGTAACAAATAGTTTGTGGGTGTAAGGTGTTTGGCATAGTCTGGGGATACGGTAGGCATGGGTTAACAGCAGCTATGATTACTACTCATTAATCTAGTCTCAAATGAGTAATGGTACTTAGGTGCTGACTAATACTCAGACAAGAGGGTTCAGGTTTAAGTTTGAACTGGATATTATCAATTTCTTTAGTAATCACTTTAGCATGGTTTCATGAATAAGAGTGTTTCCATTTTTTGCTACACTCTCTTTACATTTCTGCTTTCATTTGGAGCAGAATTGAAATAATGTTCAGACGTGTAAGAACAGATTTCTTTCTTCCTTATTTTTTTGTCTTTTTGAGACAAGGTTTCACTATGCAGTGCCTGCTGGCCTTGAGCTCACTTTGTAGCCCAGGCTGGTCTCAAACTCCCAGCAATCCTCCTGCTTCAACCTCCCCAGTGCTGGAATTACAGGTGTACGCCATCTTGCCCTGCTACAGAATTTTAACTACTCAAAATCTTCGGTTCTTCCTAGTTCAACTGGAAGTTACATAACTGATACACAGCATTAAATACCTTCTCCTGCTCTGTGCTTCAAGAAACTTATACCTCTTGGATCTTGAAGAAAATAACCACTCTGTTTTGCAGTTTCAGCCCAGGAAGAGTGGTGTGCATTTCTCCACCTTTTAAGTTACACTTCCTTTGGCCAGTGGGACATGAATAAATAGGATGTAATGCAAGCAGAGGAATGGAAAGTGACTGTGCCTTGGACTTGCCCTCTCTTGCTACTTGGAACCTGGAGACTTCCATGTGAAGGAGGGGACTAGTGTACTTGTGAGGACACAGCAGTCTCATATGAGGTCCCAAATGTGAATGAGGTCATTCTAGACCATTCAGCCCCACGTGAATAACCAGCTGACCAAGATCAACCATGCTGTCCCCAATTAGATCTACTAAGCTAAGCAACAGAATCATAAGCAAAGAAAACAAGTGGTGGTTTTACGGTACTAAGTCTTAAAGATAGTCTATTATATTGCAAAAGCAAACCAATATGCCTTTGTTAAATAAAATGCAAAGGTCATGAACAAGTTCACGTTTCCTATCTGCCATTTCCACTATGCTCTGCCATCTTATTTGTTCCCTTCACTGACTATTGCATGGTCTCACTCACTCATTTTCCATTAAGTCCTATGCAGGACCACCTTTCTCTTCAGAGTCTACATTCTTTTTCTTGACAAGCTATTCTGGACTCTGGGTTCTGGACCTGATGAGTTCATAACCTTTATTTTTTATCTCTGACCCATTTTTCTTCCCTGAATGCCGGGGTTCCAATTCAACAATTATCAAATTCTTCCTAAGAATCTAGAAACCATTATACAAATCTAGAAACCCAAGTCTCAGGGCTGGCCAAATAGCTCAGCGGATTAAAGCACCTGCACAGGCAGATGCAGAGGTCAGAGGTTTGATCCCTGGCCTGCTGTGCCACCCCTGCCCCTGGGGTGCACTGATATTGAGACTGGGCATGTTAGTGCACGCCTGTAATCTCAGGTCTTGGGAGGCTGAACACAGGCAGATCACTACAAATCCAATCTGTATAAGTAGTGAGACCCTGTAGACCCTTGCTAAAATAAAGGAAAAGAAAGAAAGAAAGAAAGAAAGAAAGAAAGAAAGAAAGAAAGAAAGAAAGAAAGAAAGGAAACCCAAGTCTCTAAGTCTCTCACTACCCCTTTTACAATCCTTTCTCTTCCACCTACTCTGCTCAATTGTACCTTCTTCAGTGGGGGAACCCTTTTCAAATGGGTCTTTCTGATGCTCCCTGGTGGTCTAGTGGTTAGGATTCGGGACTCTCAAATGGGTTTTTCCTGTGTATCCCTACCATCCTGCACTGCAAGAATTTTCTGCCTTTAGTTGTTTTCCAGTTCATCCCTTATACAATGCCTATAGTTATCCTTTCACCCTTCACAGATTCAACTCTCCAACTCCTCACATAATAATGTTTAGACTTAGCCTACTTTTGGTGGGCTTTTTGCTTTTCTTTGGTGCTTTTTTGAGATAGGGTCTTGTTTTGTAGTTCAGGCTAGCCTTGAACTCACTGTGGAATCCAGGCCATCCTTGAACTTGCAGTGACCCTCCTGGCTCAGCTTCCAGAGTGCTCGGATCACAGGTATCCATCATGACACTTGGATCCAGCCTAGTCTGCGTTCAGCTGACTTGGCCTTCTTCTTCACAGTCTGCCTCCAAGCAGCCATGCTCCAGGCACACTATTCCCTATTTCTTTTTTTTTTTCTTTTTTCTTTTTTGAGACAGGGTCTCACTATGCAGTTTGGGCTGGCCTTGTGCTCACTTCTGTAGCCTCCAGGCCAGTCTCAAAGTCAGAGAGATCCTCCAGTCTCAATCCCCCAAGTGCTGGGATTATAGTCACCACACCCAGTTCCCGGGCAGGAGAGGTATGCCCGGGTTTATCTCCTATTTCTGAAAAATAAGGACACACAAACACCTAACTATTGCTCAGTTGATTCCTTCTGCCTCAGCTGCTTTCCTCTCCAGGACCTGTGTCATGCTGAAGAAAACACCCCTTCTCTGCAATGCCTTGTCCTATTCTTTCACAACAGTCTTTTTAGCAATGTACCCTCTGTGCAACCCCATCTTAAAAGAGTTTTTACTACACTGGTCTTGGCTTCCTGTTCCCACATTCTATAGGCCTAGGGTAGCCTTATGTCCTTGCCTTTGCATTCCCTATACAGCCCCACGTTACACTTGTTCTAGAACAATTAACAATAGTATTCCCTTCCGTTCTCAAAAATGTCTCATAAGGATAACAAATCATATAGTCTTTCTATAGTAGAACTGTATTATGATGGTTGACAAAATCAGAGGCATAAAAGAAGGCTGCTAATCCAACCCATCTTGTGTCTTATTTCACATTTATTGTTTGATGATCAGAAAATACCAAATTGTGTCCACATCTGATTCCCTCCACCTTCCAATCCTTACTAGAATGTGAAAAATTATTCAATGGAAATCACAAATTCAGATGCCTGCCAGGGCCACATATAAGACCGATAGCAAGGGACATGATACTTTAATGTGAAGAGGACAGAAGAACGTGGGAGGGACTATGCCACACAAGACAGGGCATGCTTGCTTGACTGGACTTAAATTATAGTCAGCTATAGGGTTTCCTTTACTAGGAAAGCTGGGGCACTGGTGCTGCCAAACCTGATTTTTCAAGAGAAAGCAGAAATATGAATGTTCATATTAAATCTTCCAATTGAAATGCTAGCAATTTATTCTTAAAACAATGTGCAGGTGTATCTGCTTAGCCAATGCTTCACATGTTTGGCCTTCATAAAACCAATTATTTTTTGCTGGTTTCATGAAAAAACCCTATTTTCTCTGCCTAGTAAGTATCCCCTTGCAAGAATGGAAATAGAAAAGTGGGCTCCAGAGCCAGGACAAGTCTGTCTCCGCCACTTATGGGCTCTGCCCCGAAGAGCATCTGTAGGGGCAAAAGGATGCTGCCTCCGTTTTATCTAGAATATCAGAAGGAGATCTTTTAAAGAAAATTGTTTTTCCTTCCTAGTCGAGGTCTCTAATGAAAACGTGTTGCAAAGGTGGCTTTAATGGACCACTGGGCACAGCCCTTGGATGCCAGTGGATGTGTCCAGCTGAAGTCACAAAGCCCTGAGATACATTCCCAATCTGCTTACAACTCATCTCACCATAAACCAGATCTGTCTCAGCCAGGACAATTTTTAAAGATTTAAATATGGGAACATTTCATTCGAAGCTCCCTGGTTAATCAGTAATCATTCTTAAATTCTAAGAGGTCACATTCATATTAAGGAACAAACACACTTCTGTTTCCAGGGCCTCTAGCAGGTAATTTGCAAAAATCCCTAACTTTGAGGTCTACTTGAGTCATACTGGGTCTTTAACCATTTCTGAATAAGTGAAAGGATGGCCTCATTCAGAATTTTTCTATCATAATTATTCAGTGTTAGCAAGACTTTACTTAGTAGAACAAAGTAACTGGGTGCTAGGATAATCTTTTATTTGCTAGAGTTCCTACCCCCTGCCCTAGCAAGACCTTGTTTTCTCATTCACTTTTTTTTTCCCCCAAGAAGAACGTTCTTTAATCCATTACAACCCATCTCTAAGCTTTCACCTTCCTTCAGTGTGGAACTTGAACTTCCCAAACAGATCTGTCATGGGATAACAGCACTTTGAGCATCTGGTTTTTAGATTTTCATATGAACGTGAAGTTAATGTTCTGGGCAGTCCTGCGTGAACTGTGATAATGTCCTTCACCAGTAGCAGAGACATCATTTAGTAACAATCACTTAACCTCTTGCAACATTTTTAGATCAAGGTATAAAATACAAGCCTCACCAATCATGCCTTGATCTTTTTTTCTTTTTGTTTTAAATTTTATGACACTAGAGATTGAACCCCCAGCATTGTACATGCTAGGCAAGTGTTCTATTACTGAGCTACACCCTCATCCCACACTCCTTCACTTCTTACAGCCCTGAAGGAGTAAAACAAAGCCTAGAAGGAAGACTATGAACCCAAAGCAAACACCAAGATTTCAGTTATGTAAACTCTGAGCTTGTTAAGTTGTATTGCTTTTTAAAAAATACAAATATGCCTGGCAAGTACAAGCAAGGTTCTGAGTGCAAGTTTTTTTTTTTTTTTTTTTTTTTGTGGTACTGGGGGATTGAACTCAGGACCCTGCGCTGCCAGGCAAGCACTTATTCTACTGAGCTATCTCCCTGGGGCCCCGAGTGCAAATTCTGATACCCCTTTTTAAGGCAATTATTAGTAAAATAAAAATTCTATATATACTTCCTTTTATATCACATTATGCAACTTTTCAAGCATTTAAAAGCAACTGTCACAATACAGTCAAGTAGATGGTATTTTAAAAGATACCTAGAATAAAGCAGCCAACTTTCTGTAAGGCCTTCCTTTATTACCCAGCAGATGCTAACACTTATATGGCTACAAAGTGCTGTTTGATGGGCTTGAAAATGACAGGAATGACAGGAAGCACCAGAGCACATCCCAAGCAGCAGATGTACTCAAGAACAGATGACAGAGCAGCAGCAGGCAAGATCTGATGTGCACAGGGGTATGTAACATGTCTCCCTCTTCTTTCAGGAAGCTTGATGAGGATACTTGATTCATTGCAACTTAAATGGAGACTTCCCACTTCACATCAGCAGCACAATGCCTCCGTTGTAGGAGGAGGTCTTTAATAAATGTAAGAATGAATTTTGAGACATAGTCTGTTTTTCCACACTGAGCTATAAAATGGAGCCACTTGGTTAAATTAAGGTGACTGTATCCACAATACCTTCAGGTACGATCAGGTATCTCTGTTTCCTGTCCAATAAGAACTTGCCCCAAGGTAGTCTGTGAACTTAGCTTCTGTGTAATAGCAGCTGCTGAACTTCTCGACTCAGGGATCTCACAATCACATTCATCAGGAATTATAAAACCCAAGCTTGTTTTATAATTCAAGCAGGCCAGGAAGCGGCTGCTGTTGGTGAAACTGAAGGAAACATGCAGGGTATTAACAAAAGTGTTTTTAGAGGACTGAGTGATATCAAATATGCCATTAATAAATGGGTGAGACAACTCAAAAAAGGAAAACCAAAGATGATAATTAAACTGACATTTCAGCTCCTCCTGGGGATAAGATTTTGGCTAAGATTCTCATTCTTGACACAGCAACATCTGGGATAGTTATGTGAATTTACCAGCAACATAAAAATGACCACAAGGAAAAATTTCAGAAAAAAAAGATATTTAGGAAAGAATATTAAGATTATTAACTTTTGCAATTTTCTCTTAGTATGGAGACATTTTTAATAGTACTGGCAAGGTTAAGTGGCTCTGGGAAAGGCTTCTCTCAATATTCTGTGATACTAATGGTTGCTTATGTTAGAGAATAGTATCTACTCTAACTCAGGCCCCAGGCTCATCCCACCCACATCCTCTTGCTAATAATATATTAAAAAAGCAGCACTGCTATAAATCTGTTGTTAATGAATTTATTCCATATACCTTATGCTTTTGTGGGCTACAGAGGTAATCTAAAAATCTGTGACAAAATTTGGTTTTTGATATCTAAGCTTCCTTTCAAAGTCACTGTCATCACAAGTTAAACAAGAAATGATCCAAGCTGTTCCTATATTATACAAGTGCAAGCTGACATGCAAATAAACAGGTGGAAGTCAGACAGTTATTAATCCAGAAAAGATACTCTTTGTGATCATCATTCCTTTTAACAAGAAGCAAAAAGACTGGCTACTTTTCTCCAACAAGATGAACTACAAGCATATTGCTGCAACAGAAGCAGCTTGGGATTCTTGAAGCCTAACTGTTTCACCTTCTGGATGCAACAGCCAAAGAATCATACAGAAAACTACAAAGTTAAGAGGGCCCAGCCAGCTGCCACTTCAATTCTACCTTGGCTGTGGCACCTCACAGCTACTGCTCTCCCTGATGGTTTTGCATTTTGCTCACTCTTTCATTCTCCTCTGGATGAAGACACTTCATTTGCAGTCTAAGTGTGGACTCAAGCATCTCACAGTACAGGGACTGCATAAATCCTCACTTAGCCAACAAATTTCAATCGACTGGTTGATCCAGGTGATCTAGGCACTCTGGACAGCCAAACTCTTTGTTTTGGATTAGGCTGGTTGCAGTGTCCCCTGGCTGTGGTGGGCCCACATTGTTGGCTTGTTGTTGCTTTCCCAAAAAAGGATCTTGTTACAAAGAGAAGCTGGAAATTTCTTTGCACACAAGCAGAGACATGGCGTCCCTGCAAAGGCCCCAGGGTAAGGATTAAAGAAAAACAAAATAGAAACCCTTCCATCTCTAATTAGGGTCTTCATTTGCCAAAGTGCCATTCCCCAGCAGAGGATTTACATTCAGGCCGTTGCTTGGAGTTACTTGGAAAACGTCTCCCAGCAGGTCGGTTCCTTGGTTCAGGCTCCCTGGAGCCAACAGTTTCTGGTTACTTGGAGGAGTGTTGCCTGCATATTGTTTTAACTGGCCTAGCTTATGCAGCCAGCTTAGCTGGGTGAACAACCTCCCATTCAGAACCTAAAGATAAAAGCAGAGTGTGGCTTAAAAAATCTTTAAAAAAAAAATTTTTTTTTTTTAACTTGGGAATTATAGGTTTTGGAGCAAGCATTATTTCTCTTGTACATGGAGTGTTTCCCCCCTCCACCTTGGTTCTCTGCCAGCAAAGGCTGCATCCTGGAGTTCAGCCAGCCAATAGACCCCACTTCCTTACCATTCACACCATGAGACTGGTGGCAGCTGGCCATGGAGACGAACAGCAGCTCCCCATTTGCAAGAGGTTGACCACAGAATAGTGTAGCCAGCTTGCTGGAACCCTGCAGCAAGCCCAGGACACCTCCTGTGCAGTTCCTTATCATTCTTTATATGTACAAGAACACATCTTCTAATACATCAATATTCTGGGAACCTGGCCCAGGAAGTAAATTATAAACAGAGGCTGAGTAGGAAAATGTGTATGCATAAACTTTAAAAAAAAAAAACTTCTATGTATTAATAAAATTTGTTAGATGGGGATGAATTTAGGAGATACCAGACAATAGAGAGACTAAGAGGGAGAGAAGAAAAGAGGAAAAACTAGACTTCACCAATTGTAAAAACATTTGAGCATAAAAGTATACTATCAACAGTGAAAAAGCAACTGACAGAATGAGAGAAAATATTTGCAGATCACATTTTAGGTGAAAGATTAATACCCAGAATATATAAAGAATTCCTAAAATATAACAACAAAAGCAATTTCATTTTAAAAGACTTAAATAGTTGTTTCCAAAGAAGGTATACAAGTGGACAAGAAGTGTGTAAAAAGATGTTAAACTTCCTTAATCATTAGGAAAATGTAAATCAAAACCACAAAGCGATACTACTTCGTAACAAATGAAATGGTACAAACAAAATAGAAAAAAAGAAGCAGTAGCCAGATGTACAGAAAGTGAAACCTTTGCACACATCTGGTGGGACAGTTATTGTGGAAAACAGTATGGTGGGGGCTGGTGAGATGGCTCAGTGGTCTAAAGCACCTACTTAGAACAAGCTTAGCTAAAGCACAGGGACTGCGGTTCAATCCCCCAGCACCACATGCCAGATAGCCCCACCCCCTGGTGGGCTGAGCTGGCCACACACACACACACACACACACACACACACGTAAATTAAAAAAACATTAAAAAAAAAAAAACAACAGTATGGTGATTCCTTAAACAATTAAACAGAGCTACCATATAGCCTAGCAATTGTACTTCTGGGTACAGAATATATCTAAAAGAATTGAAAGCAGGTTCTCAAAGAGACTTTGTACATTCATGTTCATGATTATATTATCTATAGCATACAAAAGTTGGAAATAACTCAAGGATTCACCAACAGATGAGTGGATAAACAAAATGTGACGTACACAATAGAATGTATGTGGGCTGGGGAGATAGCTCAGGCAAATAAGCGCTTGCCTTTCAAGCACAAGGTCCTGAGCTCAATCCCCAGTTCCGCCAAAAAGAAAAAAGGAATGTGTGAAATTCAACCATAAAAAGAAGGAAATTCTGATACATGCTATAATACAGATGAACTCTGAAGATATTACACTGTCAGTCATAAAAGAATGAATATTGGAATATTAGGCTGGGGAAGATAGTTTAGCAGTCTAGGTGTGTGTGTGCCTGACAAGCACAAGGATCTGTCTTCAATCCCTGGTACCACACGCAGTGCCAGATCCAGGACCTGGGTGCACCGTGCCTGTCGCAAAACTGGGCACGGTGGCTTATGCCTATAATCCTAGTGCTAGGGAGGCTAAGACAGGAGGATCACTACGAGTTCAGCAGTGTAGTGAGACCCTGTACTAAACAAACAAACAAAAGTTAAAGAGATAGAAAAGAATAAATATTGTATGATTTCATTTATATGAAATGTTGAGAATAGCAAATCTAGAGAAAGAGAAAGTAGGCCAGGATTTAGCTCAGCAGCACAGCTCCTGCCTGGCAAGTGTGAGGTTGTGAGTTCAATTCCCTGTACCAAAAACAAAACAGAAAAACAGAGAAAGAGAAGGTAGATTAGTGGTTGCCCTGGAGATTATGAAGGAAGACAAAAGTGGGAGTGTTTAATAGGTATGGAATTTCAGTTGGAGAAGATGAAAAAGTTCTGGAGATAGTTGCTCAATATAATTAGTGCTACAAAACTGTGTGCTTAAAATGTCAAATTTTATATATTTTATATATGTCATATAACACAAATACACACCAAACACTCATTTGCAGTTCTGGTAACTTGAGCCAAGGGCCTAACACACAAGAAAGTGCTCCACTAGAGCTATATTCCTGGCTCTTTAACCACAACTTTTAAAAACGTTGAGGGGGACGCATGGTGAAAGGCTTAGCACCAAAGATCTGGAGGAATTAGTGCCTTATTTGTGTTTTCTGCTGGTTAGCAAATTCTACCAAGTCCACATATAAAAATTTTCTTAGATTTTTGACTTTAAAGGTCTCTAATACATTACAAAATTTTATTCCTTTTACTTAAATTGCTACAGAACAGTAACCTACAGCAATACCATAGAAATGTCCAGAAATAGGCAAGCTATTTCTAGGCCTAAACACATCCTGTTCCCTCTGCTGAGAACCTGCTCCCCCTCCCCGCCATTCCCTTCCCTTTCAGCTCTCTAGAGGCTCAAACTCCTCTTCTGTCTCTCAGGGAATGTTTTCCTTATCACGGGGATCTTCTCTCGCCTTCTCTGTTGCCCCTGGTTCTGGGGCAATTTATGCTTCCGTTGGCCCCACTCCTGGAATTTCTTTCTCCATCTCTGCCTTATCCCAAGCTGTTAAAAATTTTTTTCAGTACTGGGGACTGAACTCAGAGAGTATCTGCCTCTTTTACCTTTTAATTTTGAGATAGGATCTTGTTAAGTTATCCAGGCTAGCCTCAAACATGGGATCCTCCTGCCTTAGCCTCCCAAGTAGCTAGGATTACAGGTGGGTTTCACCATGCCTGGTGCCCACTAATGCTTCAAAGCATGAATTTTCATCTTTTTGTGGAGTATCAGTGCTGACACACTATTGGTCTAGAAAAACTTCAGAAAAAAGTGATATCTAAGCCAAGATGCGAAAGAGAGCATCCTGATTCCCACTTCATTATGACACTCAGGAGGGTGGCTGAAGCAATGTGTGGGCACACCAAAACTGCCGGCTGAATACCAAGGAAGCAGGGCAGCCAGGGCAAATGTGTGACGGGATAGCTCTAACTTGAGACACCCAATAAATTTAACATCCTGGACATATCCAGAGCTTAAATTACAAACCCAGCCCAACAGCTTTATAAACCTTCTTTGTTAACAAAAAGGATTAAGTGGCTACTTAGATCATTACAGTCACAGGAAACAAGAGAGGCCTGAACTGGAGAATCAGCTGTGAGTGACAGGAGTTGCCACTATCTCTAGACTGTCAAGAAGGACAGTCATTGGAGTTAATAATAAAAAACCTGGGCCTTCAAGATAGCTCAGTGGTCTAAAGCCTGGCTTAGGCAGGCACAAGGGACCACGGTTCAATCCCTGGCACTACATGCAGTGCCAGCCCCACCCTCAGGGTGATCTGAGCTGTCCCCCACAAAAAAAAAAAGAAAAAGAAAAAGAAAAAGTAAAACTACAACTCTTTTAAAGAACCATAAAACTCAAGAGCCAACACCAATGTACCCCCTTACAGCAGATATCTGAACGGAACCATACCTTACCCCATTAAGTTCTATTCCAAGAACATGCAAAAAAAGAAAATGGTAGTCATTCATTAAGCCCAGGTGTGACACTGGGGAAAAAAGAATGATATAAGCCCAAGGAAGTCCAAGTAAATCAGAATTTAAAGCCCCTCATTTCTTATTCTCTTTAAGACACATACCTGCAAAATATGGAAACAAAGATTATGTAAATAAGAAGGGGAAAAAGAGCAGAAGGGAGAGGAGGGGAATAGGAAAAAAAGGAACAAAATTTTTTTTTAAATTTCATTTTATTTTGAAGAGTAAAAACAAAAGCAAAAGTAAATAGCAGAAACAAAGACAGAAACAGGGTAGCATACAACACATATGTTATAGATTTTCAAAATAAGAATAGCAAATTAACAATGGTTGTTAAATTATCTATTTTTATCACCAAATCTATTGCTCAGATTAACAGCTATAGTTATGCAAGATTGGACAAATAATTGAATATTAACGCTTTTTTCAATAAACCTTAATTTTTTCTTGTCTTTATTACTTTTTTTTAATTTAGAAAAAGGAAAAACTTAGATGTGTTACATACAGGTACAAATTCCTTATAAATTTGATCAATATGTATGACAAATATTTACTAATAAAAGAATGAAGGGTTTTTTATTTTTATTTTTAAAGGACACAGGGCCTGCGAGATAGCTTAGCGGTCTAAAGTACCTGCTTAGGCAATCGTGCAGGAACCTGTGGTTCAATCCCCAGCACCACATAGCATGCCAGCTCTACCCCCAGGGTAGCCTGAGTCAGCCAAAAAATAAATAAATAAAAAATAAAAATAAAAAGGGCACATACCTGACATATAAAGAGCCAAAGTACATCAAGTCACCACTAATTTCTCAAGTCAAGTTAGATAAAGAATTCTGGAAGAACTATTATTTTAGGGCATGGAATGAACAATACCATTACCTCTAGGAAAGTATGCATAGAACAACTGCCAAATGTGTCCCCAAAAGACACCACAGCTAAGTAGCCACAACTAGACCCTGAACTATGGGTCTTCAACCTCCACAAGTAAGAACAGAGTACAGAATACATGGTCTGTTCACTAAATGGGACATAGTGATGAGATTTTTGAGCACAAAAAAAAATTACTCCACTTTTATTCCTTTTCTTAATATTTAAGCATATAAATGAGAGAGGTACAACTGCAGATATTTTTGCTAAAAAGCAATAAAACAAAGTATCTATGGAAGGAGGAATGAAAAGGGAATGATTGGTAGTAAATTAAGACAAGGCTCCCAAGTGCTCAAATGCTGAGACATCAGATATTTAAATTTAATGAAACTTTTCTTTCTAGATTATTCACAAGGTGATCTGACAACTGATGATAGCCTTTTATTAGAGACAGGAGTTCTCACTTCCAGAGCTCAGTGCAAAGAGCAGGAGGTGGCAGTAGGCAGTCCTTAGCTTCCATTCATCACTGTGCCAAGACCCCCTGTGTGACCACACATTATTCAAATCATTCTGCATCCTCCTCCCTGCATTAACAGAACAATCTACTACCATTCCCTCCTGGGATAGTGCAAGGATTGTGTGTATGAGAGAATATCTGGCACACAGTACGGATATAAACATGATACCCATTTTTATGAGAGCCAGCATCATCCTTCATTTTGCTTCTATAAGTGTGCCAAAACTTCCAGGATTCTGAATGCATGCTTCAACAGAAAACCCTTGGGAATGCAGGAATTCCTGGGTGAGACTCTCTCAAAATCTACCCTCAAGGGCTGGCCAAATAGCTCAGTGGATTAAAGCACCTGCAAGCAGGCACAGGGGCCGGGAGTTCAAGACTCAGGTCTGTCATGCCAACCTGGCCCCTGGGGTACACTGAGACAGCAACTGAGACTGGGTGTGGTGGCACACACCTGTAATCCCAGCTCTTGGAAGGCTGTAAACAGGCGGATCACTATGAGTCCAATCTAGTAGTGAGATCCTGAATACCGGAACACCCTGTAGATCCTTCCCTAAAATACAAAAAAAAGAAGAAACGAAACTACCCTCAAAACATTACTGGTAAACAGAGTATTATTTTGGTATACCAAAGCTGTAAGATGCATATCTGCAAAAACTGAAAAATTTTTCAAGAAGAATGAGTTAGAAGTAGGAACTAGAGCTAATACCACCCAAGTGAATTTCCTCCTAGTAATATAGAAGGTAATCTGAAACTGCCCCAGAATTCTCATCACCACCAACACAAAAAGCCATATGGCAAAACATCTATAGAAATCACCTGCACTCCAACATCAAGAGAAGGAGAGCCAGCCTAGACTGATAAGGAACCAGGAATGATAAGGAAAGGAAATAGCAAGGCAAAACAGCCTAATCAAAAAGACAAGAACCTTGACCACAGCAACACTGGAGAATACACACACATTCTCTGCAACAGAGTAAGCCCAAGGCAGAAATAAACATGGTGAGCTCCAAGCTGGAGGGCAGGTTTGATACATCTAGCCTTCAAATCCAGAATCATCATACAGAGGTCCTCCAAGGTCACTAAACCACTACCCACCCCCCACACGCGCGCCCCTAGCCAGATGTGGGAGCTTCATTCCCCAGCATTGTTTAATGACTATGTGAAAACAAACTTCAGCCTGGTGGGCAACAGCTCAAGCAGCCCTGGCCTTCCAAGACTGGGCAGGTGGCTCCTTCCTCATCCCAGCTCCAGATCCCAGCAGCCATAGCCACCTTCCCTCTGCTTCCTATACCTTTCCCAATCTAAGTCATCTTCTCACCCCTGAAACAGGCTACCTCTTTGATAAACTGAAGTTTTGCTCGTCAATTTCAGAAAAGCACCTAGACAGAAGGATACAGGAAAGAGTAACATTCTTTCACCAATCTATAATCTCCACACCCTATAAAAATCGGCAAGCGGGCGGGCGTATGAGGACTCATGTATGTGCACATTCACATGCTTTGCTCAGGGGGTATTCCCATGAGGCTAAACAGCCTCACTTGGCAAAGGCAAGGTCCTCCTGGCAAGCACAGGTCACAGGCCTGGCTCAGAGGAGTTGCTTATTGTGCACTTGCCTGGGGCAGACAGCAGCAGTGCTGCAAGGGGAAAGGTTTCCTTTGAAGCACATGGCACTAAGAGCTTCCCAGTGACCATGGAAACAGGCACAGTGGGTTCCCAGCCTGAGAACCATGGAGAGCAGCAGTGACTCAAACACAAAACACACATGGGGTCTGAAAAGCTGAGACCAGGAGGGGCCAGGGTGAGGGGCAGGCAGCCCCAGGCTGGCAGGAACTGAGCGGCTCCCTGTAGGAAAATCTGGCCAATGAAGGCGAGCAGGTTCACGGGGTTTCCTTTTTATTCTGGAGGCTTTCTTTTCGTCACTGGCCCTGTCACTGGCCCTCAGTCCTATTCAGCACCTCATCAGATCAGTAGAGCCAGGGCTTTGACTGGCCTGCTGGCAGCGGGGCCTGGAACCTGGCAGGAGGTGATCAAAGGAGCAACCACCACCCACCTCCCTCTTCCACCCGCCCTCCTTGGGATGAGGCCCCACAAGGTGATCTAGTAGAAGCCACTGGGGGAGGGCAAGCTTTTACGTCTGACTTTTTGTTGGAAGAGACACAAAGCACAGAGTGAAAGGAGACACACAACTAGTAGGTCAGACCTCCTTCCTTTTAAGAGGTCTCTTTAAACCAAGCAAAAAAGAAACCATCTAGAGTGGTGTGCTTCAGAGGCATGTGGATTCTGAGATCTGGGCCCAAAAGACCAGTAGTGGCACTCACACGCTGCTTCTGGGTCTCCTTTCACAGCTGTCTGCCTCCTGACTCTTGAGATGGATGAAGTTACACTGAAAAAGTCGCATTGTTTTCTGAGGGCATCTGAGACATTGTGCCTCATTTCTTCATGGTTTCTATTTAAAAGGGGGAGAAAAACCTATCTGGGATCCCCCCGCCCAACTCAGGAACAGGAAGCAATGTGATTAGTGTCTGTTAAGATCTTTTCTCTTGGGCCAGACTGAATCAAAGTCAAACAGTGTCCTACCTGGCTCAGGGCCAGAGCCAAGAAGTGGGCCCACTTCTCTGGTAGGCCTGACCGCTGGTGAGTAGGGCAGGCTTCACCTCTGACCAGCCTCTCTTGAGGAAGGGAGTGTTTGGACAGGCCTGTAATTTGAGAAGCCCTTTAGGTGCATTCTCCCTTTCTTACCTTTGTTAGGCTGCCAAAATATTTACTTGACTTCTTAACTCTAAATCTCTGAAACACACCTGGCTTGCCTAAAACAAGCAATTTTCTCATTTTCTTTTATTCATAAAAGAGATTCCAAGCTAAGCAAAGATGACAATAGCATAGAAGGATCAGGAAGAGGGGAGGGCTGGTAAGATACAACTTTATATAACTCAGTCATTTCTTAAATGAGTAGACACTGGATTTGTCTTTTGTGTATTTGGCCGTTAGGGATGGGTGGTTATTGCAAGGGCTGTGTGGAGGGTTGAAAGCAATTCTACCCTCAGTGCTTTCACAAAATAAATGGATTTTATCTTGACTTTAAGGGAAGAGTCCACGTTCATTTCCAAAAGTAAAAAATCGATGTGGTAGTCAACCATATCTATTTATGTTTTACATAACTATTCTATAAAAAGCCAAATGTATTATAATACCAGCAGTAGGACTGAGGGCTGTATAATAGAAAAATGTGGTGCTGAAGTAACAAGCAGAATTGGACGTGTTTTGGATAAACTTCAGATGAAAGAAAAGACCAGTAATCACTGCATTTTTTTTTTCCTTTCACAGTGTTCTGACATTATGCAAATGAATTTGAGAAAACAATCTCAGGTCTAGTAGGCATACCATGCAAGCAGTTTCTTTTTGCCATGTGTGGCTGTCTATCAGCTCTTCTTTTAACCTGGTACATACTTGCCAAGGCTAAATAGTCTGATGTTAGACCTTCCACAGGGCTGTGGTTTATGGGCAAAACTCAGTGAAAGGTCCCTGCACTGCTTTGGTGTTTTTAAGAGCACAAAATCATGGCCAGTGACCCCTTGCCCCAGACACCTGCACCCTCTCCTAGGAACAAGGGCCCAACTGCTAGGGGAGTTATTTTCAGTCTGGTGCTTATCAGCAAAGTGTTGAAAGAAAATTGATTTTGAAAGCATTTTTCAGATCTTAAGCATTCTAAAATGTCATCTTCAAACTGTTCTTTTCTCTAAGGTTCTAAAAGCAGAGCCAGGGTGGGAGGCTTACTGACAGCTGTCACTTGCCTACCTCCTTTCTGTAGCATTAGGTTCCGAAATAGCATTTCTATTATCTTTATTTTGATAGACTATCTTGGATTATCTTACTTAGACCTGACAGACTTATAACTTTAATCTTGCAGTAAATCAGTTCCCCTAAAGCTGGTTAACAGGAACATCTACATTCATAGTTATTTTCTGATTGAAGTAGTTGGTCGTTTCTTCTGGAACCATAGCTGGCTTTTTTGTTTAAGTAGTAGTCTGGGCAGAAGCTCTCTTGTCTTTCCATATGTTTAACCTAGTCCTTTGGCTACTAAACTGGAGCTGAAGCAGCATGCCACTGTCCACCTGGAGACTACTGCGGCCCAGATGTCCTAGGTGAAGTCAAAGAATCTTAGAAGGTGGGTCAGGATAGGAATCAGGATTACAGACAAACCAATGCTTCTAGATCCTCTATATACTTAAAAGCATTTAGGAAGGAAGGAGGGAATGAATTCCTTATTGTAATCCCAGAAGGATCTAAAATACAGGACCAGTATCACTAGCTAGCAAGGAAATACAAGTCAAAACCACAATGAGATTCTACTTCATACCCAGCAGGATAATCAGAGAGAGAGATATAACATCCTCTTGTTAATGAGGATGTAGAGATGGTGAAACAGTCAAATACTGTTGGTAGGAATGAAGCATGTGATACCCACTTAAAATTTTTGGCACTTCCTTAAAAGGTTAAACAGAGTTAGCATATGGCTCAGTAATTTCACTCTTCGGTACACAGAAAACTGAAAACCTGTTTTTTTGGTTTTTTTTGCGGAACTGGGGATTGAACTCAGGCCCTTGCACTTGCCAGGCAAGCACTTATTCTACTGAGCTATCTCCCCAGCCCAAAACCTGTATTTTAAATAAAACTTGTACACAATGCTCACAGTAGCATCATATATAATAATAACCAAAAGGTAGGAGCAATCATTGTCACCAAGTGATAAAATATTGTACGTACACATAATGAGACAGCCATAACAAGAAATGGGAACAAAAGGAGAGGAAAAAAAAAAAGTTATTTTTAAGTTATTTGGTTATATACTGCACACTTGGATAAACCTTGAAAACATTTTTGCTTAGTTCAAGAAATCTGACACAAAAGACCACATGTTATGCAGTTGCATTTATAGGAAATATCCAGAATAGACAAATCCATAGACAGAAAGCAGATTGGTGGGTATCCAGGCTGGAGAGAAAACTGAAAAACGTAGGGATCTGACCGCTAAAGGATAAGAGATTTCTTTTCAGAGTTTAAAAAATATCTGACAAGGGACATGTAACCAGACTATACACAGAATATGAAAATTTTCTAAAACTGATTGTAGTGATGGTTGTACAATTCTAGGAATAAACTAAAAACCAATGTACATGTTTTTATATAAGCACTTTTTAAAAATATTTATTTATTTATTTATTTGATAGAGGGTCTTGCTACTCAGTTCAGACTCATAGTGACCCTCCTGTCTCAGCCTCCCCAATGCTAGGATTACAGGCATGTGCCATCATGCCTGGTTTCAGGGCTGGCATGGTGTGCCTGGGGTTCCGGGCCAGCCCAGCATGTGGTACTGCGGACTAAACTGGGACCTTGTGCTTGCCAGGCAGGCACTTAGACCACTGAGCTATCTCATCAGTCCTGAACATAAGTCTTTTTTAAAAACAAAACAAAAAACCTTCACATAAAGCAATCTGATGAGGCCCTTTTCTTCTGTTTCTACATAGAATCCAACTGTCTAAAAACATATTTCCATAATAGAAATGGGAAGAAAAGTTTTGGTGATAAAATAATCTTGGGCAACAGAAAGCTGAAGTATGTTTTGTAGCTAGTTTAAACTGTAATATACTTTTCCAAAATTAACACAACAACACTAGTGTGAGTGCATGCACATGTACACTGTGGGGTGGAAAAAAACTTGAACTGGAAATTATGGTAATGAACACAGATTCTGAAAACAATTCCCAGGGCTAACGGAGTCCAGGGCACAGATAAGACATAACAGGTAGAGGAAGGATGAGGATTAATGAGAATTCCCTGATCTAAAGTACAACACAAAAAAAATAAAAATAAAATAAAATAAAATTTAAAAAAAATAAAGTACAACACAGACATTCACTTTATTGATTTAGAGGTGAATTTTTATAAATGTGTTTATAAGCATAGCTTACTTAGCTATGGAAATATATGCTATAAAAAATAAAAAAAGTGTCTTATTAGCCTTCAAAAGGACAAAATTTAACAGTAGTTATATGATCCTATATTGAATGTAGAATAGAATATATTTTTAAAAGGAGAATACACAGAATGCAACAACCTAGAGGATATTGGAAGAACCTTGAAAGGTACTACTTACCCATTCTTGACTCTACATATTAAAATAAGTTTAGAGTGATTTAAAGGTGTAATATATTAGAAAAAAAAAACAACAAACAGAAAAAAGCATAAAAAGGATGATTCTAAGTTTTCAAAGGATTAATGAGACTAAAGGAGAGAAAAGAATGAGCTTCAAGGTAACAAGAAATTATGAAGGAATGATGAATACATAAAAATTTCAACCTTTTAGAGGCACAGTGGTGATCATATCCTTGCAACCCAGCAATCAGGAAGCTAGTGCAGTAGGAGCTGGAGAATTGTTAGGGCTATAAAGTAAGGCTATCTCAAAAACAAAAGCCAAACAATACCTCTGTATATCAAGAAAAGCTAGGCCATGATATAGTTGAACCACACTGCACCTCCTTGGCAAGCATGAAGTCCTTAGTTCCATTCACAATACCAAAAAAATAACATAACATAACATAAATTAAAAAAGATGAACAGGGCCGGGGAAACAGCTTAGTAGAATAAGTGCTTGCCTGGCAAGCGCAGGGCCATGAGTTCAATCCCCAGTACCACAAAAATAAAAATAAAAATAAAAATAAAAAAAATAAAAATAAAAATTGAACAAAATAAGCAAGTAAAAGGACTGGTTAAAAACACCAGGGCAGGGGCCAAGGAGATAGCTCAGTAGAATAAATGCTTGCCTGGCAAATGCAAGGGGCTGAGTTCAATTCCCGGTTCTGCCAAAAACAAAAAAAACCCCACCAGGACAGGGGTTGTAGCTCAGTGGTAGAACATTTGACTGCCATGTATGAAGTCGTGGGTTCAATGCCCAGCACTGCAAAAAAACCTCACAAATAACAACAAATTAAACCATTACCCAATTAAACTATCACTGCTTAAAAACTATAGTAGCCTGAGTGTTACGGCACGTGCCTATATGCTAGCTACTTAGAAGCCTGAGCAAGAAGAATCACAATTTGAGACTAGCCTGGGCAACTTAGCAAGGCTTTGTATCTAAATTTTATTTTATTTTATTTATTTATTTATTTATTTTATTTTTTATTTTTTTGGTCAGAACTGGGGACTGAACTCAGACCCTTGCACTTGCCAGGGAAGCGCTTATTCTCTGAGCCATCTCTCCAGCCCCTGTATCAAGGTTTTTTAAAAGGAATGGAAATATTGCTTATTGACAAAGAACCTGCCTACCTTTTTTCAATCTTCAGCACTCAAAACAAACACACAAACACTACCATAAGACCTACCCATAAATAAGTGAGAAAGTATAGACGATGAGAGGAAATTAAGTTAGCATATAGAAAAGTGCTTAGGGGTTAATATCTCCTACTTACCAAGGCTTTGCAAATGAAAGCAATCAAGTACTATTTTTAATCAATTTAGTAAAAGAAACACAATAATAGTTGCTGGGTATGGTGGTGTACACCTATAATCCCACCACTTGGGAAACCGAGGCAGAAGGAATGCCATGAGTTTAAGGCCAGCCTAGGTTACAGAGTGAGTTCAAGGACAGCCTGAACAACATAGTAAGACTCAAGGATGGGCAATATAACTCAGAGAACTAAGCGCCTGCTGAGGCAAGCACAGGGAACCAACACTGGATCCCAGGCACCACAGGTTACACCAGTCCTGCCCTGGGGCACCAAGACCATACCTGGTGCAGCACCCTTGTAATCCCAGTCCTGGGGAGACTGAAACAGGAGGATCACTACGAGTCCGAGCTGTGTAGTGAGACCCTGTACCAAATACATTAAAAAAATAAAAAAATAAAAAGCAAGACCCTGCCTCAAAAAAAAAAGGTATTATTTCTTTGAAAAATGACACTCTCAGGAGTTACAATGTAAACAGGGAAAATTTTGTTGCACAGCAATTTGTAACTTTATAGCAATAGCCTAATGTTTTAAAAAGTTTGTAACTGTAGCTATGTTCTCCTCTTAGCATACTACTTTAAGGAAATAATTCAAAGTTGGGGACCTAAAAGCCCACTCTACATAAATAAGCATTTTAGTTTTTACTTTAGTTTAAAAGGGCCAGGTCATCACTTATGCATTTAACAATTACATTAGAACACATGCTCAGGAAAAAGACTTAAAGGGAATTACCCTAATTGATAGTACTTTTTTTTTTTGGTGGAACCAGGGATTGAACACATGCCCTTGCACTTGCCAGGCAAGCACTTATTCTACTGAGCTATCTCCCCGGCCCTGATAGTACTTATATTAAGGTGAGGAATTAAAAGATAGTTTTATTTTTTGTATTTTTAAACTCTCCATAATTAATTTGTTCATGCAATAAATACTTCCTTAGTGTCTTCTATATGAGCTACATTCCGTTATTGGCGGTAGTATATAAAATCAAAGATATAGATTATACTGCTTACACACTTTAAAATAGGACAAAGAAAGGGACTAGAAAATTTTGAATTGTAACTGAAATAGTAAAATAAGTTAATGCTGTAACATTTGAGTATATCTTTAAAATTAGAAGTCATAGAAATGTTAGGATTTACCAGAATTTAAAAGAGAAAGCCCTAAGAAAAAACTTTTTTATAAGCCATCTACTACAAATAGACACAAAATGAACCATGTAAAGCTAAAGACCTTAAATTTTGATTTTCAGAAATACTAACAAAAGTTCCTTATATAGTCCACATTCATTTCCCTGAAGTACATTAAAAGTTAATACAAAAAAAAAAGCATCAATGCATTTTTGAAAACTTACAGCACAGGTTAATATGCAATAGCAAAGGCCAAATTGCTTTACACTGCACAAGAAGTAGCACAAGTTCTTTAAGTTAACTAAAATCGAATACAGTAGTACTTAGAATGACTGTAATGCATAGGAACTATTATTTTTATAACTAGGAGAGGAAAAACAAAATCAGTCAACATACAGACCAATATTTGATTCTGGAAAACAAAATCATGATTCCCTATACTTTTTATCATGGAAAAGAACATAAAAAAGAGACAGAGGATGGAGATATAATCTCCAGTACCATACACAAACAAACCCATCATTTATCAGAGGGAATGGACAATTTCCAATTTCACAAAAAGTGCGCGTGCACACACATACCTGTGATACCGTGAACTGAACCAAGGCCTTCATCCTGAGCTACATTTGCAGCAGCACTCCCCCCTTTTCTTCCCCCATTTTTTACTTTGAGATAGTATCTTTCTTGAGTTACTAAAGTTGCCCTGACTGGGGTCAAACTGTTGATCCTCCTACCTCAGCCTCCTAGAGTGCTAGAATTACAGACAAAAACCAAATGCCCAGTTAAGTAGTTATTTTGATGAGCTTCTCAGGTGGCTTGTCATCTCCTATATTCTAGGATAACCTCACTATCACCATTGAGAGTTTAGAGATAGCTGCAAGGTGGATTGTAGCAAACCAGGTTTCCCCCCCTGGGAAGTGACCTGCCACCTGTGCTCCTCGGGTTGGCACATTTGTTCTATTTACTCACTATATCTTCAAAATTCCCTTAACCCTCCCAGTCAGTTTCAAATAATGTTTTCAGCAAGACTTTTATAGCTATAAATGTTGCCAGTGTAGTTGTTTTGTTGTTGCTGCTGTTTTCTTGGGTATGGGAGATCAAACTCAGGACCTTGCACTTGTCAGGCAGGCACTTATGCTGCTGAGCTGTCTCTCCCCTGGCTTTTTTACACTTTAAAGCATTGTATTTAAACAGTCTTTTAACCATGAGGTTCTCGGAAGATTTAGGTGTAGGTGAAAGCCCTAAATTAAGTTTGTGGCAAAAGGAAAGATGGTATTCCCTGAGTTTTTCCATTCATATCATGCCAATCTTTTCCTCCTGATCTGATGTTTTAAAAACTAAGTTCCTTTCTTACTTTCCTTTTTAATCAAATATGGGAGACATTTACCCAAGTGCTCCTTCAAATAAATCTGCAGTTTTTCCAAACTTCCTTCTCAACAAGAAACCCACCTCATTGCATACTAGAGAATGTGTTCCTATTTGCTTGGAAGAAAAAGTGTTAGAGGGGAGGAAACTGAAATTTGTTGAGTTTCTAAGAACTTGTCATTCATTATTATAATTAATTAATGTGATTATAATTTTAAATAATCACAACTATCTTTATAGAAGTGGGTATGGTGAAAACAGGCAAAAAAACTGGACCCAAAATTATTCAGCTTCTGCTGAGTAGAATTATCATTTGTACCTGAGCTATTCAGCTCCATGGTCTAGCCAATAATGGTCAACCTTTTTTTTTTTTTTTGGCAGAATAGGAGATTGAACTCAGGCCCTTGCACTTGCCAGGGAAGTGCTTATTCTACTGAGCCATCTCCCCAGCCCCCTCAACCTTTATATATATACTTTTAATATAGGGTCTCACTACACAGCTCAGACTCATAGTGATCCTCCTGTTTTCATCCTCCCCAGTGCTGGGATTACAGGTGTGCGCCATCATGCCAAGACTCAGTCTCAGGCTCAATGCACCCAGAGGCGGGGCTGGCACAGCATGTGGTGCAGGGGTTCAAACCCCAGTCCCTGCGCTTGCCTAAGCAAGTGCTTAGTCCACTGAGCTATCTTGCTGGCCCTAATGGTCAATCTTTTAGAGCTTTCAATGATACCAACAGTCCACGCACCCTTCATGTGGAAATACAAAAGAATGTGTCATAACAACACCATTTGTTCTACAGAACACAGCACTACAGTTACCATAGACTTGTCATAAAAATGGGTAATGGAGAGGGAACGAAGGAGCAAGAAGTAGAATGTGAGGCCTTTTACAAAAAGAAAATTTGTATGTAACAACAGAAGAGAGTTTGTATACCTCAACAATGTTAACATACATAACCAGATAATTCTCTTTTCCCTTTATTTTTAATTGGCAAAGCATAATTGCATATATTATATATTTATGAGGCCAGAGTATTCTTTGTGCTAAAGGCTGTCCTGTGTACTATACTACGTTGAGCATGCCAGTGCTTCTTGGATTCCAGTAGCATCCTACTCCCCAACATTTTTGTTTAAAACCCCAAAATCTCTCTAGACATTGCCCCTAGTTGAGAATCACTACACAAGAATGGTACAAGAAGGGTTCCAAGGGCCAGGGAGATGGCTCGGTAGAACAAGCACTTCCCTGACAAGTGCAAGGGCCTGAGTTCAATCCCCAGTTCCACCAAAACCACCCCCCCCCCAAAAAAAAGAAGAGTTCCAAGCAACTGCAGGGTGCTTCCAAGGATGCGAAAGGCATGGTTCCCTGAGCTCAGGATTTGATAAATACCTGCTTGCTGACTGGAGGAGGCCTGGTGCGGCAAATGCCTATGATGTGGAACAAGTGCTTGAGATCCTAGGATAGTCAGCTGCCACTTCTTTTCCCACAGCAGATCTAACTCAAGTTCAGTCCCACTGTCCCTCTTGAGATGGGCATCTCATAGTGAGGAGTGCTAAGCTAGGTTTAGGCAAAGGACCAGGGCACTCAGGCATCCCTGTAAATATTTATCTGTAACCAAAACTCCAAATATGAATGGTATGCTGAAGAATAAGCACCACCAACTCAATACCTATATGTACTGTGAACAACACTAGTTTTACCCAAGTTCTTGCCTCAGGTAAAGGTCCAATACAGGTAAGCTCTATTTTAGAAGGTCATGGCTAAAGGTTCCATCCCAGTGCAAGCCTCAAAGACATTAAGATCTTTTTCACTTAAATCTTTCAAATTCACTCCTGCTACTTATAATTAAATGTAGAAAATAGTAGCCTACTAGTTTTATTCAAATTACTAACACATCAGAGCCAATATTCATTTGGCTCCAATACTGCCAAACAGAACCATTTCATGACAATACATTCAACTTTATTTCCTGTACTGTTCTCTAGCTTCAGCTCATTTCCACTGACTATAAAAGTCACATAGCCCAGCCAAGCTCTGTCAGATGATCTTGAGTGTGAACATAATAACAAATTGGTAAACTAAAAACTCATTTCATATTCTTCAAAATTATTGAGTATTCTGGGCATGGTGGCATGTGCCTGTAATCCCAGCCCTTGGGAGGCTGTAAACAGGAGAATCATTATGAGTCCTATCTAGTAGTGAGACCCTAAACACCCTTGTACCTGAAAAAAACCCTTTGTTGGAGTGTCTTCTGGTGTCTCGGTTACCAGTCTTCATTTGTGCTTTACCGTCCAGTTTCCAAGATGCTTTGAGAGTTAGGTGAGGGTTGGTTGATTGAACACAGGGATTCAGTTGCCTGCCAACCCTCACCTTTACACCATGGTTTCCTGATGCTTATAAGAAGAGGTGGAATCACAGAACAGCTTTTCTGTTCACAATACATCAGTCTTCCTCTTTGCCACCATGTTAGCCATGCTACTTCTACACTGCACATTTGTCTACATAGGAAACAAGGAAGGGCAGAGGGCAAACATGAGCTGTCCTCAACAATTCCACTGGTTTAAGCCTCACCAAAGTGTTAAAAAAAAAAAAAAAAATGATGTCTAGGTCCATTGAGACATCCAGCAGCAAAGGGTAACTTCATCATCCCCCTCTCCACTCAGCCTTGATGCCACTAGAGCCAGATCCTATGATATGGACCCTTTCATCAGAAGCCTTCAGTGGCTCCCAGTTACCTAGACAATCAAGACCAAACTCCATAAGCTGAAAGCCTCTTCTCTCCTCAGCAATTTTCAATGCCCCTTGAATAACATCATGTTCCCTTTTTTCTTCTTTGCTCTGGAGACTCTGCCCCCTCCTTGCCCTAACATCTCATGTTCTCCCGTACCTATATCACACAGCTCCTTGATAAAACCTACTGACCTTTCTCTAGTCCACACAGACTAGCTTTTCTTCACCACAATCAATGTTTGTATGTGGACAAGAAGAGGTCTTGCTTTATGCAACACATGGGAACCAAGAAGCCCTTCCTTCCATGCTCTCTCTGAGTGACTCAGGATAACCTGAGGATATCACCCTCCAGCTTGTGACTGCTCTAAGACTTGGTGACTGCAAGGGCCCACTTAGAGAATGGTAGGCAAGCACTGTTCCCCACCATCTCTCTTCTGGAAAACATATTTCCTCTCCATAACTTGAAGGTGGGATAGGTTAAATTCTAGTGTACTTCCACTCCCAGAGCATAACTCATCAGCCTAAAGATAAGCATCTGATCTGAGATGGGCCTTAGACTGAAACTCCCAAATTGTAAGACAGGACCCTCAAAGTGAAATTCCCTTTTCTGTCAGTGAAGCTCAACTGGGATTCTAACTCTGTAGACCCTATAGTCCCAATAAAGCCTGTGAATACAATGAAATGATACACAATTTTTATTGAGAAAAATTGGTCAGGACAAGAGAAGGTAAGGAGAAGAAAAGTGTCAGTAAAGAGGCAGAATATTCTTATTTCATATCTTAGCTCTTATGAGCTATCTCAGCTTACATAAAAATCCTCTAGAACTCAATTTCCTCACCATGAGAATGGGCCAGCATCTCTAGAGTTATCCTAATAATCACAGAAGACGCTGGATCTGAAGTTTTCAGCACACTGTGGGCACCCAACACATGATGGCTGCTTTTATACTCTCATCAGGCACTCACAGGAGCCAGGCTTTGAGCCAAGCACTCCACAAATATCTCTCCAAACCGCCACAATGACAAAGGCAGCATTAGCTCTGTGTCACAAATGAGTAGGTAACTGAAGTCACCTTTCTAAGGTCACTCAGCCAAAGCAAGGTCACTGTGATATGCAATTCCCTACTTTTCTTACATTTTATTAACTTCCTCACATATTGTCCTCTTATACCCTGAAAACAGCCATGTCTGATGACTATACTGTCTTTCAAAACTCTCCTTAGGAGCTGTTCCAACGTGGGGAGACAGGAGTAAGTTTATTCTACCTGAACTACTATATCAGGACCAGGTGGCCTTCATTAGGAAGACCAGCACATTTTGTGTGTGTTTCAGGCCATGAGACTCTCTGTAAGGTAGATGGGTTGAAGCCAAAGTTATTTAAAGACAATATTCTAAATATTTCTTTCTTTTGGTAGTGGAGATTGAACTTAGGACCTTGCACTGGCCAGGCAGGTGCTTAGGGCACTGAGCTATACCCCAGGCCCTACCTTCTAAATTGTTTGCAGCTCCTTAAAATGTTTAACAATAACTGAATTGAAGGGCTAAAATACATTCCTGGGGCATAAACATAGACTCTGCACTTTGGGGATGATTTAAGACCCGTGTTTTTCAATGCAAACTGCCCAGAAATGTCAGTTTTATTTTGTTTTAATTTCCTAGGACTTAAAATGTCACAGGTAATGGAGCCTGTCCTTCAGGGCTATACCTAAAATCTCAACTAGAAAATTGAGGAAATATTTTAAAATATGATCCAGACACTCAAAATATGAGAAAAGCAAGGGACATAGAAAACAGCCTCTTCATATTAAGTGAAAAAGAATGGACCAGACTGAAGAGACTTGTTTTCAGCCTGGATGAACATCCTGGCCTACTGCTTGATGGTAGTGGTGGGGTGGAGTGGTGGGGTGGGGTGGTGGTGGTGGTGGTGGTGGTGGTGGTGGTGGTGGTGGTGGTCAGGGAGTTGCCCACAGCCCAGTTCTGCCTCTGCCTCCATAGAAATCTTACAGTTTGTATCTTCTCCACAGAACTGAAAAGATTAGAAAGACAGGATCATACATCATTTTTCTCTCACAAGCTTATAGTGTTTTCCGAAGAGTTCAAAAGTACTCAGTAAGAAAGGTGGTAAGTTTATGTCTTTTGTATTTAAAATGAAATTTTATTTGAACTTGTGAAGAAGCTTTTTTTAAAAATTTAGGATATTTCTGTTATTTCAAGGTTTTGCCCTGTGGCTTTTTCTGCGGACAGGTGGGTGGCCAGGGTGGTTGACAGGGAAGGACAGAGGGGTCTGTGTCTAGTAGCCCTACCCCCAGACTTTCTGAATGCTTGGCATACTGTGGCTGATGAAGCTTTTCCTTCTATAGTTTTCAACAAGTCTCAACAACAACCCAGGAGTCCTCCACCTCATCCACAACCTGATGGCCTGGCTATACTTCTTCCCTAAGCCATTTAACTTTTTTTTCTTTGCATTGCATGGGATTGAATGTAGGGCCTTATACATGGTAAGCAAAGGCTCTACTGTTGGGCTGTATCCCTAGCCTTCTTTCTATGTCTTTGCTGTCTACCTTTTCTTTCTATAATCACCAAGAAATGAAGTCTTAGGATTTTTCTTTGTTTTGGTACTGGGAATCGAACTCAGGACCTTGCACTTGCCAGGCAGGTGCCTATGCCACTGAGCTATATCCCTAGCCCCTGAAAATGGAGAGGTAGAAGGAAAATCATGTTATCTTCAGGGGACTGAGCTATCCACGAGGACTACTTTGTCACTTTTTACTCTAATCTTTTGTTCCCGACTTTGGGAACTCAAAAAGAAAAAAAAAAAAAAAAAAAAAGGAAAAGAAAACACAGCAAAGTGAATGAAAATTAAGTTGAAAGTTGAAAACAACCACAGTTGATTGAGACATGGTCTGGCTTTGTAGTTCAGACTAGCCTTGAACTCACAATGCAGTTGTGCTGACCTCAAACTCATGGTAATCCTCCTGCTTTAGCTTCCCAGTGTGTTGGGATTATAGGCTGGGAGTATAGGGGTGCATCACCACACCCAACTAGCAACCACATTTTAAGAAGATGAGAGGAAAAAGAGACAAGGTGGAAGCTTTTAAGTAAAAGTGAGACTGTCTTATTGTGGCTTCAAACATGCATTTCTGCTAATGATTTCATTTATGTGTCAACTCGAAGCCAAGGGCAGTAACTAACCATATGCAAATTTTGCCTTGCCGTCCCACTGCTGCTCTCAGCAGGCAGAACCACAGACTTAGCCCTAGTCCTCTGCACGGAAGTACCATTTGGTGAATGAACAAGCCCAGCAAGTACTTAATGGTTCAATATGTCTGAGGTTTCCACTTTCCCCCTTTCACAGGATACCAGGCCAAACCATACAAAACTCTCCAAGTGAAAGGGAAAGAAATAATAGGGTGTCCCTGTGAGTACCCATTTATTGATAGAACAGACAAAAAGATAGAGCCTTAACAGACAAGGGCAGGGTACATGAAGCCAAAAAGCTGAGTGCTACATACAAACTACTTCAAAAATATTTTTTTATGGGCCAACCAAATAGCTCAGCAGATTAAAACGCCTGCAAGTAGGTACATGGGCTGGGGGTTCGATCTCCAGGCCCGCAGGGCTGGCCCCACCCCCAGGGCACATTGAGATATCAATTGAGGCTGGGCGTGGCACGTGCCTGTAATCCCAGCTCTTGGGAGGCTGTAAACAGGCAGATCACTATGAGTCTGATCTAGTAGTGAGACCCTGAACACCCTGTAGACCCTTTCCTAAAATATAAAAAAAATAAATTATTTATTTATTTATTTGGTACAGGTTCTCACTACACAGCTCAGACTCGTAGTGATCCTGTCTCAGCCTCCCCAGAGCTGGGATTATAGGCATGCACCATACCACACCACATCTGGTTTCAGTAGCTGCCATAGCCCAGGGTTCCAGGGCTGGCACAGCATGCAGTACCAGGGAATCAAACATAGGTCGTTGCACTTGCTAGGCAGATGCTTAGACTGCCGAGCTATCTCAAGCCCCAGAAACAACTTTTAAGTACAGGAAAAAAACAGTCCGTTAGGAGCAGAATATCTACAAAGAAAGCACTGTGCCTACCCTTTGAATGTAACTGGCATTTTTCCCAGGAAAATTTTAAAATATTCTCAAGAGTGTCATTACTCTTCTACTACCATTAAGCAGCTCTGGTCAACTACATAAACAATGAAATATCAGAGCCTAAGCTACCTAAAACACCTTGACTCAACTTCAAACCCAAAATGAAAACCAAATAGGCAGTAATTCCTTTGGGTTTTCCTCTTTTCAATAAAAAAGCAGGTAAATTTGACAAGGACCCTCAAAACTAAAGGGACATAAAAATCACAAATTAGATGTGTGAAGGACTCTGGGGGCAGAGGTTATTTAGGAGACACTGGAAGGGGCTTCTCTGGGTCTCTGTGGCTCTTTAAGTCAAAATCACCTCTTCTCTTACCTGATCTCCTAAGAGAGCCTAAGATGTAAGGAACTAGGACAAATTTCCACCCCATTATAGCAGTCTTTCTGATAGTACCTAGAAGTGCCACTTTTGAGAATATAAAAAATATTCTGGCAATAACATTACCCTTAGGGGATACCACTTTTTACTTCAACCAAAAGTTCAAGTAACTTTCTCTGAACCATTCATTCCTTTTAACAAAATGATCTACTTTAAAACAGATTGTTACCTGTTATATTTTAAGGTCCTTGATGGATGGTTTTCTAAAGTAAATTTATTTCTATCTCATACTGCAGTCAGAAGTAATGTTGACCTTCTTAGCTAAAAAGTCTTTTTTAGTACTTCTAAATGGGGTGACACCAGCCAATGGTAGCAAATGTTTTCTGAAGGCTTACTCTAGCACAAGGCATTTGCATCTCACCTCCCAACCAACCTATGAGGCAAGTTCTAAACAGGACTATAATTGCTGTCTACCATTATAAAACCAAAAAAGCTCTAAAGCCCAAAGTTTTTCCATAACTTACTTGGCAGCAAAACTTAATGGATCTGAACTCATTTGGAGGCAAAGCTACCCTGATCTAACATGTGCTATTTAGATTTTAGCTATCTTACTCAATGTGAATATCCATACGGTTTGCTATACAATTATGAAGGTGTATAGTTACTAAGTGTTGCCCCAGATTCCTTGGAGATTACTCAATAGAAAATAATTAAGCTCCTCAAATCTCAGAATTCTGAAATATCTGGCCCCAAATGTATATTTTGTAAATGTCTATTATCAACCCATTTTATAGACAAGAAACTGAGACTCCTGGAGGGAAAGCAACTTGCCGGAGGCCATCAAGGAGACAGTGGATAAAGCCAACTGAAGCGTCCTTCAGAACCAGAGTTCATGAACACCATTAGTAGGTTGCTACAAGCTATGTCTGAGTCCTTAACTCACGCAACCTCAGCCATGATGAACAACTAGGCTGAACTGGCTCTTCCCCATAACCAACTACAGTGGTACCTTGGCTTACAAATTTAATTTGTTGTATGACTTTGAGGAAAATCGCCATGGTCCTGTTTGTCATTTGATACAGAATTTAGAATAGAAGCAAGATTGTGCCAAATGCTTTTGTTTGCAAACCCAATTTTTTGCAAACAGAAGTGTTCATGAACCAAGGTATTACTAGATTGGAAACACTGGGGAGATGGTTGAGGGGAATACACCAACCAGAATGATAGCAATTTGTAGGGCTGGGTGCTTACCTTGCCCAGGACAGTGAGGCATGGTTTTGGGTCCAATTCTGGCTGTTCCAGCTTCACCACTCCTACCCAACCATATTCATACAAATCCTCCTCGTCATTGTTATTACATAGGCCCAGCGGGTGCATCTAGGAGATAAAATGAAAAAAAAAATTTCAATAGGTCAGCTACATTATTTGTTTGGTTCATATTGTGTACTTCTCATATTCCAGCCAAAAGCAGGCTTAAAACTTTAAGGCAGGAAGTTTTATTCACTTGTGAGGAACCCTATTTCAGGACAATAAGCAGAGGATTGAGGAGAACACAAGCTACTGTATAAATACATTTTATGGATGCTTTCTCTCTGCTTTCTAAGTGGTAGTCATTTAAGGTGGAAAGGCAGAAGAGGGAAAAACACTGTAACTCCCATATAATACCAATCTAAATTGTGAAATGCCATAAATTCAACACTAAGTACTAATTATATAATGAGAACACCTAAGTTAGAATACCAGACTGGCTTTTAGACCTTAATACATTTACTTCAACTTATAGAAGAGGACCTGAAGATATATCCAGAACTCTAGAAAGAAAACTAGAAATTGGAAGAATCACAAGTATAACTATAGACTGTAGAAGGCTATCCTTGGATAACTGAAAATAGAGGAAAATTTTTTGAGGTCTTTTTAAAATTTGCAAAGCGCAAAATTAAAGATTGGTAGAATATCAAATTTTCTCATATAAAAGATAGAAAAACATAACAATCCTAAGACTCATGTTGGCAGTGCTATCATTAAATTGTAGCAGGCCCTAAAACTCCTGAAAATAATCTGAAAATTCAAAATCTTGTGGATAAATAAATGTGACTTAACAAGAAGCTGATGAACTCAGCACTATGTGTCCTAAGCTCATACATAAGTGGCAGATACATCTTTAGATCTGTGACAAGTTACAGACATAGGAAATCTAAGGATCCACTGTAGACAGAATAACAGTATCAAAGACACTTATGTTCTAATCTTCAGACCACATGAATAAAACGCCTTACACAACAAAAGATGCTTTCAGATGTCACTAAGTTTCAGGTGGGGAAGGCTCCCAGGGTTCTCCAGAGAAGCCGAATGTATTACAAGGGTCCTTAAAAAGAAAAAAAAAGGGCATGAGAGAAAAAGATGTGATAACAGAAGCAGAGACCAAAGTGATATGCTTTGAAAATGGAGAAGTAGACCATTAGTCAAAGAAAGCAGGCAGCCTCTAGAAGTTGAAAAATCCAAGGAAACAGGTTATCCTCTAGAGCTTCCAGAAGGAATACAGCCCTACAGACTCATTTTGGACTTCTGACTTCTAAAATGTAAGAGAATAAATTGATAACACACACTATGCCATCATATTTTTAGTAACTTGTTACAGTAGCAAATAAGAAACTAATATACCTACTCTCTGCTCTCATTTTACAGGTGAGAAGAGAGGTCTAAGATAAATGTCTTTACCAAGACAACACAACCAGCAAATGGCATACCCAGAGGTGACCTGGCCCTTGGATTGACAGTCTGGAGCCTTCTCACTCTGCCTGATTACTTCCTGGCCTTTTCTCTGAGAGCTGCCATCTGACTGGAGAGAAAGACCAAGACAGCAAATTGTACTTGAATGCAATGTAAGTTTATCACAAATAGCAAGAGTTGCTAGAATGTTTGGGGGAACTCTGTGCAGCTGCTAAGCCTCAAGGCAGCTTTGAAGGAAGGGGGAAACCTAGCCATTCTATGCAAGCTAGTCATTCTAAGCCTGGAGGTTGCTAAGAGATGACATACAAGAGAAGGAGAATGAGAGTGGTCTGATCAATACACAATAGAAAGGGTCACAGGCCACACAGAAAAGGCAAAGACAAAGACACAAACACTAGAAGAGAATTCGGATACCAAGGCAGTATCACAGGTCCTCTGGTAGAACAAGACATCAAAATGGGTGTTTAGATGAATGAGTCGACACACCTTGGGACAGCAGCATGCCTGGATTCTAGAGACAACGGTGAGAGGAGGGCAAAAGGTACAGCTCAGTGACGAGTGGTCCTTGGAACTTAAATCCTATGGAAAATGTAAAAGGCACTAAAAGGTGCTGCCAGCAGCTGTAGAGGGACAGTACCCCCAACACTCCTGAGAATTCCAAGACACCCGAAGGAGAAGAGGTGAAGAAAGGAGGAGGAAGGGAAAAAGGAAGGAAGGGTGGAGAAAAGGGCTCTCAGAAATCCAATTTTTACAAATCCCCATGCTCAAAGTTTGTTTGCTCAAAGGATCAATGCAGGTTCTACAGTAAAATGGACCACTTAGTCTTCCCTCTGAGATGTCCCTCCAGGGCTTGGATCACTCTAGAATGATCTACCATTATTAAAAGGTAAGTACCTTGAGACTAGTGACCTGGAGGAGGAAGAACTAGATGATAAAGCCAACTGTGGCAACACCTGAGTCATCTCTGATTTCTAGGAAAAGACTCAGGTCCAATTCAAGCCAGCATGATTCAAGCATGCTTTCTGAAACCGCAGGTCCACTCATAGCAATAGTACACACACTTCTGAACCTTTTCTAAAGCATCCTATAATATTTTTCACCTAGCCACATGACTTAGAGGTTTTTACACAGATTACTGCTTTTTTAAGTTACACAGTATACTTTGGATGTTTGGTCAATGATAAAGAGCTATTTGAAGGGACAGGCATATCATTGAGGTCTGATCTTCAGCTGTAACTTTATCAAAATTTTATTAAAAAGGGAAGTCCAGAACATTGTATGGGTATATTTATATAAAATGTTCCAGGGGGGCAGGGAGATAGCGCAGTAGAATAAGCACCTGCCGGGCAAGTGCAGGGTCCTGAGTTCAATCCCCTGTACTGCAAAAAAATAAAAATAAAAATAAAAATAAAATTAAAAAAATGCAATGTTCCAAATAGGCAAATCCATAGAAAGAAAGCAGACTAGCAGTTTCCATGGGCTCAGGGAGAGAAAAATAAAGAGTGACTGTTTAATGGGTCCAGAGTTTCTTCCTAGGGATGATGATGAAAATATTCTGGAACTACATGGTCGTAACAGTTGCATAACACTGGGGACATATTAAATGTCACTAAATTATAAGCTTTTATATGATGGGTTTCATATGCATTTTACCACAATAATTTTTTTTTTTTAATCCAACAGCCAGGTGCGATGGTGCATGCCTATCCAGCACTTGAGAGGCTGAGGCAGGAGTATCACGCCATGAATTCAAGGCCAACCTGAACTACACAGCACAAACTACCTGAACTATCCTGCCAAACACAAACAAGCAAACAGTCCTAAGGTTTACTCAGAAATCACTGCAACCTGCCTAAAGTTGCCCACAACTAATATGAGGGCCCACAGTAGAGGATAATACGGTTTCCACCTTTCTAGAACTGCAGTCAATTATAGCAGCCCTTCTAGAAACTGTGTTTTGCAGAATACTGTCCCAGCAAGATGAAAAGAAAATTCTTACACAAGTAAGTAACACTGGGAAAAAACACTTCATATGAACTCTCAGGATCTACATTTATAAATTAAAGTTCTTCAGAAGACTGTGGTTTAACAAACAAAAGGTTTCAATCTTTGCTAAAACTTATCAATTCCTCCTGATTTACTGTAAAACTATTTTATACTTAATATGATTCCATGAGAAATGCTAAGTAAGGGAGACACATATATCCATGTGAAAGGATAAACCTCCAGCAAATATGGTACAAAACAAGCCATGCATCTTCAAATGTTGACTATCCATGACACAAACAGCAAAGGCTATACTGGAAAGAGATGAGAGGACAGCCAAGGGCTTGGAGAGAAGCAGACACTGGGAGGGTGGCAGAGGTGCAGAGAGACAGCATTATGGCAGGATCCAAGAGCAATAGATGTACAGGCTGAAGCCTGACCCACTGCAGCAACCATGAGGAGGAAGTGGATCTGACCAGGCTAGAGGGCATGTTGTAAAGAAGCAGAATTTAGGCCCAGTGCAAGGTCATGACAAGGGCACATTCCCTGGGCATACAGAAATCTCAACTATGTAAGTAAGTATCAAACACACTCCAAGAGTCCCTGAAGATCTGTCAGGGTCCACTCAAGTCTGTCTGGCTAGCACCCTGAGCTGCTTTTCATGCTGTACTCTTTCTTTCTCCTCCTCTGCTCTTACGTTCTCTGAGACTCCCTATCAAACCTTCTGCTGACACTGGAGTGACTGTCAGCAGCTCAACACAACAGCCTCGTCAAGGGCGGTGCCTTCTGAACAGGATCCATGACTTCAACAACAACAACAACAACAACAACAAAATTTTTTTCGAAAGTACCAGTGAGTAGAACCAACTGTTGTGTATTTGTTTTCACATGAAAGGTAAAGAAACAACCAAAATCACATCTCATCATCCTTACCTACCTCCATCTTAAGTTAGATCCTTATTCTTTTTTATATCCCCAGGTCCCCAAACCTTTCTAAAGCTGGCCTCTTGAGCCATCTGGCAGAAATAATATAAGATTCAGGCTGCTGTCAGCTCACCCTGACAATAATATCAGCTTCCAGAAATGCTTGCCATCCCTGGCCTCTCCCTAAGAGCTCTCTTTACCCAAGGACTCCACATTATGAGTTCAGGAGAATGTTTTACAGTTAAGTAGAAGTAGTCACAGCACGAACATATCTATAAGCAAGATGATTTATCAAAAAGGGTAGAATCTTCCAGGGAGAGATACTGAATCCAAGTTAATATGCCATATTTAGAAAAAGTGAAGCGGGGGAGGGGGGCTTTCCCATGCAATGACCAGATAATAGATTCTACATTTATATATTTTAATTTATAATCTTTACAGAAAATAAACTGCAAGCTAGAACCAGGAATCCACAACCAAGGCAGAACTTAATGGAGTCCATGAAAGTCATAATAGTAATGTAAATGACTAAAGCCCACTCAAAGACCATGGCAAACAATGTAGTTAGGGATTAAAGAAGAAATATGAATGGGAACATCCACAGGGAATGACCAAAGGATTAAGAGATAGCACTGGAATCAGTGAGAGTCCCAGCCAGGCAGTGGCACAGGCCTATAATCCTAGCACTTGGGAAGCAGAGGAAGGAGGATCACTGCAAGTTCGAGGCCAGCCTGGGCTACAAAGTGAGTTCAAGACCAGCTTGAACTGCATAGTAAAACTTTGTGTCAAAAAGACAAAACAAACAAAAAACCAGAGTCCTTCATATGAAAATGATTCTTGATGAAGGATACTACATCCACATTCTCAGATAATTCTGCTGAAAGTGTCCCATGAGGCCCTCACATGATTCATTGTTTATCCTCAAAAATCTGTACAAGGGCTAAAATCACAATTGAACTTGTTAAATTTAAAAAAAAAAAAAATGCTGGGAATGATAGCACACACCTCAGTACTTGGGAGGCTGAGGCTAGAGGATCACCTCAAGTTCCATAAACTCCATAATAAGTTGAAAGCCAGCCTGAACAACAGAGCAAGACCCTGTCTCAAAGAAAATAAAAACTATTATTTTCTTTTTCATTTTTCAAGATACCACCCCAATCAAACCATATCTCTATTATCTACTAGAAACATTAGCTCTTAATTTAAAAATATTCTAAAGTCCTTTGCTGAATAACAATCATTTATATAAAATGGGGACCTTCTATACTTGAAAGTCATGTTTCCCCAAAGGTTCAGCTAGAAAAAGCTTCATTACTCCAGTCATCACGTAAAAACCATACTTCCTAATTCACTCATACCCACACCAGCCAGTGACATTCAGACTAACTACATGTAGAACCCTTATTTCCAAATGCTTAATCATTCAAAAATAATCTGAAGATACTTCAATGTATAATGTTTAAGCATCTTAACTTTGAACATTTAAAATCTAGCCATTTCTGAGTTTACTTTCTTAAAATATTTGAATGAATAAAGTTTATCTAACTTGACATTTACATTTAAGAAGTTTTTGCCTCTCCATCCTCCTTTTGACAGTAGTGGGGACTAAATTCAGAAAACACCTGGCTACAACTCCAGTCCTTTTTACTTTTGAAAATTCTGTACATGGTCTAGCTAATATGCCCAGGTTGGCCTTGAATTTAAAATCAAATAAACCCAGACACCTGAATTGGAACTTGACAAAGGCTCCACAAAGACTGTTTCCTTCTCCATTAATAAATGGAAAGACAGTCTAAAATGACAGATAAGCAAAATTTCTGGAACAGATCTACATTAGAACTTTACGTAAATGATAAGCTACAATTAAGATGTAAAGATACAACAGGAAATATAATTTCTGATCTTGTGATACCCTAAAAATAACTTTGGGATGTTCAACATCTTAAGTCAGTTAAAGGAAAAATGTCCCATTAGGCCTTTATCATGCGGTAGGACACCACTGTAAAGCTGTAGCTCTTGCTCTCTTATTCCTCGTTTTATTCTAAGGGGTGTTTGGGGATAGAATTATGGAATCTTGTGTTTAGTCTCATTTCTGCCTTAAGAGGCATATCACCTGGGCAGATAACTCCATCTCTATAAGTCTTGGTTTTTGTTCAACTAAAAAAAAAAAAAAAAAAATGGGGGGTAGTATCTGCATCTGACTGGAATACTCAAGGATTGAAGTTATTTAAACTACTGCTATTTAAGTATAGTAGATTTCAGTCAAGAGAAAGTCCTCTCCATTTTCTCTAGACTGTCATGATCATTTGTACTTTTTAATGCCTTTGCCTAGAATACTCTGTTCATGAAGACCAGCTTAAATGTCACCCCTTCTCTGGAACTTTCTTAAATGCACCCACACTGCTAAGTTGTTTCCATCTTTTTGATCCCAAACAATTTGTATGATGCAAGCCAGAGGGGCTTTGTTGTTGTTGTTTTTCCTTGCCCCTAACATGGGCACCTGTTTCTAGAAGTACAACTTTACTGTATTCACCTCACCCAGAGCTTTGCAACCCACAGGTGCTCAATAAAAGACTGCTAGCAGAACAGCCTGTGGGCTCTTGGAGACCGGCCTGCTGGCATGCCTCCCGCTTTGTTTTTGGTAAATCACTTGAGTTTCTGGTTAGTTAAGTGAGGGATCAAGGCAAAGAGGTCAAGATTTAATCAAATTGTTGCATGAACTTTAAGACCAGGTTCTTATAATAGTTGATTGCCAACTCATCAAAGACATTCCCAGGACAAAAAGAAACTGACTGACAATGGCACAGGAGCAAAGGCTATTGCTCCTTGGCCCTGGGGTGAAACTATAGCAGCCTAGGCACACAGAAGCCACAACACTTCTTATGCACAGAGAACACAACACTGCCAGCCCTCCCTCAGAACTGCCTCGAAAAAGAAGTGGAGGAAGGAGGGAGAATAAATAATGTTCTCCCCTTTAAATCCCGAAAGTCTCAAAGTTTCCCTCCCAAGTCCATTTTCAGAAGCTGCTGTCAGCAACAACAAAATGAGAGAATAAACCAAAGAAGATGCCCTCATGGGATCTAGGCACATGGACTCCAACAGTTGAGAAATAAAGGGAAATCACAGGATAAAAGCTATGCAACCAGTCTGCCAAGCAATCTGTCTAGATAGGACCAGAAGATGGAGGATACAGCAGATCCAAACAAAATCTGGAATCATTCATTACCCAATGGGTCTGTTGGTAGTAAGAAGAGTTTATAGTCCTGAGCAAGAGAATGATGGGTGACAGTTACAGAGCAAATAAAATAAATGAAGCGAGGAAGAAGAAATGACATACAACTATTAATTCCAGAAAGAAATAAACATCTACACTAAAACTGTAGACCACAGTCTGGATATAGCCTGCAGGACCCCTCCCAGAATTCTGATGGCCATAATAGTAATAATCCTGATCTAAACGATAACTGTGATATAACTAAATTGGAAGAAATGTGGAATGGGAAGAATGAAGAAAAAGAGAAAAGGGACAGCAGTAAGATCAAAACCATTAGTCCATAAAAGAAAGCCAAAACAACAATTTTGAAATGAACTAAAAATGTGAAGCAGTAGTAAAAGCATAATTCACAGAAGTATAAAAACATTCAGAATTCATGAAAAGCAGAACTACTAAAAAATTAAAAATCATACCAATAGGAGTCAGTACTGTAATGGCAAATGGTAGAACAGTGGAATGTTCTTTTTTTAAAGTGATGATGTACTTTTTGCCTTTCTATGAATATAAGGCCCTTTATTCTCATCAAAAATTATACACAGTTGAAGAGAAGTCTCCTTTTCCAGGTGTCTCAGCAGATTCTATGGGCTTTCTAAAAAAGGAAAAAAAGACTTCTTGTCAGGCTCAAGAGACCCCACAGGTATCCTGACCAAGACAGTGGATACTTGAAGGGACGTTTTTCTGGGATGGCTGTTCTGGAAGCCATCCAGGAGCTGAGTAAGAAAGGCTGAGACAGGGCATGGGAGATGACTCAGCAAGACACAGAGGAGAAAGAACAGCAGCCGTCACCATCCTTACAAGCAAAAATAACTCCCAATTTTCTCCCAGACAAATCCTATGACTTTTAGTCAAGGCACTGAACATCCTATCCTCATTTCCAAAAAAGGAGCCGCCAAGGCCCAAGTGTTGATAACAGTCAATGAGTACACCTAATCATCTCTGGTACAAAGTAAGAAACAGCTGATTTTAGGTTGAAATACGAAAATAAACTTTCTCCAAATTTCTCACAACCCAACAAGGTTGACTATCATGGTTACACTATTCTGTTAATAGACAAAGGCTCATGGGACCTCCTAAACCAAAAGACTAACTGCATCAGGCAAGATTACATATCTAGAGAAAAAGAACTATGATCCCCTGAGTATGATCCATCAAACTAAGCTTTGAAACCAAAACTAGTTCTTTAAGTTTTCAATACAAAATCCTTGAGATATACTGGTGCACTTTCCACATTTCTGAAGGGCAAAACTGAAACCAGGGCTGGTGGTGCTTTTATGCAAGGTTACACTATCTCTACACTCAACTGAGAGTTTAAAATAACTTCAAAAGGGCCGCCTGCCTCTAAGTGGGTTACTGTTACACAGGAGGCAAATACTGAACTAACAGGAGGACAAGACATTTCACTCTGTAATATTATCTCATCAAAAAATTCCTGAGGATTTAAAAGGGAAACTTCCTTCCTTTTGTCATTTTGCCACTATAGACGAGGGTAGGGTGTCACTAGGGGACAGAGTTTCACATCAAATAGTACAGACCTTTTCTTAAAGGTGTGGTAGCTAGGATCAAGATTTATAATTTATATAAAGGAATGAAAAAGGATAGCTCCATTTATTTTTCTCTTGAAACCATGTTTTTCCTCTATATATAAAAACAAAACAAAAAACAAGACAACTTTCGTCCTCTGACAAGAACCTGAATGTAGGTATTCCTCCTGCCTGCTGTTATAGTAACAAGAGCAACTACCCTGTGGACAGAAACTGTCCCAGACCCAGAAAAGGGAGATGGTGAAAAGCCAGGAATACTTCTGGCACCATGCGTCCACACTGGCTTCCCAAGGCAAGCACAGGACACCTGCAGGCGCTCAGCAAGAAAAACACAAGAGAAAAGTATAGCACAGCATTCAGGGTAGAACAACAATGAATAGTGTTATAATTAATGATGACAGCAGTTCAGCCCCAATATTCTAACACTTTGAGCTTGTTCAAGAGATCAGCTAACCATGGAAACACAAAGTCACACCATCATTTCATTTCTATTCTCCAATACAAAAAACAGACCCAAAAATACTTAAAATAAAAACTGAACTAAAACATCTATCATTGTATAACTGAAAAACACATATCCTTCAACTTTTTATTTTTTATTTTTTTGTGGAACCAGGGATTGAACTCAGGTCCTTGCACTTGCCAGGCAAGCACTTACTCTACTGAGCCATCTCCCTGGCCCTATCCTTCAACTATTAAAGTGAGACAAGAGGGCCGGCCAACTAGCTCAGTGGATTAAAAGTGCCTGCAAGCAGGAGCAGGGCCTGGGGTTCGATCCCTTGGCCTGCCTTGCCAGCCCCACCCCCAGGACGCACTGAGACTGCAACCATGACTGGGCATGGTGGTGCATGCCTGTAATCCCAGCTCTTGGGGGTCTGTAAACAGGCAGATCACTAAGAGTCCTACTAGTAGTGAGACCCTGAACATCCTGTAGACCCTTCCCTAAAATACAAAAAATAAATTTTAAAAATTTAAAAAATAAAAAAAGTAAGTCAAGGTTGTTGTTGTTTTTAATTTATATATTTGGTATAGGGTCTCACTACATAGCTCAGACTCGTGGTGATTCTCCTGTCTTAGCCTCCTCAGTGCTGGGATTACAAGCATGCGCCACCACGCATGGTCTCAGTCACTGGCTCAGTGTGCCCCCCCCGGGGGGGGGTAGCTGGCATGGCATGTGGTAGCTGAAATTGAACTCTGGTCCCTGCACTTGCCTAAGCAGGTGCTTAGTCTGCTGAGCTAACTCACTGACCCTAAGGGTTTTTTATTTTTAATAAAATAAAGACAATGATTTCTGATATTCAAGTAATTTCTTTATAAGGAACTAATGGAATGTAATTGAAGCCTTGTTTGTTATAATCATGAGTAGTTTTCCAAATGCAGAGGGACATAGGCCTTTGAGACGTAATTTTATCTCCCAAGCAGATTCTAAGTTTTTTTCTCAATCCTCTAGGAAACCTCTTTAATTAGAAAAACATAGAAACTAAACAAAAAAAATAATCTAACAATTGCCAAGCAACAGTGCTGGGAGCAAGCCTTTTAATGCCTAGTCTAAGAGCAGAGCCTGCTATTCTACACAGCCTCCATCAGGGAACCGTGATCAAGCTAAGCTGTATCACTATGGGCTTTGAGCCATGCTGGCCTGGGCAGAATACTGGCTCTATCTTTTCTGTGTGGCCCTGGAAGAGTCATGAAACCTCTATACCTTGTTTCTCTATCCAAAGGGCAGTACTGACTCTTTCCAGCTCATTTATTTTCTTGAGGATCTGATACAAAGAATTCTGTGTGCCTGGTACATAAAAGATGAAGGTGTAGATACGATATCAAAAGCATGAGCAACCAAAGAAAAAAGTTAATTTGTATATTATCAAAATTAAAAACCTATAAACCTGTTCTATAAATGATACCATCAAGAAAGTAAAAAGAACCCACAGAAAAAGTAAATAAATACATAAAGAAGTACAAATCTTACATCTTTACATATTAGGGAAGGACTAATATCTAAATACAGAAAGAGCAACAAATTAATACTAAAAAAGCAAATTATCAAAATAAAAAATGGGCAAAAACAGCACTCAAGCAGGAGGACTGCTGAAAGTTTAAGGCCACTGTAGGCTATGCAGTGAATTTGTGGCCAACCTGAACAGTGAATCCCTGTCTCAAAATAAAGGGACAAAAGGATGTGAACAGAAATCCCCCCTACAAGTATGCAAATACCAAGCATAAAAGCTGCTCAACGTCATCAACCTTCAAGAAAATGCAAATCAACATTTCATACCCACTCAGGTGGCTCATAACAAAAAAGACAGATAACAACAAGTGTTATCTAGGATATGGAGAAATTAGAACACTTAGAAACTGTCTGGTGAAAATGCAGAATGGTGCAGCTGTTTTGGAAAGGTCTGCAAGCTCCTCATATGATGAAACAGAGTTACCTTGTGACCCAGCAATTTCACTCCTAGGCTTATACCCAAGATAAATGAAAACATATATACGCACACAGTCTTGTACATGATGTTCAGAGTAACACTCTTCATAAGAGCCCAAAGATAGAAATAATCCCAATTTCTATCAACTGAAGAATGGATAAAATATGATATAAACACAAGAGTTATTATTATTCAACCTTAAAAAGGAATAGAACACTAACATATACTACAACTTGGATAAACCTTGGGAACATCAAGCTGAGTGAAAGAAGTCATAAAACTCTATGCCTTATATGAAAGCCATAGAAACATAAAGCAGATTGATGGTTGTTTAGGACTGGGAGGTGTGAGGAGACAGATGGGGAAATGAGGAGGTGACAGCTAAAAAGTATGACATTTCTTTTGGAGGTGATTAAAATGTCTTGAAATAAGGGCCAGGGAGATGGCTCAGTGGAATAAGTGCTTCCCTGGCAAGCGCAAGGGCCTGGGTTCAATCCCTGGTTCTGCCCCCCCCATAAAAAGGTCTTGAAATAGATTGTGTTAATGGATGCAGAATTCTATGAATACACTAAAAACGAATTGTACACTTCACACAGGTGAATTATATGGTATGTGAATTACAATCTGATAAAGCTCTGTTAAAGAATTATGCAAATAAAGGGTAAGTGGGAAAAAATACACTGGGGCAAGACACTGTCATCATTAACACGGTATCCTGAAAAGGGTTTTACCATCTAAGCAGTTACTTTATTTCCCACAGATTCAGTTTGCTCCCCTGTAAAACAGATGACACCTCCCCTTGACTGAGATGGCAAAGTCCATGTACTCAAAAAGTACGGATTTCAAGGTTGGACGGGAGGAGGGAGATTAGGGTGCACTGCTCAAGGAAGAAGCACCCCAACCAAAGGCCAATAGTTTTGTGAACAGAATGAAAACAGCATAGCCTCAAAGCACATACAGTAAAAGGTGGTTTGAGTGTGACAGGCTATCCACAGTCCACATACCCAACCAAGACCATATAATTAAGCAAGAAACCCAACAAAGAATGCATAAAAGTAAAATAACAGGGCTGAAGCCAGAATGGGCAAAAGTCCCTAGGGAAAGGGGCAGTGCCTTGGGGATCCTGAAGGGTTCACTAGCTACATCTACAGGCTACAGATTCACCTCATTCTGTCCCCGGATTCTTTGTAATTGCCTTGATATGTTTCCAAATCCAGGAAAAGAGCCAAGAGTGCTTCAGGAAGGGACACTTGATGAAAATGATTAAAATATTCCTGTGTAGTCTGTTAATAGCAGGGGAAGGAGGGCAGACAGGGGAGGAAACCACAAGCTCAAGCATTAAAAGCAATAAATTATATACTGGGCTTTGCCACCCTGAATGACCTTGGGCAAGTCGCATAAGGGCCCCATTCTCTCTTATCCTAAGAGCAAGGGGAATGCCTGCCACCTGCCTACCTCATGGGGGCTTGGGGAGGATTAATGAGATAATGTCTGAGCTAAGCTTTGGGTTCCTTGGAGACAGCTACTATATATCAAGAATTACTAGTACAAGCTAGGACACTTTCTTTCCCATTCCTCATCTCATTAAGCTACCTATGCCTGATTACATCTGCTTATTAAAGAAAAAAAATCTTGTTCAAATAAGGGTAGACTGGGAAGGTCATAACCCAGTCTGTGTCTGCTCAAGTTGGTCTTAAAGCCACTCTCTGAACCTACACTTGTCAGCAATAGGGCACTCGGAAAGCCTAGCACAATGTTTACCATTTAATCTCAGTGACAGATGACTAAAAGGGAAAAAAGGTACTTTGGACAACTGGTTCTTAGATTCTTTGTGTTACCATCCCTTATTCCAATATTCTAGGGCCAGGTGGGTGGTTGAGGACCTGTCAGGCTGCCAGGAATGAGGGACCCCTGGAATCTCGATTAATCAATTATTAGGTGTCAGACTCATAGGCAAGTTATTACAGTGTCTAATTTCAAGGCAACCAACCAAATATAAGAAACAGAAAGGACTAGGGCTGCTGCCAAAACATGTGACCTTCTGTAACTCTTTTGTGGGGACAGGGCAGAAAGCCTCATCCTTATAAGAACTCAGAGTGAGAAAACATTATCTTTGACTGCTCTAAGAGAGATGACGGGTGGAAGACAGTTTTGAAGTGAACTTTTGTTCACTTCACAACCTGTGGCTATGTGTCAAGATGCTGTGACTGTGTAGCCTCACCACCAATATGGCTCTAGGTTTTACATACAAAGAAACCAATTTATTGTATTCCTAAGTGAGAGCAAGATGACATGTGAACGTGTCTGTGTAAAAGTACAAAAAAACCCACCAATACTTGATCTTGGAGTCTCTCCACTTGGGTGAACCTGACATTTATTCCTGGAAAGCTCACTACCACTGATACATAACACAGAAATCAGATGAGGAGACCCAAGCACTTCAGGTCCAAGAAAGCAAGACTTATATACAAGTCTGTAGTCCAGAGGTAGTGAGGCTACACAGTCACAGCATCTTGACACACAGCCACAGGTTGTGAAGTGAACAAAAGTTCACTTCAAAACTGTCTTCCACCCGTCATCTCTCTGTCTTAGAGCAGTCAAAGATGTTTTCTCACTTCTGAGTTCTTATAAGGATGAGGCTTTCTGCCCTGTCCCCACAAAGAGTTACAAAAGAGTTACACATGTTTTGGCAGCAGCCCTAGCCCTTTCTCTTATATTATCCTCCTTGGTATAAGGGACACAGACCATGGGAGCTGGCCGGCACCTTCTGTTCTCTATGTAAGTAATAAATGGAATTGAAATGCAGCTTGTCTTGTAACCTTTACCAGCTACATCAGTAAAACCTTGGCCTTGTCTACTGAATCAGTAAGACTGTGGCCTTGTTTGCTCTTTTATGCTTCACCTTGACTGCACCAAAGTTCTAGGTAGAGAGTACACAGCTGCTTCCCTGGCCCTATCACAGTGATGGTGAACCTATAGCATGCATGCCATATCGGCTGTTTGTATCACTGAAAGTTCTAAAAGTTTCACCACCACTTACAAAAGAAAGCAGCAAAATCCAATACAATTAAGAAAGCTTTAGACCTAGGCAGACCAACACCTTCTGGGTCAGCATCATAGTACAGCTGGTATTCTTCCTATTTTGTCATCCACATGGAAAGACACTGACACTGACATAGGTTATTGTTAAGATGAGGGATAACATACTGCAGTCCCCAGCAAGCCCACTAAGACAACTACTAAGACAGCAAAGATAATAATAACAGCTGCTAACACTTACTATGTGCTTGCCAGGTTACAGGCACTATTCCACTAGTTTTACAGGGATTAACTCATCTGATTCTCACAAATTACCTTTGAAGTAGATACTCTTGTTTTAGAGAAGATGAAGCCAAGACAAAAGATTCAGCAATTTGCTCAAGGTCATACACAAGTGGCAGAGCTGGAATTTAAAGCCTGTGTACCTGGGTTCTTATCCTGCTGCCACAACAGACATCAAATACATTCCCATGACTTCACTGCTACTGAAAAGAAAATAACATTTTATCCAGCCTCGGTTCTAAGAACAGTTCTCTTCATATCTTAGATAATTGGGTGAACTTGAATAAAAGGCAACAATGAGACAAAGCAATGGGCTGGCAAAGATCTAGATAACAAAGGACTCTAGCAGCAAAGGGTGATCCATTCTCCCCTTGAGTCACCCAGAGAAGAACAAACTGCACCCAGGGGCCCTCTATCTCCACAAGTCAAAGGCCCAATGCAGGAATACACAAGTGTCTATAATACCTTCAGCCACTTGCTGGCCCAATTAAGTTAGCTATGGCAATGGAAATGAAAATACCAAATTTAGGAAGCCAGTCCCATTTTACAAGATTTTGATTTTGAATACTACTTAGGCTAGCTTTAGAATGTCCAAGTATTTGATAGGTTATTGTTTTATATCTCAATCTTTTTTTTTTTTTTTTGGTATATAGTACAGGGTCTCACTACGCAGCTCAGACCCATCGTGATTCTCTTGTTTTCAGTCTCCCCAGAGTTGGGATTATAGACACATGCCACCATGCCCAGTCTCAATTGCAGCCTCAACGCACCCCGGGGGTGGGGCTGGCACAGCAAACCAGGAATTGAACCCTGGCTGCTGCACTCTGCCTAAGCAGGCGCTTTAGTCTGCTTAGCTATTTTGCTGGCCCTCTTAATCTCTTAAGTACTGCATAAACTTGGTATCTTTGCTGCATACTAAATCCATCCATAGCACCCTCTCACCAGCCAGCACACACTATCCACTCTGTAAGTCAGTAATTTTTCTAACACACCCTTTGTCTACTATACTTGCAGATATTTTCCTCAAAACCCTGACCCTGAGACCCAAATTCTGATGCCTGCAAAGGTTCAGGTCCTTGTGTAAATGAAAGACAATGATGTAAAGTAAAAACTTAAAAGTTCTGCAATTAAACAGAAAAAAAAAAAAAAAGAAGAAAACAGGGTAACAAAAATAGGTTAATTTGGAAGAAAAAAGGAAACCTACATCAAGTTTTTTTTTAATCTGAAGAAAAAAAAGCAATACATCACAATAAATCATTAAGTTGGCCTAGCAACATGCTAAAGGAAACTCCCCCACTTCTTTTTTAACTTGGAAGTGACCCAAGTAGGGAGCTCACCAGATATCTGATCAGTCTGCTCACTGCTTCTGGCAGATGACCAAGCAATCCTGCTGTCTCCTTCATCAGGATATAGCTGGGCTACAGTAGAAGCCAGGGAACCACTCACAGCTCTGGCATAAAAGATCTTCAGCCATCATAGCAGCCCTAGTGAAAGATCTTTACACCTAAGTTTAGATAACTATCTCCAAGATCACTGTGACTATGTAGTTAGCTGATTTACCATCAAGGCAAGAAGGATGTAGGCTCTGGACCACAGCCTGAACACCATCTTTTTTTTTTTTTTCTTTCTTTCTGGTACTGGGAATCGAACTCATGACCTCATACTTGCCAAGCAGGTGTTGTGCCACTAAGCTATATGACTGGCCCCTGAAATACATCTTTTATAACTGTGGCCTTAGGAACATCACTTAGGCCCTTGGGTCCCATGGATCTTTATAAAATATGAGAAACACTACAACCTGCACAGTTTCTATTACAGTATGTAACAGATAAGAGCAAAAACACAGATCCTCTCTCTTTCATAAGACTTAATTTGTGGGTAAGAGCAAACCTTTTTCTTTTTTTTTTTTTTTTTTTTGCGGAACAAGGGATTGAACTCAGACCCTTGCGCTTACCAGGGAATCACTTATTCCACTGAGCCATCTTCCCAGCCCCAAGAGCAAACCTTTCAAATGTAAGCAATAACCTACTGCTTTACTATTTAAAGTTGTGAACAGAAAGAAAAACTACCTTTGATTGTTGCTCCTTCATAATTCATTTATCTTTTCAACAGCTTTGGAAATTTGTTTTATTCCTATGTTGGGCTATTTTACTGCAGTATGCCTAGGAGTAGATTTATAGATTTATTTTGATTCATTCCATTATATAAAGCATTCTTGTGTTTTCAATCTAAAAACTCACATCTTGTTTCACTTCTGGAAAATTCTACACTTTTATCTCTGGATAGTGCCTGTCTGCCACCACCCTCATCTCTTCACCCTGGAACATTAATCAAATCTGAGTTAAGAGACTTAGGCCTGCCCTCTGGGTCACTAAATGACTGTCAAAATATACTCTACTATGATTCTGGCAAATTCCTCAGCATCTCTCCCAATTCACCAATCTTACATGCATCTTTGTTCAAGTTGGAGTTTTACATGAAGATTTAAATTTCACTGTCGGCTGGGGAGACAGCTCAGTAGAATAAGCGCCTGCCTGGCAAGCACAAGGTCCTGAGTTCAATCCTCAGTACAAAAAAAAAAAAAAAAAAAAAAATTCACCATTCTATTTTTCATTTCTAATATTTTATATTGACAGATCAGGACCCCCAAAGCATAATATCGGTAAACCTCAATCACTGGCCTTCACATGGCCTTAGCCTTTATTGTTGCAATGTTGTATCTGTTTCTTTCCACTGGCCAAGGCTTCACCTGTGCAGTACATGTCAGATGTTTTTAGCTTCCTTTCATACCAACCAGTCCACAGCTCATAGTAGTAAGTCTGGCTCCAGTCTCTTCCCTACATAGGCTGCTTCCCTTTGCTACTGGCCAGCTGCAGTACAGCTCCTAACATAAGGATATACTTTCAGACATAAAAGATGGCAGGACTTTGGCTTCAGTATTACTATTTACTTAATGTTTGTTCTTTTTTCTTCCCATAGTGTATTTATTTTGGTCTTGAACATAATTATAACTCTAATTTTCTCTTCATATTCGGTGTTCAGAATGGGGAGGGGTGGTTCAAAATTAAACTCTAAGCAAAAGTGATAACTAAACAAAGACTTAAGGGAAGTAAAGAAAAAAGCCATGTCTGGTGATAGACAATTATTCCAGAGCAGAAAACAAGTGCAAATGTAAAATGGGCATGGAGTGCCTACCTATAATCCCAGAACTTGAGAGGCTAAGGCGGGAGGATCACAGCTAGTTCAAAGCCATCTTAGGCTACATACTGAGCTCCAGGGGACAGCCTGGACTATGTAGTGAGACTGTCTAAAAAAAAAAAAAAAAAGTGTAAAATATATCTGATGGAGCTCTAGCATGTTTGAATAATGGCAAGGAGGCCAGTGTGGCTGGAACACAGTGAGAAGGGGAGAGTATAAGAGAAAAGGGATAGGCTACAGGTCAAACCACAAAGGGTTTTCTAATGCTTCAGAAGTCAGCTGGAAAGTCAGTAGTGAATTTTGAACAGAATAGTAACATGGGCTGGCATGCTATTTAACAGGATTGCTCTGGCTGCTGTGGCTGAGAAAAGGGTGGGGGAGGAAATGGAAGGATAGAATGAAGACCAGTTAGGAAATATAACCTAGAGGTGAAATGATGGTGGCCTGGAATAGGACAGAAGCAGTACAAGTGATAGTAAATGTCTAGATTTAGAAGTCAGATGCAGTAAAATTTTTTGATGGGTTAGATGTAGATGATGGCAAAACAAGAGTCAAAAATGACTCCAAGGACCAAAATGTCATTACCTGAGATGAGATAGATGATGGAATAGGTTTGTTTGGGAAAGAATTTAATTCTAAACATTAAAATCAAGATAAGGCTTTGTTTCTTAACTATAAAAATATAGTAACTATTGTTAAGACTCAAAAAAGATTGAGGGCTATAACCCAGGATAAAGGACTCTTTTAAAAAAGGGTAAAAACATAACTAAAAAAACAAAATATTTTGAATAGTTTTCACAAAGAAAATATACAGATGGCAAATAAGCACAAGAAAAGATATTTAGTATTAGTCATCAGAGAAATGCAAATTAAATTCACAACAAAATACTGACATATATCTTCTAGGATAGCTAAAATTAAAAGACTGCTAATATAAAATGACAACAAGGATACGGAGCAATGAGAATCCTTGCACACTGCTTTTGGGGATGCCTTTCCAAAGGATGCAGTCCCTCTCAGAGTTTGGCGTTTCTTAAAACATTAAGTAGACACCTACCACGTGACCTACAAATTCTACTCCTAGGTATTTGGACATGAGAAATGAAAAATCTCTCCACACAAATCTTATATTCAAACATGCATAGCAGCTTTATTTGTAACAGCCAAAAAGTGGAAACAATCCAATCTCCCTTGAGACTAGGGGGTAAGCTGTGATATACTGACACAATGGACTACTAGTCAGCAATAAAGAGCAAACACTGATACATACTACAACATGGGTGAACTTAAAAATCATAAAGCTGAAAGAACCCAGGCCTTTCCCTCCTTCAAAACAAGTGACACAAAAATGCATATTTTCATTCATGTGGAATTCCAGAAAATGTAAACTAATCTATAGTGACAGAAAGCAGATCAGTGATTATCTGGGTCTGCAGTAAAGAAGGAAGGGATCATCAAGAGAAAATAAACTTTCAGTGATGAAAATGTTCTGTATCTTGTAGCAGTGGCTTCACAGGTGTAT
>NW_004524597.1:18511672-18558874 GCF_000260255.1 Octodon degus | reverse complement strand
AGGGAGAGGGGAGAGGGGAGAGAGGGGGTGTAGAGGGGAGAGAGAGAGACAGAGAGAGACAGACAGAGAGAAACTAACTTAGGGCTAGCCAAACAGCTCAGCAGATTAAAGAGCCTGCTTAGGCAGATGCAGTGGCTGGGGTTCAATCCCCAGCCATGCCAGTGCTGGCCCCACCCGTAGGGTGGGCTGAGAAGGCACTTAAGACTGGGCATGGTGGCGCCTGTAATTCCAGCTCTTGGGAGGCTGAACCCAGGCAGATCACTATGAGTTCAATCTACACAGTAACACCCTACAGACCCTTTAGAACCTGTCCTAAAAAAAAAAAAAAAAAGGCTAACAGTAAAGCATCTTTAAGTCAGCCACTCTACTATGGAGCTCTGAAACCCAACCAAAATTCATCAGAATCCCAGTCCTGACGCTTGATTATTATCAGCAGCATCAGTTACACAAATTCAATTCACAAACACTGTACAAGATGATCTCCTGAAGAAAAGGGGTGAGGAAATGTCTTTTCTTGATTCATGTCCAACTTAGCCCTGGAGCATCAAAACTCAAGGAGCTAAGAGACAATGCCTTTTTAAGAGAACTAGTGTGGAAGTGGCTCTTTTACAAGTTCCATAAAACTGAATCCTGGGGTACAGGGACATAGCTCAGTGACCCAGCACCTGCCTGGTAAATGGGAGGTCCTAAGTTCCAGTACCAGTTAAACAACGACAAACCCACAAACACAACAGAATCTTGGTAGAAGAAAGAGTGAAACACCACCAGTCAGAAGTGAGTATTTGAGCTGAGAGGTACAGGAACTCTGCTTTGCCCCTCTAAAAGGATGCTCATAGTATATATCAATGCACAACAAAACAAAGCAACCAAAAACTTACTTCAACGCATTTGAGCAAAAATTCCTCCTGCAACTTTGGACTCAAGATCTTATTCTTGCAAATTTGAAAGAATGTACTCATCAGTTTCAGTCAAACTTGCAATCACAACAGAGAACATTATTAACACAGGAATGACAGGTGTGGTGGCGCATGCCTATAATCCCAGCACCCCAAGACTATGGCAAAAGGATCACCAAAAGTTTGAGGTCAGTGTAGGCTACACAGGGAGTTCAAGGCCAGCCTGAAATGCAGTGAGACCCAGCCTCAAAAATAATAATTTTGCTAACATGAGCAGTTTGCTCCTCTGCATAGGAGCTTTTCTGGCCGCAGCTGTCTCTCGCTGCAGTTCCTCTCCCAATCCAGACATACATGTTTGTGTGTACCCATGGATGTGCTCGCCCACAACTGTGTAAATGCATAGCACTAGTCATGCATGGAACACTCCATATTTAAATATGCAACGAATGACCACACCCTGGAAGTCTTCTCTGTGAAAAACAACTGCTTATGTCTTTTGGGGTAATAACCCAGGAAACATTTGAGCATGGCCTGAGACATATGTCAGCACATGGACTATTTTGTTATAGCTGCAGAAACAGCACATCAAATGACGAATTTTTGTTCCTACTCCCCAAAGAGCAACATCATAAAGGAAGATGCTGCTGCTATGTGTAACTAGGCAGATGCTAAGGATGGTATAGTCTCCTCCACTTCGAATAACTGGGAACAGGTGAGGAGTGAGCAGTTGGGAAACCCTAACAGTGGGAAGGCAGGAAGGCTCAAAGCAAAAGGGAGCCTGGCAGCCGATGGCTCCTGTGAGATGCTGAACAATGAATGCAGCACTTAGAACTGAAAACACCTGCATTTCAGAAGGAGACAGCAGAGTGGGCCCAAAAATGAACTCACTGCAAATTCCTGCTAACCAATTTGCCAAAATATTTCTTTTTAAAATATAGTCCCTATGGATATGATTCAAGATCTACGGAATGGCAACTCAGTTCCAGACCTTCCTGTGACCGTAGGTCTAGTTCCTCAACTGTGCTGTCACTCATTAATTAACAGCAGCTCACTGTCTACAGCTACCACTAATAAGCAGCTCCAAAGCACCATTAAAAACAGACTATTCCAGTGAGGAATTGTTGAGAAGGGGCACCAGGGAACTTTCTCAGCTGGTGGTCATGTTGTTATCTATCTTGACAGGGCTGGGTTACACAAAGGAACCCACTTGTCAAAACCCATAGGATAGTACACACAAGATTTGTACATTTCACTCCACATAAATTTTATTTCAAAGGAAAAAGAAAGTCCGCAAAAAAAAAAAAAAAAAAAAAATGCATAGACCCTCCACACACAGAACCCCAATTAGAATCTCTGGGGTTGAGATTCAGTCTGAGTTTTTAACATGGTTCTCAGGCGACTCTGTTAGAGGTAAACTTTACAAAGAAAACAACTTGAAAATGACTTTGCTAAACCAAAGAAAACGGACCGAGAGTAGCCATAACCAAATAGCCCAACTGGACGGCCTAAAGAACAGAAGTTTATTTCTCACAGCTCTGGAAGTTATAATCTAAGACCAGTGCTGGCAAAGGTAGGTTTTGTTCTGAGGCTTCTTTTCTTGGTTGTTGGGTGGCTATCATCTTGCTGTCTACTTGCATGACCCCTTCTTTGTAAACACAAAGGGAGAAAGATAAAGCAAGCTCTCTGATACTTCTACTTACAAGGGCACTAAGCCTATCATGGGGCCTCATCTTTATAACCTCATCTAACCCTAATTACCTCCCGAAGGCCCCAACACTAAATGCTATCACCCTGAGAGTTAAGATTTCAATACATGGCAACATTCATTTAATCTCATAATACCTGTCAACAAGAAAGAAACCATACCTCAGATTTCCGGAGTTATCATTGTGAATAACCTTAGAGAACAGATACCATGTCCCAATTTTTTATTCACAAAAATGGCACTTGAGTATGGTTCCACTTAAACTTGGTATGATAATAAGAAGCCATTAGTTGTAGACAGAGCATGTGCTTTAGTGGATAGCTAGCTCATTGGCCAAAGAACAGCCTATCTTTTTGAGGATCCATCCAAAGTCTGGCATGATGGCACACACCTGTAATCTCAGCTACTTAGGAGGCCAAGGCAGGATTAAAAATTTGAGGCCAACCTGGGCAATTTAGCAAGACTATGTTTTAAAATAAAAAATAAAAAGGGTTGGGGCTGGGGACATAGCTCACTGGTACAGCACCCTGGATTGGGGAGGGAGGGAAAGGGAGAGGAAGAGGAGGGTAGTCTGGCTACAAAGGACAGAGGTTGAAAAGGAAGCAGCAATTCATGGATACGGCAGTTAGAAAGCAAGGTGTTCACCCACCTGCCTGGGATCCATAGCTAAAAAGTCACTTCCTATGCAGGAGCCGTGGAGCTGCTGGGCCAGATGCTCAGGTACGCTGATTTCTCCTTTCCTCCAAGAAAAACTGCCTATATTTTGTTGTTTTTGTAAAACTAGAATTTTTACCCAAGGTTGCACAACTTGACAAGCAACTCAGTCTTTTCTTTGGGAGGATGAAAGAGTATGCCAAAGATAATTTTCACAAGCACTTGTGATCAGTGAGAAGCTTTGTACCAGAACAGCTGCTCTTTTCCAAATACTCCATTCTTCTTTGGTGATGAAGCCCTTGCTCATAGTGCCAAGTCTGAGAGTTATCTCTGCAGCAAGACACAAAGACTCAATGTACCCTATGCAATTTTTTGGTTGTGAACAGTCACTTGTTTACCTGAGAGCTCAAAGAGAAGCTAAACTGTGGCTTGGTGGCCATGGAGGGTGGAAGAACTAAACCTGATCAGTTATGAGCCTGAGGCTCCTAGGGTCCTCTGTATCCCACGAAGGCCCCTCTTAGCATCTTCTCCCCAGAAGTAGAGAGCACAACAACCACTTCAGACGTACAGTCTTTATGATTCATAATTCAGATCCCTTCCACCTCCTGCCTGTGTGAAGTGGACAAAAGAGAGATGACTGCTCCATGGGATGAGGAGCCTGAGACCAGGAGGTGAGATTCCTAGAGTAATGTCACAGTCTGCTGGATCCACATTCAGACAAGTCACTCTGGCACCCCACTTTCAGTCTTTGCTATTAAGCACTGTATCATTTTTGTTCCAAAAAAAGGGGGAGCAAAAGTAAAACCAATTATTTTATCCATCTTCACGTTTGACAATCATTGCTTTACTGCCTGCCTAAGGAGGTACTGAAACAGTTGACAGACTAATTGGTAACTATGTTTCTTGAAAGATAAAACTCATTCCAATGTATTGCTGCCTCGGGTCTTATTACAACTGGATAGAACTTTCCAAAGCATCTTCCTTTATTCCCTCACCTCACATGCTAAATTCTCTCCATCCAAAATTCAGCACTTTTGTCTCCTACCTCTAAATATGGTACCCCTTAGGGGCAACTTGTTAGGTTCATGTAATGGACAAGGTTTCAGAACAACACATATTATGCAATCAGAAAGCAATTTGTAAGTGTGAACTTCCTTCAGTAAAATTACTGAGCACGCTCTGAATGACACACATTGAAACAGGTGCTATGAATGACAGAGTGAAGGGTCAGCCTAAGTATCCAATGCTAGATAATAATCCCCAGCTTAGGATTTTGTAACTGTAAGTCTTGCCTTTTAACCAGCGCCACTAAAACAAAATCTCAGAACTGCAAAACCCCTTGACAAAGACAGACTGAAAAAGACTATCCCTGGCTTCAAACCATAAAGCCTAGGGCTGTGATAGACCCCAAAATACTGTGTACATCTGCACTGATCTATAACTCTCATTCCAAAAAAGATGGCTTCAAACAAAAACGCCCTACATTTTGCACAAAAGGCACATTCTACCTTCAAATCTACTTTCTTAACAAATCAAGATGTACAGCCAGAGGGCAGTGACCAGGCTGGTGGCCCTGGACTCCACTCAGCTACTAACGACTCTCAGTCTACATTTTGGGGTATGAGAGCCTATTTTTCCTCCAAATTGACTCAGGATGATTACCAAGCCCACTGAAACTATTTATACCCCAGGCCTGAAAGCAATGGACCCCACCCAACTCATCAGAATGCTTCTCGATTCCCACAGAGGTCTCAAGCTACAGGAATGTCTCACTCACCATTTTCAGCTCTTTTGCAGATAAGGTCAAAGCAGGAATGCATGAAGTCCTCCACAGTGACTTCACATACCGCTTTGGGCAATTGAGCAATTTTTTTTTCTCAGTTTAAGTTTCAAGAAGTTAGCAAGAAAATGCTCTTTTAGATCAGGTGGCTATAAAACTGAAAGACAGGTCCCTCACTTTGCAGACAAGTCCCTCTTCCTGTGGGAGATAAGGCAAAGCTAGCTTTCCCAGACTTCCCAAGCTACCAGTCACATAGGAAATATGCCAGTTCCAGAAGAGGGAAGGGAAGAGTTGTGAGGTGCTCATATCAGGGTTTTGTTCAATTCAATGCAAGAAGCTGCTGCTAAAACAAAACAAATCTCAAGGAAAACAAAGTTAAGAAAAATCTCTAAAACATCAGCAGACATTCCATCCAAAGGAAAATCTACATGTGTAAGCAGGATCTAGCACTTCTCCTCACCTCATGTACCTTCACTCCTTTCAGTCCTTTCTGCTTTGAGGTAAACTCCACACCTCACTTTACTAGCTCACTTTCATTCCTGAGAGCAGCCTGAGAAGAACACATTCCTTCTTTGAAAGTGAAAATTTATCTCTAGCCACTCAAGGTGCTCCAGCACCTTGCATCAGCCATGTAGCCCACCTTGCCATTCCTATACTAGGAAGGAAAACAATGTTTCACATCCCCAGCCATCCTGCCTACTCTTTAGGACTCAATAAACCTTGAGCAGGGTAAATGGACAGATGGTTTACACCTGTGGTTCTCAAGCAACATTTAGTAGTGGAAACCCTTTCTACAAAAGTCGTTCAGTAAAATTCTAGTGAACCAACAAAAAAGCAGAGCCCTGAACAGCCCAAAGGCTGTTCCTTTTGCCTTCTTGCTCCTGGTAGGGGTCTTCACGCTGTTCCTCAAAACACAATTTTAAAACCATTTACTATCTTTCCCAAAGCACAGGCTCTCAATCACTGCCACTCTAGAGTACCGAAGCAGTACACAAGTAGACTTTTAAAACAGGAAACATTCATTTAACATAAATTAGAAAATGATAGCCACCACTCATGCTTAATAAAATGTCCTTCTAAAACTGTTATTTTATACCTGGGAAGTTAAGGCACTTTTTAGCATTAGATGATGGATTTGGCTTATCAGGAAGTTCAGGGAAAGGTTTCAAGAGCACAGCCTCCATAGAAGCATAGCTCCTAAGGGAAACAAAGTTAATTAGCGTACAAAAATAAAAACTGTAGAGTCAGGCGTGTTGGCACATGCCTGTAATCCCAGCACTCTGGCGGCTGAGGCAGGAGGATTTCCTTGAGTTCAAAACCAGCCTCAAAAAAAAAAAAACTTTTTCTACCATATCTAGGATACCATCAACTATTACTACTTTTAATGAACAAGAAAAAAACTAACCAGGAAAATCTGGACATGGTGGCACATGCCTGTAATCCCAGCACCTAACAGGCTGAGGCAGGAGGATCACTACAGATTTGAGGCCAACATAGGCTACATAATTCAGTTCAAGGCTAGCCTGAACTACATAGCAAGACCCTGTTTCAAAAGAACCAAAACAAATAAACACAAATTTAAACTAGGACACAGCATAGAATTTAAAATATTCTAATCTCAGAGATGAAGTTAGCACCTAAGAATCAACAAAGTAAGTTAATTCCGTATTTTATATGGCACTCACTTTTAAAGAAAAATGACTCCCATAGACTGAACTGTCCACTGCACCCCCTCCCCATTCATATGATGAAGCCCTAAACCCTCTAAATGTATAGGTAACTCTGGGAGCTAGAGAGGGTTAGATGAAGTGAGGAGGGTGAACCTGTCCTGAATGGGTAAGTGCCCTTATACAAAGAGATGCTGGAGAGTCAGCCATCTCCACTCTAGCTTCTGTACTATGAGAACACATCCAGAGGATTGCTTTCTATGAACCAGGAAGCGAGCCCTCACCAGAAATCAATCACAACAGCACCCTCATCTTGGACTTCCAGGCCCTATAATATAATAGCATTTTGTTATAGCAGCTGAATGGACTAAGACAACAATGGCAAACCTTCTGGAGGCTGCAATGATACAAACAGCTGCTGCAGCATATGTGCGGTAAGTTCACCACCACTGGACTAAGACAAGGACTAAATAGGTGGCACACATATACAGCAGAAATTGTGAAGGTTCTAAAAAGTGACTGAGTAACAACATATAGGGAGCTATGTGCCAACTCTCTTTGGGGTACTTTCTACCATGGATATATTTTATCTTTAAAACAACAAAATGATGTGGAACTGCCATCGTGTGTTGCTTTAAAATCATTTGAGAGCCAATCCTGAAGTTGAAAAAAAGTGTATCTATTCATGTTTCTCCTCTTTACCCCTCTCTCCTTCAAGTATTTCTGCTTTTCACTACACTCTGGAGTTTAGAATATGAAGAAGAGATGAAGGGGATTCATCTAACCCTCATTAGCTCCCAAATTTACCTACACATTTGGAGGGTTTAGGGCTTCATCATATGAATGGGGAGGAGGTACATACCTCATTTTCAAAGCTTTAAATAAGGATATGAAGCCTGCCTGATGTCACACACAAAAAACCCACAGCAAGAATTTCAGTCCAGTGCAAGGCATAAAGGTTCCAGGTCCCTAATCTTCTTACCCACAATGACCCTCCAGGTACGGTCATGGGAAATAGTCAATATTCACCAGTTCTATTTTGTTTTTTGTTTTCTGAGGCAGGGTCTCACTACGTTGTAGCTCAGGCTGGCTTTGAACTCACTTTGTAGCCCAGGCTGGCTTCACATACACACACACACACACACAGGGATCCTCCTGCCTCAGCCTCCCAAGTGCTAGGATTACACTCATGAGCCACCACACCCCACACCAAACAACTGTGAACTACAAAAACAAAAGGGTTCTAGGATTCAACCTAATATATACATTGCCACTTGTTAAATGACTGATTAACAATTACGGTATGAGTGGCTGGAGAGGAATATCCTCTCAGGACATAATGGCACCTTCACCACATCACTAAGTTTCAGGTGAAAGTTCTAAAACTTGTGAAATGTTCTTGAATATTTACCTTAAATTCCCTTCATCTCTTCTTCATATTCTAAACTCCAGAGGGTAGTGGAAAGCAGAAATACTTGAAGGAGAGAGGGGTAAAGAGGAGAAACATGAATAGATACACTTTTCCTCAACTTCAGGATTGGCTCTCAAATGATTTTAAAGCAACCTTGAGACAAATAATAATTCTCTAGACTGATCTCTCACCAGCTGTGCCCTCATTCCTGTCAAGCTGTGGCTAGTGGCTAAGCCAGAGGCTGGAGGGCAAACCCATAACCCAGAGTTGGCCAAATACTCAAGATGAATGATTTGGTTTAAGGGTAGATTGCCAGAGTTATAGCCAAGATCAGCTTCTAAAAATGTAATGAATGATCCAAAAGCTGGGACCTCCACTCAGAAGGCCTTTCCTGTTAGCGCCTGTGTGCAGGGCCAAATGCCACCTAGAGCCCTTGATGCTCTCACTCCACATACGCTAAGATGAATGGGGCTCCTAGAATTATGCAACATGCTGGCCCTTCCTGTGTGTATGCAGTATCTCAGGTTTCTAATAATATTGGGAAGATGCCCAAGAATCTGAAGTTAGACAGAAACCTGATACATACTGTGATCATCACAGAGGAAGCAAGGGAAAAACCTAGACCTTATTTTAGGAAAATACTAGCTTATTCTGACATTTAACTCAAAATGCTAGATAACCAAGAACTGAGTGGATTTTACTGTGGGCTCTCCTATCAGCAGACCCTGACATAGGAACCTCTTTCATTTTTATTTCATTACAATTTTCAAAGCTCAAAAAAATAAAAAAAATAAAAAAAAACAATTTTCAAAGCTCATTACTAATGTATCTCCATTAACTCTTAATTCCACAGAAAATGTAAACACACACTTTCACAAAAATGTTCTTAGGTTTTTAATCATTAAAGCTCTGTATCAGAAAAATTAACTCAAGCTAGAGAAGATTATCTTCATAAACATTATGCTCTTAATAGAAATAAACGGCTCTGTTCCCTTAAGCAAAATAGAATATAGCTATGCAGTGCTTTTGAACTTGGTTTTCAAAATGTAAATGGGAACACTTTTCCAGAGTCACTAATACACAAAAGAACCAAGCAAAATTGTATAAAAAAAATAGAAATGAAAAACTTCTCTCTGGTGAAAGGAACTGTTCTTTGTTGATAAAGGCAGGTTCAAACATATTTTAAATATTTTTAAACAAAGGCCTAGCTGATGTCCTTTAATCCATCCATCGAGCTCAACTTTCTGTGCATGCAGCTGCTGTAGTGAAGCACCATTCACAAAAGGGGGGTTGAGCATTTCCTTAGTGTCCCACATTCCTAGGGGACAGGGGACTTAGCAAGGTTAATAGCAATTTTCAACCTCCAATGCAAGTACAACAACATCTTCATAAAAAGTTTTACAAGGACATTCTGGCAAGAACCAAACTACCACGAAGGGTAATGTTTTGGGGCCCTGAGTATTCCAGCAGCTCGCTTTTCTTGGCTTCCTCTCCTGGCTATGTGGTACAAATCAGTGGTCAGCTGGGAACCCACAATAGGGTCCCATGGAGAAAACACTTGGTGAAAATAAAGCCAGATAGACCCATGCTGGCTCAGTGTTCCTTGCTCCACAGGAAAAGGGAGCAAGGGGAGGCCAGGCAAATTTCAACATCTCTAACCAGTGCAGGGGAAAAGGTATGGGCAGCAGGATGAAAGCAGACACATGCAGCCACCTGTCTCTGGGTCCATTAACCTTCTCCATCCACCCATTCTGAAAATACTGTCTTCAACCTCATATTCTTAATTAGTGAGCTTTCACACCGCACTGCTCTCAACAGGAACCTCAAATGGTGGAGACACTGGCCACCCCAGAGACACCATCCATGATAGGACCTACAGAACAAAGGTCCAAGGTAAATAACAGAACCACAGGGCCATGGGAAGCAGCAGTCAGAGTTATGCCAATAGCCATTCCTTAAGACTGTCATAACAAAGTACAACAAAGTGGGTGGCTTAAACAACAGAAATTTATTGTTGCACATATGGTTCAGGAAACTAGATGCACAAGAACAAAGTGTTGGCAGGACTGGTTCTTTCTGAGGGTCTTCAGGAAAAAAAAATCTGCTCCATACCCTTAGTTTCTGATGGACTGCAGGCAATCTTTAGAGATTCCTGACTTATAGAAGCATCCTCTTCACCAGGCATTTTCCCTGTGTGTCTGCATTCAAATTTCTCCTTGAGTATCTTGAGGATTATAAGAACACTAGTCACAATGAATTAGGATTCACCCTAATGACCTCTCTTTAACTTGATCACCTTTATTAAAGACCCTCTTTCCAAATAAGGTCAAATTCTGAGGTATAAGGATTAGACTTCAACATACAAATTTTAGGGGGACAGAATTCAACCAGTAAGAGGGACTAAGGAGAACCACTGACAGTTGAAAAGGGCCCTGTAAGAAGATATTAAAAGCATTTTCATTCTCCAGCATCTCTTTCACAATGAGTAACTCCAGAAGCCAGAAGTCTGAAATATCAAGATGCAGGAACAGGTTAAATGAATAATTTTTAAGTGGGTGGAAAGATGTAAGAGAGAGAAATATGGGCAAGGTGCCATCCCAGGGGGAAACAAGGAAAAATGAGGTGTAAAATGATATATTCATAGACTGTTTTGGCAGAGGCCTGTTGCCAGTAGCTATAGAGTAGACTCTCAGAGTTTGGCAAGATATGAAAGAAGACAAGGCGCAAAATACATTAATGGCCCAGCCACGGCTTTAGATGGAGTCATAATTGGCTGGGAAACTGGGCTCACCTTACAATTCCATGAACTGCCATATTGGAGTCTCATGCCATTCACTGAATATTTACATGACAAGGATAAGGGCAATGCCAGCCACTGGCCTGGGCTTGAACCAAACACCAGGCAAAGGTTTTCAGTGTGAGGAAGCATGTCATAAAAAGATATGGAGAAAGACCTTCAAAAGCCACTGCCTTTTCAAACTCAAAATATGAAATAAAGGAAATAGTGCATTTGGCTAAGGTGGATGCTGAAGAGGTTCTTTTTCTTAGAAGAAAAAAAGAAGAAAATGAGAAGCCATTTTATTTTTTTAAAGGAGCCTCACTGGTTTCAGTTTTGTGATTTTCCATAATAATGAAGACAAAAAAAGAATGGTGCAATTACAAGGTGCATATAGTTACAAGAATACTATATGTATTTTGTCACCATCAAGATGCAAGTCTATACTCCCCAGTCTGTTAACAGAAGCAAATGCTTTCAAAACAATTTTAACCCAATTTCCACTAACTGCTACCTAGGCCAGCAACTGTGAGATCAGATGAGATCAGGGGCGCTCAGGCTGGTACGGCGGAAGACACAGGCCAACAATTCTCAAAATCCAACCTGCAAGTCTTGGGTGGGGTGTGGTGGGATGTCTTTCAATTTTTTCAAGTAATGGGTGAGAGCACAAATATTTCTGTAATAAAAAGACACTTTCTGTCTTTTATACTCTATTGATACCTGTGATGACATCAAAAATGCATGAGAAAAAATATCCCGTAAATCACAGTAATGGGACCATGCTGCATGTACATATGGTTTTTTTTTTTTTTTTTTAAATGTATGTATGTCTTTTTTAATTTCTGTATTTGGTACAGGGTTTCACTATGCATCTCAGACTCGCACAGTGATCCTCCTGTTTTCAGCCTCCCCAGCACTGAGGTTACAGGCTAGTGCCACCACACCTGGACTTAGGACTTATCCCGGCTCAGCAGGCCCAGGGCTGGGGCCAGCATGGCATGCAGTACCCAGTATATTTTTTTAAAAGTTCAATTAGTCTTAAATTTTTTTAAGAGAGTAAAAGTAAAAAAAATAAATAAAAATGATACAGAATTTCACTAAACAAAATTATAGGAACATAACAAATGGTTGTTATATGTATATTATTGCCTTCAAATTAGTTGCTCAGATTACCAGATACAAGCATGCAAGATTGATCCAAAAATTATGAAAAATTAAAAATGAGAGAGGAAAAAAACAATTAAGCTTTAACTACTCCTTTCACCAGACCAGCAGAAATCAGCAGTATAATTTTTCAAGCTATCTTGTGTGTATATATTTGGAAAATTTCTTGTCCTTTCACAGTATCTATTGTACCTTAAAGTTTTTTAAGTGTACTGATGCAACAATATTGATGAAGCAATTAAAACTATTACCTTCATTAAATTCTGGCCCTGAGTATACCTTTTAAAATACTGTATGATAAAATGCTGCATACCAAACACATATAGCTGTTTCAACTTATGCAACAGTGAGTTGCAAGCTGAACTAGCCTATTTTTCATGTAATACTACCATACTTAAAAGAACAATTGATAAAGTATGGTTATATCTCAAGTATTCACAGACAGACATAGGGCAGATGCTTTCTCAAATGAATGAAGCAAGTCCTTACCTTAAGGAAAACAATTTAAGCTCTTTTTGTTGCCAATGATAAAATTTGAACTCTCATGTAAACATTAGAATTTTGGCATGTCAATACAACTACAAAATACCAATTCTATCCAGGTAAGAATATTGTGGTAAATACTTTAAGTGTATTCAGTTAAGAATACCTTTCCCATGTAGCTTGGAAAAAGCACAAATTGGAGGGCCAGCCAAATAGCTCAGTGGATTAAAGTGCTTGCAAGCAGGTGAAGACATTGGGAGTTCAATCCCAGGGCCTGCCCTGCCTGCCATTCCCCCTCCCCCATGCACTGAGAAGGCAATTGAGACTGGGCGTGGTGGCGCACCTGTAATCCCAGCTCTTGGGAGGCTGTAAACGGTGGATCACTAAGAGTCCAATCTAGTAGTGAGATCCTGAACACCCTGTAGGCCCTTCCCTAAAATACAAAAAAAAAAAAAAAAAGCATAAATTGGTAATCTTATTGTGTCTCATTTGGGATGCAGCTCCTGAGAGAAGTGCCAGAGGGTCTGACAGTTCTGAAGCAGAATCCAATAGTCTCCTTGATGAGTGAGAACCTATAACACACACAAGGCCCCAAAGTCCCGAAAATTATAGATCTATGAAAATCTAGCTTTGTGCAAATTTTATATGTCAATAATAAAAATAACACCATCTGTTATGTGCCCCCCCAAAAAAAGAATTTTGGGAAAACTATATCTATCACCATGAGTAAGCGAGACAGAATCCTGATATTTAAAGACTTTCCTACTAATATAGGTAGGATATTGTATTTGGAAAAGCTGCATGACTAAGTAAATCAATATGTTCTGAATTTTAACACAAAATTATTTATTAGGAAAATTCTACTCAAGGTACAAAACAGATAACCCAATGGATAACATTGTAAGAGTAATAAGAGTTCACCAATGTGGTTTCAGAATTGTGAATGGAGGGCCAGGGAGATAGCTCAGCAGTATAAATACCTGCCTGGCAAGCATAAGATCCTAAGTTCAACCTCCACAATTAAAAAAAAAAAAAAAAAATCTGCATTTCAAAAAATTTTCTAAAAAAAAAAAAAAAAAACTCCTGTCAAGTTTTTATACGATGTTAAAGAAGCTCCATATTTATTTTAAGATGGTATTAAAGTATGACTCATTTTTAACAACATATCTGTACAAAGTCAGATTTTCCGCATATACTTCAGTCAAAGCATACTGGGCATGGTGGCACACATCTGTAATCCTAGCACTCTGAGTGAGAGGCTAACACAGGTGGTTTACAAATTCAAGCCCAACTTGGACAACTTAGCCAGGCCCTGTTTCAAAATAAACAATAAAAATGGGCTAGAATATAGATCAGTGTGTAGGATATGGCTTCACTCTCTATTATTGAATAATGAAATCGAAGTGAGAATCTACCTACTATTAAGCCATACATTAAACAGACTGACAGAGCTAGGGATATAACACAGGTGTAGAGTGCTTGCCTTGCCTGCCCAAGGTTAGAGCCCTGGCAGATAGAGGGAGGAGAAGATGAAGAGAGGGAAAGAGGGGTAAAGGGAGGGAGGGATAAGGGATCTACGCAATTGGACAAAGGATTTAAACAGACATTTCTCCAAAGAAATTACATAGGGGGCCAGGGAGATGGCTCAGTGGAATAAGCGCTTCCCTGGCAAGCGCGAGGGCCTGAGTTCAATCCCTGGTTCCACCAAAAAAAAAAAAGAAAAAGAAAAAGAAATTACATAGGAATAGTCATTCACTAAGTACATGAAAAGATGCTTAAAATAATTAGTCACCAGGTAAATACAAATCAAAACCATAATGAGACACCACTTCACATCAAAAAAGGTAAATAGTAACAAGTGTTAGTGAGAACACAGATGGGCCAGGGATATAGCTCAGTGGCACAAGTGCCTGCCGGGCAAGTGTGAGATCCTGAGTTCAATTCAGAGTAAAAACAAAAAAAAACAAAAACAAAACAAAAAAAAAAAAAACCCCAAACAAACAAAAAACAAAACAAATTGAACCCAGTGAGGACACAGAATGAAGACATGGAGAAATTAGTCTCCATCACTGATGGGAATGTAAGATGGTATAGCCACAATGGACAACTGTCTGGCAGTTCCTTAAACATGAAACAGGGTGACCATATGATGCAGCAATTCTACTCCTAAGCATATAACCAAGAGAAATGAAAAACATGTTCACACAAACTTCTACAAGAATGTTCACAACATTACTCATAATAACCAAAAAGTAGAAACAACCCAAATATTCCATGAACTGATGAATGGATACGTAACTGTAGTATGTCCATACAATATAATATTAATCAGCAATATATGGTTGATAACAAGGTACCAAAGGAAGAATATCTACATACCTCTGGATTTCTGTTTAAGGGAATCAAAACAGAAGACTGTGTTAAAAGACTGAACCCTCTCAAGAGAACCAATTCTAGCTTCCCCAGTCTCTTCCAAATGATAAACACAACACAAGCACAGTGTTCTAGTTTTGCCCATATTGTAGCACTGTGAACTGGGCTCTTTTCCTGAGAAGTGGCTGTTATTATTTATTTTCTTTCTAATATTACTAATTTTTTCAGTAATTTGTGACAGTGGGACCAAAGAAGCGTAAAGCTTGTCAGCCCAAGATTTCATAACCATTCATCTCCTAAATCAACCAACTTCATAGGGCTGATCAACAAATGTATATACTTAAAATTTTTTTTTAATTATTACAATATTAGGTACATTCTCTTAATTCCCTTCAACATGTTCCCCTTGTTTTGAAAACACTTATCCCATCCCATCATTCTTGCCACCTTTTGCAGCATTCTGGAAGTCCTCATTAGTGAGTGTTCTTACTGATTTTGTGTTTAAAATATGGTGAATATTACTGCCAAGTACCATCCAACAGAGTGGCAAGCTTGTAAAAATATTATGGTGTATCCTTATCTACCTTATTCTTCAGATCTGGTAATATGAAATATATGGGCTCTTCCCCAAAGTCAAAATAACCATGAAAGGCAAACATTTAGAATTAACTCAAGACCAAGAAGGTAGTCATGACAAGCACAAAAGACCCTTTTCAATACTCAGCAGCAATTACCTGCCAAAAACCATTCCCAAGCCCCTCTTTTACAATTCTGACACCCCTAGATAACTTGATCCTTTGACCATTATCTGCTAATACGTCTCATTCTTCCCAAGTTGGAAAATTCCCAAATAAATAGGGTCTATAATAACCTATTCCAACCATCAACAAACAGAAAAAGGTTCACAATTCCACTGCCACTCATCCACCTTTACCAAATGCACAGTTCCTGAAGACTCTGCCATAAACAACTGGTGCAAACACCAATTCTCAAAACCCAGTAAGTCATTTTGAAGTCAGAGATCACTGAGTGATTGCAGAAGGATGACACATTATTTCCTGCTAAGCGATACAAATTCTTTTGGATAAAACTGTAACTTCTTAAAACCACAAAGTATTTCCTATATGAAGAATGATAGTGTCTTTAATCAAAAAACAACAAACAGCCTAACCAGAAAACAAAAACAAAACAAAGAGCAGATATTTTCTTGGTCCACTCATAATACATTTAGCTTTAGCTAAAAATATTCTCAAAGTACTTTCAGAAGATGGGGAGTCAATGAAACTTCCTTAACTTACAAATGCAATGAACAAAAATAAAAATCCCGTTACAGGACTGGAGGTGCAGCTCAGTGTGCTTGCCGGGCATGTTGCAAGGATCCCTGGCATCAAACAAACAAATAAAAAATTGAAACCTCAAAGAAACAGTATGAGAATTCCATTACTGTCTTCTTAATTTTTTCCTGTATATGCTACATATTAGTTCTTATTTTTTAGTTAAGCAAAACTAGTAATCTTTTAAGAATAAAATTTCTAGGAAAAAAAGCTGTTAAAGTCATGGGTATGAATATTTTTAAGACTCTCTCCCTCTGACTCTCAGTCTCTTTCCCTCCCTCCCTCCCTCACTTTTTTTTTTTGTACCAAGGAATGAACCTAAGACCTTGAACTTGCCAGGCAGGCACTTATGCTGCTGAACTATCTTCACAGCCCCAATAGGATTTTTTTTTTTTGTACCAAAAATCGAACTCAGGACCTCACAATTAATTGCCAGGCAAGTGCTATGCCACTGAGCTATATATTCCCAGAGCAGACTCCTGACACATATACGAGCAGTACAATAATATGTGTCTGTTTTCATGTGTCTTTTAGTGAAGATGGCTAATTTTATTCTAACCTTTATTTGTGTAGATAAAGATGGCTTTCTGCTTAAGCCACTGTTCTTTTGGAATTCTTGCTGTCCCACATCTTAAACTCACACCTTGCCCAAGGTAGGTCCACTGAGCTAAACAGACATGCATATCCTAGCTGCACAACACATCGCGAGCTGTTCACACAGACCCTGGGCCTTGTACCAGGCAGTTGCTTTCCTTTAAATACAGAGAAAATTCAATGCTTCATAGGAAAATAGGGGTGCAAAAATGTGTGGAGATTTAGGTAACCTGGCAATTCCCAGAGCTCAGATTACCTTAGGAAGCAAATTTAGTGCCAACACACAAATACTTGGGGAAGGTTAAAAAGAAACAAATGGCACCTCTTACCCTTTGCTGTGTTAATCACATGATAATAAAAATGAGTAGTAAATTAAGTACTTTCATAATCACCAAAGCATGTATAGCTCACAGCAAGGACCATCCTAAAATCTTTTTTAAAAACCTGTTCTGGCTTCAGCATTAATACCTTGCACAGCCTTACACACACACATAACTTCTCCAATTCTCATATTTTGGAAAAAGAAAAGACCTTAGGCTGAGGGACACCAGGAATCCTAAAAGAAATGTGCTAACAGCAGGCCCCTACCCCCAGTCTGGTAAATCTCTCATCTATAATCCAACATGAGAGACAACAGGCAAACAGCAAGAGGTCATCGTCAAAGGACCGGTTGCTAAGGGAAGCAAGTGTAGAGGCAGCAAGCATGTCCCCATCAAAGTCCAGCAGCTGCAGAAGAACCACAAAGGTACAGTTCCCTTCAGAGCAAAGCAAGAAGGGGAGGGGGAAACAAGAGGAGGAAGAAGGGGAAAGAAAAACATCAAACACGAGGCAGCTGCCCAGTGGAACATAAAACCTGGTAGTTTTATGCTGTTCCACAGGAGGAAAATAGAGAAAATAGTACCAACCTTAAGAATCACTTTGTACAAATACGATCATCTCTTGCCAGAAAAATCATAAATCTTTAATCCAACATGCTTCCTTCCCTACCACAGGGACCTACCACAGGTTCATAGCATCTAAAGAGAAATCTAAAGATAAACAAATTTTAGTAGAAATTGCCCTCATTTTCCAAATTAAAGACACAAGATTTAAGGGCCCATGGCCCCTAAGTGAACGAACACCTCAGACAGACCCTTTTACATTTTAGATCTCCAGCCAAGCATAGGACCTATACCTAAGAATCACACAGGATGCAATGGGAAGAGAGCACTACAGAATAAAGTCCCCTTTCCTCACTCTGGAAAAAGACCTTGGAACTTTAAAAGACTTGTTCAAGGTCACTGGCTTGCAAAAAAGTCCAAGTCTCCCTGTTCCAGGCAATATTCTTTCCATTGCCAGGCTGCAACTGTGAGGTCTAGGAGAAAGAAGAAAGGGGGCTAAAAGCTCGGTCACCATTGCTCATTTAGTTTCTGACTGCCTTGCCCTGATATACTCTCCGCAAGTGCTGGGTCTCCTTTCTCACTCAAAAAAGAACAGTCCACCTGTTGGTTTTAGGGGATTTTCACAGTAGGAGTTAGGCCACCAGGCAGGTGGACACATCTGTATGTCCTCATCCCTGATCTCTGTGTCTGTACCACATAGCTCTGTTGACAAGCCCTGCTTAAAAAAAAAGTATTAGGACATTCAAAGAAGGTAAGGTTTGTTCAAAATCATTTCTTCAAACAACTGAGAGGTTTGTGGGCTTAGAGGCACACATACTAAGGGATCAGGCATGAAAATCCATCAAAGAACAAAGCTAAAATGTCCTGGGAGGGTTTTGTTTTGTTTTTTTCAGCTTAAAGACTAAGAAGCTCAACAGTTATGCCATCTGTTTTACCAGTGGACCTGTCTTCACAAAAATAAAACAAAATTTAAATGATTCATTCAATTCACCAGACTTTTATGATCAACTGTCCTCAGCCAAGTTGAAACTAATAAACATGAAATAAAAAGAAATAACAATTTCACTCTATCAGCTCGGCAAGATTAGAACTGCCTATACAGAATTTTAACACTATTAAGAATAAACCTGAAATTAAATTTCTAAAATGAACAATAAAGACTTAAAAATCATTGAACTCAAATCAAAATATAAATGTTCACTGTTCAAGAAGCTCAGTGCCGTACTGCTAATAAAGAGGAACTCCTGAGATTCTTCTTTAGCTGCCACCACTGCTGCCATCCTAAGCTAACCCTTTCTGCAGCAATAAGATGGCTAAGGGGGCCGGGGAGATGGCTCAGTGGAATAAGTGCTTCCCTGGCAAGCACAAGGGCCTGAGTTCAATCCCCGGTTCCAAAAAAAAAAAAAAAAAAAAACCAGCCTGGGCTACAAAGTAAGCTCAACGCCAGCCTGATCTGCATAGTGAGACCCTTTCTCAAAAAAGACAACCAAAAATAAGATGGCTAAGAACCCTACACTACTCTTGGTGTTTTAATGTCAGAGGAAAGCACAAGTGTGAGGACAGACATAGGCCCTACATGAAAACTCCCTAAGGACCTTTTACTCCTGTTGCTAAACATGTTACAGAACTAAAGGCAGAAGGGCCAGTCAAATAGCTCAGCAGATTAAGGCACCTGCAAGCAGGCGTAGAGGCCTGGGGTTCGATCCTGGGCCTACTGTGCTGGCCCCGCCCCCAGGGTGCACTCAGAGGGCAATTGAGACTGGGCATAGTGGTGTGCACCTGTAATCCCAGCTCTTGGGAGGCTGTAAACAGGCAGATCACTACAAGTCCGATCTAGTAGTGAGACCCTGCACACTCTGTAGACCCCTCCCTAAAATTTAGAAAAAAAAACAAAAAACTAAAGGCAGAAAAGGAATGAGGGAGGACCTCATCAAGATGGTTCAAGTGCAAAAGGAACTATTTTAAAATTAACAACCTCAATGGAATAAAGTTCCATTACATTTTGGTCATTTTATTTAAAAAATAAAGTTATTTGGCTGAAACCATCCAAAGCTTCTGGCTGCAATGGTAAATTATGGTGTGAAACCTTGCTGGTTATAATTCATAACCAGAAATTAATTTTCAAAGATCCAAATCAACCGCCCCAGTCAAAGAACAGGACGTGCAGGATCCTGCTTTCTGAGCCTCCTAAAATCTCAAGAGGAAGACCTCTGTGGTCCTGGGTCAGGCAACAGGCAGCCTCTGAAGAGGGAAGGCAAGGGCCTCTGAATAACCAGATTAAGTATGAATGGAAGAAGAACCTGTGATTAAGTTTTCTGAATAGTTGGCTCTCTTAAGGGGGAACAATCTGGGGGCAGGGGGCTAATGTGGCTCTTAGTTACTGCCTTCTAAAAACAAGAATCCTGCTCTTCAAATCTGGGAAAGTGGATTTTCATATACTGTACACATTGGGCTAATTTTCCAGGAGAAGGAAGAAAATTAACACTACCGTACTGCTCAAGATTACTATTTAGACAGTTCAGATTATCATAGAACGAGCTTTAACCACCAATCTTCCTAGGACAAGCTCAGAAATACCTCCAAGTTATTACATGGCAAAGGAATTAGTCTTTTCCTTAACTCAGTCTGCCTGAGTTATATCTTCAACAAAACTTTTTATAGTACTACTCCTGCATTCCTAGCCCAGAATCCTTGTGTGAATACGTTCTGCTCTAAGCATGAGCAGGAAAGGAAAAGAGAAAAAAGCGCTGTACCCAACCTGTGGCAATCTGAACTGCCAAAGGCTATATAAGACACAGGCCTGCTGGGGTTTTGTTCTGCTTTTCTAAGTAGGGGAGAAAATATTGACATAAATCTCTCCCTCCCACTGAAACAGCTGAGGATTACATCTAATTCATGATGAAGACTACTCATATATCAAAATACAATTCATTAAAAAAAACTTATTTAACAAAATGTTTCATAAATCTTCTATGGTTTAAAAATGCAAACGCTAATGTTTTTAAAAATCAGAGGGTAAAAGGACAGTTATAGAGGTGAAAAAACTTTTCAAAAATCAGAACTTATAAACCCAATCTGCCGTGTGGGATGTGAACCTCTTCTACAGCATCTGGTTCTGCGACGGACGCTGGATGTGTCTCTGTTTGGCTGCAGGGGTCACAAGAGTGTGTCTCTTTGGCTGCAGGGGTCACAGGATGACAGACACAGATTCTGGGCTCCAAGGGGCTGTACCCACACAGAGGAGAGACCAGCAGGAGGATGCTTTGAGGACCCAGAGACAAGACAGAAAGTGCTCGGATAAGGTTCCTGGATTTGGTCTGGAGACAAAAAAGAAAGAAGACTATGGGATTTGGCTCCTTCCTCGCTTATGTATGGAACTTCCCAAGGACTTCAAAAGGCAGGTTTCCCTACCCAGCAACTGATGTGACAGAGTGCACATTTATACTTAAAAGACTAAATAGTATGTACTTATGCTATTGAGAAGCAGAAGAGTAGTTTTTTCCTTATTTATTATGTATTCAATCTTTACAACAACCCTAGGAAATTTCAAGATGCTTCTTAACAAAAATTCAGGTTAAGAGGCTTGCCTGGAGTCATTCAGCTACAAAGTACTACTCAGAATTTTTTTAAAAGTATTTTGTGTCAATTGTTTTGTTTTTTGAGTCAGGGTCAGGTTCAGGATGGCCTTGAACTTGGTATGCAGCTCAGGCTGGCCTCAAATTTGTGATGATTCTCCTGTCTCAGCCTCCCACGTGCTGGGAGTACAGACGTGTGCCACTACCTCAGGCAGTATTTAGAATTTGAACTTGAGTCTGATTGTCAAATCTGGTGTTATATAAGCAGTCCCTACATACAATGGTTTGACTTGGAATTGTTTTATTTTAAATGATGATGAAAGGCTTATTCATTTAATACATATCCTTTGAATTCTGCTGTTTTCCTGGGCTAGAGACATGCAATGTGATTGCTGGTGAAGCTGGGCAGTAGCAATGAACCACAGTTCTCAGTTAACCACACAATCAAAAGGGGAATCAACTATGACTACAATGTGCTATGTTGCTTTCCAGAGCACAGATGTATTCAATGCATTTTCAGCTAAAAATATTTCCAACTTATGATGTGTTTATCGGGTGTAACCTCACTTTAAATTAAGGAGCATCTATACATTACTTCCATCTTTAACATTATAGTTGCAGACACATATATCCTCTCCTTCACTAGACTTTTTAAGGCATCAAACCTACACTGTAACCCTCTACAACTTACAACCTCTATTGTAATACACCTAGAACTTATTTTTTTTTCTCAAAGTTTTATTGACAAAGAGATAGCAATGAGACAGTTTCAAATCAAATCGGAAGGACAGTTTCAACAAATAATACACTGCATATATTCTTAGTGGTTAATTGCTGTACAAGATGCGGACTTGTGATCCTATTCACAAACACCATTAGAACAAATCATTCTATTCATTAAGAGAATGCAACTATATATCTATCCCAACCTCTTTGAATACACAGATACAAAATGGACATTCATCGGTATACCCCATTATTTCTAAGTTACATTATTGAATATTATAGGTGTGTAAACTCAGCAAAATATTCTAAAAGAGTCCAGTAGCCTATAATAGCATTGGGTCTTATATTTAACTGGCAATGTCAGAAATTATTGACCTGAGTCCCCCACAGCTCAACTTAACAGCATGGCTTTATTTTTTATATTTCGAATTCATACTTTTCTACTGGACCTAGAACTTATATGTAAGTCGTTGCTTACATGTTTCTTTGTCCAACTAAACTGTGAGTTCCTTAAGGGTATCCTTAACTTTCATACTGTAGCACTAGGTATGGCACACAGGAAAGCTAAAAAAGCAAGCAAAGTGCACACTAGGTTGAAGGGCTCATGTCGTCCTCAATGCCAGAGAGCTTCATCTAGAAGGCTGTTAAAGGATTTTGTTCACTTAACCTTCCTGACCCTCAGTTTCCTCATCTGTTAACAGGGATGTAATGATACCTATTTCATAAGATTGTTTTGATAACTCAGTTAGATAATACAAGCTAAGTGCTTGGCAGTACCTGAAACATGCTAAATACTCCACAAAGGCGGGTACTTAATCTCTAACCTCCCATGTAAGATAAGAAAGAGGTGTGTCAGACCTCACCTTTAATCTGCTAGATTTAAAATCTAGAAACAGATAAGATTTTTAAAAGAGCACAAAACAGTGTCCATTAAAAAAACAATGGGGCAGATCCAGACGTATTAATGTAAGAATGAAAAACTCTAAAGGAGTATTTACACCAAAAAGCATGACCCAAAATAGACAGATGTATATATGTATATATGTGATTATATGTGCATAGAAGTGTGTAGAAAAATAATCTGAAACGTCTAGAAAGGAGAAAGAAACTGAAGCTTCAAACAGAACTGTTATTATGCAATTCAGGTTGAATCTTAGGAAACTACATTTTTTTTTTCATGAAAAGCAGTATTTCTAAAGCAACAATAGTGGGGAGTTTAGTTAACAATAATATACCAAGGTGGTTCCTTTGTTTTTTTGTTTTGGCTTTTAATCTTTTATTTATTTGGGACAGGGTCTCCCTATGCAGCTGGGACTTATAGTGATCCTCCTGTTTCCACCTCCCCAACGCTGGGATTATAGATGTGTACCACCAAGCCTGCTTTTGATGGCCGGCACAGGCTCGGAGACAGCAGGGCATGCGGTACTAAGGATCAAAACCTGTTCCTTGCACTTGCCAGACAGGCACTTAGACCACCAAGCTATCTCCCCAGCTTAGTTCCTTTGTTTTAACGAATACTCCATAACAGTATAAGCTATTAACAATTAGAGAAACTGGTACAGGGTATACAGAGTTTCTCTGTTCTATCTCTGCAACTTTTCTTTACATCTAAAATTATTCCACAATTTAAAACAAAAAAGGTTGTTAAAAAATGCAACACTAGGGCTGGGGAGATAGGCCAATAGAATAAGCACTTGCCTGGCAAGTGCAAAGTCCTGAGTTCAATCCCCAGCACTGAAAAAAAAAAAAAAAAGCAACACTGGGCCGGCCAGATAGCTCAACAGACTAAAGCACCTGCTTAGGCAGAGCACAGCAGCAGGGATTGGATCTGGATCCCCAGTGTGGCCTGCCCCTAGGATGAGCCCAGGAATGAGATGGGGCATGGTGGACACCAGTAATCCCAGTGCTTGGGAGGCTGAAAACAAGAGAATCACTACAAGTCCAATCTACATAGTGAGACCCTGTAGACCCTGTACTAAACACATTAAAAAAAAAAAATGCAATATCATGTGCAGCATAAAACTATCATTATTTTTCGGAATATGTTAACATAAGTGTGCAACATTCATTATACTCTAAAATGTTAACTAGTGTTATCACCGAAAGACTGAAGATGATGTTCAGATGTTCATCTCCTTATCTGTTCTACATCAGTTTTTAAAGGACAGCTGACAAATAAGCAGTGACAGCATCTCAGGCCTTGTTAGATATGCAAATTCTTTTTTGATATGCAAATTCTTATGCTCCATCCCATAGCTACTGAATTGGACACTCAGAAGTGGGTCTGGATAATTCTAATGCACCCAAAAGTTTGACAAAGCTGTTCTAGATCACAGAAACTGGTTTTGTAAGAAGTGCCACTTTTATAGTCAAAACAATCAAACAATGAAACTTGAAAAAGGGGTCAGTGTGCTGATGGATGAACAGCCTTTTAAGAGCTGCCACATGCCCGAACACAGTAGTACATGCCCCAGGATGCAGGCACCAGCCACTCCCAAACTCACAGTGACCTGTTCCGTCCATTCCTCACCCTTGAAGCCAGCTTCTGTGAGGGTATTCTGGTATGCCTACAAAGACATATCTCAGATAAACAAGTCTAGCATGGGATTTTTTTTTCCTTTAAAAATTCTATTTTGTAAGAGACAAGCTCATTAGTAAGATTATAATCTTTGTCTTCAGATTTATGGCATCTAGTCTCAGTTTTATGTTAATAGTACTAGCCAGGGCACATCAACAGTTTAAGGGATAGAGACTCATCTTCACAATTTAAAGAGAATCCTAAACCTGTATGTAGCAGTAGCTCCGATAAAAAAAGATGTCATATTAGGTTCTGAGCCCTGCCTTTGGGATGGCCCGTCATATCTTTCTTCAATCACATTCTATGGTCTGGGCATATTTATAATCTCTGGCTTCTCTGCACCAGGTAAATCCTTAGACTCATGACTCCTACCTTCTCTACTGTAGAAGACTCATGGAGTTTTATTTCAGCTGTATTTTCAGAGCACTCATGGGTTGCTTCTAGTAGTAAAACTATGAAAGCCACAGGAAAGAAAAACAGAAATCCAGCCGTAAAAAACCACTACCTCTTATAGCCAATTAGTTTATTCCCACTGCATGGACTGAAGTGCCAAGATGAGCTGGAGTGGGAGAGGAGAAAGTATAAGCTTGTTAGAAGTCACCCACCTACAACCAGGCAGATACTCAAGGCATCTCCTAGGCCCGAGAAACAGGGGCCACATTCCCCGGTACTGTTCTGGTGCTCTACACTGAAGGCCACCAATAGATTCCTGGGCAGGAGACAGCACCTGGTCCTGACGTGAAACTTCAGAGTAGCATGTTGCATGAACGTGACTGCCACACAACACCCAGGCTATGTAGGCAGAGATGAGAGACAGGGCACAGGAATAACTGGATGGTAACTGAGTTAGCTCAGGAATTGCAGCCACAGGATAAGAAGAACACAACCACAGTGTAGACAGGAGACTGTTTTCCCTGATTGCGGCCTTATGGCAGAAAGACCTTCACATGAACCTTGGAATAAGTGGAGACTGAAGAAATGACTCACTATGAATGAAAATGACTACACTTGGGAGAGAGGAACTGATACAGAGAAATCCGTGTTCAAAGAACACAGAGCATAGCTTCCTAAATTACTTCAGCTGCATATTCAGTCTCCACCCCCAAGCTCCTTACACACTATGGAAGGCACTGGAAAGACTTGTTTGTTTTTTCGATTTTAATGTATTTTTAGTACAGGGTCTACAGGGTCTTACTACATAGATTGGACTCCTAGTGATTCTCCTGTTTTCAGCCTCCCAAGCACTGGGATTACAGGAGCATGCCCAGTCTCAGCACAACCCAGGGGCAGGGCTGGCACAGCAAGCCAGGGATTGAAACCCAGCCACTGTGCTCTGCCTAAGCAAGCACTTTAGTCCACTGAGCTATCTGGCCAGCCCTTTGGAAAGACTGTAGATAGGAATCAATGGGCACTGACACTGGAGGATGAAAACCACTCGTACAGGCAGTGCTTCTTGGCAAAAACATCTACTCCCCCTTCCCACCTCCTAGGTTAGTGAGGTGACTGGGAACTCAGATAGGGCGCCTCTTCGGAGCTGCTAAGAGAACATTTGTTGCTGGTAGAAAGAACTCTACAATCAAATTTAGAAACATGGATTCTATTTTTTAAAAGCTATATAAATTCATTATCTGTAGTCACTAGAAGTTGGAATCTAACAAATCTTGGAGATGGTAAAAAGCAGCAGGCTGATCCCAGGTGGCCAGCCAGATCCGTACTAGTGATATTAGTGTGGATATCTCCTCACATCATTCCATAAGCAGAAAGACTAACTCACAAGTATACAAAATAATGCTCATGTCAAGACCACAAGGAGGAGTCTATTGAATATGGTGTGGGCAAAGAACATGGAATGTTAGAAATGAGCCAAGGGAGGAAAAGAGCACTCAGCAAACCAGAGAACAACAACCCTAAACTCAGGGTAGATAATTAGAAATCTAAAAACAACAGGGCTTTATCATTTGGGACACCAACACAGGGCCAGAAGGGGCACTGGTAGTGGTCACTTATAAGTTAGGCAACCATAATGGCACCCCTAGAAGCAAAATGCAGACACAAAGCTAGGCTTTAAAAAAAAAAAAAAAAAAAAAAAAAACCTTCTATTAAGCAAGGTATGATGGCACACACCTGTAATCTCAGCACTCTAGGAGGTAGCAACAAGGTAATCCCAAATTTGAGCCCCGCCTGGGAAATTTGGCAAGACCCTATCTCTAAATTAAAAAAAAAAAGAAAGAAAGAAAAAATTTAAAGTCTAGATATATAGCTCAATGCAAAGGCTGCTTAATCTCAGGTTCCTCAGTAACACACACACACACACACACACACACACACACACCCCAGAATAAAATACAGATAACAAAAAAACCCTGTGTGCTTGTTTCTCAGGTTGAAGTAACTGGAATATACAGAGATTCCACTCCAGGAGAGTCCTAGTAGGAGAACAAGACAGGAAAAATCAAGAATTGTAAAAGGAGTACCCAGAAAATAGAGCAATGCAAAAGGGAAAAGAAATTACAGTTTTAAGGTAAATGCTATTCCCCCAACATGTGCCTGGAAGTGTATCCTGTTTCACACCATGTGAATTCACAAGTCAAGACAGGATTTTGTTTTAGTGCACTTAGATTCAGAAAATGTTGGGCCAGCAAGTCTAGCACAGTAACAGATACATGGGAAAATCCCCTATGTGCAAAACATGTGTGCGAACAGATGAATGCACAGAAAACCCAGACACCCAGCTAGTTGCAGTGGTGTTTAAGGGAAGAGTAGAGTGGCAGGGCTTCTCTTTCTTAATTCACATTATTTTTACACTGTTTAGATTTAATGAGTATGTTTTATTGCATTATCGGAATAATTTTTTAAATGACTTTTTTAAACAAAATTTAAGAAAAAGAGTAAAGAGACAATTGCTATCAATGAATGGTTTCTGATGCCAAGTCTCAATGGACCTCATCAGCTCTTTTTCCAAGGAGTATTTGAGAATAAATAAAGAGGAAGAGAGAAATGGCCACTCTAAAACACTCTATACAGAAACAGGCTAAAATTTTATGGAGCCCACTCAGCTGAGAAGCTATTAGGCACCACAGTTCCAAAGCAGCTAGGTGGCAAAGAAAGCACTCCAGAAGAGCTATTCAAGAGCTTCCAAGATCTTCCCATTTGTAAGTTTGAAAGTACTTTTGTCCTTCTCAGAGTTTACATTTCTGGGCTACCCAGCCTTTTGTTAATAACCAAAAGAACCTATCTGCAGTAGTGTGGAACCTCCTTATTTATCACCCCCAAATACAAGTAGCCTAGAGAGCATTAATACCTCAAATCCTTAAGCTGAAAGCACTTGGCTGTGTACAACTTCCCCCAACTATTACTCTTCTCTCCATGAAGCAATGCAAATGTGCATCCCAAACAGGAAAAGTACTATTCATCTTTAGACAATGAAATAACCACCACAGCTTTCTGCTCCAGATCCAGGTAAATGTGGGGCAGGCAAGGAGGTTACTAATGTTAAGAAGGCAAACTATGCAACCACAAGACCATGGGAGGGGGGTGGGCCCCCTCTCACAATGAATCTTCCTTTGTTGTGGCCTAATGTCTATCCTTATCCTGCCCTAGCATCTTACAGGAGGAAGAACAAAGCTTGACTGTGAGAACTATTCCAAGCAATTGTTGATAACAGATCATGACAGAGGAAGCCCTTTGGTTAATATTTAAACACGAAAGAGGTAACATTAACTCCTTAAAACAGTTATGATGAACACCAAGAGACTCTGAACTCTAGCTCACACCAACTGTTTCATTCAGGGTCAAAAATGCTCTTTATTAAAAAATCTGAATAATGTAAAACTCCTTTGACTTATCTTAATCTTTATTCCTTTTTAAATAACTGTAACATATAAATCCCCTAGCTTTCACAAGTGGATTCCAATAATTTAATTTCTACAGAAATTAAGAAGAAAGGGAAGATTATAGTGGAGCTAGGGTATAAATGAGATGAATGCACTTATTTTTGAGCTTATATAATATTTTTAGAACCACACACTATTAAAATATAACTTTCCTACCAGAGGCAAGTATATATTCTAAAACAAGTGATAGTCTTTGGAAGATTTGGTCATCATTATAGATAGAACATATAGACATATAAACTTCATCCTAATACATTTTGGTATTTTCATTTCCATATCATTAGAAGTTTTGCACTCTTACACTAAAGTTAACAGAAGGAGAGAAAGAGACCACTGGAGAAAGGAGAGAACAGATAGGCTTCTTGGGGAAGGCATGTACTATAAAAATTTATGTTGGTGAAGAAGGCTACAGAGCTCCTAATGGGCAGACAAGTGTATGATAACTTTCTTCTGCAACAGTTCTTAAGGAAGCGGACCATAGCCAGTAGTAGTAACGCTTGCACTCACTCCAAAGGTAGTGGCAAATGGGAAGACTCAGATCTCTTTCATTCCTGCAGATCACTCATCAAAGATCAAAGAGGCAGTCAGTTACATTCTTAGTCAACAATGTTCAGGTTTAATATTATTTTTTAAAAGCTGAAGCTGGAAAAAACCCTTGGCGATACAAGTCTAATTTACGGGTGAGGAAACCAAGACCAGGAGATGGAGTTGGCCTTTCTCTACTAAAACAAGCATGAACAGTTCCACCACACACTGGCCCTTGCAGACCTTCCTGATCCTACAAATTCATCTTGGTTACTAATTGACATTCAGTGATCATCCCACACCTGGCTGAATGGGTCACTGAGCAGATTATTATTATTATTTGAACTTTAGTACAGGTAGTACACACCATACCTGTCTCTTCCAGTTTCTGTCCCAAGTTGAGCCATGCCTGGCCAATGACCTGCACCACTTTTCAAAGGCTGTCCACAGTGATGCATCACTGAATTTAATCTCATTTTCTCCCTTCTCTGACCATGACAGCCTCAGCTGTATCTTGCTATTTGACCAAAGTTTAGATACTCCTTAGTTACTAGCTCTCTTTATATATCTATCCCAGTGGCATTGGACAGAAGATGTCTCTGATTTGAGAATTGTAATGGACTAGTTTAGGGGTGGTAAACTTATGGCACATGGGCCACAGTGAGCTGGGGTTTTTGTTGTTGTTAGTGGGCTTCTTAAATTTTGTTTTCTGAGACAGAGCCTCACTGTGTATTTCAGGTTAGTTTTAAACTCATTGAACAGGCTGTGTTTATATGACTGGAAGCTCTAAAAGGTTTGCCATCACAGAGATAGGACGTACACTGCCCCAGTATAATATTACCTCTACTAGGGTAGGGATCTTTTCCACTGCAATATCTTTAGTACAGTACCTAGCACTGTTGGAGATACAGAAAAATGGATAAGGACTGATGAACAGTAGACGCATGATATTCTCTAAGAGCATAAGAACTAATTATATCCCCTTTTGTAAAATCTTATGTCAAAACAGTAATTCTGGCCTATGTGCAGAACTTGTGCTATACCTATAAAAGCTTTGGCCAGTAAAACCTGGGCTTCCCTCATACTACACAATTTCAGTCTTCTTTATGTTATGTAAATACCCATGTTTACCTAATGAACTAACAATGAGAAATTCTAGCTTCCTTTAGGATCTGGGGAAAGAAAGTTTCAAAAAAGCAATAAGCTGTGTTCTCTCCAGTGTGTAATACTCTACAATGTAAAGTCCTTCAAGACATGAAAAACTGGCCAGGAATATAGCTCAGTGGCACAGCACCTGCCTAGCAAATTTAAGGTCATTAGTTCGATTTGCAGTACCCAAAAAAAAAAAAAAAAAAACTGTGCAAGATTTATCTGTTAGATGACATTAATTTCACAAGCAGATAGATCCAACTTTGGTCAACCTGCATGAATTACTGAAAGGAAGAACATAGCATCCTAGCAAACATAAAGCTTCCTTCTTTCCAGAAGAACCTAAAATGTTATATTGAAACAATTGCTCCTTTTCTTCCTGGATGGCTGAGTCTTTACAAGGTTACTCATTTTGCACATATATGGATAAAAGACTCCTGAGGAGAACCCTGGCTGCCTCTTGCACCCTGGTACTTTCACCTACTAGCTGTTCACCACTGCCTGCTCTCAGGAGTCTTCACTGAGAAGTGAGAAAACTCCATAAAACCAAACCTATGAGAAGACCAAGCTCTGTAATGTGACTTCATCATCGAATATGGTAGGAACCCAAAGTCATTTGCACTGAGCAAGGCCTCCTGTTTCCTCTTCTAACCAGCAAATCATTGTGAGGTTGTCAAAAAGCAAGAGGCAGACAAAATATCCTCAGAAACACACATCCATTCTCAAGCTAAGCAGTAGCTTGCTCATTAATAACAAAGTAATGAAACATTTACAAAGGCATTTCCTGTGGCCTGGCTTGCAAGGAACCTACAGGATAACCTGCTCAGTAGTTAAGATAAGCATTGCTAAGGAGACACACTCTTAGAAGATGCCCTACTAACTTCCTCTTGGGACCACCCCATAAACTTAAAAATATAACAAGGGCTATTAACAGACCTGCCCACCTAACTACAGGGAAGCCACAGCTTGTTACTTAAAACATACTTAGCCATTTCCATGAACAGAAAAAAACAAGAATAAGGTAAATTTAGGCCAGGCACAGTGGTGCATGCCTGTAATCCCAGCACTTGGGAGGCTGAGGCAAGAGGATCACCATGAATTCAAGGCCAGCCTTAGCTACAAAGTGAGCTCAAGGTCAGCCTAAATCACAGTGAGACTGTCTCCAAAACAAAAATAAGGACCAGGGAGATGGTTCAGTGGACTAAGTGCTTCCCTGGCAAGTGCAAGGGCCTGAGTTCAATCCCCGGTTCCACAAAAATAAATAAATAAATTTAAATTTTAAAAAAAAAGTGAGGTAAGTTAGTAGACCTTTGTCCCATTCTCACATTAGTTGAGAAGGTGAATGTTGCTTCTACTTTAAAGACTACACACACACACACACACACCATTTACAGGTCAGGATGTTCTAGAGGAGATACAAATCACAGCAAAGAAACTAGTCCAAGCACAACAGGGTATATACCCCATTTTGACTTTCAAAACTTACTCATTTTATAAATAATCAATCCAAATAGTCTAGGTTCCTAGAAATGAGAACTAAAACTCTTCTATGCAAAGGCTGACTTTGTCAACTCCTGTGGTATCTTCCTTCATCCAAAGCACAAGTTCACACTGCTACCTCAAGAAACATTAAAAAAAAAAACAAAACCTTATTTTATTCAGTTTTAAAATTAAGGAATAAAAACCACAATCCCAGCTACTCAGATGGCTGAAGCAGAACTGTGAGGTCAGGACCAGCCTGAACAACAAGGTAAGATTCTGTCTCAAACAACCACGCAAACAAATGAACTTTAAGAGATTTTTCAGACTAAATTAAAACCCACCAAAACTTTCATTCTGCTAGCTAATTACACATACTATATTAGCCATCCCCATCTTCCCCTATTCACTGTGGCCACAAGGCTATACCACTAGAAGACAAAGGGAAAGGCCAACATGAAGGAAGGGTATGGGCTCTACTTCAAGACACAGAAGTACAGGTCCTTCAAGCACAAAGTCTCCACAGAAAACTGTCTTGGGTGCTATTCTAGTCTTTGCAATCTCCTGCATTCTCCCTTGAGCGCCTGAATACAGAACTATAAAGCTGTTCTTGAGTAAGAGTAAAAAGGAAACCCGTATCTAAAAGCAATGGAAACAGAACTAAAGGGCCAGCTAGATAGCTCAGCAGACTAAGTGCCTGGTTAGGCAAGCACATCAACCCCGGTTCCATCCACAGCACCACATGCCACATTGGCCCCCACTCCAGGCACGCTGAGCTGGCCGCTTAGACCGGGTATGGTGGCATACGCCTGTAATCCTAGCGCTGAGGAGGCTGAAAACAGGAGCATCACTATGAGTCTGAGCTGCATAGTGAGACCCTGTGCCGAATATGTGAAAAAAAAAAAAGTAGAATTTAAAAGAGGCCCTCAAGAACCCATCACATTCATTGAAACAAATAAATCTAAATACTTACCATGTTCTGTATATACATGTACTTGGGTTTCAAACATTAAAATTGTGCAAAGATTTTAATATTTGGTAAAATAGTAACATGTTGACAGCAGAATATAGGTGATAGGTACATATGGGTGTTCACTGTACAAATGGTTTACTGTTGCTACACACCTGAAAATGTTCAGAATAAAATACTGGGAGATGTGCTTTTGTAGAGTAAGAGGGAACACTTCATTTAAGGAAAGAAATCTGCTTTTACACATGTTGTGACGCAACACCCATAAGATGCCAAGGAGGACATCATTCCACCATTTCAGGGTAAGAATACCTCAGCCTCTACTGATCTTGAACTCTGGTGTGGTGAAAATCATATAGTAAGGAACATCGCTGGCCTAATTTGAAAGGTTGTTTCATCTGTCTGTGTATTTGTCTGCAAAAGTTACAGAAAACAGAATATGGACATGATTTTACTTGCAAAAGTGTATATAATTTTCACTGATACAATGATATTTTCATTGTATCAGTGAAAATTAGACAGACAGATAGATAGATAGATAGATAGATAGATAGAGATCAACTGCTAAAGACAGAGCATCAGCATGGTTGGAAATACCTAGAAGATAAACCACGTCTGTGATTTTTATACATAGGGAGAATATTCAGGCTGAGGGTCCTGATGATCCTAGCACTCATCCATACTCCTGGGAGTCCCTATCCCTACCTGATGCTTCTGCTTACCAAGAACCATCAAGTTCTCACCCTACCTTTTACAGAAAACCTGCAAGCCCACCTGAAAACTCTAGCCATGTGCAGCACCTTTGCACTAGCACAGACCCACCAGGTAGAACAGTGAAGCCCTCCAGGTCCTGGTGCCCTCTGTGGAACAGGCTTCACCTCTCTAAACAAACAAGAGATGTCTTTGTTTATATTCAAGAAAAGAAAAGAAAAGAAAAGAAAAAGAAAGGAAAAGAAAAGAAAAGAAAAGAAAAGAAAAGAAAAGAAAAGAAAAGAAGAGAACCTGTCTCGCAGGCTATGATTACATCAGCAGAACGCTCTCATGCTCCGCATCAATCCGGCTGCTCAGGCAGCTTTGAAGCGCCCCAGCACGCGGTGTCTTTGATCTTGCAGTTCCCGCCCAGGGCAAAGCCGATACCATCACTGCGCCCACGCAGATCCGAGATGGAGATCTCTGGGCCAGCAAAGGGCCGGGCGGGGCCTAGCCTTACCCTGCTGGCTGAAACTCCACCCAAAAGCCTGCCTTTAGCCCCAGCTGCCAGGACCCTAGCACCTAAACCTAACCAATTGTTGTGGGGAGGGGGGTCCTTTTGGAGGAGCCATGACTAACAACATTTACATTTATGGGGTTCACCCTTGGATAACTTTGGCAACGTGTATCTATTAAGAAATACTGAAATGTTTCCAGGTTGCTTTAGTTGGACAACTCCTATCCTCTGAAGGTTACAGACAGGCACTTCATAAGCACAAGCCTCTAGACTCCCACCACCACTACATGGGGCCACCACAGGGCATGGCACATCCCTGGGCTTGACCAGAATACATGGTCAAGTTTGCTTCTCACTGGCTATCTGACTGTGGGTGAATTATCTACCCTCTCCTAGCCTGTTTTTACATTTTAGAAAGAGAGAGCTGGTGATGCTGAACCTGTGACAGCAGAAATACTAACACTTGGGAGTACGGGGGTGGGGGAATGGTACAAGCCTGATTCCACCTGGGGTTGCAGCTGAATGTGCCACATACAGATCAGGCACAAAAGGGTTAACTGAGAAAGGGACAGGGGCCAGGATTCTTAGGTGTGTTCAAGGCCAGAATTTCATACACACACAGCCAGAAGGCAGACGAAAGGACTGGGAGGAGATGAAGAAGGAAAAACAAATCCTTCCCATACAGGTGGACCTACCTTTGGAAGATCAAACTTAAAATTGCACTGAAGGCCATCCACATACCTCATTCTCACAGATTCCAACAACATACCTCTTTCTCTCAGAATTAAGACCACAACCACAAACTATGGAAAGGGTCAAGAAAGCAAAACAGATTTTCATAACAGCTTTAAAAAAAAAAAAAAAATGCCAGGTATGGTGGTGTACACCTGAAATCCCAAGCGCTTAGGATGCTGAGGCAGGAGGACTGCCACAAGTTCAGGCTCACCCAAGATACATCATGACTGCAAAACCAGCCTGTTACCTAACAAGACCTATCTCAAAATTTTTTTTCTTTATACAAACTCAAATTCTTCAACTCACCCAAATGCTCCTTGTTTTTAAACATATTGATCTTGATATAGGATAGATTCTATAACACTCTAATTCAACATTTTATTCTTTTTTATTTTTTAGAAATTCATTTATAAAGTGGCCAGAGGCAACAAAGGTAAGCAAGTGCTGCAAAGGTCCCAGAGAGCTCCCTGAAGGTGGCAGCCTTGAAATAGGGGCAGAATATGGATAAAGACATAACAAAGGCTGAAGCCTATTTGGAAGAGACATTTGATGGACATGAGGGGTTCTACAGAATACTCAATTACAAAGATAAGAGCAAAATGCCAAACACTTCAGAATATTATGGTAAGAGTAAAAGGCTCTGAAATATTTGCCAGCTGTGACAGTACACACCTGCAATCCCAGTACTCCAGAGGCTGAGTCAGGAGGATTCCAAATTCAAGGTCAGCATGGACTACACAGCATGACCTTGGCAAAAGGAGGGTGAAGTGGCAGCTAAAGAGCAGAAGGGGGAGAAAGGTGGCTAGCCCCTAAATGAAACTGATTATGGAGGTAGGGGGCTTCCCACCCAAAAGAGAAAGGACCACTCCTCAATTAATTAGAGGGAACCATATACTCAGGCTACCAGTTGTGGTTGTGCGTGTGTGGCTTTTTCCTTTTTAAACAAAGGGGTAAAGATCAAAAGAAACTGTTTGCAAATGAGAGCCCTCCTACTCTTCTGACTTGTCATTTCTATTCCTTTCATCTTCCCTCCAGTTAGAAATCCAGGTGAAATGGAAAGGCATGTGGCCAATGGACTGAAAACCTCCCAGCCTGGCCCTGGGTCTGGCCCCATGTGTGACTGGGAGCAAATCACTGTTTCTCAGGCCTCATTTCCCCTCTCCCCCCATAAACTCTGGATGGTCAAGAGCAGGATCTTAAGCTCTTGAAGGAAGTGTCAACTCTGGTTCTAGGCTGATGAAAGACCAAAGTCTACGTTCTCAGACGTACAGGCTACCTGTTCATCCTTAATACCAAGATCTTCAATTTTAAGAAAGCCTTGGTTAGAGCCCAGGAACTACCTTCCTTCCCGTCCTCAAACAGAGAGAAAAAGCATTTGGGTTACAAAGGCAACATAGAGGACTAGTCATTACAAAGGTTCCCTTTCAGGAACCACAGGGCAAAAAGTATTTATGTTTATTCAAATATAACTAATTAGTAAGGGTCAAGTGATAAATGCAACACAGGTAAAAACTATCTGAATGAACAGAGTTCAATGACCCACTTCTTTCCCTAAAAACTGCTTCTGCCCTGGCTTGGGGCACATAGTAAATCTCAACTTTCATCACTTACTGTAACTTCTACCTGTCAGGTGTAAAAGAGTCTAGGAGGATGGTACATGATGAGTTCAAGGCCAGCCTGGGCAACCCTGTCTGAGAAAATGGGGGAAAAAGTAGACTTCAAAGGCAGAGACCAGGTCTTATTTCCATAGTTGTATATTTGGTAACAGAACCTGGTGTCATCTCACTTCTGACCTCAATTTCCTCATTTATAAAATGCAGATAAGAACAATTAATATCATATGACTATTAGGAGAGATACAGGAAATCATTCGTGTTGGGTGCCTAACACAATGCCCAGCAAAAGTCATCAATGTGAGCAACATGGTATTATTTTTGAATTTATGGACTATGTCGCTTGTCTCAGAGAAACAGGAAGTAGAATAGCAAGATGTAGGAAGTCCACATGAGGGCATTTTCCAGGGAAAAAAGAACTGCAAACCCCAGGTCAGAAAGAACTTGTGTGGCCCCATCTATGGGGAGAAACAGGTTGGCATTCTTTTCTAGAATATAACAGCTGCTTCTCCTCCCATCTCACCCCAACCCCTCCTTGGCTGCAAATACTCAAGGATTAAGAAGACATTCAAGCTTTGTTCCGTCTCATTTCTGCTCTGGCATTCTTCTCTTTGGCCCCTTTATCCTACATGCCATTTCTGCTCCACAGCAAGCTCTATGGTAAAGAAATAGCTTGCAGTATCTCAAGGTGCCCCCAACCCTGTATTTCCAGATACTTGGCAGGAGCTGTTAGCTCCACTTTACTAACAAGAAACTCAAGGCTGAGAGATACTGACTCCAAGCCCAGAGCTTATTTGGACCACTGGGCTTTGAACTGAAAGGGAGATAGGATCAGTGGCAGCCCTTCTACCCTGTAGGAGCAAGAACAGGGCCAGCAGCTTTAGGACTACACATACTCCAGGATACCACCCCAACTCCCACAGAGAGGACCAGCCCCCTCCCTACAGCCAGGGGTTGGGGGAGTACCTTCAAAGGGATCTTTGCCACCAGGCAAATGTGGTAGCCAAATTCTAACTATCTTCTTGTTGAGAAATACTCCTTTCACATACATACATGTGTGCACACACAGAGCCAGCTGTAACTGGGCTCAAAGCTGTAAACTATGTGAGGAAAGTCACCAAGCCCGGCAGGTTATGATGAAGGCTAGGGGCTTTGTGTCATGGTACACTCCCTGGAGAGAAGTGCATTCAAACCCACTCCAGATTTTATTCTTCACCAGGTTTTACCCTTCACCGCCTCTCCTAACACTTCAAAGGAAGTATTTTTGTACAGCCCAGGGAGGAGTGTAAACTGGCCAGCTGCTTCCAAAGCAAAGAAGTTAACCCTAAAAGGGCCCCTGGCTTGGCAGGGCAGTGGGTAGAACAAGGACGTGGAGAGCCAGGCGTGAGTGCTCACACTACACCAGGTCTGCCTGCCTGCCCTTTCAGGCCATATCAAGGACACAGCTCTTAAACCACTACAGAAAGGCAGAACCTCAGTTCTTCCAAGCACACAAACAGCTAGTTATAAATACTCTTATAGGCTGGAGAGTCAAAGAATCCAACAGTTAGCACCTCAGTGGAAACTCCAGCTAACAGAACAGGCCTCTTTCACTGCTCCTCTGCTCTGGCCCTCCCTGAACCATGCAAAGAACTGTAGGAGCTCAAAAACTAGCACAACAAAACTTAACCCCAAAGTCCCAATTTGGTGGGACACTCCGAGGAGAGTATAGCTTCAGCAGTATTCCAGCCACTAAGCCAATTCTAAACCATGCCCTGCAAAGGGTGCTGCCCCTCACAACGCACTCTGTGGAATCAGGAGACCTCTTTCCAGAAGCACCTGAGAGTAGAACCCCAAGGCCAGTGATGGAGAACTGTTTAGAGCTTTCAAAGATTGAAACACCCCATTTTGGCATGCATGCTACAGGTTCCCCGTTAAACCTAAGAGCTTTTACATACTCTTAAAATTCATCACCCTACAGATTACAAGTTATCCACATTCAGAATCAATGTTCTTCAGTTACCTTGCTGGAATTTTTTTTTAATGTATTTTAGTACAGGGTGTACAGGGTCTCACTACATAGACTAGACTCGCAGTGATTCTCCCATTTTCAGCTTCCCAAGTGCTGGGATTACAGGCGCACGCACGCCACCATGCTGTCTCAATTGCCATCTCAATGTGCCCCAGGGGTCGGCCAGCATGGCAGGCCAGGGATTGAATCCCGGCTGCTGCGCTCTCCCTAAACAGGTGCTTTAGTCCACTGAGCTATCTGGCTGGCCCTCTACCTTGTTGGAATTTTAAGGATCTTTCTAGAGCAAAGTAAATGGATGCTGTGTACCATGACGCTCCCAGTTCACTAGTGACTAAACTATGCACAAACTGCTGAAAACAGCCCCCTAGGGAGTTGGCAGAGGTCAGTATGGGCTTCTCTCAAAAGTGCAAACAGAGTTGTCTTTTCTTAAAATCTCCAACTCCTTCATCACAAAAGACATGGATTGTAACTAGCAACTCCTGGCACCCCAGTAGGACCTGGTATCCTGCAGTAGTACCTGGTGAGGTCCCACACATGTCAGGTAAGGCTCCCCACCTTGCTGAAGCTATCTGGCAATCACAGAGTAGCAGGCAGATGAGTGTTCGCCACAGTTTATTAGCAAGAACAGATATACTGACACTGAAAAGTAAGCTATAAGGTTGGTATTTTTAATGTTGTTGAGCCTCCAAAACAGAGGAGACTCAACAACTGTGTGGGGCCAGGGCCTTGGAAATCAAAGGGCTACAATTTGGAAATCCTGGGTAGTATAGTCAAAGCCAACTTCAGAGAAAGTTACTCTAAGGGTGTCACATTCTATCCACGAAAAAGGGAAAAGGGCTATCAAAACTATCAATCAGGATTTATAAACCACAAGTTAACAGAAGGGTGAACAGCACTGAGAGCCTCTTCATGGGAAGTTCTGCACTTCAACAGCAAAAGGGGAAGCAGAGGCTGTGAATACACTAGCTCTGTTGGAGAGTACCTGTCTAGCATGTATGTGACCCTGGCATCCATCCCCAGCACTGCAAAAAATAATGGAGCAGGGCAGGGGAAAGAGCCCAAATAACCCTAAACCCCAAATTGCTATTTCTGTCACATGTAGGCTTCTAAGATACAAGACAAACCTGATCACGTACAAGATGATTTGGAGGACTAGTCCAGTGGTGACAAGCCTATGGTATGGGTGTCACAGTAGGCTGTTTATCATTCAAGAGTTCTATAAAGTTCACGATCACTGACAGTCATTCAACAAACTTTCTCTGAACTTTTCCCAGGTGTGCTAAAACAAAAAGAATAAAACACAGCCTTTTCAGTATTTAAATTCTAGTAGAAAAACTGGGAACTAAAAATAAAAATATTCCAGAAATAATGAGGATACTTTATAATTTTAAATCTAAAGACACTACAACTTAGCATAAGACTATATATCTAAAATAAGTTAGCTCATGTAACTAACTTACTTGTTGCTCTCCAGAAAGCAATTACACTTAAAAAGAAAAAAAAAATGTTTATAATCATTTCTGCTACAGAAATAACTATTCCCACTGGATTTCCTAAAATTGAAGTATGAGGAAAAGAAAAGAATGGTGAATAAAGTTAGACTTTGAGTTTGTTTGTTTGTTTGTTTGTTTGTCTGTGGTACCAGGGATGGAATTCATGACCTTGCACTTGTCAGGCAGGCGTTTATGCAGCTGAGCTATCTCCCTGGCCCTTAGACTTTGAGTCCTTAACTCTAAGCACAAAGCCTAAGTCAAATAAGACATAACACAGAACTCATGAGGATGTGTGTATGGTGTGTCAACAGTGAGATATATTCAGTCAAAACTGACAATAATTATTACTGAAACCTTACACATCCATTTTTAGACTTTAAATTTTTTCAACAATCATCAGAACTTCTGAGGTAGAACTTTAGAATAAAATCTCTTTGGAATATGGAAAGCAGTCCAAGATATTCCATTTTGTCCTTCCAAAACTAAAGTCAGTCCAGACTCAAGACTTCAAAACCATCTCCTATGAAAAACCAATAGAAAGAACTGGGGGTGCTCAGGAAGGAGGAAAAAAAATATTTTTTAATTGATGGGGATGGGTGACAGAAGATCACAAACCTGAAAAAATATGAAAGGCCATCATATGTCTTACTAGTTCTAAATTAAACCAAACATGATGGTATAGACCTGTAACCCCAGCACTGAAAAAGGCTAAGACAGGACTACAAATTCAAGTCAGGCCTGGGCAATTTGGAAACCTGGTCTCAAAATAGAAAATAAAAGGACTGGCCAGACAGCTCAGATTAAAGTGCCTGCTAAGGCAGACACAGGGACTAGGGTTTGATACCCAGTGTGCCCTGCATGCCCTGCCCCAGGGGCTTGCTCAGACAGTGATTGACACTGGATATGGTGGCGCACACCTATAATCCCACCACTTGGGAGGCTGAAAACAGGAGGATCACTATAGGTACTAAATACATTAAGAAAGAGAGAAAGAAAGAAAGAGAGAGAGAGAGAGAGAGAGTGAGAGAGAGAGAGAGAAAAGGAAAGGAAAGGAAAGGAAAGGAAAGGAAAGGAAAGGAAAGGAAAGGAAAGGAAAGGAAAAGAAAAAAGGCTAGGTAAGTAGCTCAGTGATAAGCCCGAGTTCAACCCCCAGTAGCTAAATAAATAAATAGGCAAGGAAGCTCTGTGCTATAGGCTGAGTTGTTCCTCTCAAAAATTGTGCTTATGGACATATATCTTCTACAAGTGGAAGGAAACCAAGAGACAGAAGAGGAAAAAGGGGAAGAGTAAGAGAATGTAAAAAGGTATGACATTTACATGTACCAAATATGCACAACAAAAGAGGTCATTGTGTTTTGCAAAAAAAGTCCAGTACTAATACATTTTTTTAATGAATAAAAATTGTTATGTGAGGTCTTACTCTGCAGAAGCCGAGAATGTGACTATTTGGAAATGATACCTTTTTTTTTTTTTTTTTTTTTTTTTTTTTTGGGACAGGTCTACAGGGTGTTCAGGGTCTCACTACTAGATCAGACTCCTAGTGATCCACCTGTTTACAGCTTTCCAAGTGCTGGGATTACAGGCACATGCCACCAAGCCCAGTCTTAATTGCCATCTCAGCACATCCCGGGGGCAGGGCCAGCACACAGGCCCGAGAATCAAACCCCTGGCCCCTGAGCCTGCTTGCAGGCACTTTAATCCACTGAGTTATTTGGCCAGCCCTTGAAAATGATATCTTTAAAGAAGTGACTAGGTCAAAAACAATGTTACTGATGTCTTCATAAGAGCAAATTTGGACACAGAAAAGGAAGGTTATGCAAAAACACAGAGATGAAATATAAGCCAAGATGAGAGAGAGAGCTCAGAAGAAATCAAGCCTGGGCTGGCCAAATAGCTCTACGGATTAATGCACCCACAAGCAGGCATAGAGGCCAGGGGTTCAATCCCAAGCCTGCCATGCCGGCCCCACCCCTGGGGCACACTGAGATGGCCACTGAGACTAAGTGTGGTGGCACATGCCTGAAATCCCAGCTCTTGGGAGGCGAAGTAAGACCCTGAACACCCACACCCTGTAGACCCTTCCCTAAAATACAAAAAAAAAAAAAAAAAAAGAAGAAGAAGAAGAGGAAGAAATCAAGCCTATAGTCAGTCACCTTGACCCCAGACTTCTAGACTTCTGGACTATGAGAAAACAAATTTCTGTTGTTTCGGCCTCCTACTCTGTGGTAACTTACTATGGCATCCCCAGGATACTCATACAAGATGTAATTTTTAAAAAATGCAGCGAATATTTAATTTTTTACAATTCATTACAGTAAGTCTGATTCTGGGGCTGGGGAGATAGCTCAGTGGCTTAAGCACCTGCCTCGCAAGCACATGGTCCTCAGTTTGATCCCTGGTACAAAAAAAAAAGTTTAATTCAGTGTAATGATGAACTTTCTGAAAATCAGCACTTTGCAAAACAGAATGCCTCCTCAATGGGGATGTGGATCAATAAAAAAAAACCAAACTGAACCCCACCTTTAGTACCAAGAATAGGGCCTAAGCCTCACCAAAAGCTTCTGGAGCAAAAAGGCTGGATGTTCCAGACAAGGGGGAGTCAACTACAAAAGATATCCACCAGGTAGATCAACCTTAATTTTAAAAGTTTAAAAAAAAAAATCCCTAGGTCAATCCTCTATGAAATGACACAGAGTTGAAGAATTTAAGCCATTCATCTCAGAATTTCCTCTTAGCACTTCAAAGGGAGAATAGCCTTTTAGTCCAGCTCATGATATGTAATAGTGATGGATAATCTTTTAGAGCTTTCATTATTAACAAACATCCTGCTGTGACACACATGCCACAGGCTTCCCACCACTGATACTAGCAATTACAGTCATCTTTCTCACATTAATCAAAGTAGACAAGCCTGCAAAATGCTGTTCAACTCATCATAGTACCTCCAAGGCAACAGGCTCCCAAAACCAAGCACTCAAACTCACAGCCTGAGACTTAAGAGTTTGGTAATATGACCATCCCAAATCTATAACGTTAACCCAGCTGAGAGAGGTCTGCAGATCAACCAGAGTAAGTGCACCTTCAGAAAGGTCACCACATGCTTCACCCAACTTGGCACACCCCTCAGTAATTCAGGAAACAATAGAGGCTGCCTCCTTCTTTCTGCTAGCCCCAGCCCCCAAAATGGCACAAGACAGCCACTTGGAACTGGGCTTGCATTGGGGTTATTTCACATATCCTTGGACAGTATTACTTGTTAGACTGTTTTGTGACTCTTATCATACCAGCAAAAATTAAGTTTCTCCAAGAAAAGCAGTTCCTTGGTTCTTTTATAATTCAATATACCCCATCATCCAATTACAGAGATGACTACAAATTTGCTAAGTTGAAATAGAACATTCTATTATTATCACAGTTGAAAGACAATCAGGTCATTCTACTAATGACTATACACCATAGTCCTTAAACCAGAAGTTAATATGTTCTTGTCCTACCAATTTATAATCCCAATGGACACTAACTGAACAAACCTAAACCAACCTAAAACTGGGTACCTGGAACAGAATCTCCAGTATTTTGAGTTCTTCGGGAAAAAGTTCTATGATCAAGTATATTTGGAAATGCAGGTTACATAAAGTAGATTTCTCTTCAGTAGGAATTTTTAGCAACACTAATTCACTACCACACAGTATATATAAGTCTCCAAGAGGCAACTACAGTAATCAGCCATGAAGATGCCTTAAGAAAAGCTTACTTCAGATATCCACCATAGGACTCTGGTATCCCCAACAATCTTAAAAATTTATTCCCAGGCCAAAATTAGTTGACTCATTCAGTAGAATCACATTAACAAGAGCTAGAAAACTATATCCTTGAGCATCAAGTCTTTGTCTATCCCAAAAAGAATGGAGAGGCAACAAGTCTCCCAGTCTTACTGAGACAATATAAAGGCAAAGTGAACCTCAGCCTCCCTTCTATGCTACAGCTGCCATCACTCCAAGGGACAGAGAAGCAATCACTGAATGCTACGGCTAAGACAAGGGCTCCTGATCACCAAATATAATCCAGCAGAGCTAAAATAAGAGATAAGAATCAAGACTTTTTAAAAAGCTGAGCAGAAAAGAATAAAGGTCACAAAAGGTGGATACTATGAGATGCAGTATCAGATTAAAACCCCAAAATTAAACATTCTAAAGAAAATTCTGCTTGTGATGGCCCAGTTCATTCTGTACCTCTTGTCCCAAATTAAAAAAAAAAAGCTGACATGTGCTTTGGTTCTGGCTACAGCAAGCAATGTTTCTGGAACAATTTCACCTTGGTTACATATTTCTACTTTAAACATTCCAAAGTTGCTGAAGGCCTCCCAGGAGCATCTGCTCCTGTTTCTCCGGCAGGAGTTAGTTCCTGTGGAAAGTGTTTGTTTAGTTTCATCACAACTTTGAAGAGGGTAGGAATTCTGGCTCAGAAGAATTTAATGGCTGGGCCCTTCTCTTACATAATTTGTAAACAAACTGAGTTTATCCCAGTGTGGCTCATTTGGCTCACAGGCTGAATTTTAAAAAATATATTCCCCATTCATTTGGGAAAAGCCACAGTAAGGCCTGTGAATAACTAGAAAAATGTCCAGACCAGCCTATCATTCTATTGCCTAATCCTAATGGACCTGGCTCAGGATGAGGCACTAAGTCCCACTGCTAGAGCGCAGAACAGTCAACAGACAAAGCCCAATCTGAAGGGTGATGGGCAGAACTTGACAAGCAGCTGAAAAATTGCTCCCCAGAAGGTCCTACACACTCATGTTATCTTTTTTTAAAAAGCTAAAAAAAAAAAAAAAAAGTGCTAGCTGAGATCAAACGCCACAACAGCAATTTTTCCCTAAGGTGTCATGGTCAAGCGTATGGGTGGAGAGTAATTTGTTACTAATAACGGTTAAATGCCAAAGTTGGCATGTAATTTATTTATCTTTAATAAAGTAAATTCACGGCTGTCACTAGAACATCACTTACTCCCTTAACATTCCAGGCTGTTTCTATGGGAGGACTAACTCCTGGAGAACAGCCCCTAAATGAGTCCCCTTGCTGCTGTGCAATGACTATAACTGCAAACTGCATTGGAGAACATGGGGCAGGAGAGAGGTTGTATCATCAAAAATCCAGCTATGCATAAAGATGTCATCTGACTCTGGCTGTGGGACCTACTAGTCTCTATGATGAAAGTCAAACACTCTTCCTTGAGATTCAAAAGCATCCATTCATTACCCTCTGAAGTTCTGTTTCTGATTCCACCATTAGAGTGCTTTTCCCCATTCCTATTCCCAGCTGCAGATAGCTGATTCAGCTGTAGATCCCCCCTAATCCCTTCAGGAATCTTACCAGGGAGATTCCCCCAGTTTACAGGTATGGGGACTGAGGGTGAGGGAAGCTAGCTCTACTCAAGTCCTACTTAAAAAGCAGACCAGGAAGCGCATCAGCTATAACACCTGGTTCCAACATGCCTCAGACAGCCTCTCCTTTTTCCCAACTATGCTATGAGCACATTCCACACCCAGCAGCCTCCTAGTCTACAAAAGTAGGAAAAGCCAGATGCCAACCCAGCCTGGGTCTCAGCATAAAAATGCCTTTCCTACAGCAATAGCCAACCAGAGTAGATCCAAACAAACATTTCCTTTAAGAACTCAGCTATAGGACTGGGGAGATAGCTCAATGGTTTAAGTGCCTGCCTGGCAAGTACAAAGACCTAGGTTCGATCCCTAGCACTACACGCCATATTGGCCAACAAAACTGGGCGTGATGGTGCATGCCTATACTCCCAGCACTGGGGAGGCTGAGACAGGAGGATCACTATGAGTCTGAGCTGTATAGCAAGGCTCTGTGCCAAATAAAGTTTTTTTTTGAAAGGAAAGCAACTTAGTACTTTTTTCTCCTTGTGCAGATAGGCAGTCTTGGACCTTTTCATTGTGGTCCATCATGCTAGTATATTTTTGGGCATGAATGCAAGGGAGCCTGCAGAAAAGCTTTGGATATTTCTGGTGTGTCTGGCCTCTCTTTGCCCTGAGTTTCACCCCTAATGCCATCTATTTCCTAGAGAGAGTAGGACTTGTGGCTTGATGTTTTCTAAGTCGTGCTCAGTCACTACCAGCTTCCTCTTGAGTATATGTTACGGTTGGGCTTATGGGCCAGTGGTAAAGACAGGATATGTTCCTGAAATGGTGACAGTATAAAACATAATGGGCTGAGTGCCACATGGTTTGGGCTGAGAAAATGCCTAGAAATCAGAGAAAAGTCTTAGGGTGGACTCCAGCTGAGTTTTTGTTGTTTTTTTTTTAATTTTAAAAAATTATTTATTTATTTATTTATTTATTTATTTGGTACTTGGTCTTGCTACACAGCTCAGACTCGTAGTGATCCTCCTGCCTCAGCCTCCCCAGCACTGAGATTATAGGTGTGCACCACTACTCTAGTTTCAGTGGCCGGCACAGGGCACCCAAGGTTCTGGGGCCAGCACAACATGTAGTGCTGGGGATCAAACCTGGGTCCCTACAATTGCCAGGCAGGTGTTTAGTCCCTCAAGCCATCTCCCTAGCCCCCCTTCTTTTTCTTTTAGATCTAAAAATCTAATGGACACATCGAGGCTCCCAAAACAAACTCAATTTCAGCAAAAAAAAATACACAGGGCCAGTCAGATAGCTTAGTGGATTAAAGCGCCTGCTTAGGCAGATGTCGCAATGGGAGTTCAATCCGTGACCTGCCGTGCCAGCCCTGCCCCCGGGGCACGCTGAGACAGAGATTGAGCCTGGGCATGGGGGCATGCACACCTGCAATCCCAGCTATTGGGAGGCTGAAAAACAGGAAGGATCACTACAAGTCTGATCTGTGTAGTGAGCCCCTGTAGAACTCATACTAAACATATTAAAAAAAAAAAAAAAATACAGGTGTTTCCAACCAGGAGACCATGCACACCACATGGAGCTCTAGACACTTATAAATTCAGCCGCACACAATCATATACTTTCAACATTATTTTATGTGATAGTTAGCAGTATTTTTCATGACTCATTTACACAGTGCTGAACCTCAGACTGCACAAACAATGGAATGAATACTGTGTAGGGGAAGCTACAGTGCAGCACTAACTTCATCTCCTATACCTGCTACATACTGTCAAATTGAAATACACATGCATCACACTTCACATGGGCTTGTACAAGTTGGCAAACAAAACATGGTGAATCCTAACAATATTTCAACCTACTTCATGTATGTGCCTGTGAAAATGTGCTTTTACTGTTATTAAATAGACATGCACATTTTCTTATTTAGTCATTAAATTTGGGCTCATTAAAAGGTAAAGAGACCGCCTTTTGGCTCTCTGAGCAGCACCATGGCGGTAGGCAAGAACAAGCGCCTTACGAAAGGCGGCAAGAAAGGAGCCAAGAAGAAAGTGGTTGATCCATTTTCTAAAAAAGACTGGTATAATGTGAAGGCGCTGGCTATGTTCAACATAAGAAATATTGGAAAAACACTCGTCACC